>NC_138188.1:94075023-95275023 GCF_964194105.1 Spermophilus citellus | reverse complement strand
CCTAGCACAATGCCGGGGACACAATAAGGGTTCCATGGGTGCCTGATGAATGAGCCACTAGAATTATACCCTGTGCATCCATTCTTTTCATTTTTATGCCTGTCATGAACAAAACCGATCCAAAAAAGGAAGACAGTATGGTAGCTCATCATAAGGAAAGGCATATGATAAATATATATATATATATATAAAATATACAAAGCTATTTTTAAAATTCTGTATTGTATGTTTGTTGATATAGCCTACAATCTGAAATTTCTTCTGCTTTCTCTTTGTGCTCTGAAAAGTGGTTCTCCACAGCAAACTAGCCTTTGTAAAACTGTGTTATTGGCAGGGAAATTAGCAGACAGACTTGGCTCTGGTCTTTAATGGAAATGTAATCAGCAGTTTGTCTTTATGAGGGTGTACTGCTACCACCAAAAATCCACTTAGGTGGTGAGGCCAAGGCTGGAGGCAGCAGTCCAAATGCATTAACATCCCCCAGGTGACAATAAAAGGATGAAAAATGCTCATGGGGAGAGGATCCATTTCAGATTTCCTAGTATTTTAGGAGTAAATGAGAAAGTTGGTCATTTTATATCAACTTAGTCTACTGAGGGTCTCTATATTTGCCAATAAAGGACTTTACCATCCACCCAATGAGAACTCACAGTACACTTGTTAGTTGAAGAGTATATTTCCCTTGCAGTCATGCAAAATAAGCTAGCTAGCTCCCAGAAAAGCTTTTGGAATAGTTCCATGTCATTCCTATGACACAAAACACCTTTCATCGTCCATCCTCTTATTTTCCAGTATGGTGACCTCTCTTGGTATTGTTTTCCTCCATATGTATGTTCCAAGATTGTAAAACTACTTTCACTTTCTACTATGCATTCAATTAAGTGTGTCTTTGCATGCTCTCCTGCTCACCCTGGAATGCCTTTCTCCCTGGCTTATTTATCATCCCAGACCAAAGCCAGGCATCACTCACACTATGGAAAGGGAGCTCCCAAGAGAATCTAGGGAAAAAATAAATTTAAAAAAACCTTCAGTCCTTTTCCTCTTTAAACTCCTACTTTGGTCCAGGATGAGTTTCTCCAAGTACATTCTACATTTTTAATGGTCATTTAAAAAGTCTCTCTCCTCTACTAGTCTCTGATCTCCCTAAGAGCAAGATCTATACCTGTATTATAGTGTGTCACAAGATCCTAACACAGTGCCTGACACAGAAATTTGGGATTTATATGTTCAAGTGAGTTTGACTTCTAAAGGTATATCTGACTTCTATAGATATTTTCAAAAGGTAGGGACAGCACTATTTCCTGTACTAGTATAAATTACAAAAGAACAATGATCAGACTAATCTAAGAGACTAGATGATATAAATCATTAACAAAGCACATGTTGTAAGATTTTCTGATATAATAATTTTGATCATTCACTCTTTCAAACATTTAGTCATTCCCACAATGAATCAAGTAAAATATTGAGTTCTAGGAATTCAAAGTCAAATAAGCCCATGATTTCTAGCATCTCCTCATATAATGGAAGAAATAGATATGCATAAAGATGTATGCTACATGATTCAATGGGAATGTGAACAATTTGCCTTTTGGAAGTAAAAGAGGTAGAAACTGACTCTCTAGGGAGTTGAATAAAGCTCCACAGGGAACATGACATTTGTAGAGTCCTGGTGGTAGAGTTGCAATTTATCTGAAGGGGAGGAAAGCCGGCACGGAACATAGAAGACAGGAAAATAAAGCTGTATTTATGGAAGACCCAGGTTCCCACTCAACAGCTATTTCCCAATTTCTTATTTACCAAGTTTTGTTCACAATTCTTTGAGCAGTCTTTCCAACAAGGATGGGTGTCTCCCCAGCCACATTAGGTGAGTTATGACTGGTCTTTCTCCGGCCCAATAAGGAGCGAGGACATGAGGTATAATTCTGGCTAGTTGATCAAAATTCTTGAGACTTCCAGAAACATTCAAAGCTACAAGTGATAGAAAAACTACTCAGCACTCTCTGGAGACCCTTGTTGTTTCAAAATGCAGTTTCTTAGAGCTAGTTTAGTCAATTTGTGACCAGAAAGATAGTAGAAAAAAACATGATGAAGATGGTGGGGAAAAAGAGGAAATAACTTGTGTATTTGATGAATCTTTATGCCACGGGATTGACGAACACTGGAATTGCTCTCTCTGGGTGTTTCCCTATGAGGTAAGTATCTGCTTAAGGAAGCCACTGACGGTATGCTTTCTGGAAATATTCTAACTGAGATAGTGTCAAAATACATGATATATTTGAGAAACAGACAATGTCATTTGGGATTTAGGACACGTATTAGAGGGAAGATGTTTGAAAGAGTGAATAGTCAGAGAAAAGAAGCATAGGTCAGGTTAAAGTTAAAACCAAGTGGCATTCTCTCTAAGGAGGCTCTTCCTTACTGTCTGCAGAATCAACTACCTAAAATGAAGGAGAAAAACAAGACTCCGAATCTCAGATCTAAAGCTGATTTAAGGAATAAGAGAACTGACAAAATGTAGGAAAGAAAATGAAGACACAGAAAAAGGAAAATTTAGAGTGTAGAGGGAAATTTTGAAACAGGAAAAAATAGAAATGATTTTTTAAAAAATGTATATCATGAAGATAGACTCTCCCTGCCACACAAGACAGAGAGCTTCATTTTTCTATTTTACTTTTTTAAATGAATGAAGCAAATAGTGAGAAGTGACTCAAAATAAAAACCAGCAGGATTAGGCCTGAGACATAAATTTAAAGTATCTAAACTTTTGAAAGGAAAGGGAGAAGTTAAAGTGTTCCTGTTTGCAGATGACATGTCAAACAGTCCATCAAAAACTGTTAGATCTAAAAAACAAATTTATTAAAGCTATAGGATAAAAATTTAACTTGCAAAAATCATCAACAGCAGCTTTGGAGGCTGAGGCAGGAAGACAACAAGTTCAAAGTCAGTCTCAGCAATTTAGTGAGGCCCTAAGCAACTTAGCAAGACCCTGTCTCAAAATTAAAAATAAAAGGAGCTGTGGATGTGGCTCAGTGGTTAAGCATGCCTCTGGATTCAAGCCCTTGTTTAAAAAAAAAAAAAGAAGTCATATGCACTAACAATGAACTTATCCAAAGTCTAAGAAAAAACCCTATGTAAATATAATAGTAAAACAAATTAAACATATATGAAAAAAATTTAACTGAGGAAGCAAAAAATCTGCCAACTGAAAATTATAGAATATTGATGAGAGAAAGAGACAATTAAAAATGGAAAAAATATCCCATGTCCATAGACTGAAAAATTTTGTTTTTTCACCCCCAAGTTTTCTAGATTATATAATTCCTGTCAAAACACTGACACTTTTTTAACAGAAACAGAAAAAAAAATTCTAAAGTCTATGAGGAATCACACACACACACACACACACACACACACACACACACAAATGTATGGAGAAGCAATCTTCAGCAAAAATGTAGTAAGCTAGAGGCACCATATTACATGACTTCCAAAATATAACAATCAAAATGGCCTGATGTGGGAATAAAAACAGATACACAGAACAATGGAACAAAAGCAAGAGTCCAGAAACCAATCCATATATTTAGAGCTAACTGATTTTCAACAAAGAAGCCAAGAACATGCAAGGGAAAAGAACAGTCTTTTCAACAAATGATGTTACAATGAATTAGATGTCCACAAACACACAATGAAATTAGAACCTTATCTCACAATATATCCAAAAACTAATTCAAAGTAAATTTAAGATTTAAATATGACCATAACAGAAGAAAACATAGAGTGAATCCTCCATAACATTGTTCTGGTCAGTGTGTTTGTGTATATAACCCCAAAAGCACGGATATCAAAGGCAAAAATGAGCTTCTAAATAAGAAAATAAGCAACCAGCACAGTGAAGAGATAACCTACAGAATGGGAGAAAATATGTGCAAACTATAGAACTAACAAGGGTTTATGTATCTAAAAAATATAAGGAAAGCAAACAATTCCCTAGCAAGAAAATGACCTAATTAAAAAATAAGCAAAGGACCCAATTATACGTTTCTCAAAAGAAAATAAAAAAATGGCTTATAGTTATAGGGAAACAATGTTAAATATCAATAACATCAGGGTAATGCAAATTAATACTATAATGAGATATTACCTCACACCTGTTAGATTGCTACAGTTAGAAAGATGAAAGATGAGAACTGGAGAGAATAGAGAGTGTATGGAAAAAAGGGAATGTAAATTTGTATAGTCATTACAGACAACAGTATTAAAAATAGAACTACTAAATGACCTAGCAACACTACTATACGTATATATCTAAAGGAAATGAAATCAGTATGTTGAAGATATCTGCATTCCAATTTGCAATGTAGCATTTTTCACAATAAATGATAAGATAAAGAATCATTTGACCCAGCAATCCCACTCCTCAGTTTATACTCAAAAGACTTAAAATCAACATACTACAGTGATGCAGCCACAACAATGTTTATAGCAGCTCAATTCAAAATAGCCAAACTATGGAACCAAACTAGATGCCCTACAACAGATGAATGGATAAAGAAAATACATACACAATGGAATATTACTCAGCCTTAAATAAGAATGAAATTATGGCATTTGCAGATAAATGGATGGAGCCAGAGAGTATCATGCTAAGCAAAATAAGCCAATTTCAAAAAACCAAAATCTGAATATTTTCTCTGATGTTAATTCACAATGAGTGTGGGGTGTGGCTGGAAAAAATAGAGGTACTTTGGATTAAGCAGAGGGGATTGAAGTGAGGGGAGGACGAATGGGGGTAGGAAGGATAGAAGAATGAATCAGACATGATTACCCTATGTACATATGTGATTACATGACCTGTGTGATTCTCCAATATGTACAACCAGAAGAATGCAAAGTTATACTTTATTTATGCATGATGTATCAACATGCATTCTACTGTTAGGTATGGCTTATTTGAACAAATTTAAAAATGTAGCATTGAAAAAAATAAGAATCAATATAAGTGTCAATCAACAGATTAATAAAATATGGTATATATACACACAATTTAATATTACTCAGTCTTTAAGAAAAGATAAATTCCATCATTGTGACAACATGAATGAACTTGGATGACACTATATTAGGTGAAATAAGCCAAACATAGAGAGACAAATATCAAGATGGTCTCATTTGTACGTGCACTCTAAACCAGTTAAACTGGTAAAAGTAGGGAGTGGCATGGTGGCTACCAGGAGCTGGGGATAGACAAACTGGGGCACCGATGACCAAAGGATGCAAAATTTCATTGACATAGAATGAATAAGTTCAAGAAATTAATTATACAACATGCAACTATAGTTAATAACTATGTATTATATTCTTGAAAATTGCAGTGAAAGTAGATTGTAAAGGTTTTCAACACACACACACACACACACACACACACACACACACAAAATGGAAAGCATGTGAGGTAATGCTAATTAGCCCCATTTAACCATTCCACAAATGTATAGATATTTCAAAACATCATATGGTACATGATAAGTACATAGGATTTTTATTTGCCAATTAAAATTAATTTTTTAAAAGAATAAAAATTGATAAGTGGCCAAAAATAATGAAGTAAACTAAAGGAGTACTGAGTATATTATGATAGTGGTCATTATATTTAATTACCCTTATAAAGAGTTCTTTAATTACAGCTCTCTAAAGACAAGTGTAACTGCTCTGTGTAAACTCGGGCATCTAAATGAACAGTAGGTTGTGCTTACCTGAGTGCTAATACCTGCTGTATCATGACTTTCAGACAGAGGGGGAACATCTTCTATTTAATTACTTAATTGTGTTCATTATGAAATTAGCCAACATATTACCCCTGACTCTGTCAGTCCAATCCAATGTTGAAGAGATGTTGACTAACATTTCCTGTAACGTATTTTATTTTATTTTTTTTTATTGGATGTTCACAACTTTACAAAGCTCATGACCAATCATATTTCATAAAATAGAATCAATTGGGTTATGAACTCCCATTTTTTCCCCAAATACAGATTGCAGAATCACATTGGTTACACATCACATTTTTACATACTGCCATATTAGTGACTGTTGTATTCTGCTACCTTTCCTATCCTCTACTATCCCCCCTCCCCTCCCCTCCCATCTTCTCTCTCTACCCCATCTACTGTAATTCATTTCCCTCCATGTTTGTTATCCCATTCCCCTAGTAAACTCTTAAATGTAATTTTGTATAACAATGGGGGTCTCCCTCCATTTACATGTGATTTCCCTTTTTTTCTCCCTTTCCCTCCCGCCTCATGTCTCTGTTTAATGCTAGTCTTTTCTTCCTGCTCATCCTCCCTGTTCCGTTCTTAGTTGCTCTCATTATATCAAGGAAGACATTTGGTATTTGTTTTTTAGGGATTGGCTAGCTTCACTAAGCATAATCTGCTCTAGTGCCATCCATTTCCCTGCAAATTCCGTGATTTTGTCATTTTTTAGTGCTGCGTAATATTCCATGGTGTATAAATGCCACATTTTTTTTATCCATTCATCTATTGAAGGGCATCTGGGTTGGTTCCACAGTCTAGCAATTGTGAATTGTGCTGCTATGAACATCGATGTGGCAGTATCCCTGTAGTGTGCTCTTTTAAGGTCTTCAGGAAATAGTCCGAGTAGGGCAATAGCTGGGTCAAATGGTGGTTCCATTCCCAGCTTTCCCAGGAATCTCCATACTGCTTTCCAAATTGGCCGCACCCGTTTGCAGTCCCACCAGCAGTGAACAAGAGTACCCTTTTCCCCACATCCTCGCCAGCACTTGTTGTTGTTTGACTTCATCATGGCTGCCAATCTTACTGGGGTGAGGTGGTATCTTAGGGTGGTTTTGATTTGCATTTCCTTGACTGCTAGAGATGGTGAGCATTTTTTCACGTACTTGTTGATTGATTGTATGTCCTCCTCTGTGAAGTGTTTGTTCATATCCTTGGCCCATTTGTTGATTGGGTTATTTGTTTTCCTATTGTCTAATTTTTTGAGTTCTCTGTATACTCTGGATATTAGGGCTCTATCTGAAGTGTGAGGAGTAAAAATTTGTTCCCAGGATGTAGGCTCCCTATTTACCTCTCTTATTGTTTCTCTTGCTGAGAAAAAACTTTTCAGTTTAAGAAAGTCCCATTTGTTGATTCTTGTTATTAACTCTTGTGCTATGGGTGTCCTATTAAGGAATTTTGATCCCGTCCCCACAATCTGTAGATCGGAGCCAACTTTTTCTTCTATCAGACGGAGAGTCTCTGATTTGATATCTAGCTCCTTTATCCACTTTGAGTTGACTTTTGTGCATGGCGAGAGGAGGGGATTCAGTTTCATTTTGTTGCATATGGATTTCCAGTTTTCCCAACACCATTTGTTGAAGATGCTATCCTTTCTCCATTGCATGTTTTTAGCTCCTTTATCAAGTATAAGATAGTTGTAGGTTTGTGGGTTAGTCTCTGTGTCCTCTATTCTGTACCATTGGTCCACCCGCCTGTTCTGGAGACCACAACACAATAATCATGGGTGACTTCAACACACCTCTCTCACCATTGGACAGATCCTCCAAACAAAAGTTGAATAAAGAAACTATTGACCTCAATATCACTATCAATAACCTAGACTTAACTGACATATATAGAATATATCAACCATCATCAAGTGGATATACTTTTTTCTCAGCAGCACATGGAACCTTCTCAAAAATAGACCATATATTATGCCATAGGGCAACCCTCGGTAAATACAAAGGGGTTGAGATAATACCATGCACTCTATCAGATCATAATGGAATGAAACTGGAAATCAATGATAAAAGAAGGAAGGAAAAATCCTACTTCACATGGACAATGAACAATATGTTACTGAATGATCAATGGGTTACAGAAGACATAAAGGAGGAAATCAAAAAATTCTTAGAGATAAATGAAAATACAGAAACAACATATAGGAATCTATGGGACACAATGAAAGCAGTTTTAAGAGGGAAATTCATTGCCTGGAGGTCATTCCTCAAAAAAAGGAAAAAACAACAAATAAATGAGCTCACACTTCATCTCAAAGCCCTAGAATAGGAAGAGCAAAACAATAGCAAATGTAGCAGAAGGCAAGAGCTAATTAAAATCAGAGCAGAAATCAATGAAATTGAAACAAAAGAAACTATTGAAAAAATTAACAAAACAAAAAGTTGGTTCTTTGAAAAAATAAATAAGATCGACAGACCCCTAGCCATACTAACGAAGAGAAGAAGAGAGAGAACTCAAATCACTAACATACGGGATGAAAAAGGCAATATTACAACAGACGCTTCAGAAATACAGAAAACAATTAGAAATTATTTTGAAAACCTATATTCCAATAAGATAGAAGAAAGTGAAGACATCGATAAATTCCTTAAGTCATATGATTTGCCCAGACTGAGTCAGGAGGAAACTCACAACTTAAACAGACCAATATCAATAGATGAAATAGAAGAAGCAATCAAAAAACTTCCAACCAAGAAAAGTCCAGGACCGGATGGGTATACAGCGGAGTTCTACAAAACCTTTAAAGAAGAATTAATACCAATACTTTTCAAGTTATTTCAGGAAATAGAAAAAGAGGGAGATCTTCCAAATTCATTCTATGAGGCCAACATCACCCTGATTCCGAAACCAGACAAAGACACCTCAAAGAAAGAAAACTACAGACCAATATCTCTAATGAACCTAGATGCAAAAATCCTCAATAAAATTCTGGCGAATCGGATACAAAGACATATCAAAAAAATTGTGCACCATGATCAAGTAGGATTCATCCCTGGGATGCAAGGATGGTTCAATATACGGAAATCAATAAATGTTATCCACCACATCAATAGGCTTAAAGATAAGAACCATATGATCATCTCGATAGACGCAGAGAAAGCATTTGACAAAGTACAGCATCCCTTTATGTTCAAAACATTAGAAAAAATAGGGATAACAGGAACTTACCTCGACATTGTAAAAGCTATCTATGCTAAGCCTCAGGCTAGCATCATTCTGAATGGAGAAAAATTGAAGGCATTCCCTCTAAAATCTGGAACAAGACAGGGATGCCCCCTATCACCACTTCTATTCAATATAGTTCTCGAAACACTGGCCAGAGCAATTAGACAGACGAAAGAAATTAAAGGCATAAAAATAGGAAAAGAAGAACTTAAATTATCACTATTTGCGGATGACATGATTCTATACCTAGAAGACCCAAAACGGTCTACAAAAAAAACTACTAGAACTAATTAATGAATTCAGCAAAGTGGCAGGATATAAAATTAACACACATAAATCAAAGGCATTTCTGTATATCAGTGACAAAACTTCTGAAACGGAAATGAGGAAAAACACTCCATTCACAATAACCTCAAGAAAAATAAAATACTTGGGAATCAACCTAACAAAAGAGGTGAAAGACCTATACAATGAAAACTACAGAACCCTAAAGAAAGAAATAGAAGAGGATCTTAGAAGATGGAAAAATATACCCTGTTCATGGATAGGCAGAACTAACATCATCAAAATGGCGATTTTACCGAAAGTTCTCTATAGGTTCAATGCAATGCCAATCAAAATCCCAATGGCATTTCTTGTAGAAATAGATAAAGCAATCATGAAATTCATATGGAAAAATAAAAGACCCAGAATAGCAAAAACAATTCTAAGCAGGAAGTGTGAATCAGGTGGTATAGCGATACCTGTAACGTATTTTAATATTATAAATACACTTCTCATTTTAAGTCCTTGTTGGCTTCTGTTTACACAGTGCATTAAATTTTACAAAGTTTTTTTTTCATATATTCACAGTATCTCTCCATTCATTTATTCAGAAAATATGTTTAGCTTGCATGGACTCGGAATTCTGTTAGACTCTGGAGAGGGAATGGCCACAAAGCAAGACTTGATCCCTGTTTCACCTGCAGCAATGCTCTACTTCCAAGGTTTCCCAAGGAAGAGTTTAAAATTCAGTGATTCCCAGGTTGATGGTTTAGTTTTTACTCACAAGCATGAGTTAGACTAACTCATTGTGCGACTATGTCCCTATTAGAAATGACATATACAACGTTCCTAACTTTCTTGATCAACTATAAGATCTTGAGAGTTTTGACAATGGCCTTCTGTTTCTTGCCTGGTTTCACAGCAGAAAAAGAAAAATAAATTATCCAGCATGTTAGTCTCTCTCAACTCCAGTGACTGTCTTTTGTTCAGAAAGCATTTCTCTGCCACAAATTTTCTCCTTATTCTTTTCCTACCAGGGTCTGTATCCATACACTAGAAAAAAAATATATTTTTTCTATAATTTTTTTAATGAAAAATCTTGTCTATAGGGCTGGGAAAATATCTCAGTGGAGAAGTGCTTGCCTATTGCCTAATATGTTCAAGACCCTAGATTTGATCTCCAGCAGAAAGCAAAAATAATGCCCCAGACTTAACAGAAAATAAATTGATTCTAGATACAAGCTAGTTCAGTTTAATAACATTAAATATTTTTAAAAACAACGGATACATGGCTGGTTTTTTAAGACAGGTGTAAGATAATTCTGCAAGGCCAAAAATTTAATTCTGGCTTATAGATTTTTTTTCCTAAATTCTACTTATCATCTACAATATTTCATTATACATTTATCTTGGTTATTGTGTATTTTCATTGAAAATATTCCAGTGTGTTTTTAAAGGTGGGGTGTTCACTTACGTGTCAAACTCAATAGATCTTATTTGTAACTAGATCTCTTCTTCCCCTAAGCAAATGGAAAGAAGAATTTTCTTCTCCATTTCCCTGAAATTAGCAAGGCCCTATGATTAGCTTCGGTTAATGGTTTGTGGCTTGCGTCTCTTCTAGACCAAGCATTTTAAATGCTGGTGAAAGACTCTCTAGAATTCTGACTGTGCTACTTCAGAAACCTGGTAATCGTGGATTCCAGATGGTGCAGGTATAAAGTAGACAATGTAATCTTCAACAACCTGGGTCCCCGAGGATGGTAAAAAAGGAGCCTCTACCAATCTGAATAGGATAGCATAAATAAGGAATAGAGATTTACAATGTAAGCCTATGTAGCCTAACTAACACAATCTTTGTTTTTTTTCTTTCTTTTGGGTACTGAGGATTAAACCCAAGTGTGCTTAGCCACTGAGCCACATACCAAACCCTGTGTATTTTTCATTTTGAGACAGAGTATAGCTAAATTGCTTAGGGAGGTCTCCCTAAGTTGCTGAGGCTGGCTTTGAACTTGCAATTCTCCTGCCTCAGCCTCTTGAGCCACTGGGATTACAGGCATGCACCACCACACCTACTAATGCAATCATCTTGTCATCTTTCAGACGCTATTTCAATGGTAAATTAGTTTATTCATGAGGCTTTTTATTTTTTATTTTTTTCTGAGTGAACAATGGGTTTCATCAGCTTTCATAAAACAGACCTGAAAAGGCCTCAGGTCAAACCTTGAGGTTGAATCTATAGAGAGGACAGGTCGCTGCTTCTTCCAAAATAATATAAATGTGTGCCATTAACAAGTGACAAGGAAGTATAAAATTATCTTCAAGGCCCCTGTTACAGCAAACTTTTTTGCACTTATTTTTTCCCAGTCCTTAATTTATTTGATTTGTTTCTAAATGTTCCATTTACTTTTCTAGTTTAGAACTCATTCATTACTCTAAAATTCTTTCTCTGGAATAACACCCCAGACTCAAAGAAGATGCTATAGGAGAAAAGTCAGAATCATAGATTAGCCAACCAAAATTGTAGACACAATGATTATTCATAGTATTAGCACTTCAAAAGAAAATAAATTGGATTTACTTTTGCTGAGCCATTCTATTTAGAGCTGTCCTTTAACATACTGAAAATGTTTTCTCCTTGTGTCCAAAGAACATATGGAATGCCTTCTCAAAGAGGGATGGAAAAGTAGTGAAAGATGGAACAGAAATCTCATGCCAATTCATTCCAAGTCTCAATAAGAATAACTGTAACATTAATTGCATTATATATAAAATACTTTAAAATGGAAATTTTCATTTTTCCTCAGAAAAAGGTGAAGTTTCTTTTCTATTTCTAAGATCATTCTATGCCAACTATGTATCCTATTCACAATTAACCTTTTGACTGTGATGGATTCTTTCTGATTCTATCAATTAGGCAAAATTTAATAATGAATACAGATTGACACAGACCTTGTCCGCTAAAAGGTTGTTTTACAATATATATATATATATATATATATATATATATATATATATATATATATATATATATATATATATATATATATATATATATGAATGTAACCAGGTAAAAGTATCTGTGTGGACAAAAGGAGCATATTAACCAGTCTTTATTAGATTATAATAAGTATACATACATGTAAAATATACTAACACCTCGATATCTTTCTATAAAGTTTTATATCTCACTCATCAATATTTCCTTTATTGATCAGCTTAGATTTTGCTCCATTTTGATGTCTCTATTAGGGGCATGCTCTTCTCACAGTAGAGGGCCAAGGTTGATGGTAGAACCATGTGAAGGCTTTTCAATCTTCTCCTCTACTGTGGCACATACCATTTCACTCACATTTCATTGATCAAAGAAACAAGCACAGTCAAGGCTCATGTCAACATAGGGGAAGAAACAGCAATTATTTGGAAACAATGGTAAAATCTAAGGAAATAAGTGCTTGCAATACACAATATCATTTGCAAAGAATTGGATTCAGACCACCTACTGACTTCAGTACTTCTTTTCTTCTCCAATCAGAGCTAACCACTTATGCTCCAACTACTACAGAAGCATCACTGTGTCTAGAGGGGACAGGAAGAGCATATAGTAGAACACCAAACTAACAGCTTCTTGTAGGTCTCACCATTTTAACTCCCCTACACTATTCCTGAATCTTAAACTGTATTGGGCTTCATACTCTATACATCAGAAAAAAATGTTTCTGTGTGACAATTCTACCTTAGCTGACTTCTATAAAATTCAGCTCATTGTTGGTAATACTGCAGCTGTAGCAATGGACATTAAGGGAAGTGGTAGCAGTGGTAGTTCTGGTAGTACTAGAAGTAGCAAAATACTCATTTCATCCCAAAATAGACCAGTGAGATACTATGGAGTACAGATGAAGAAATGGAGTCAGGTAGAAGGAAAGTAAGTTCTTGCTCAAATTCCCACAGTGAAGCCAACCCCAAAGAACTGAAGGCTGAATGTTTTCTCTGATACGTGGATGCTAATTCACAATAATGGGAGGGGTAGGGAAGAGTAGAGGTACTTTGGATTAGACAGAGGGGAGTTAAGGGAAAAGAGTGGTATGTAGATAGGAAAGATAGTAGAATAAATCCAACATTATTACCCTAGGTGCATGTGTGATTACACAACCTGTGTAACTCTACATCAAGTACAACCAGAAGAATAAGAAGTTATACTCAATTTATGTATGATGTGTCAAATGCATTCTACTGTCATGTATAACTAATTAGAACAAATCTAAAAAATTATTTTAAAAAAAAGAAAAGTGGTGGAATCGAGACTTGAATCCAGACCATGTGACTCCAGAGCCCTTCACTATATGCTTTACCACTCTGTCCTTCTGTCCTTCTGTTCAGGCTTCCGACTGAAATTCTTGTCTATGTCTGTATCATGACAGGAACTTTGTGAAATCTCTTTTAAGGGAAATTGCACTAGTACAATAAATATGTAAGACTAATCAGTTACTTCACCTTATTTTACTTTTAAGACAGAAATAAAATCTAATTAGAGGGCGGAATAAACCCACAATTTTAAACAATATCTTGTTTCCCTTAATATGAATTGCCATGTGGCACCCTTTCATGTGCCCACATAAATCTATGTTTATTTTAATATAAATATAGTCTATTTTTAAAGTGTCACAAGCATCAATTTTCTAAGATATATATGAATACATTCTCCTTCAAATCACCCATATTTATTACTATGATGGATGTTAAATATATATCGTTTCCTTCATATATGCTGTGAAAAAGATAAACTTAGACACATTCAAAATCCAGGGTTGATTTGAGGAAACAAGGATTCATGAATCAGTTGTGCAAGACCTCCAGGCGCAGGGCTCCATGGAATAGCATGTGAGAGAAATGTTTGTGCAGTGTTTGAGGAGGCAAGACAAAAAAATGTACTTGGTAGGTAAAACTGAAAATCCCCTACCAGAGGATAATTGGTGGTTTTGGATTGCCAAAGTCCCCAGTTGGAAGTTAGTTGGTGTTTTTTGACTGACTAAGCTCAAGTCTTCTTTCACAGTCCACACTGATTTGCATTTCAGTTTGCTTCAGTGGGAACCCAAGATGCTGGGATTGTCTTACCTAATCACCTCCCAATTAATTTTTTAACAATATAAACAACCTTTTCGTCTTTACCCTTATTTCTAAAGTGTATTAATGGCCATGATTATTGTCATTATTTACTCTTTTTGAGATTACATACAAATTCCTAAGCAAGCTAAGAGATTTTTGAGAAATTCAGGCAACATTGGGGATAAGTTGAATCCATTATGGGATCATAAAGTAGGGCTTTAAGATCCTTTGGAGATTGTTCTGGAATCATATAACTAAAAAGTTAATAGCCCTGGAATCATAAGACATATTTTGGGTACTAACTTTATCAATTGTTCATCGCATTAGCAATAAGCAAGTGCATTTAAACATTATTTGGGGTATATATTTGACAATCTTTCCCATTCCAATATTCCTGCACCCCTTTATAGAGAGTAACACTTTTTCTTTTTAGAAATACTAAATGAAAATGTTTTTAATTGCTTGGAAAACTAGGGAATGAAGTCAATCCACTTGCCTTCAAGATCTTGCTTAAATATTTATGTTCATTAATAAGAAAAAATAGAGAAATGAACTAGAGAAGCTGGTTTAAAGGAAGTATTTTAAGGAACAATGCAGATTAAAATACAAGTAATATCCTGTATCAAGCCAATTAATTTTTTTCTGTTTCATCTGTATAACCTAACTCAAAGATATCAGGGGATTAAAATAAAATGCTTACATAGCACTTAGTATCTGTGTTCTGCTTAAGAATTCTGTAGATTATTGAGGTCAGACTCTATGTCTTACATACACTGGAACTCCCAGGACTTAGAGTAATGCCTGTGCTCAAGAAGGACTTGCTGAGTTAGTGATCAAATGAAAAAAAAAAATGAGTAAAAAGTAGTGGGGTTTTGGAAACCTTAACTCTAGTAAAAGATTAAGACTCAATTTATATGCCGCAAGAACTATACTGAAGTCATTTAGTCCATCTTCTGCAAACAATTACAGTTGTATGTAAAAATAAAGGACTGAATACCAAGAAGCATCAGAATTATGTGAAGTACAGACCAACCAGAGGGAAAAAAAGTAAAATGTGTGGAATAATTTAATTGGGACAGATTTTTTGATTTTTGAAATTCTAATTCTATATTTGGAAAAAAAACAAGAAAGAAGTTCTATATTATTGCATTAACTAAAACCTCTGAGTCAATCTCTCGCGGTTTGCTATTAATGCGGAACCTATGCATGTTTCCACATCAGAGTCTAAGGAAAGCAGTCTGTTCTTGCAGGGGTTGGAAAGTTTATGTGGTCATAAAGTAGAACTATTAACAACCCTTGGAGATTGTTCTGGAATCTGGTGCAGAGATCAGAGACTTAGAGAGACCATGAGCACAGTCAAAGGGTCTCTGTGCTGATTTACCAGTGTTCCCATTTGCTCTTGTCCTTCCATCCAACAAATCTATGAGATTAAAACTCCATAAGTCCCCCAACAGTTCAGTCTAATAAAGAGTAGTAATAGAAAAATGCCTTTCTCCCGCTAACCTGACATTTCCTTTATTATGCCTAGTTTCCAGGACAAATCAACTATATACTGGCCTCCAGAGACCGACCCATGCTTATATCCAACACACACACACACACACACACACACACACACACGTGCAGGCGCATACACATGCACACATGTAGACTTAATGCCAAATAAAACCCAACAATAGGCAAACCTCTGCTCCGTAAGATTGAGGCTGTGTCTCCCACCTTGGACACAGCAAGTGGTGGGGCAGCTCCATTTTAACCTATTGATTCTCCTTTCAAGTTGACCCAGGAGGACTACTTGTTTATTTCCCCTCACATCTCATGGTGAGATAAGGTGTGTTTGACAATAATTTGGTGCTAAGGGTCTTTCTTAAGCCCTGTCTCCAGCAAATACATTTTCATTTATTTAACCTAGAAAGACTCATTATGTTTTTTCTCCCCCATATTTATTGAGATGTAGTATATGTGAAGGTTAAAAATAACAGAGCAAGGACCTGAGAGTAGGAGAGAATGAAACGATTTTGACACACTAATTATAAAAGTTTTGTGAGTTCCATCATGTACCATTTGGTCATAAATTGGCTTTATTTTGTTTTAAAAAATCTTGGTGGTATGAAAGAGAAGCAGGGCTAGTCTGTCACCTTTTAAATTAATATGCGTTCCATGACATAATTTTATTTTCTAAAAATAACAAAAATGACATTTTATAGCAAAAAAGTTTTTCCAACAGTAGCATATTTGTTTCTTCAATTCCAATATACTTTTTTTTTGAGAGAGAGAGAGAGAGAGAGAGAGAGAGAGAGAATTTTAATATTTATTTTTCAGTTTTCAGCAGACACAACATCTTTTGTTCATATGTGGTGCTGAGGACCGAACCCGGGCAGCACGCATGCCAGGCGAGCGCGCTACCGCTTGAGCCACATCCCCAGCCCCAGCCAATATACTTTATCTGCAGCTGTAATTTTAGTTTACTTTTTCATGACATTTGTCTGTATTCATAACAGTGCTTTCTAAATTCATCAGGTATTTATGATGTAAACTAGTATTTCATGAATATTAGTGTGAAGTGGATACTGAGATGCTTACAGCTGCAACAAGTAAGCCCCCAAAGTGTGCTGGCTTCTTACAGTGTATGTTTCTTGTCTAGAGGAAGCTTCTCAGATGCCAGCCTTCTACCATCTGATAGATCTGTCCTCTTTCAGAGTCTTCTCTGAATTCGAAAGAGGACTTCACAAACTGCAATACATAAAGCAACACAAATGAGTAAAGTAAGTTGGGTACTGCCCTCCCTATATGGAATAGTGGAAAGTATACAGAATCTAAAAGAACATTCTCTGGTTAAGGAGGTTCAATGGTTCCCATGCAGAAAAACATGCACCTTTTTGGCAGAGCTCTGAAAGAGAAAAAAAAATTCTCTACTTTTAAAATGTGAAATCTTGCTGGGCACAACCCAAGCCAGCCTCAGCAAAACTGAGGCACTAAGCAATTTAGTGAGACCTTGTCTCAAAATACAAAATAAGGCTGGGGATGTGGCTCAGAGAGCAAGTGTCCCTGAGCTCAATCTCTGGTGCATCCCGCCCAAAAAGTGAAATCTGATGAGTTTTAAAAGCAAGTCACTGGGCTGGGGTTGTAGCTCAGTGGTAGAGCACTTGCCTAGCATATGTGAGGCACTGATTTCCATCCTCAGCACCACATAAAATAAATAAATAAAGGTTATGGTGTCCAATAACAACTAATTTTTTTTAGAAAAGCAATCAACTAAGTTTAAAAAATAAAACACTATACATACTGCATGAAATAATTCTATAAGACATATTTAGCTCAAAGAAAACGCATTTGCAACCTCCTGCGAATACTGAACCTTCCTTCTAATAAATTCACCCTTCAGTAAAGAGGTGGTGCAGCTATTGTACTCATAGGATTCATGTTCTTCAAACTTTGATTGTGTAGGGTAAGAAACGTGAAGAAGTACTTCTGGTACATGTGAGTACATGTGCATGTTACACACAGTGTCCATCACACACACACACACACACACACACACACACACACACACACCAGGGCACAAAATGTTCACTAATATCTCAAGGCATAAGAGCATATAGGATGAGGTTTGTCATTAATGATATGAATAGAAATCCACCCTTCAAATAATCTTCATAATTTTAATTTTTAAAGGAGCTTCATGACAGATATGATTAGGCAATTTTTGTCTCACCTCTTCATATGGCTGCTGAAGAGGTGGCTGGACTAGGAAAGGCTTTTTGTTTCCTCTATTTTAGCTTATCTTTGATGCAGATTTTTTCACAAGCATCCTTTTTAGCTTTCTCTTAATTTTATTGACATATTAAATGTTAGTAAACAATTATCCTCCCAATTTTAGATTAAACATATTAATAGAAATTCTTAAATTTTCTTTTTATCTAATTGCTTTGTGTGCCCCGTATTAGACACACTCCATATTTTACCCATAATTACATCCTCTCTTTGACTAGGTAACATCTGGAATATGGTAGTGCATATTTATGCACAGCTGTGTAAGTCCCATGCAGTACTACTAAGCATTATCCATCTTGAAAGACTGTATTTTTGGTTCTTCAGTAAGCATGTGCTTATTTAAAAGACAGAGATATACTATTACTATTGGAAAGACTAGGAAACACTTTATTGGTTAATCACATTACCAAGAGTATTTTCTTGGTAATTGCAATAGCAAAACACTAGCTTGTATAAAATGAGATTTAGAGGCTTTTAATTGGACTGAATCAAAATGAAAGAAAGGAAATAGATTGCAGCTAGGTTTTCAAAAAATTAGTATTAAATGTGTATAAAGATAGAATAATTCTTCTCTCGATTCCATGAGAGTCACGATTGCGATTCCTCATACATAAAAATGAGCATATGCCCTGAAGAATGTTGTTACACTAAATAACTACATAACTACATATATTTAAAGTTCACAACTGGTAGGCAGTCAATCCAATTAGGCAAAAACAGAGCTTTCTTTTCTGTACAAAAGAGAAAAGAGATATTACATACCATTGTCCTTATGAGAAGGTGAATGAAGGTGAATAAAAAATGCAAATTATCAAATTGCTCCAACTTTATTTATACTGCTCCTTCTCCAAGCTTTTCTTTTCTATTGGATACTTTCTTTGATAGTAGAGTTACCTGATGTTTCCTAGATGAATGTTGATTATAAGCAGACTTTTGATTTTAACATTCTCAGACTTAATTTCTTATATGTCCTAGGAAGGGAAGTTCATCAGATAGATAAAAAGCCAAACTCTTAACAATAGGTACAATATTACAAATATTAGAATATTTATTATATCAAATAAGGTATAAGACAAATCCTTTTTCTTTTTCCTTTTTTTTTGGGGGGGGTGGGTAACTGGGGGTTGAACCCAGGGGTGCTTAACCACTGAGTCATATACCCAGCACTTTTTATTTTTTTTTTAATTTTGAGACAGGGTTTCACTAAGTTGTTTAGGGCCTCTCTATGTTGCTAAGGCTGAGTTTTGAACTCATGATCATCCTGCCTTAGCCTCCAGAGCTGCTGGGATTTTAGGTGTGTACCACCCCACACCTGGCTAACAAAAAGTCTTTGGGGGTTTTTTGTTGTTGTTGTTCTTTGAAGATATATATGACAATAGAGTGTACTTTGACATACTATACATATATGGAGTGCAACTTATTCTAATTAGGATCTCATTCTTGTGGTTGTACATGATGTGGAGATTCACTGGTCATGTATTCATATATGAGCATAGGAAAGTTATGCCTTATTTATAATGTCTTTCCTATTCACATCCCCTCTCCCTTCCCTTCATTCCCTGTTGTCTAATCCAATGAACTTCTATTCTTCCCTCTCCCAACTCCTTATTGCATGTGCATCCACATATCAGAGAGAATATTTGTTTTTTTGTTTTAAAATTGGCTTATTTTAATTAGTTTAATAGTCTCCAGCTCCATACATTTACTGCAAATGTCATAATTTCATTCTTCTTTAAGTCTGAGTGATATTCCATTATGTAAATTTACCACATTTTCTTTATCCATTCATTTGTTGAAGGGCACCTCGGCTAGTTCCATAGCTGAACTATTTTGAATTGAACTGCTATAAACATTGATGTGGCTGTGTCATTGTAGTATGCTGATTTTAAGTTCTTTAGTATAAAACAAGAAGTGGGATAGCTGGGTCAAATACAGGTTCCGTTACAAGTTTTCTGAGGAATCTCCCTACTACTTTCCAGGGTGGTTGCACCAATTCAATCCAACCAGCAATGTCTGAGTGAACATTTTCCCCTACATCCTCACAAAACATTTATTATTACTTGTATTCTTGATAATTGCCATTCTGACTGAAGTGAGATGGAATTTCAGTGCAGGGTAAATTTGCATTTCTTAACTGCTAGAGATGTGGAACATTTTGTCATGTATCTGTTGACCGTTCATATTTCTTCTGTGAAGTACCTGTTCAGTTCCTTTTTCCATTTATTCATGGGTTATTTATTATTTTTGGTATTAAATTTTTGGAGTTCTTTGTATATCCTAGAGATTAATGCTCATCTGAGGTGCAGGTGGCAAAGATTTTCTTCCATTCTGTGGGCTCTATCTTCACACTCTTGATTGTTTCATTTGTTGTGAAAAAGCTTTTTAATTTGACACATCCCATTTATAGATTTTTTATTTTACTTCTTGCTCTTTAGAAATCTTATTGTGGGGCTGGGGATGTGGCTCAAGCGGTAGCGCGCTCGCCTGGCATGCGTGCGGCCCGGGTTCGATCCTCAGCACCACATACCAACAAAGATGTTGTGTCTGCCAAGAACTAAAAAAAATAAATATTAAAAATTCTCACTCTCTCTCTCTCACTCTCCTCTCTTGCTCTCTCTTTAAAAAAAAAAAAAAAAAATCTTATTGTGGAATTTGGTTCCTAAGCCAGCATGGTAGAGAGTTGGGCCTACTTTTTCTTCTAGTAGGCACAAGGTCTCTGTTCTAATGCCTATGTCTTTGATCCACTTAGAGTTGAGTTTTGTGCAGGGTGAGATACAGGCCTTAAATTTCATTCTGCTACATATGAATTTCCAGTTTTCCCAGCACCATTTGTTGAAGAGGCTATCTTTTCTCCAACGTATGTTTATGGTGCCTTTGTCTAATATGAGATAACTCTATTTATGTGGGTTTGTCTCTGTGTCTTCTTTTCTGAACCATTGGTCTTCATGTCTGTTTTGTTGCCAATACCCTGCCATTTTTGTTACTATAGCTCTGAAGTATAATTTAAGGTCTGGTATTCTAATGCCTCCTGGTTCATTTTTCTCCCTAAGGATTGCTTTGGCTAGACTGGGTCTCTTATTTTTCCAAATAAATTTCATGACTACTTTTTCTGTTTCTATGAAGAACACCATTGGAATTTTAATGGGAATTACATTAAATCTGTACAGTACTTTTGGTAGTATGGCCATTTTTACAATATTAATTCTGCCTATCCAAGAACATGGGAGATCTTTCCATCTTCTAAAGTCTTTAATTTCTAGGACAAACTCTTTTCAGCAAAGAGGACTCACATTTCTCTCATTGTTCATACTACTCTCATTTCACATACCGTTATTACATTTTTAAATAAATTATACATATATATATCAATAGTAAGCAAGGACTAATCATCTATCTAGTGCTTTCTTTATGATAGGAGTTTCTTTGAGCCATATGTATTTGTTCTTCTAATCCTATGTGATCTCAAACAGATTACTAAATGATTCAATGCTTAAAATGATGAAAATATCAATTACCTCTGTCCCATGAAGTTATTGTCAAGTGAGCGTATGTACCCATATCTATGATCTATATCATATAAAACCATGCCTGACACTCTGTAAGTGCTGAATGCAATTGTTGGGGAGTTATTATCCAGTGGAATATGAGCCTCATGAGGGCAGGGATTTTGCCTCTTTTGTCAATTCTGTATTCCCAGTCCCCAGTATTGTGAATGAATGACCTGAGTTAGATGTTCCTGTATTCCCCAGTGTGCTGTAATATAATTGAGGTGCAGAGAAATCAACTAACATGGCCAATATTTCATGGCCAAAGCAATATGGTTACTTATAAAATTACAATTTTTTAGTTCAACCACTTGACTCTAAAGGTCTGTGCATCATCGATCCCCTCTGATGTACTATCCTTCAGTTTTGAACTAAGAAGCTCAAGGAGCCAAAAAGAGAATTATTCCTAGAAATGTGAGATCCTATCTAGACCTCTTTAGTTCTGGAACTTCTACTAAAACTACTGTGAAATTGAAGCTTAGAAAAAAAAGTTTTCTGGAGCTTAAAATGTAAAAGATGCCCTTAGGCAGACACATTCTTCTGAACAAGCTGGGGGAAAATATACATCACAATATTAAGTTGATTTCATAAAGAAAATAGGCTCAGTGGGTAGAGCACTTGCCTAGCATGCACAAGGCACTGGGTTCGATCCTCAGCACCACATAAATGTAAAATAAAGATATTGTGTTCACCTAAAGCTAAAAAATAAACATTTTTTAAAAATAAAATAGTTAAGATTTTAATCCAGTAAATAAAAATTAATCTCAACAATTCACTCCTGTTCAGAAGTCTGAGGTTTTACTCTCATCCCAGGGTCTGATTCTGGCAGGAAGGCATTTTAAGTATTTTTCTTCCAGAGAAGTCTCAATGACTACTTTTTTCTGTCTGTTGTGATATTATCCTCAAATGAAATGATATACTGAAATCACTTTGTAAACCATAAAAAATCAGAATTTAAAAGTAGTATGTAAAAAGGATCATGAAACAGCTATTTCTCTAGGTTTCCATTGAGTAGCCTCTTGAATTTTTCATTGAAATCGATTCCTCTTGAACCGTATTCATCTCCCTGATTATTGTGTGTATATGAAATGTCCCACAAAAGCTTATGTGTTGAAGGCTTGGTCCCCAATGATGCCGTGTTCACAGGTGGGGCATTATTGGTCATGGGGGCTCTAACCTCATGATGGATTTGTCCATTGATGATGCATAGCTTAAAGCACTGTTAGAAGGTGGTGGAAATTTCATAGGTAGAGCCTCGTTGGAGGCAGTAGATCACTGGGAAATTTCCCTTGAAGCTTATATTTTTATCCCCAGTTCCTTGCTCCCCTGCCTCCTTTTCCCTCCCTCTTCCCCCCCGCCCTCAGCTTCCTGGCCACTGGGAGGTGAACAGTTTTATCAGCCATGTGCTCCCCACCATGATGTTTCTGTTTCACTACAAAACAATGGCGCCACCTGACCTTGAACTAAAATCTCTGAAAATATGGGCCAAAATAAAACTTTCCTCCTTTAGGTTGATCTTTTTAGGCATTTTGTCCCAGAGATGGAAAGCTCACTAACATAGTCCATTGCTACTGTTTAATTAGAGTCCTATATTCACATTAAAGGCCTAACCCATTATATGTCTTTTATTTAAAAGGTCCAAATTTTAATTAGGTAAAAATAAGTTATTTGGGGAGAAAAAAAATATCACCAAGAAATAAGTAATGCTGTTTAAGTTGGTGAGAAAGGATCTAAGAAAAAATAAGAAAGAAGATCAAATAGTAAATATCAAATATCAAATTACAATAGAAAACTTCTTGGAGAGTCTGAAACTTGAAAAATAAGTGATATTGATACACTTTTTTCTGTTCAATTCAGAAAGTTTCCTTTTGGTGACTTTTGGATCTTAGAGAAAGATTGAGTAAATATTAATTTGTAATTTCTGAATCTATTTGTTTCATTTTCTTGCTTATAGTCATCAACTAAGAAACTTTAGACATAAAAATTTACTTGTTACTTTTGCTTTTAAAAAAAATTCCCTTGATTTTAAAGATATTTACCTTGTTCCTTTTCATTTTTCTTTTCTCATTTTACTGTTGCCTTTTGCTTTGGACAGAAAGATGGGGCAAAGTTCATGTCCTAATATTAGAGTTATTGGTTATGAACATTAAAAACTGATCCAGAGCCAGGAAGTGGCCCGCATCTGTAATCTCAGTGACTTTGGAGGCTGAGGCAGAAGGATCATGAGTTCAAAGCCAACCCAGCCACTTAATAAGGTCCTAAAAACTCAATGAGACCTTGTCTCAAAATAGAAAACATAAAAAGGGCGGAGGATGTGGTTCAGTGATTAAGTGCCCCTGGGTTCAATCCCCACCAAAAAAAAAAAAACAAAACACAAAAAACAAAAAAACTTAACTGACCCTGACTAATCTAGGTACAAAAAATATATACTGGAAATTTTAGACTTAATTGAATAAAAAAAAAAAAAAGACTAGAAAGCTAGTCTTGGATAATAATCATGAATCCAGGAGGCTTTGGAGGACTAGGGCAGCAAAGGAGGTAAGAACAGACTGAGCTGAACCCCACTGTGAACATTAAATTCCCAATTACTGGGAATTCCTAAAGTCCTGCAAGGGAGTTTAATTTTCTAATCCCATGTATGTTCCCAATATGGATTCATCCTCTATCCATGAAAGATTAAGTAATGGAAGGAACTCTATCTCCCCCCAGACTCTATACCAATGAAAGGAAACCCCAAAGTGACACCATGATGCAATTGGAAATATAAGATTGAATACTCTTCACTCAAAAAATTATAAATGTTTGGTACTATATACTTAAGTAAGGGCAGAAGTTAGTTAAGGAAATTTGATCAAGAGATGCTATGTACTATGTATGGTACAATGAGCAGTCATAGGTTTCAAGCAAATTCATTGGAGCCAAATCTTATCTTCCTTATTCCACTGATAAGGAAGGGACCTTGTGTGAGGAAACTTAACCTGTCTAATTCTGTTTATTCATCTATAAATGTTTTCAATACAGGTATTTTTCTAAATAGTAGTGATAACCCATTCAGTTTATAGTAGAAACAATAAATAATAGCAATCTGCTAAAATGACAGAAAATCCTCTCTTACCATTCACCCCTCAGGGTTATGCATGCATTCTCTGTCATTAGTTCCTCTACACAAACATCCTAATGATACTTTCTACTCTAGCCATGAAATCCTGCATGCTACCCATCCTTTTAATAACACAAACTGACCTTTATTCAGTCATTTTTCTCCTTTCAACTAACTTTGAGAAATTCACCATTATTCATCTTTGTAATTTTTAAATATAATCTGTTATAATCTTCTCATATTTTCCCTAGGTTATTGAGAGACCACCTGAGTTTATTGTTTGAACACTTAATGTCTTCAGAGAAGTGATAATTTTCTACATCATCAGTTTTCATCACTTTCATGCTGTAAACCTTTGTTCTTTTATTTTTAACGTGGTCAATACATGGTTAGAGTCTTTGCAGGAAAATAGGCTTTCAAAAAGTAAGACTCCAGTTGCAAGAGAAATGGCTTAAGAGCTAAATCTTCAAGTAGACTATATTGAAGGCATTGGTGATTCGAGTTTCAAAGGAAAAGCAAATGCTTGTAATCCAGCCATGGGCTCCAAGGAAGGATGGATGCTGATGAGCTTGCTTGTTCTTAGGTTAGCCAGCACTCTGTGTGTATGTGTGTGTCCACATGCATTTTCCTTAAGAGTCACTGACTGTCTCAGCCCTTTGGCTGAACAGATGGACCTCCCCAGGTGCTGGGATTCCCAACTCTGCTTCCAGCTTGCCTCACCCCAGAAGCTGTGACTGGTGCTTAATGAAAAATTTGTTCTTTCTGCAGTTAGCAAGATAAACATAAACCAGCCAATGAGCTTATGCTATAAAACAAACGTATGTACTGAGGAACTTATGGGATTTAACAAAAAAAATCCATTTATCCCATGGATTATTATCTCAATTATAGGTAATTAGCAGCGAAATATATTTACATAAACTCAAGTTATCATTAATGGAGGTGATAATTATAGTTTACAAGGGGGTTAGTATAATCTTTTGTAATCCTTATGATCCCTTGAATAGATGTCAATTATCTCTGGTTTGCATAAACATAAGGTAGGTTAATGCAGGTGACTGTGTTTTTTTATTTATAACATTAAAGGTAACATTTGTTTTACAACCACTTAGCAGATTAAACTGGGCAGCAAATCTTTTTCTTTCACTTAGAGAATTGTTTTGTGTGCTAATATGCTAATTTGTGCTACATGCAAATATCACTCAATTTATAAAACAAGCAATAGACTCTACATGGATTAGTTTACACTGCAGTTATATATTCTTGTTTATGGAAAGTCTGGTTAAGTATAAATGACATTTGCTATATATAATGCTACTTATTACCCAAATTCTTTTTCTTTATTTTTAAAGGGCTATTTTTAAGCAGATAATAAAATTAGTTTTACTTTTTGTGTAATAAGAACAGATTAGTAGGTAAAGGGGGAAAATAACATTATCTAGAAAAAGTTACATATTGTTGCTGAGACCTCATCATACTGGTTTCCACTTTATTTTTAAGAATGTTTTGTAACCTGGAAGGTGTTGCACGACTATAATCCCAGTGACTCAGGAGGCTGAAGCAGGAGATTGAGAGTTCAAAGCCAGTCTCAGCAATTTACCAAGGAGCTAAGCAATTTAGTGAGACCCTGACTAAAAATAAAATATAAAAAGTACTGGATGGTGGCTGGGGTTGTGCTCAGTGGCAGAGTGCTTGCCTAGCGTGTGTTTATTCTGGCACTGGGTTCAATTTTCAGCACAGTGTAAAAATAAATAAAATAAAGGTTCATTGACAACTAAAAATAAAAATAAAAAGGTTGGGATGTGGCTCAGTATTTGAGTGCTACTGGGTTCAATCCCTGGTACCAAAAAAGAAAAAAAAAAGTTTTGTTAACTATTTTATTCTCTACTATACTCTAAGATTCTAAGAACATAAGGGCCACACTTCGTCTGTTACATGCAATATTCTTGGAATTTTACCCGGAATCAAGGACCAGTAGGCACTTCTTTATTGAGCATGGAATGACCTTTGCCGTCACCATACTTTATCAAATCTTTTGTTCTCAGTCTCTTGGGGTGCTATGGTTGATATAATTTCTGTTGTAAAACAAGTCTGCTTCTCCCGTGTAACATATAATCTAGCTTTTCTGGGGAGGGGGCAGAAAAGGGGATTGAACCCAGGCCTCATGCACACTAGGCAAGTGCTCTACTGCAGAGACACATCCCTAGTTTTAAAACAGAAACTTATTACTTTGAAAACAATTTTTTAGTCCATGAAGGGTAACCTTACGGTATGGAGGAGGAAGAGAACAACACCCAAAACACTGAAGACATTAGCGTTGATAATATTGCTAGGATTCAAAAGAAAGAGTGGTTCTCCTCTGATTGTTCACTTAGTAAAAAGTGTGGTGACACTACTGCTCCTCCGAGCAAGACTCTCAAGGAGGAAATAAATCCTGTGTGCATGTCTCAGTCTGTGAGCGACTGTTTCTGTATGATTGTGTGTGTGTGCGTGTGTGTGTGTGTCTCCATGTGCATGTTGTCTGTGATTCCTCATGTACCAGTAGCCACCTGGCTATTAGTGA
Source organism: Spermophilus citellus (assembly GCF_964194105.1). Lineage (NCBI taxonomy): Eukaryota > Metazoa > Chordata > Mammalia > Rodentia > Sciuridae > Spermophilus > Spermophilus citellus. Next base: position 95,247,687 of record NC_138188.1, on the reverse strand, counting down.
CCGACTACTGCTATGGTTCAAATGAGAGGCACTGAGGAGAGGAGGCTGCTTTCTCAGAATAGTCAGCACCCATTCTCCACATATCAACATTCTCTTTCTACTCTCACAAGGTCTGCTACTCTCTACTTCTTTCCTGCAGGCCTTATAATATTTGGAAGTTTCCTGGTTGTTGAAGGTCATGGACAGATTATTCACCAGATAAAAATCAACCTTGAACACCATCCTACTGATGGCCAGGCTCCCTGGATGACCCCTGAAAACCAGGGATGACTTAGCCCTTCCTCACCAATTGCCTGGTGTTTGAATTGTGTCTGGCCCTGGTGATCCTAGAAGTAGGTTCAGATTGGGGTAAAAGGCAACAGAGCAAACAAGTTGACATTTCTTCCATGGTTTTAACTTAAGCCAATGCTCATGAAAGACTCAGAATCATGGTGAGTCTTGGAACATCTCTGCATTCATCAGGAAAAAAAAAAACTTCATATAGAAAACTATTCAGTCTTCCCAATATGCTAAGCAATGGCCTGAGCTGCCTAGAGGAATCCCAATGTCTGGAGAAATGGAGTCCAAACTGCTGGTGCCGTTCAAAGTACAGCCTTATTAATGAAAAAGCAGACTGAAGAGCACAGCTCACACCAAAGGCCAAAGGGAGTGAGTTCCACCTTCTTTATGAGTTGAAGACATCAAGACTAGGCGGCAAGTAACCTGCCCCATCTAGACCTTCTCAAGGAAGAGCCTTATTTGAGGGCAGAGACCTACCACAGCGAGATGTTTCCTACTCTCATTTGTGACTGCTCATAGGCAGCTTCAAGAAAGAGGTTGTCAGTGATGTCTGACAGGGTTTGATTCTCACATTTCAAAAGTTGATAATATTGCTGACATTCAAAGAACAGCACAGTTTTATTCAGGAGGTTCACTGGGTGATGAATATGGTGTGAACCTTTACATCTTCCTAAGTATTTGCCTGAGAAGTCAAATAAAAAGCCTTGCACCAGAATATTCCTAGGAATCAAATCTAAGGTGGGCTTTCTCTGTGGTTAAGGTGACCAGTGTTTCTTAGGCTTTACCTCATCTAGCAGACAGCTCACTCTGCCCTTTGTCTACCCTCTATGACACTGGCTCTTGACAAGGGATATTTTGTCCACCACCACCCCCCAGCAGGGGACAGTTGGTAATATCTAGAAACAATTTTTCAAAACTCTAAAACTGGGTGCTACTGATGCCCTGGAGTAGAGGTCAGGGATGCTGCTGAATTGTCCAGAGCAAAGAATTATCCATCCCATATGCCAACAGTACCAGGAATAAGACCCTTCTCCATATAAAAAGGAGAGGAGTAGGAAAGAGTTGGTTCCTCTTCATATGAATTAATAACAACTTGATAAAAAGTTATTATATATGCTGAAACATTGCCATTACTATAAAAAGCATAAAATTAGGGCTGTTTCAAAGGTTGCAATTTTGCTAAACTATTTGAGATTTAGAGAATGTAGGGGAAAAGGCTTCCTCAGCAGCAGTAAAAAGGATTCTGGAAGATCAGACTCAGACTCTGAGAATTTTTTACATGTTTCCAGCTTCTGCTTCATCCCCCAAAGAGGAATCCTCATCTGAAAAACTGACAATAGTGAGGTCCTATCAAAATAAATGAGGAGAGTGTAAAGAAATGGAAACTTTCTTCCATTTTGGCAGAAGCATACCGTACAACCTCTTTGGAAAACAGTCTCGTAGTTTCTTATAAAAGTAAATATGCACCTCTTCCATGATACATGTCCTTTCCTTCTAGGTGTTCACCTGAAAAAATGGAGTCAAGTGCACAAAATATTTACACAAGAATTTTCATAGTAACTTCTCTGATAGTAGCAAAAAGTTGTATATATCTTATGCCTTATGCGTTTAGCAACAGGAAGGGATAAACCAACTGTGGTGTATGGGTACAGTGGAATAATAGCTAGCAATAAAGACGAAATTAGTACTGTATTTCAACACATTATCTTATATACCATATACACATATATTATATATATGGAATTTATCAACTTAATATTTTTAAAAACTGAAAAAAGAAAATGTATGGCAACAATGAATCACAAAAGCAATATGCCGAATAAAAGAATTCTACACAGAAAATTGTATGATTCCATTTATATACAGTTACAGAACCAGGAGTGAAATGTTCTAAACAGTGGTTGCCTCTGTAGGTAGGGTAAAGAAAGGGATTGCCTGGGAAGGAATATAAGATAACTTTTTAGGCATGGCTACAGTGTTCTATACCTTGATGGGGGTTTGTACTATACAAGTGTGCCCTTTTTGTTAAAAAAAAATATTGAATGGTAAAGTTGATATCTATAGATTTTACTTCAAATTTACCTGAAGACAGATGGAAATACATGCCAACTGTATTTATATATTACTAAATACATATTACTAAAAAGATGAAATTCACTTTTACATAACTGTACAAGCATGGAATATATCTTATTCTAGTTAGGTCCCCATTTTTATGAATGTACATGATGGTGAGATTCACTATGGTGTATTCATTTAAGTACATAGGAAAATTATTTAAGAGTTATTCCACTGACTTTCCTTTTCCTATCCCTACTCCCTTCCCTCCATTTCCCTTTGTCTAATATACTAAATATCTATTCTTTCTCTCTCCCTGGTTATTGAGGGTTAGCTTCCATATATCAATGAAAACATTCAACCTTTGTAGTTTGGGGGGGGGCTGGCTTATTTCGCTTAGTATGATAGTCTCCAGACTCATCCATTTACTAGCAAATGTCATAAAGTCATTCTTCTTTATGTCTGAGTCACAATCCACTGGGTATATATACCACAGTTTCTTTATCCATTCATTGTTGAAGGGCACCTAGATTGGTTCCGTGGCTTAGATATTTTGTATTGAGCTGCTAAAAACATTGATGTGGCTGCATCACTGTAGCATGCTGATTTTAAGTCCTTTGGTTATATGCTAAGGAGTGGGAAAACTGGGTCAAATGATGGTTCCATTCCAAGTTTCTTGAGGAAACACCATACTGCTTTCCAGAGAGTCATTACACCAATTGTCTGCAACATATTTTGAAACACAGCAAAAAGGAGAAAATGGAGTGATATAAATAGTGGAAATACATTGATCAGTATATAATAAAGCAAGTATAGCCAAAGGTTAGTTATAGGTGGTAAGTAAATATGTGTTCTCTGCATAATTCTTTAAACTTTTTTGTTATGTTAGAGATTTTCCTATTAAGATATTAGAACGTTACAAAGAAGATTAAAAAATAAGGCAGACAATCTCAGCGAATCTGACCTACTAGGTCTCTGCAAACAGAAGCAATGTCTGAGAGTAACAGCAACAGTCATTGGGTCCTTCTGGATGTTTGTTCCCTAGAATCAGAGAGCTTGGTGGACTCTGGTAGGACTCTTTCTGAGCACACAACTTTCTGCATCAATGTGTTCTGATGTGTCTCTTGTAATTACATGACAACCAGCAAGCATGCCAGAGGAAAAATGAAGATGTATGTCACACAATGGGATGATAATGTGGCTTTCATCTCAATCATAAAACAAATAGACATTTTTTCTTACCCAGGAGAACAATGGCAGAACATTAGTGGGGGCCATGGCACCTGGCACATTATGGGTGCATTAAGACTGAGTGACTTGTTCTTGGTTTTGATTTCTATTGTTTCTTAGATGTTTGTTTAGGAGGAGCTCCTGCAGGATCTGTGTAAATGAACTCATCACTTTCCCAAGAATACCACTGGAAATAAATCCTTATTTTGTTGCCAAACCACTAGCCATTTTGTCCAACGGAATAGTGATTATCCCTCTAGATTTAGGCTGGACAAAGAGAGGTCACCTAACGTGAACTTGATTTTGTTGGACATTGACAATAGAGCCCTAAGATGAAGACATGTGGATCATCAAGTATTTAAGGCAAAAAGTAAAACCTTTGTTTGGAGTGAGCCTTGTAGGTAGCAAAATACCAGGAAGTATTAAATAGTTTCTATGAACATCATATTAAAATAAAAAATTCAATACCTAGGAAAAGATCTTTTGAATATAATTCAAGAGTTAAAATAAAATAATAATGAACACCGTGCAATGCAAAACTGACAGTTTTCACATGGTGCAAAGTAAGTTTCTCAAAAGAAAAACCTTATGCTAACTTCACTTTCTCCTCTGAAATAAAGAAATGGCCGATTTCTGAGGCAGAAGAGAAAATCAGATTGCTGCATGGCTGGGCACCTAGGTTCCTCTGCAGACTCCACCTAATTAATATTTGCATGTCTGTGACCAACTGCTTATAAGTACCCAGTCAGGTTGTTGGCAAGTGACAAGTAGCAAAAACTAATTCTTTAAATTTTTTTAAACAAAAGTAAGGAAAGCAAATTCTATGTTTGCTACAGGAAACACTTCTTGCATCCATGCACGTGCGCGCACACACACACACACACACACACACACACATACATACACGTACACGTCTAGGATCAGGAAAGCTGTTCTAGAAGTCCTTAGGGAGAAGGAACAAAAATGCAAATTATTCAATTTTTTCAGCAGTTATCATCCAGGTCTACTATTGGTAAAAGATTGCACATGAGTCCCATAATATCTACTTGTTTTTCCCTTTTAGGTATAATTAGTTTAGGAAAATGAATAGGAAGCAGCATTAAAGGTTCATGGAAAATGGTGGAGAACCTCAGAGCCAGTGGCTGGCCTTTGTAATTGAAATGATACAAAAACTGGGAGTCATATCTGTGGCATTAAACTCTTCTCTAAATGAGAGTGGTCAGATCTCAGAATCAGAAGGCCCGGGGACACACATCAAGGCAACCAGGGTGTGTATATCCACTGCTGCATCCCTGAGCTCTGTGTAGTGCAGCTGGCCACTTTCACTGTGCTCTTACAATGGAAAAAAATTATTGGGATTGTCAGTAGATAAATGTGGCATTTTCAGGCATCCAGGAAATCGGCATCTAGGCAAAAACTTCCGAGGTAACCAAAACTAGAAAGGCTTGCTCAGCTTTGAGAAAAGCATGCCTCTAAATATTTTAAGATGCTACTTTAAACATCAGAACTTTTAAAAAAAATCAATTAAACTGGACACTAAATTTGGCTTGACATATTTTGATAGTGAAGGCGAAAGAGAAGGCTGAGCTTTCTAAAAACAAAATGTATACATATTCATCTCCAGACTTGTTTTTCCCCAGCACTTAACTCAGAGATCCACAAAAATAAGGAATTTTAGCATAATGAAGACAATTTAAAACTATAACTTTGACAAAGAAAGTGTAGTTCATTAAAAAAAATTAGAAACTTGGCCTGTTGGATATAAATTGCTCAAAGATTTTCAGATGCAAGTTGAGCCCTGTGTTCAATCTTCATAAATTCTACTGAGGTAAAAATTGTGATGAATCTTTCTTTAAAGTTTTAGTTCTCAGAAGTTGTGTTTACTTTCACAAAGAAGTAAATTGGGGCTAGCTTGCTTTTCATAATTTAAATAGCATAATACCTCTTAACTCTTGGGGGATTAGAAAGACTACTAGATTTAAAAACCATTTTTTTTAAAAGTTCCTCTCTGCAACTTGAAAGTTGGATTGGGGGTAAAGAAATCAATTCTCATTATTTGCAGGAAGAATAGTGTTTAATCTTTGCGCAATAAATTATACTACAGATGTGAGAAAAGCAGAACCCAATTCTACAATATCTTAGTATATGTGAGCTTTTCTAAAGAACCTAAGCTTGTTAATCAAAGTTGATAATTCAGTCCTTTACAGGCCAGATGAACATAGCAGAATCACTTGGAATTCATACAGCATGGGAGTTAAGAGTCAATGGAGTAGGTTCAATATCGTTCATTTGATTCTACTTCCAAACTCTGGTTAAGTAAGGAAGAAATAACAGTTTAATGTTTGTTCTGCTTATATATTTCACAGTTAAATTTACAAAATTCAGAGTTTCTCTATCTTCTCATATTTACAGAAAAGAGGCCCAAAATCTAAGGGGGTTAAAGAACTGAGCCTGAGTCTCACAGCTAGTAAGTAGCAAAACTAAACTCCACCTTGTCATTCAAAGCCAGCATCTCTCAGTACCATTTGGCTACTTTCAGGTGTTACTTAAAGCTCTTAAACCATCTAAGCCATTTCCCAAATTACAGGATTACATGACTTCTTAAATTTAGGGCACCATTTTCCATTCTAAAATTTCTACGAATTTGGTGGTTATCGAGTTTCCAATTGTATGGTCGTTGTAACTTCATAGATGTTCTCTCTCTGCTGATACCCACTCCCCTTCTTTGTTCAGATTTTCCTGTCTCATGTGGTAACGTGCTAATTTCACAAATGGCTCTCATCAGTGGAGACTAACACTTTACATTATTTATTCTCTATGTGGCTCAAGAGATTAACCTATACGTTAGAGAAAACTGAATTACTCCAGCAGCCTTAATTCCAGTCCGCATCTCTTAACCTCTGGCATGTGGAAACAGGGAACTCGGCTTCTCCTGATGCTTATGGGAATACATTGTCTGGAGCTAGTTGCCTGTTGTCATTCATTTATATTTGCAGCTACACCTACTATGCTTAGTAAATTTGTGCTTCAAAAAAGAAATTCCAGAAAATAAGATGCTACCATAGGCACAACTGAATTCAAAACTGTTATCTTACAGCTTGCTCTCAAGTTTCACATGCTTGTCAAACTAAAAATTGAAGGAAGGACTCCATAGTTGTGAAATAATGCTGTTTTCTGATCCAAAAAACTATCTAATACTAATTATTTATTAAATCCAAATAATTTATTCAGTCTAAACCTGTTTGTTTTACACTGCCACTTCTAAGCAACATTTGCAACCTGGTCATGGAGTATTAATATCACCATAACAACAAAGAAAACTCACTGTGTATTTTTTTTTCCTTTTGCCCTAATTCTATAATTATGATGGCTAACACTGTCATTTATTTGCTATTTTTCTGAAACCAGTGACTATGTTTGTTCTTGTACTTACTTGTAAAGGTTACTGATAATTGAATTCCTTTGTGTTTATGTTTTTTAATAAACTGGATGTTTTATTTTGCATGCCTTCATCTTTTGAGTTTTGATTGTCATCTGCTTTTATTCTTTTTTATCATGATTTTTTACAACATAAAAGGACACAATGTGATTAGTATAAATTTTGATATATTAAGTTTCATTTGATTGATGTAGAGATGAAATGGTCACTCCAAACTTAAAAGTATTGGAATGTATTTTCACTAGAAAATCAGCACAAATCAATGGACACCTGTATTTATTCATTGAAAACATCTTTTTTATTGTCTACCTATTATGAGATAGGCATTCTGCTCATCTCTGAGGCTGCAAAAGCCAATTAGAGTGTGATTGCTGGGAACTCAGGGAGGGAGAAAAGAAGGGGTTAGTGTTTCTTGTGTATAGACTTTCAATTGGGAAGATAATTAAGTTCTGGAGATAGATAGTGGTGATAGTTGCACAACAACGTAAAGGTACATAATGCCTCAGAACTGTATGCTTAATAAAGTTAAGGCTGTATACAGCAGGCTTCTGGATGCCTCCCCCAGCTCCTGGGAATCTATCCAGGGGCTCACCAGCCTCTCTCCTGTACCATCAGCCTCACCTATTTTGCTAATTCCCACTGACCTTCAATGTGTTCTGATGTCACCCATTTTTAACACACACGCACATGCACACAAGCGTGTTTCTTGATTCCTGCAGTTATTTAGCCTTCAATCTAGTTCTTCAAAAGAGAGAATATCCCCAGGGATATGTATAGGGCAAAAGGTGGGAGGCCATACTTGAGATTCTAGCCAATGCATGTGCTTTTAAAAGGTTTAGAGAAGGTCTGAACAAGCTTTAGGTGCATATCAGGATTAATACATTTGTTTTCCCAAATTCCTACTCATCATTACATGTCTACCACAATTTTAGGACCTATAGAATAAAAAGAATTGAACTGTAGGCTTTGAATTCCACCGAAACAAAACAGAATTAACAAAAGGTCAGAATCAGCCTGAAGGAGGGGCTATGAATAAAATGTGGTTACTTCCAATTAAATCTGTTCTCTGCCTGCATCCTCCTGGATTCACACCTTAGTTGGCCATAATGAGTGCTACAGTAGAAAAGAAAGAAACCTAAACAAGCTGTTTGACCAGAGCCTCTGTTATGATGGTGGTCCCTTAACATTAGCTGTACTAAGACCAAAGCAGAGGCCCTGGCTATTATAGCAGGACTATCATTCTTGCCTTTAGGAGATTTAGAGCCTCTTTATGCCAAGACTTCATCAGGCACCAAAACTATTAGTGCAAATATCAGTGGCATGAGAACTGTACTTTATTAACCTCAGCATGTTTGAAGGCATCAGTGTCAGAACAAACACACCTGAGAGTCTTATCAGTAGCTTGGCTCCTGCTTTGGATCCCAACAAGACAAGATATATCACCCACAAGGATAAAGGGGAGGGAAGACCAGAGCCAAGAAACTACCAAGGACAGGGTCAGTGAAGCGCACATTGATCACATTCTAAGAATTATTAGAATTGTTTTGGAAGAAATTTGGGGAATGTTGGCTCTTCTACCTATTAGGTAGATAGATATATGAAGCAAGGGAATTAATATGTTGTGATTAATCCTATTACCCTATGACCTTATATTTAACCCTTGACCAACATGGTAAAATACATTAGAGATTAAATATACTTGAAGACATTTTAAGGTTGTCTTAAAGCTAAAAATAAATATATCTTGCATAGATAACTTGTGGTTCAAGAAGACCATGAGGCATTCTTTACAATAAATTTAAGGACTAATTATCATTAAATATTAATACTGCCTTAAAATATAACATTTGTCATCTTGGGAATTGAAAACTTTAAATATTCAGCCTCTTTATGAGAACTGCCATTATTCATACTATTTCTTTTATGAGGGTCACCAAGCCCATAGGTATGGTAACTATTTTTTATTCATATCAAGGCTAGAAGCAACGGCACATTCGGACCACAATATGAAACCACATGAAAAGCCACACACAATTTTCTTTATATCAATCACTTTATCTCATATAATAGTCTTAATATCAGTGCCTTGAAACATTTTAAATATTCATGTGGACATGTTAAGATGCCTTTGAGTTTTAAGATGAGTAAATTATCCATGTAACATAAAAGGAATTATTCCAATTCTACAAAGAAAAACAAATCACTCAACAAATCATAAATCTTTCCTTTATAATATTTCCCAGGTCTACAGCACAGAAAAACACTTTACTATTCCTATGAGAATAACATAATAATAGCCTAATGCTGTTTACACACTATTTTTCTAGTAATTATCAACTCATTCATCTTCTTGACAGCCCTCAGTAATAAAGAGGGAAACAATAATGTTTCTATTTCATAATAAGGAAACTGAGGCAAAGAGCTCATGAGAAATTTCCCCAAGATCCGAGTTTATCTAAAACTAAGTTAAACGAAGGAAAGGCAGGGAAATAAAAAAAAAAAAAAACATAAGGGAAATTAATCAGTGTTCCTTATCATTAAAGGAAGCAGTCATGGGTTCTTTCACCATTGACACGAGAAGGTTTGTCTATTAGATACAAATTTATTTATATTTAAACCCACAACTTGTCATAGTTCTGTAGCTAGAAGAGTCTGTGCTGAAGTAACAAGAAACCCTGAAATCTCAGTGGTCAACACACCAAATTCTATTTCTCCCTTATGTTACTTCCCCAAAATCTGGGATATTCTCAATGGCTCTCCTTCATGAGATGACTCAGGGATCCAGGCCCCTACCACTGTGTAGCTGAACTATCTGAAACTAGTGGTTTCTAAGGTCTGCAAAGAAAGTAAAAGGAAGCTGGAGAATAGGATCACATAGAAATTCCTGAAACTGGCTTATATCAATTCTGACCTTATGGCATCCAGAAGAAGTTAATCACATTGGCTCACACCTGTAATCCCAGCAGTTTAGGAGGCTAAGGCAGGAGAATTACAAGTTCAAAGCCAGCCTCAGCAACTTAGTGAGGCCCTAAGCAACTTAGCAAGACTCTGTCTCAAAATAAAAAAAATAAGAATAAAATAAAAAGGACTAGGTGTTTCTCGGTGGTTAAGCACCCTTGGGTTCAATCTCTGGTACCAAATAAATAAATATAAAAGTAGAAGTAGTAGTTAATCACATGCCCACTGAAGGTAGATTTTCAAGGTCCTGGATTCTTTAATGATTCATAAGCTGAGGTAATAGAATTTAAACTTTATTATGAGGAAGGAAAATGGAAATCTGCATACTGTTAGGGATTTACTCTGGGAACAATAATATCAACTCTGCAAAAATGCTTTGCAACAACTTTTAGTGAGACTTTTGTGAAATGGATAGTTTTCTTCATAACTATCCATAAACTAAGAATTTCTATATTAGATAATTACACTATCAAAACCTGATCTTGGGCTGGGGATGTGGCTCAAGCTGTAGCGTGCTCGCCTGGCATGCTTGCGGCCTGGGTTTGATCCTCAGCACCACATACAAAAAAAAGATGTTGTGTCCGTCGAAAAATTCTCTCTCTCTCTCTCTCTCTCTCTCTCTCTCTCTCTCTCTCTCTCTCTCTCTCTCCTCTTTCTATTAAAAAACTGATCTATTAACAGTCATAAAATACATGTGTGCTGGCATAGAGTTTTATCCATCAGCCATCACGCTACTCCTCAATGTAAAGAAATATAGAGAGAGTTTTCTTAATGTCTTTATCCTCAAAATGCTAGGTTAGAAGTAGATCCCTAACAGACAAGGGTCACCTCCTGTTAGGTGACCCTTGCCTGTTAGGGATCCACTTAGTCCTAAAACCTTATATCTAAGCTAGAAAATGAACAACCAGTTTAAATATTAACATTTTTACTACCTAGATTTAGAAAACACCAGGTGAGAAAGTGATTTGTTTTTGAAAGAAGACTAAACTGTTCCCCAATGGCCCCCTGTTACCTTTTAATCAACACTTTTAGATGCTCTCATCAATAGGGCTTTAAATTACTAATGAAGTGAATTTGCTTTTTATGCTGATGCAATGACAAATTATTGCATCAAAGCATTTTTCTGACCCCAAAATTCCAAGAGACTTTACTCAAGTCAGAGAGAAGTGTTAAAATGATCTCTCTTGTCTCTGATATACAGCAGGTTCAATTTTCAGAAACCCTGGTTCTGAATTAACTGTAATCAAATAAGGCAAATCTTCATCAGCATTCAGCTGCTATTATCTTCTGTCTAGAGATGACTGTCTCTCTTCCAAAGGGAAACAAATGTTACTTCAAAACATAGAAATACTGCTTGTTCCTGCTAAGTGCCCATGAGAAAGCATTTCCCATTAAAACCATTAACTATGTGAGCTCCACAGTTTTGCTGTTTTAAAGAGAAAATAAAATATAACCCATCCACAGTTCTAGATGTCTATAAACTTTATGCACTCTAATTTTAGACTATTACCAAACCATATTTCTAGATCTGTTCAATTAAAACTTCAATCGCTTCCTTCAAATATTTCCAAGACTTAAAAGTGTTAAACAATTATGTTCTGAGCCACAGTCTGAAGAATATCAGTATCTTAGAAATATACTGCCACAAATTTAAAGCTTTTATGTCTCTAAGGCACCTTACACTAAACTAAATGGTTCAAAGTGGTTCTTACCACCAACCTGTACTGGATATTGAAATACTCCAGAGATATTTTTCTAAAACCTGATGTTCAGACCATACCCCTGATCAAATGAATCTGAATCTCTCTGGGTAAGACCAAGACAACAGTATTTCTGAAAATACACCCTGCCTGTAGGAGATCCCAGAATACCATAGAAGTTAAAAAACGCCCTGTTCTAACAGAACATCATATCAGGTTGCATGTTATTTAGGAACATGAATTTTTGAGGAAAATAGATCTTCAATCTACAAGAATGCCACCATGAGCTTGATCTTTTGCAATTTCCCATGATTTACCATATTCTATCAATGAACTGTTTACAGAATTTTTTTGTTTGTTTCTAGTTCCTATTCCATTTTGAACCTGCTGGTAAAGGCCATTCTGATTTCTTTTTATAATAATAGCACGTACATAATTGACCTACGGCTAAAAATAGCAGAGATATTGGCATTTCTGGCAGGTGAATTTGCATCTCAAGGTGTCAAGAGATCAACTCTCAGATATAAGAACATCATTTCCATTTCCTTTCCTTCTTTGCTCCCCGAGGAGCCCTGAGAGCCCTCACAATTTGCCTTTGCACTCCGGAGGGTAAAGGGCCCAAGCTGCATGCTCCATTGCTGGGCTCTACAAACTTAACAATGGGATTTACGAGGTGTGTGCTTGCTGGAAAGGCTCTAATGCTCAGGTTCACTCAGCCCAAACCTTAAATTGGCTCTCTTGGTGCTATTTTAATCTGTACAGACCCAATCACATACAGCTTACAAATGGTGAGTTCAAAGAAATGCACATAATAATGTGCAGAAGAATGTAGTTTCTGTCAGAAAATACCATTGTTAGCTGTGATTGAAAAGACAGGAATCCTGTTAAAGATAGGAAACATTTTTATGATTATTGGATTGTGGAGGGAAGAAATATCCAAAAGGTAAAATGTACATCCTTCTGGGAGCCCCAAAGAGAAGGACACCTACAAATGATGATGTATGAAAGTAATGCATTTTACATGCTAATAAGCAAAGGCTGTAAGGGTTACGGTGGAGCATAGGAAATGAGCTGAATCATCACTTAGATCTGTAGGGAGTCCCTGACCCCTGGATTGGGTCCTTTTATTTTGCTCATATGCTCAGACACAAAGTGGATATTTCCTACCTAATAACAGACATTTGGGTAAGCAAAGGTGTATTAACTCAGAGCCTTACGGAAGTTCCAATAGGACTAAGTGTCTGGTTTTAAACCTAACCAAAAAATATGTATATATACAGAAACAATGTACTTTATCTTTTCCTATGTCACAGCAGCCTTTTCTGTTTGAGTCTTTATGGGGGCACTCCAGAAACTATAAACCGTAGCAGTTAGTGACTTATGCGGCAGGGACTCAGAACAATCAACTCAGATACCAGGAGCTGCTCCTGCTGGCCCCATACCAAGGCAAGCCCACAGCTTTAGTTTCTAGATATTGGGGCTATCTTAAGGGTCATAAGACCCCAATGGACCCAGGAAGGGACTTGATAGCAAGGATATATTCAGAGGGCTTGGATCAGAAAATAGACACCACATGGTAAAAAAGGCATTTCAATATTTCAATATTCACTTGGAATAGTCTGGCTATTCCAAGTGAATAACAGCCTCCTAACAAATGGGTTTATACAATCCTAGCATTAAATGACTGATTAGATAATGAAGTTTATTTGAATATTTTGCCTGGTGGTTTTTGTCCTGGTCATTTTGTTTCATTTTTTTCTTATTTCTTATTAAAATATCTTGACAAAAGTTAATGGGGAAGAAAAGCAAATGGGACATTTGGAAGACAGGTTGAGAGGAAAAAAGAGTGAGAAAGTCTGGTGTATCTAGAGAATGATTCCAATTACATAAACAGCCCATCCCCCTTCGAAACCTCCCCTAATAATCCAGGCTTACAAAGGATCTCCAGCCCCAGGTTTCTGCCATTCACAATCAGTTCCTCCATTTATCAATTTTGCCTTGCATGGCAGTTGGCAGAATACAAATGCAAAGATACAGGAATAATGATAATCTAAACACAGCCTCCCCTACATAGTAATGACTGCTGACTGCAGCAGGTGCTGAGATGCAATAAAATTCATGTTAAGCAGCATTGCTATTCTGTAGTCCATCAGTTGCACTAACCAAGATATCGCTTGGTGGCATGCAGCAAATCATGAGTCGATTCTATTTGGCTATTTGATGAGCAAAGGAGGAAATGTGCTTTTGTCACAAGCAAAAACTTGTCCTGGGCCAATTCTACTGGATACATGAGGTTAACTCAACTTCACAGCACTCACAGATTGAGTTGTGAAAAGTCTGAGTCCCACGGCTATCTGATCGTGATTTCTGGATCTTTTATGCTATTAACCTTTATTCAATCCAATTGTAAAATGCTCCTTTTCATTTGGTCTCAGACTGAATTTAATAGCTGTTGCCAGATTGACAGTCCAAAAGATTGAACTGTGTAGCTCTGGCCAGTGATACCCGCAGGCACATTCAGACACGGGGTAGCCAAGATGGCATGATTACAGACACTGGGATGCTCCTCATATTCCTTAAACTAGTTTGACTTCCCAAGCTAGGAAACCACTCCAAAGTGCTTCTTTTTTGCTTCAGGTTTTTATTCCCTTTAAAAATGTTTACATTGTTCAAATGAATGACTCTAAATTTTATGTCATTTAAGCCATAATGAAATTGGGTTTATCAGATTCTTTCCTAAATGAAACTTCAGTTAGCAAATGTTATGAAAGTACCTGAAGAGTCTTATAACTTGAAAATAAATATGCCTGGGAGGTGATGGTGCCGAGAGATGGATGGATAAGTTAAAAAAAAAAAAATAAGGCACTCTTGTCTAACACACATATTTGTTCAAATGGCCTTGGGCCCAGCTCTGATTAAGACACATCTCCTCCTACTCCCAACCCACCTCCCAAGCTAAATTGACTTCTTCTGTAGTCCTCCTCCAGATTCATTAGGTAAGATGTGATTTCATGCCATGACAGAGGAAACTACTTGCTTTCATGGAGTCTCTCCTTTTCTAGTAAATAGCAGGTTTTTAAGCAGGACATATTGCTCCTCAGAATAAAAGATTAAATTTTCCAGAATCCCTTAAAGATACTTACAACCACATGAGTAAGTTGACCACAGAAAGGTATTTGGACTCTCAGGAAAGTTATTTTCAAGAAGTTGAGTAAGTACAGTGGGATCCATTTTCTCTCTTGCTTCCTTCTGTTACCTGGTCTGAAAGGCTAGAGTGTTGGTAATCAACTTGCACCCCACAGTCAATCATTAATTGTATTACTCTGCATACTCACAATTAATTGTATTCTCTTTAATAGTCTTTTCTATACCCATTTTTTCACATCAACTTATTATATAACCCTGAGTAACTCACATCAACACTGTCACTACTTTCATACCCACACAACTGGAGTAAAATAATGACACATAATCACAATGAATGGTTTTACCTTCATGACAACTCTTTTTTTCAATTTTTTTAATTATGATATAATATTTATAATATGATTTACAATTTTAACCATCTTTCCATGGAGTGAAGAAAATTTCATGTGCTACAAACATTCCCATCATCCGTCTTCAGAACTTTTTAAACTTGCAACCCTGAATCCTGCTTAACCACTAAAAACTGATTCTTGATTCTCTCCTCCCCAACCCTATGGAAACTGTCATCTACTTTCTATCTTTATGGTTACCATGGAGATTATATTTAACATCCTAAAGGTATAACACTCTAGTTTGTATTTATATTAGCTTAACTTATTATATGCAAAAGTTTTGCTTCTATACAATTTTATTTCTGTCAGGATGAGGCTGTAGGAGGCCAAGGAACCCAGAGAGACTAAGTCATAATTTCAGAGCTGAACAGCTCTATTGAATGTCCTCACCCATACTCCCAGTGCCTAGTCTCTGCCACAAATTGCAAGAATGCCTCTTGATCCTACAGTGGCCGCTAGAACTTTCGGCTGAGAAACCTTAACATCATGCTCATTTTAAAGGAGAAATGCTTAAAGGAATTCTATTGTTTATCTCAGAGCAATTATTGGAAGTAAAAGGCAATAAATTGATAACACAAAAGTCCAACAGGTATTATAAAAATTGACATGTGCAAACCAAACTCCTGGTTTCCACCCACACTTTCTCCTTCTGCACTCCGGCTTCTTCCAATTAATTAGCATAAAACCTTTGAAGCCATCCTGACTTCTCTTTCTTGTTTTCATGCCACAGTCATGTTAATAAATGGTGTTGGCATTATCTAAATTAAATTTGGAATCAGTATACTTCTCATCACCTTTCTGGCTTCCATTATGGTCCAAACCTACATTATCTCTTACTCTGATAATTAGACAAGCGTGCTGACTGATCTCTCTGCTTTCACATAACAGGTTTATACTCTAAGTCAGAAGCCAAGATGATCCCAATAAATCTAAAGCAAAAATCAGATCCTGGAATTTCTCTGCTCAACATCCTACCCATTTCCCCTCAGAGTCTAAATAAATTGAAAGTGTTCACAGGAATTCATAAGGGTATGTCCACAGCTCAGGTCTCTCTCATATCCTTCTGCTTAACCCTGTGCTCCTTCAACTCTAGACACTTGACTTCCTTGCTTTCATTCAGTGCATCAAACCTGATCCTGCTATAGGGACTTTCATACTCCTTTCTTTTTCATGAAAGACTCTTGCCTTAGATATCTGTAAGGCATACTTCTTGAATTCCTTTACTTTTTACTAATGCATCACCTTCCCATGAGGCATTCTGTGGCCGCTCTAAAATACAACCAGAATTTAATACAGTTCTTACCACAGTATAGGTTCCCAGTAGATACTGGATGAATGAATAAAAAATAAAAACATCGTACCATGAGGTGACTTTGTGAATGAAAGGCTAAGAAAGAGATGATGTGATCCTGGGTACCAGATAATAAACTAGATTCACCACAGCAGTCCTGCATTGCCTGCCTCCAGATTCCTTTTGAGAGAAATAAACTTCTTTCTTACTTAAGCTATTTTTATTCAGGAATATCTTATATTCAGCTTGTAATTGACTAATTGCAATTCTTCTTTCTAGAGTCCTCAATTATTAATCCTAGATATATAAAAATTTTCTATGATCATCTAAAAAGATTTTAGAAAAATAAAAACACTGAGACCTTACCTCTGAGCTACTGATTTAGTTGATCTGGGTAGAGTTGGACATTATTACTTAGAAACCTTCTGCAATTGGACCATAACCAGGATTGATATGAACTACAGCAAGCATGTTTGTTAAATGTACTTAGATCATTATGCAAAAACATAGTTCTCTTTTTTGTTTTATTCAGTGATGATAATATGTACAACCAGTGGATAATATAATACCAAAAAAGTAAAATAATAATAAAAGCAACAATAAAAATTATTAGTGTGTTATTTATACCTTTGAATGTTTTTATATAACAATTTTATTGAGAAAGTTTTGGTGCTTTTCCATTTTGCAACTTATTAAACTTCCTGGCAAAAGAACTCTCCCTTGCTTAGGTGTCTCTCAAAATAACTTACCACTATGCCCAGTTATTTGATCTGTGCTACACTGTAAAATACCCTAGTACCCAAAACTAATACACTGAAGTCCTAATCTGCAGTACCTCAGACTGCATTTAGAGATAGATAGTCTTTAAAGTGGCAAGTCAGGTAAAGTTAGTTCATATAGTGGACACTAATTCATTATGACTAGTGTCCTTATTAAAAAGTGGAGATTAAGACATAGATGTGCACAGGGTATGAAGACAGGGTCTTCTAGAAACCATGAAGAGGCCTCAGAATGAACCTCGTGGTCCTTCAGGTCCAGTTTTCTTTCTGACAGATGCTTCTCTATACCACATGGGGCCTGTACCCTCTTTGGCAAGCCTGGGACTTGTCAGCCTTCCTGCCTGAAGTCTTCCTTCCTCTCTCAGCATTAAAGTGAGCAGGGACCTTGTCATGACCCTTGAGGGAGCCCCACCATGATTTCTTCTCCTCCCAGTCCTACCCGGAGAGAAGTTTTAGTATGCAGAGTATGAATTCCTTTCATCTCTCTTTTTAGGGATCTCTACTCTCCCTCAAGGACATTTAGAATAGTCTTCCCTTAAGGCATAAATTATTAGGAAATGAGAACCTAAGATAAAAGTAAAACTTCTGGATTTTTTCAATCCCCAATCTTCCTTGAGGCAGAGCACAGAACCTGGTTATCTACTTGTATAGAGAATATGAACAGAAATATAGAAGGAAAGACATATATTAAACATCTTAAAAGTTACCCTGGGATATTTACAATAGTTTTTATACAGACCCTTGAAATGTCTTGATTTTTAAAAAATGAAAACAGGTGTGCTTTCTTCCTCTCCCTTTTTCCTGTCAGTTTATTTAACATGTTCATTCTTTTGTAAAAGGTGAATTTATACCCGATTAAAAAAAGGTAAGATGTCTCTACTAGACAGGGGGCCTCTCCTCTGACCTTTAATATTTGGCCCAGGAGATGAAAATGTATTAGGAAGTATTCTTATGCATGCAAGAGAAATCAACCATAACTGATTGAGCAGAGGAAAGGTAATGTATTAAAAAGGCGACTGAATAGCTCTCTGCAACACCAGGGGAGCTGGATTCCAAACTGTGCATCTTGAAGCAATGCCCCAAGGGAGACTGCAAAACTGGGCAGAGGAGGAAACTTGCCTTGACAAGAATTAGAGCACAGAATGCCCCGGCTACTGCTGCCACTGATATGCCAAACCCGCTGCCTTTATCAAAGAATGAGTCGCTTTCCATGTTTTTCTGTGCCACTAACTCTGCACTCCAACACTGGTGTGATGCATCCCCTTGACAGAGCCTGGAGGACTCGCCCAAGTCCTAGCTTCAAAAAAGGTGAAGAAGCCCGGTGTGGTGGTGCACGCCTGTAATCCCAGCAGCTCAAGAAGATAAGAGAGAAGGATCGTGAGTTCAAAGCCAGCATCAGCAATGGTGAGGTGCTAAGCAATTCAGTGAGACCTTTTTCTAAATAAAATTTTTAAAAAATTAAGGCTAGGGATGTGGCTCAGTGGTTGAGTGGACCCAAGTTCAATCACCAGTATCTGTCCCACCGCAAAAAAAAAAAAAAAAAAACAGGTGAAGAAGGTGAGTGTTTAACATTTTTATTTCTTCTATTTTATAGAGTTAATGTTTCTATAGTTTAAAGTTGGCTCTGTCTCCTGCTAAGACTCATCTCACATAGGATATTTAAATGCAAGAAACACCAAAATCTAAAATTTCTCTGAAACAAAAAGACTCTCAGGAAGCTGAAAGAGAAACAAGACAGGAATTCAGGGTTCCCTTGGACATGCTTCTGGCTACAAGCAATAAAATACCTGACTGGCCTAGAAGCCCTTCAATAGATGAATGGATTAAAAATGTGGCATTTATACACAATGGAGTATTACTCTGCAATAAGAAATGACAAAATCATAGAATTTGGAAGGAAATGGATGGCATTAGAGCAGATTATGCTAAGCGAAGCTAGCCAATCCTTAAAAAACAAATGCCAAATGTCTCTTTTGATATAAGGGGAGTAACCAAGGACAGGGTAGAGAGGAAGAGCTTGAGAAGAAGATTAACATTAAACAGGGATGATAGGCGGGAGGGAAAGGGAGAGAGAAGGGAGATTGCATGGAACTGGAAGGTGAGCCTCAGGGTTATACACAATTACATATAAGAGGAAAGGAGGGGTAGGAGAAAAATTATATAAGTGGAAGAAACGATTTATAGTAGGGGGGGAGAGAGAGAAGGGGAGGGGAGGGGAGGAGAGGGGAGGAGAGGGGAGGGGGGATAGTGGAGAATGGGATAGACAGCAGAATACATCAGTCACTAGAAAGGCAATTTGTAAATCAATGGTAATGTAACTGATGTGACACAGCAATCTGTATACGGGGTAAAAATGGGAGTTCATAACCCACTTGAATCAATCTGTGAAATATGGTATATTAAGAACTATGTAATGTTTTGAACAACCAACAATAAAATAAAAATAAAAAAAAACCTGACTGGGAATGATTTAAACAATAGAGAGTTTTAAATGACATAATACAAAATCTGAAACTAAGAAGTTAGCTCAGTGGCTCAGCGAAGTTAAGATTAAGTCAAAAGTTCTCTTTTCCTTTTCCTCCTAATTCCAATATGGCAGCTTTCACTTTGAAGAAGGAAAAAGAGAGGAGGAAGTGGAAAGGCAACAGAATTCTCTCTACATCTCATGAGCCAGGATCACTGGAAACTCATCGACAGAAAAAAGTCATTGAAGCCACAGCTGGGACAATATTCTCCCGTGTTCTGTGTAAAGTAACACAACTCAACAAAGTTCTTCTAAGCAATCCTAATCAAAAGCAAATCCTAACAAATTTGTTCCTGTTTTGTGACCAACAGTATATGCATCCCAACTCTAGGAGTTCAACGTATAATTTACAGTCTTCATACTTCCAATTTTTGGCCACTAATTGGGTATGACATATGTGGATAGAAAGTATGTTACAGAACTACAGTCATGTAAACCAAGGAAGGGTCACCTTTATAATGGCTTCCCATACTAAAAGTGTAAAACTGACAGACAACCTCACCTGCTGCTTAATTTTTCTCTCCCCCCATTTGTCATTCAGAGCCCTTGCATTCACCTTAGCTGCTGTTCAAAGTGTTCACATTTCCATGCCTTTCCAGGTGTTTTGTATTTGTTTATTTTTTGCTTTAGAACTCTTTGAAGGTTTGCTTTACAAGGTTTGTTTGATGATATCTAAAATACCATTTCTAAGGTCTTGGTCTCTTTCTCCATCACCTGTATAACTGTCTCTATGATGTCTAGCCCAAGTCTTGCATTCTGGACACCAGGTTATCTCTCCTCATGTTACCTTTTATTTATACCGTAGTGAACAGAAGTCCATACTGCATGTCTTCATCCGAAGGGGACATCAAAGTGAAACAGGGACAAAAACACAGACTGCAAGAGGATACCTCAGGATACTCTGGAGTCCAATCAGGTGGTGCTATTTATTTTTTAGGTGATCTTGATCATGTCACTTATACCTAGTAAAGCTCAATTTCCTTATATATACCTTACTTCACATAGATAAATTCTTGGGAAGAATCTTGTGAAGATTTTGAACATAAAGTCTAAGTCTAAGCACTGGATATAAAAGTAACAAGGACTGTCTTTTCTTACTTGAAGTGCTCGTTCACCATCCTGGAATGCATTCAGCAAACACTGCTTAACTGTCCTTCCCCCATTTCCTGCTTTGTTATGGTTTGGATCTGGAATGTCCCCAAACGCTGGTGTTGAAGCCTTGGTCCCCAATGTTTAGGAGGAGGTTTTGGAGAAGTAATTGGATCCTGAGGGTTCATTCATAGCTACTGGTATTTGTGAGATATGGCCAACACTCTTGAAAGAGGAAGTAGGTCACTGGGGAAATGCCCTAGAAGGTTGTGTCTTATCCCTGGCCCTTTCTCTCCCTCAATGTTTCCCTCTATCATGAGGTAAGCAGCTCTACTCCATGCACACAGTATCTGACATGATGTTCTGCATCACCTTAAACCTAAAAGCAAGTAGAGCCAGCTAAGTAACCATGGACCAAAACCTCTGAAACCATGAGCCAAAATAAATCTTTTCCCGTTTGAGTTTATTTTCTCTGGCATTTTGTCACAGCGACAAAAAGCTGCCTGATACATTGCTCCACCTTCCACCTCACACTCCACACTCTACCTGCCTCCATTCATCTAAATGGGGGAACAGAGAAAAGAAACAAAAAGAAGTAACTTAAATTCTACCCAGGGAAAATGACACAGATCAATATAGTTATAATCACCTATTCTCTTTTTAAGACCCCAAATAGAAATAATGTGAAACCCTGGCCCACAGGGCTGCTTTCTTCTCTGTCAAGTTCTAAGAGTTAGTTCCTGATCCGTGCCTTTGTTGCACCCTCTAAACCTACCTAATAGCCAACTATATCAGAATTAAGAACTCACTTTTAATTTAATTATTTCTGACATTTTAAAAACTTTTCATATTTATGGGACATACTGTGATAATTTGATACATGCATACAATGTATAATGATAAAATCAGGAATAATTAGCATTTGCATTTCCTTGAATTTTATTCATGCATTTATGTTAGAAGGCTTTGAACTTCTCTCTTGTAGTTTTTATAAAATATATCATCATTGTGACCCATAGTCTCCCACTGTGCTGTACAAAATTAAAATTTATTCCTGTAATGAAGTATATTTTGGTTCATGTTACACAAACTCCTTCTCTCCTTTCTCACTCCATCCTTGTTAGACTCTAGTAACTACTACTCTACTCTCTCCTTCCAGGAAATCAACTTTTTCAGTTTCTACATGTGAGTGAAAGCATGCAATATTTCCCTTTTTGTGTCTTGCTTATTTCATTTAGAATGTCCTCCTGTTCTATCCACATTCCTGTGAGTGACAGGATTTTATTTTTTTCATGGCTCAGTAATATTCCATTGGGTATATATGCTACATTTTCTTCATCCATTTATCTGTCATTAGATACCTTGGATGATTCCATATCTTGGTTCTTGTGAATATTGCTATAATAAATATGGGCCTACAGATACCTCTTTAGTATTATGCTTTCATTTCCTTTGGATATGCCCTCATAGGGGGATAGCTGGATTTCATGATCGTTCTTCTTTTAGTTTCTAAGTATCAGAATTCTTGATAGTTGTCTTTAGCTTAGTATGATAATTCTTCCTATTTTTTTACCCTATTTCTCCAGGAAGAGATGGTAAAAATTTCAGGTGGCACTTACCAATAAGATATGAACAGATTAGCCTGTTGCTTTTACATGTTTAGGACTAATAGTCCATGAAACTAATTTACAGAAATTTTACAGGGATGAGGAAGCCCTGTACTAGACCTGACAACGTAACCCCAGTACTTATGGGGGACTTAGCCTGGCAGTCAAGACAGAAGGTGTTCAAAACCTAGAAAAACATATACAGCATTAACTTGCAGCTTTCTCGTTCACCTTCACTGCTTTCTTCTCTTTCAGACCTCTTTTAAGAGAAGTTCTTTCTTGCCTGGAGGCACCCTGCTGACAATTTTAGTTTCTCTTTGATTTTTAGAATGACTTGACATATGCATGGAGCAGAGTAATTGTTTTTCTACTCCTTAAATCTCTACCAGCTTTTATCTTTCTTTCTGCTTTAGTAAATTTGTACTCACATTTTTCCTCCCCAAAAAATAAATAAATGAAGTACACTTTCCTTAGAGAGAACATCACTTCTACATGCAGGAAGTTGAAGGAGGAAGAGAAGCAGGAGGAGAGCTCCATGTTCTCTCCTTATCCACCCAGGATTCTGTCTGTGAAGGCCAGGGGATGTCGGGTTCACGGGGCGCTGACTGCCCGCCAGTGCACAGCTGAGCTGCTCATCACATGCATTTCCTGGGGAAGCCCTGCTTACTAAAAGAAAATGCTTTAAGGTCCTTTGGGGGTAAACTGCATTCGAGGCAGTGTGGGGCAGCTGGCATGGGGAGAGTGGGTCGTGATGCTTCTGAGAGGAGGATGAGCTGCAGTGTTGGAGGACATCAGTGATAGAAGGTGGGAGAAGGCAGGGGGAGCGTGGGAATGCCACCTGCTCATAGGAATGCAAAAAACCACACTTGGTAAAAGTGGCAGTACTCCATCCACACTTGCTTATAACAGAAAAGTTATTTATTTTCTCACTGAACTGGGAAGGGTGCTAGGATGTACAGATCATAAAAAGGAAGAGCTACAGAACCAGGGATGTAGATAGGAGCTGGAACTCAGAGGTCTCATCTCTCCTGCCACCTCAAGTATCTGCTTCTCTCGACTTTGCTTTTCTCAAGGGCCTCTTTCTTCTTATGCATCAGGTAAAGTAACTAACTATCAGACAAGTTTCTAATTAATCCAGTCCATCTTCCTCCCAAACAGAAATCCTTTCCTCTCTTGTTTAAAACAAACAAAAAACCCAATAAAATAAGTAAAAGACAATAAAGGAATCTAGTTCTACTTTTAGCACTGTCAGACTTAGCAAAGAAAAATAAATAAAATATATCTAATTAAAGTTAATTTTCAGATAAATAACAAACATTATTTTAGTATGGCTCTATTCAAACTGAATATGACCCATAAAATATTTAACAAGATTTGTATAAAGGCAAAAAAATGCCATAAGCCAGATCCCTATTCATTGTGTAACTGAAATTCAAATTTGAGTGGGATTCCTATAGTTGATCTTTCAACCCCACTTGGTTGGTTCAAGCTCCCGTCATAGAAGACAATGCAGGGAGATAGATTTCGCATTCTGGGTCAAGTCTGAGGCCTATAAATACCCTGCTCCCCATCCAGTCACCAGGAGAGTAAAGTCTGATCCCAGGAGAGTGGTAAAGAAGGACACACTTTCATGTGTAGCCAAAAGTAATAGCTACCTCTCTCTGTAACAGGGATGACCAAGGAAAGCTTAACTTTTTTCATCATTTGCTTGGCAAAAAAGAAAGAAGGGGCAGTGGAGAGAGAGAGAGAAAGTACTGATCAAATTTGTTTTCCGCTGTTGATGATCCACATTATTTATTACACATTACCACTTATTACAGGATAAAGTCATAGAAAACCCTCTTCCAATGATTTAAAAAGCAGAATAATTCCTTGGTAATTGATACATCGCTACAAAATACAAGTGGTAGGGGTGGCTTAAATAACTGTATTTTAACATGGGGCATTGCCAGGATGGTAGACATTCTATTTTATGGTTTTCCTAGGATCCAGGAAGCTTCCTTGAGTTTCTCTAAGTGGTGATTATAAAATAATAAGCAAAAAAAAATTGTTGGCTCTGGCATCAGGAAGGATGACAGAAATGTAGGCTTGTCTGATTTTGGCAGCAGCACACTTAATTATATTGACAATGTGTGGCTGTGTCATTTCTTGGGAACTAATTATCCCATTCTTTTGGAAAGAAAATGTCCATAAAGACATAGTTTTTGAAATACAACTATTGGACCAAAGACCTTAGACATGGTGTATCCAATGATGATAATCGAGTGTTTATAAGGATGACCTTAAACTGTGAAATAAAGAGAGCCATTTAAAATGTTTCCCTACAGAGGTAATATAAGTAGAGATGGTCATTGACTGACCTCAAAATATTCTCTTGATGCAATTTTAAAGTTTAGACATAATTCTTCAGAGGAAGATCAGGCTTTAATAAAAATCAAAGTGTTCTATTTAGCATGAAAAGGAGAATGAAGTTTCTCAACTAATATCAATTTAAGTATCGGCAACCTTTTCTATGGGTAAATAGTGCTTTGTCAAAGATCTTTTAGCTCTAACGAGCCGACTGAATCTGAGAAGGAAATTATCAGAGACTATTAACATTAATATGCAAGTGTGCAAGAGACACACAGGAAGAGACAAAGAGAAACATACACTCTCGAGAGAGAAAGAGATGGAGAGGGACAGGGGTAGCTTACAATGGGAAGGGAGCACCACAAGACACTTAAACTTTGAACAGTTTAACCAGGGAGATGGTTTACAACACCATGTAAATGTAAACAGCAGGACACCTGAACCAGCCTGGACCAGCATGTACTTCTCTGATATTTCCTTCTTTCCCTTTGCTTTTCCCTCTTCTTACTAAAATTGAGCATTTCACCCATTTCTTCCCTCCCTCGGTAAATGCCATAACAGAGTCCTGTGTGTGTCAACAGGCCATGCAGTGCACAAGTCTGAGGGCATTTCAATTTTGTAAGCTACAGCAACATGCCCAGTATTGTATGGCAGTCTGATATGGGTGATCCAAATCTACCCATACCCCTATTTTTTTTTAACTCTAAAGTAAATGCCAATTTTATTTATACTCTAAGAATAGAAGAAACTTAAGATTGTTTTATGATCAGAAGAAAATAAAAATTGCATGAAACCATCCCCAGTTTGTTGGTAGTTATATTTGAAAAATAAATGGCCTACTGGTATTATTTGTGCATGTGTCCCCTAATACCACAAAACTTCAGAACCAAAAGCAATTCTCAAAGCCCTCGGCTGTAAGAACACTACATGGTTGAAGCACTAGTTTAGGCAGCTTAGTGGGCAACTCTCAGACAATACACTGCAGTGAGATATTTCTGCCGAATGGTAGTTCCTGGTCCCTGGGACAATCTCTAGAAGTAAGAGGAAAGAACAGGCAAGTGTACATCCCAATGAAACCTGAGGGAGCGCTACCAATAGACAAGGCATCTTATTGGGGGTGGGGGGGTTCTGAAAACAGGTTACAGCCACTGTCCAAGGACATGAAGTGAGCTAATGGAGTTAATTGTCTCCCCACTCAATGCATGTTCAAATACTCAGCTTCCTCCCAGTTCTATGTCCCTGATCATGAGATCAATGAGGGGTTAGCAACTGCCACATATCAATCCAGAGTCTGAACCTGACTTTTACCTATTTGCTGGCTACTTTAAAGGTGGGCTCTCTGAGATGAAATGTTCATTACACTCCTTTCCAGATCTAAAGGTATACAATGAGATCCCTCAGAGACTTCGATGGTGTCTCACTTCACTCCTCTGAGACTGCCTTAGTGTCTCCAACGTGTTTCCCTTTAAAAGAAACGCTCTAAGCACACCAGTGATTCCAAGACAATCGTTTCCTTAATACCTCTTTAATTAGTACCTGGAAAAACATAATATCCAACAACTTCTTGCTGCAGTCTGGCTGGGCACAAATCATGAGCCACTGAAGCAGGAACAAACTTTATTTCTGAACTCCACCAGCACACTCCACGCACGCTCCCAGGGAATTCTCCCGCATGCCACGCGGCTCCTCCAGGGACCACCAACCGGAACTCCCCTCCAATGGGAACTCTTCAGGAATCCCCACGAGAGCTCAACTGGAACTCAACGGGAACTCTGCGAGAACTCGCTGGCATCACCTCTCAACCACTACTTCTGGCAAAAATGCCATGCGTCATCCCGACTCGGCTGTGGCCCTCAACAACTTCTCTTACACACAATTACAAATGACTTATGGCCAAGTCATTCATTGCTCCAAACTTTCAATGACTTCCCATAAGGGAATAAATTGAGAGAATGAAATCCAAAGAACTTTCATATCATGGAAGCCTTATCTCACTCTACTGTTGCCCAAATGACTGGAATTGACATCATTTCTCCAAGATATTCCTAACGTTGTACTTTAGTTGCTCATTAATTGTCTCTACTTGGGACTCCATCTACCAAACTGGTCAAAATGTTCCACTTAATTCAAAGCCTGACACTACTTCTTTCTTGAAATATTGTTAATGACTCCCCAGACAATGGTAATTTCTCTCTTTAAGTTCTACCAAGTACCTTTCCAAGATTGCACCCTTTGGAATTCAACAGCATAGGAGGTGACCCATCTTTGCCATTCATTTTGCTCTACATTCTACAGAAAGTTGTTCCAAACCTGGAGCTTTGTTTTTCTCATTCTTAAGTGATTGTTTTCCTCACTTATAAATTCAAAAAAGTAATAGTTTACCTTTCAGGATAATTATGACACAAATTACACAGCAGAGTATGACAAGACATAGATGCTAACTAAGTAACAGCTCTTGTTGTCACTATGAATTGTATAATCTTCTTTGCCTTTGCCAGGTAGGCTAAAGGAATCTTAGACCAAAAATCAGCAAAACAAAGCAGGTCAGCTTCAGGAGACAAAGGCAAATTCATAAGTCATCACTGAAATCCAAAACAGGGTAAGGTTTGAGGAGCACTCATGGCTGCCCCAGAGTGCAGGCGAATTTCTCCTCCATGTTTTGAGTGCCGATCTGATTGAATGGTATCAGTTACTGCTGTATATGTGAATGTTTTCACCACCATACCATTTTTAACAAGATCAAATTGAAATTTATGACTACATAAATTTACAAGGAATTATTTGTCATTCATTGTCTAATTGATTATCACATCTTTGCCTGTATAGCCCCTTAAAATTTTTGTTTATGACTCATCTTCCCATTGTGATTATCAGTTTATGAGGTATGACCATATCATATCTTATAATTCTTTATATCTCCCTTATGTCCAGATATAGTTAAGAGTAGGTATCAAGAAAATAGTTGTTGAATTTGATTACATGAAAAGCAAAAAAGATTGACAAATGTATGTGTAATATTGGTATTTTTCATAGGTAATACTAGTAGACACTAGTATCTAAGTATTAAAATGCCTACTGGGCTATTGCCTGAAAACGTTATACAGTTTTGGGTAAGTTTACTCTCGTTGTAATTTGACCTAAAACAATGAAATGACAGAGTAGACCCAATTGCAAAGATGATAAATTACCCTTCAGTGTAGGGAAAGAAACACAATGAAATTCTTATCTTGGAGGAGGTGGGAATGGTTTTGCATGTTGGGTTATTATTTTCTTAAATTCATAAAGTTAAGTGTCCAAACTAGATTTTTATTCTGTAAATATTTATTCAGCACTTATTATGTTCATAAATTTTTCTGTATGCTTTTAAAAGATGAAGAAAGGAATACTATTTCATGATTTAGTGGCAAAAATGTATATGTAAAAAGTTCAATTAATTGTTAAAGTTAATTGTAAAGCTAGTAAAGAGGAATAAAGAGATGAGCAATTCATGTAACTCAAGGTAATCCAGCAATGCTATAAAAGAAGATAGCACTTTAGTGCTTAAATGTTTGAGCATATACAATATGAAAATACAATAGAAAATAAATCAGCACAACTGTTTGATTTGTGGCTGTGACATGAGATCATGCTCATCCCAGCCAAGGTTCCTTTTCTCCTGTTAGGCTGCTACAGTGGCCACCTTAAAAGTAGACGTATAGAGAGTGATTCTCTCTCCCTCTCTTTTTTTTTTTTTTTTTTTTTTTTTTTGGTGGTGCTGGGGATTGAACCCAGGGCCTTGTCCATACAAGGCAAGTACTCTACCAACCAAGCTATATCCCCAGCCCTCTCTCCCTCTCTTTACTATTGATAAAAGTAATTGCTAGTCACATGCCAATTTTCATTTATTTTTCTTTAGATCTGAAGTGTTCAGCTTTCGTTCAGCAACTTTCTTGGGTCTTCATTTAGTCGTTTTTTGTTTTGTTACTTCTATCAACAAGCACAGCAGAAAAGTAAGCACAACCAAACATCCTTTAAGAGGAAAACAAAATTTGGCTGGGCCACATAAGCTTAGTTATATAAAACCCTTGTTCTCTCTGAGGCTTGTCTTGGGTCTGGGATGAGGTGTGAGTGTACCAGAATAGTCAACAATGTCACCATACCCCAGCTCTTGTAGAACTCTCCATCTCAATTACTGTTTTTATCTCTCTCCTTTCCAGAATTCACTAATCTAGACATAGAATACAGCTCATTCCTTGGTGCTTCTATTACCACTTCAACCACTCCACCCTGTCCCCACTAAATAATACACCTCACAGAAAACTTGGGTGACTGTAATAGAGACACAAAAATGACTTTGACATTAGTGACATAAGAAGAGGTTTGCATCATAGCCCGGAAGTGTATTTGTTTGCTGAGTTGCCATAACTGTTGAGAGCCACAGCCGAAGGGGCCCCAGCAAACTTCCAGCTGCCAGCAAACTTTCAGACTGCCAGCTGATGATTGGCTCACATGGGCCCCAGCAACATCTAGCTGATTGGCTCCTCTGCTGTGATGCTCCTTGGGCTGTTTCCCCGCCCTTTCAGACTGCCAGCTGGTGATTGGCTCACAGCGGCCCCAGCAACATCTAGCTGATTGGCTCCTCTGTGGTGATGCTCATTGGGAGACTTCTTTGGCTCCGCCCACACGACCCAGCCAATCGGCCTCAAGAGCAGGAGGATTGGGGGAGGTGGTGAGGTGTGTTTGGGTGAGAGGCTTGTGGGAAGCCGGTGGTGGCAGTTGGGCTCTGAGGGTTTTTCCTGAGGAGCTGTTTTGTTTGGCATGTGTGGTTCTAAAAATAAAGTTTGTTTCTTTTGACAAGTGGCTCCTGAATTGTGTCCAGCCAGACTGCGGCAATAACAAAAGAATTCAGATTGTATGGTGTAGACAGAAATTTCCCACAGTTCAAGATCAAAGTTTTGCTAAATTTGATTTCGTCTAAGCCCTCTCTCCTTGGCTTGCCAGGGGCCATCTTCTGACTGCATTCTTGAGTGGCCTTTTCTCCATGCACATACATTCCTATTGTGCCCAAATTTCCTCTTATAAGAAAAACATTTTTTGAGTTGCTAGAATAGTCCTTTCATCCCTCCAATAAATATTTGTTGAACATTAAAAAAGATGAAATAAGAAAAACAGTCAGTATGAATTAATGTTTGCCCCAACTACCTAATTTTAACTTAATTAACTCTTTATAGACCCTATCTCCAAATACAGTCACATCCTGAGGTACTGATGCTAGAACATCAATCCACGAATTTTTGAGGGAGCCATTTCAGTGAATAGAAGCAAGCAAACAGGAAATTTTGAATCAGGAATCCTTTTTTCCTACAAAACTTTGTTATAGACTGACTCCAGGAATTTATCATGGGTGAGCCATTTCCTCAAGAAATTTCAGCTTCTCTTGTGCAGAGAAACTCAAATACCAGTTGGGACCATCTTTTTTTTGTTTGTTTTGTTTTGTTTTAGCTATATGGAAATAAAGTTCTGTAATAATAAGAAGATGGTCCACACATTGATTAAGCACCAAAAACTTTTCAAACAGTTGTTGAACCCAGCAGAGGTGAACCCAGAAATGAACTCATACTAAGCCCTGGGATTCAGAATGCTGAGCATATCTGAGTTTCCATAAAAGAGTTTAATTCAAATGGGTAGAGGGAGGGGAAAGGCAGCATTTCTCTGGCCTCTGCAAGGAAACCAAGGTGACTTTGGTGCATCATGATCCTAAAGAAGTTAGCACAAGCACAGTGATCACCATAAGGGGTAAGAAGTGCCTGTTGGAAGGTGAAGGACCCAGGAAAAAGAGTCGGAAGGCCAGCACTGAATACCAGCTGAGGCCATTTTAGCATAGAGGAGGTCACAGCAGGAAGCACTTTCAGGACCCTAAGCCATGTTAAAGGACTGATCCAGTGCTGTATACTGATAGACAGGACTCTGGTGGCCATATACGGAATGACCAATAAAGAATTTTGATGGCACTTTTCTATTCCTTTATTATTAATTCCCCTAAACAACTAGATTCTGGGTAGCTAGGAAATTTTTAACTAGAAGTCCCAGATAATAAACTGCAACACAACTTTTGTTCAAAATACAATTTTAGATATTTTAGAAAAAAAATCAGTTGCTAACAAAAAAGAAAATGCATAAATAGCTACTAATTTTTTTCTGTACTCCTGGAGTTTGGCAATAAACCAGACTCATAATAACTTGTTTATGAAGCATGTAGTTAGCAGGTTTTAAGTTTATCCTAAGACTGGTTAGTAGTGTCTTAACCTAAAAAAGTCAAAAACATTATTTAATTTTTCTTAAAAATAATCCCACAGAAATATGCTTTGAAATAAAAAAAATTTATCATAATATCTTTAAGTAGTTGTACATTTCAGAGTCTAACCATGATATCTTACCTTAAGTAATTGTGCAATTTTGTGAAGATGCATTTCTAAACATTTTGCCTTCCAACTCTTGAAGCTGCTCTGTAACTCAAGCCTGAATCAGTTTTTCCTTACATCTTCTCTTATATTGAGGGTGAAACTGAGTGGTAAAGTAATAAAGAGAAAATGGATAAAAATCTCTTGAAACAGACTACTGAGTACCACTGGAAATGATTTAAAGAGCAATATTGTCTCTTTACCTCAAGTGAAATACTCCTTAAAATAAATTTTTTAATAATGTAATAAACCAAGTCAACTCTCCATTCTAGAGTTTAGAATGACTTTCTCTATGGTAATTATACTCTTTAGACCCATTTTCTCTCCACAATATGATTAGACCCACAAAACGAGTTTGGTAATGTTCTGATTTAAGCAACCAAAATATCAGAAGAAAACCAGAAAACTAATTTATAGAACATCTGACCCCCAGTGTTAGCTGCTTTCCATTTTTCTATGTTTACTCATTGCTTTAATCAGCTTTGTCATCACTGTGATTACAAGACCAACAAGAAAAATATTAGAGGAGTAAAAGTTTATTTGGGAACTCACGGTTTTGTTAGAAGTCCGGCTCCCTTCCCCGGGACTGGAGATGAGGCAGGACATCAGGGAAGAAGAGCATGGCAGAGGGAAGCAGCTCACATGATGATCAGAAAGCAGAGAGACTTCACTCACCAGATACAAAATATATACACCATAGCTCCACCCCCAATGAACCACTTCCTCCAGCCACACCCCACCTGCCTCCAGTTACAACCCAGTTAATCCCATCAGGGATTAATTCACTCATCAGGTTAAGGCTATAGCTCAATTATTTCTCCTCCAAACCTTCTTACATTGTCCCACGCGTGAGTTTTGGGGGACACCACATCTAAATCATAGCCTTCTTCTGCTAATGGTCATCCACTAAATGTCTCCATCCTCAATCAGCTCAGGACCATGCTGGAACTCTCATTTCTTACAGAATGGACATTGGCAGTTTTTATGTTAACAATATGCACTTGGTGTTAAATTTATTCTGCTTCCCAGGGTGATCATTTTTAGAATATTTACTGTAATGTCCTTGCTAATATCAGGATTTGGGGATTAAAAAGACAAAGACTGGAAATTTTTCCAGAATGCTGAGATATTCATCATAGTCAGGTTGCCTGGTTGTACACCATAAAATCTACAATTCTTAGGCTTAGTCAACTATATAATTTTGAGGAGAAGAAAAATACTTTAAAAGAAAGTGCTTTAAAAGAAAGCATTTTGAATAGTTTATAAACGTAAAAGCAATATATGGTGGTATTATTGACTCAAGAAAGATGTATGGAAAGTGAAAGCCAGAGTAAGAATGCTCATTTATTGTTACTAGTATTACTGTAAGTTTTTTCTTTTTTAATTTTATTTTTATTGGGTTGTAGTGGACACAATACCTTTACTTTATTTATGTATATTTTTTAATGTGTTGATGGGTATCCAAGCCAGTGGCTCACACATATTTGGCAAGCACACTACCACTGTGCACACTACCACCTATGCTACAGGGGATTGAACCCAGGCCCTTGTGCGTACAAGACAAGCACTCTTCCAACTGAGCCATATCCCCAGCCCTGTAAGTTTTTTCCTCAAAGTTCTAGTCAGTTCAATTAAAAAGGGAAATGAGGTAATAAGAAAAACTGAAATATAAGAGGAAAAGTTATCATTTAGTTTATCATGAACTAAGAGAATCAACAAAAATATGGGGAATAAAAGAATTTAGTAAATCAACTATGGCAAACTTAATATACAAAATAAATAGCATTGCATATGCAAAAATCTATTAAAATAAAGGAAAAGAGAATATTTTTATGATAGCATAAACAGGTGAGAATATATTTAAGCAATGTGCTTGTCCTATAAGAGAACTAGTATAAAATTAAGAAAAATTAAAGTAAGATGTCTCATGTTCTTGGATAGAAATGCTCAAATTCTTCATAATTTACTCTGTACATTTTTACATTCCAATTTAAATAGAAACGTGTTTTAAATTGAAAACTCTTGATAGTATTCATTATGAATGTGACTGAAGACTTCGTACTCATATTCAGTGGAACATTTTTTTAAAGAGCAATTTGGTAGTAACTATCAAATTTTAAATATTCACAGCATTTGATCTAGTGAGTCATCTGCTAAAAACTAAACCAATTTACATGTTTAATAAAATACCAGTCTAAATAGTCATCAGAACCTTGTTGGCAATAGTAAAAATATGGAAAAATTGACTACTAGGCAAATCTGATTTTTTTCTAAGTGTGGAAATAAATGCTTCAAGATAACCTTTAGATAAAAGAATATGGGTAAAGTAACAGATGAAAGACCTTTTTTATTTATTTGTGTATGTTTCACTGTTAGGTGATTTTTATTACCTTGTAAATGTAAAAGCACATTGACCAGTGAACCAAAGGTCATTGTAAATTCTTTTTCCTCACTTAATCAACATTTAATTATTGAACACTACTCTATGAATCACACTCCAAACACAGTAGTTTTTTTCTACAATAACACTTTTGAAAAATAGCATTGGTTGCCAAAATAATTTTTAAATTCCTTTTCACATAACCATTTGTCATTACTGTGACAAATACCTGTTATTTACCTTTTCAGTCTGAATAGCTGCTTAGAGTTTGATTTATTCCATCCAGATATTTTTTACACATTCACATATGTGATAAAGATAGGATAAACATAAATAAAGATGACATAAACACAATTACACAGACTCACACTCATGAATTGCAGAATATCATAGCTATGATTCTGTTGTTTCTCTTTACTTTTTCTTTCTTTCTTTCTTTCTTTTTTTTTGTATCAGGTATTAAACCCAGAAATGCTTTTTATTTTTTTTTTTTTATTTTGAGACAAGATCTCACTAACTTTCTTAGCACCGTACTAAGTTGCTGAGGCTGGCTTTGAATCTACTTCTTAAATACATACATATATAATATATAAAATAATTTGAAGAACTTTGCATTTCAGCACAAATCAGATATTTTAGCTTTGGCACACTGTAATATAGTTGGGGTACAGTTATTTAAACACTGTTTTGTTCATATTAATTTGAATTGTTTTTAATTTTTTAGTCATCATGAATATAACTACAATGAATAACTATGGATATATACAAAAAAGTGAAATACTTCAACTCAAGCATCTATGTGTATAAAATTTTGATACCATTAA
Organism: Spermophilus citellus; assembly: GCF_964194105.1. Lineage (NCBI taxonomy): Eukaryota > Metazoa > Chordata > Mammalia > Rodentia > Sciuridae > Spermophilus > Spermophilus citellus. The sequence goes on along the minus strand of NC_138188.1, from coordinate 95,213,201 downwards.
TTAGCCCATCAAAAAGTAGTTTCAATTAGCACCAATCGAGAGTTTAATTCCTCACAATCTTGCTAATTCAGTATAACTCTTTGTCCATTAGATGGATTTTAAAAATTGGATTTCATTAATCATAAGGTTGAGACTCTTTTAATAATTACTTTAGAACACTTGAATTTCTTCTTGCCTGAATGAACTGTTTGTATCTCTGTCTGTCAGCTTTTCATTACTGTGACAAATACCTGAGAAAAACAATGAAAACCGAAAGATTCATTTTGGTTGACAGTTTCAGAATTTTAGTCCTTGGGCAGCTGACTCCACTGCTTTGGGCCTGAGGTGAGCCAAAACATCATGGCAGAAGGGCACAGAGAAGGTAAGTTTCTCAGCTCATTACAGCCAGGAAAGAGAGAGAGGTGGTGGGCAAGGAAGGAGTCAGGACAAGAAATACTCTTCCAGGGCATGCCTTCCACCATGCCCACTACCTGTCTACTCCGTAGTCCATTCAGCCATCAGTGGATTAATCCACTGATGAGGTCAGAGCCTTCATGATCCAACCACTTCTCAAAAGCCCCACCTCTGAACATTGCTGCATTGGGGACCAATCCTTCAACACACAAGATTTTAAGACATTGCAGATTCAAACTATAGCAATATTCTTTTACTATTTTCCTATTTTTTTAAATTTAAAAGTATTCCTTATAGCCTATTATTATTAATTCATTACTAAACATTCCCAAAAATTTGGCCTTGATTTTTCAACTACCCTTTTAACTTTTTTTTCATTTGGTGGGGGGGGGGCTGCTGTATGTGTGTGTTTGTGTGTGTGTGTGTGTGTGTGTGTGTGTGTGTGTTTTACATTAAAACCAGTATTATGTAGTCACATTTGTAAAATCTTTCCCCATTAATGCTTTGAATTTTATGTTTTCCTTAGGAGGGTATTTCTTGTTAAAAATTTATAAATGTTTTCTTCAGTATACTTCTAACACATTCATAATTTTTAAGCATTTGAAGTTTAATATCCCTAGAACTTTTTTAGGATATGGTGAGGAAGAGGATTCTAGCTTTGTGTATACAAGTAAATAAATGGATTTTCAGACAATCAATTTGTAATCTGTTCTTTCCTCACTGACTTACATCTTTTTCATTTAACTCCATGCACGCTTCTGAACTTTTCTACTTACTTCTTAAATTACATATTGTTTCAGCCCATCTCAGCCTTGTGTTTTAATAGCTTTGGTTTTAACACCTAACATCAAAAATTCCTTTCACTTTTCCCCCAAATTATTTCCTTTTCTTGTATATTTATTCATCTAGATAATGCTTAGAATGTTTATCACTTTCTACTAAAAATATTTGATGGAGTTTTGAGTGTACATTTTTTTATGGATGCATTGGATAAGTAGATTTTTCCAAAACAAATTCCTCACATTCTATAACATAAATGACTCAGGATTTATTTAATACAGTTTCCTTCATTTAGGCTAATTGTGTGTGTGACAGTTTTCCTAGTGTAATTTTAATTATTAGTGTATAGGAAAACACTTCCTCCATTTGAGTTGGCATTGCCCTGCTTATCCCTCATATTTATTACAATATATAGTTAATTGATTCATATTTTCCAGGTAAGTCTTCAAGTTGTTCACAAAATTAAGGTTGTATCATACTCCAATATTTAAATTTCACATTTTCCCCCAAGATGCATTATACTGAAAAAAATCTATCCATAAAATCTGTACAAGTTGCTTATTTCCCAGTTTAATTGTGACTCCTAATATTTTCAATATTTTTGGTTTTGACCACTGTTAGGGTTTGGCTGTGAGGTATCCCCTAAGGGCTCACGTGTGAGACAAGGTAAGAACGGTTAGAGAAGAAATGATTGGGTTGTGAAAGTCTTAACCCAATCATTGAATTAATCCCCAGAGGGGGATTATCTGAGTGGAAACTGAAGTGGTAGGTGTGGCTGGAAGAAGTGGGAATTGGGGTTTGGCTTTGGGCTATATATTTGTATCTGGCAAGTGGAGACCTCTCTCTCTGCTTTCTGATCATCTCTGCTTCTCTCTGCCACACTCTTCCACCATTGATGATCAGCCTCACCTTGAGCCCTGAGAATTGGACCTGGCTGTCTATAGAATGAGACCTCTGAAACTATAAGCCTCCAAATAAACTTTTCCTCCTCCACAATTGTGCTGGTTGGATCTTTTAGTCACAGCGGCAAAAAAGCTGACTATAACAGCCACATAGTTTTCTGTTGTTTTAAGAGAGATATCCTTCATCAGCTAAAGGAGTTTTTTGGTTTTAGTTTTAGTTTTTTGCATCTTTTAGAGCATCCTCATCAGAAACTTCTTACTTTCAACATATGATGTAGCAGTAGAGTTGTGAGAGGCACGCTCTCCATTCAATTCTCCATCTTTTCTCTTTTCCTACTGCAGTGATCATGGAGGCAGTGGGGAGAGATACTGGAAGTAAAACATTAGCAGCCCTGAGGAGGAATGCACCACATGGAGGACTGCTACCCGCAAGCCTCATCTGTGCCCTCATCAGATTTCATGTGGTTGGCAAGTAGGCATCCATGTTAAACCACTGGCATAGGAATGTGTGTTACTGCAGCATCCTAAATATAGAGCTTTCTGTCTTTCTAATGCTCAGGGATATTTTAAATAATGTATTTAAAGGTTTGGTAGAATCACTATAAAATCTTTTAGTCTCTTATCTTTTTAAAGGTGAGATTTTTTATTTTTCAGTTTCCTTTTGGCCCAGATATTCTGTTGCTTTTTGTGTCTAGGATATTATCTTAGGAAACATTTGTATCTTTTATTTCTTGATTCAATTTTCAAATTATTAGTATAAAGTTATAAATATTCTCCTAGTTTTAAATCTTTGTACCATATTTCTTGCGCTTAATGCTGTTTATTCAGGCTTTTATTTCTCTAGTTTATGGGTTTCTCTTTTATCTTTGTTAATGCCTCTTTTTCTCCTTTCCTTAGGTTTATATGGCTAGTTTTTCAAATTGAAGACATATTTCATGAGACTATGAATCTTTCTCAGCAAGTTTGTTAGCTAGGGTTTTTTTTTTTTTTTAATGTGAGTCTAGCCTTGCAGTTTTCCAAAAAGTATGTGACAGCATGTTTCAGTATCCTCTTTAATCCATTTAGATAAATGTATATAAATGTATTTTTAAAATAATTTCCAAAAAAATTCAGAAATTCATTTGAAAATTAAATGAGGAAATTTATTTTAAATATGCTTTTCTGCTTAATGTCTACATTATTATACTGTGGCTAGAGAATTTGTTTTGTATAATTTCTCCTTTTAGAATTAGTGGATATCATCTTTGCAGAATAATAGCATGCTCAACTTTCATGAATGTTCCATAGATGCATTCTGTTTATTATTATAAAGGTTTATATATATACCTATTATGTTTAATGTAATGATTATATTATTAAACCCTTTCTGTTACTTTGTTTATTATTTTCTTCATTTGTAAATTTCTAAGAGTAGTAGATTAAAGTCCCCTATTAAAGTTATGAATTTATCCCTTTTTCTTTCTAGTTTTTTTTTACTATCCATTGATGTTAGCAATGATGTTAGGATAAAGGTTAATAAAAATTAAAAACTTCTTATTCAATAACTTTTTCTCAACATAAAATGACTCTCTTCTCGTATGTTAAAATTAAAGTCTATTTTTCAAATGTTGAGAAAGGGTTTCTTTTAAGTAGTATTATTAAGTATATTTTGGTTCCAAATTATTATTTATAATATGGCTCTATCATTTTGTTTGGGTATAAATTCTGTAAAAAAAAATGTTAAGATCTTTATTTTCATGCAGTGTGTTTCTGTCATTATTATAATAGCTTAATGCATTCCTATTTGATAGTAAAGTGTATGCATTTACTGTACTTTTACACTCAGAAGAAAATTTGATCCTATATTACTGAAATGTGGCAACTTAAAAGTAAGTCATTGAGATGACATTTAATATGAATCTTAATTTTATCTCCAACTTCCCTTATTCTTCTGAGGGATACTAATGTGTTCTAGTTGTTCACCTTCTCCTACTTCTTTCTTATTTTTATTTCTTTACATATTGCAGGGCTATGGCTCTAAATCATCTTAAACCAGACTGTAGGTAAGTAGTGAACATTTTGAAGACTTGTCTTTGTCAAATGAATATTTTTACCCTCATGGAGTACTATAGTTTGACTAGGTAGAGAATTCCATGTTAAAAATTTATTTATCCCTCTGAATTATTTTTCAGTGTCCTTCAGTCAATATTTTAGCTGAGAATGATGACACCAGCCATCTATTTGATCTTTTGTGAGTGTACAGTTAATTCATTCTGTTTCAAGTTAGAAAATAATTGACTCAAAGAGTAAATCAAATAAAGTTTTTCATCATGGTGCTAGTGATAGGATAATAGCAGTGTGGGTTAATTCAGTGTTGCAACAATGCTACTAAGGACCCAACTACTTTCCTAGTGTTTAGTACTATTGAAAAGATATTGATGAGATATGCATACAAGAATTGCAGGATTCACTTTACCCTTCATAACATCTTGCAGCAAACAAGTTATCTTTGATTTGTTTTGTTTCTCTCCCCAACCACAAAGAGCAAAACTTTCTTCTAGAGACTGACTTGTACCATGAACCAGAATTTAATTGAGTGTCCATGACCAAATCAATTGTTGCAAAAAGAATAAGAACACCACAATTCTTCCCCTCAGAAAAGACATGGAGACATCTACCTTCCCTGAAGATGTGAAGAAGCAATTAATCACCTAATAAGAGCAGACTTCTAGCAAGAAGGAGGAGGAGAAGGAGGAACGGGGGAGGAGGTAGGGACGGGTTACTGGCAGATAGCCAGAAAAATCTATTAAGTAACATTTTTGTCATTTTCTCTGGAACCCTTTAGAGTTTTTATCTTGGTCTTTAGAGTCCAAGAATTTAGCAGGATTTGTCTAGATGTTAATTTTTAACTTTCTCAGCCCAGTATATGGTAGCCTTTGCAAGTTGAAGACTTGAATCTTTCTAAAACTGAGGGAAATTTTCTTCTCTTCTATAATTTCATTGAACATTTCCTACCTTTATTCTTTCTGGTCTCACCTTAAACTTCAAATTTAACTTTCAGTTTGTTCTTCAGCAAGAGATATGAATGTTTAGCTTTTCTCTTGATTATTTTTGTTGTTATTTACTCATTTCACAGAAATTGTTTTTGCTTTCACATTATTTACTTGTCTAGGTCTTGTTTATGATTTTAAGATCACCCTGTCTCTGCAATTAATAAAAAATAAGTTTGTCTAAGGTTTTATCTTATCTTCAAGATCATCTCTGTCATTATTGCAGTTGATCCTGCTTGTTCATATGTTCCTCCTCCCAAAATTCTGAACTTACCTTAAAAGTTTGATGATTACTTATTCTTAAGGGAAGATCTAGATTTATCAATTCAAGGTGTCAATTTCAGTTTTCTTGGGAGCTCTGATGTTTCTTTTCTTGTATTCCACAGAGGCTTTGGTGACTCACGGTGTATGTGGGGAGTGCCGAAGACATACATGGATGGGTATGAGCTACTTAATAAGATCCCCTTATTGTGCACATTTGGTTACAAACATGCAGGTTGAGAACTTCCAAGTTAGCCTGAGTCAGGAAAGCTCTAAGAAAGTGAAAATCATTGATATATTTTAATTTTGAAAGAGCTTCCTTTTTTTGTCTTCTCTGTGTTTATTGCACTAAACTAATAGACACAGTTACCTCAAGGTCTACTCTGCTTCTCTGTTCATCCTGAATTCCTAACATAAGAACTATCTGGATGCAGAGCCCATTAACTGGTGATCATTCTCAGTACTTTAGTCTGCAGCACGTTCTAACGCTAGAAGCCCCTAAGTGGGGAAGAGAGAACATTAGGGAGAAGTCAAACAAATACTCTTGAAGAAATCATCCTGATGACAACATTAATGCCTGTTCCTGATCTGTACATTTAATTCTGAGCCAACATTGCACTGAACTTTCCTTTCTGAAAATTATTCTCTGTGCCACTTGGGGGCAATTTTATTTCTACTGTTTTTTCTGTTAATCAGATTCCATCTGCTTTTAATTTTCCAGGAATTTTTTCAGATATTTTGTTTCTTGCTAATACTTCTGCTATGATTTCTAAAATGATTATGGGTTTAAAAAATAATCTGAAATCTCACAGAGTTTGAGATGGAGAGGCTAGCTAAGCTCCATGGGCTCCCTGTACTTTCCTGATTCATTCTTTAAAACCACATTTTTAGTTGCCTTCTCTGATTTCGACACTTCACAATCCCTTGCCTCTCATCATTATACCGCAGTCATGAGAATGAGGGATGTTATCACGAAAAGTAAGCCAATCATTGTGGCTTTTGCTCCACACCTCAGTGTACTCAGCCTGTCTGCTTCATACTATTCAGTTCCACATTTTTTTTTTCAGATCTTTTCCTATATCCAGCTTTGAGTCTAGAAGTTACATTTTTAGTATCCTATCTGTCATCTTGATTAAAGAAGGCAACTATTTCTAAAATAAAAAGGATTAGAGCATGCTCCTGCGTGGCCCTGTTTAGCGGTAAGGCTATTCCTATGCAGAAGAGGAGCCCAGCCAGGCTTAATCTCCAGCTGATTTTGACCTTGACCTCTACTTCTTGAGGAGCAAGTACATTAAAAAAAAAAAAAAAAAAAAAAAAAAAAAACATGCCACATAATGTAAATGAATGTGGGTTTGCTTAGCTTCCTCCATTCTTTTCTCTACCCATTGCACTAACCAAACAAATAATAATATGCCTCAGTTCTGAGCAAAACCTCCTTTGATAATACCTAAAGTAGAATTTTCATAAATGATCCTTTAAATGCATCCACAGAGGCAATGACTATGAACTCACATGGTTTAAAAAGTGAGAGACTGGCACCATCAACATATTATAGTTCAATAAAATACTTAACTTCACTGGTCCTCAGTTTCTTATGCTTTTAGCAAATAGTTTCCCATATAAACACTATTATGAGCTACAGCAAAACAATGAGACTGGGGATTTTCTAAAATGTTGGGGTGGGAGAAAAAACAACTCTGGTTATAGAGAAGTGTGTTTGGTACCTGCAATTAGAATTCAGTATACTACCCTGTAAATCAAAAGTGTCTGCATTTAATATAATCTATGATGAAAAAATAGGTTTCATATATAACAAAAGTCTTGGAATCACAAATAAGACCAGAAGTTTTGTCCTGCATGTATATCTTCCCAAAGTGGACCACATAAGAGTCTTATTTCCCAAATTATGGCATCTTCACAATGGTATTAGGGACAGCAAGGATTCTGTCAAAGGCTGATTTCCCCTGACAACTATGAGGTAGGGAATGAAAAAGTCCCAAGTCTTGAAGCCAAAGTAGTTGTATGTGAGGCCAAACTATTGCCTTTTACAATACGGCCTTGACAAATTAGCCGCTGCCATTTTATTTAACTTTACAATGAAACTGTTATATGGAATATGTTTTCTAATCTTATTATGAAGAAAAATGAAATAAAGCACGTCAAAGGGATTTGGAAGCAAAAAATTTCATGTAATAATAAAAGTGTTTTACAGGAAGAATCTTGATTCTGCTCTTTATAGAGGACATAATCCTACTCTTGGCAACGGAACTGTTTAAATACCTTTCCTATATTACATGATAATAGTAAAGATTACACGCATATTAAACTCCATAATATTAACTGCCATTTCTCTTTGTGTCGTGAATCCCCCACCTATTGTTCATTCTCTTCTGAAAAGAGACTAGTGTTGTTTTTCAAATGAGACAGTAGTTTTCAGGCTAAGGGGCTGCCAAGTGCATCTTCCCCCATCACTCATCAGCAGATGGATCATGTCAGACTCAAGTAGATTACTGGATAAAACAAGATTTGGAACATGGACCTCATCAAGGAATACATGTATTTTAAAACACAAGATAGATTTGTTTGTAAAGAAATAAATAAATTCTTTGTTTAATTCTTTAATTTTTTCATAGTTAAAAAGGGGGATAAAAACATCTGCCACTAATAGCTAGTAGCATTTCTAAATAATGAAAAAAAAATCAGAAACATTTGGCATTTTGGCATTGAGTGAAACCAGTACATTTTTGTTTTGCTTTGTTAAAATAAGTGAAAAAAACTGCAGAGAAGAAGATGAATCTAAGGTATGACAAACTTGCAAGGAAATGGCACCTGGGAACAAGACTATTGCCAACTTCAAGGATGATTTGTCAGGTTTGATTAAAACCTGAATTAAGCAGTCCTCATTAGAACCTCAGAAGGATGAATTACGTTGCATAAATAGATTACTCATGCCCTGATAGAAACATTGGCACCACACACCCTGCTAGTAACTTTCAATTACATTGATAAATGAGAAGTTAAACTGTAATTTTTTTAGCACTATCCATTTTGTCTCTAATATCCTGCCACTTCTGTTTTTATTGTGATTGAAAATAGAGGCTGCAATGAAACAAACAGTCATTTGGATTAGTGTCACACTCCAGACCAGGAGATAATGGGGCTTGAAGTTACAGTGGGAACAGAAAATGACAAGAAGGGTGAGACGTATTCTTTATGTATCTCCTGTGCTGTCCCAGGTAGTTATTAAAGTTATATAATAAGTTCATGCAGCCCTTGTCTTCACTTGTATCATGAATAAAGTAGTCAAATTATGAAATGAGTGGCTAATGACAGTGTCTTGAAAGTGCTACTGGAAATTTTATTATCATGGGTCAGGGACTAGATTTCTTCCCATTAGTGAGTCAATAAATGTTATTTGCCATAGTTAATCCTTATAACATGTCAAAAATAGAGAAGACACTTAAAGTACTCTGTATGCTGGTCACCATTTTCATTTATAAGCATTAATTAAATTTACATCCCAGCTCATACTCTTGGTTCATGCCACACTACCATTTTTCCTACCAATATAAATTGTGAAAAATTGGTCATGGCATTGGGAGAAACAGGGAAGGCATGAAAAATAGATAGTTATGCTTCAAAATGAAACTAGGTTTTTTTTTAGCTCTAACTTGAAGACCCATCACAGAAGGGGGATGCACCCAGTGAAATAAAAATCCAATTTCCCCAGAATTTTAAAAGTGTAATGGCTATAATGAAGTTTCTTGGAAAGACAGAAGAGAAATCTGAATCTAGTGACTCACAGAAGAAAAAAAATCTTAAAACCTACTTTGCTCATTCACACCACAAAATCTGTCCAAATTCTCTTAGTTCTATTTCTCCATCTCCTCTGATTGCTGCCTTCTTGACTTTAAACTTTTCCTTTCCTTTCATGCCTGGGGATAGCCACATAATGTAAATGCATGTGGGCTTGCTTAGTTTCCTCCATTCTCTTCTCTACCCATTGCACTAACCAGACAATAAAGATCCACAATCTAAGTAACATAATGAATCCTCCTGATAGGAGAAAAAGTATCTGATTGCTTACTCTTAATATTTTTTAAGATAGTTCTATTGTACTGGAAAGATCTCTGAAAAAATAAACTGCCATATTACTGATAGAGGTTTTTGCAATTAAAGATTTGAAGGCAAATGCTTACTACCTTTTTAAATCTCACTTCATGACAGGTGTATGCCAAAGAGACTTTCCAAAGCTTTCACCTTTTTTATAAAATAACCTCTAGTTGAGAGACTACTGCAGGAGCTGAGATCCAGCCCAGACCACCCACACCAGCCCCCACGGGACTCAGGCTCACAGTAGGCCCAGACCAACCCTCCCCTGGTGGGGTAGACACACACCAGAGTCTAGCCTCTGGAGCAGGACCACTCCTTCTGACCAGCAGACTACCCCGGGGGATAAAACCCAGCAGTCCAGATCCATCCATGATGACTTGTGCAGGACCAAGGTCCAGGATGCAGTAGCATACATTGAGGGACACCAGCAGGGTCTGGAAGCCCAATATCAAGGAGAGGTACAGACAATCTGCACAGGTACTACAACAATATAGGGAAGAAACTGTAATATCTCAGGTCCACACTGCAAGAAAGGAAGACACATAGACACCATGAAAAAACAAGGGAGGAAAGTGCCCCAAACAAACCAGGACACTATAAACACAGAACCCATGGACAGTGAAGTTGATGAAAAGTCAGAGAAGGAGTTCAGAAGGTTCATAATTAAAATGATCTGTGAATTAAAGAATGATCTAAATGAGCAAATAAAGTCAAAAATTGATCACCCCAACAAAGAGATAACAGAGCAAATACAGGTAGCAAAAGATTACTTCAGGAGAGAGATAGAGACCCTGAAAAAAAAACAATCAGAAATCCTTGAAATGAAGGATACACTAAAGCAAATAAAAAACTCAATATAAAGCATAACCAACAGTCTAGATCACTTGGAAGAAAGAATATCAGAAAATGAAGACAAAGCATATAACCTGGAAAATAAAGTTGATCCCATAGTGAAGAAAGTTAGAAACCATGAACAGAACATCCAAGAATCATGGGACAGCATCAAAAGACCAAATATAAGAGTTACTGGGATAGAGGAAGGCACAGAGTTTCAAACGAAAGGAATGCACAATCTCTTCAATGAGATAATATCAGAAAATTTCTCAAGCATGAAGAATGAATTGGAAAATCAAATACAAGAGGCTTACAGGTCACCAAATGTACAAAATTACAATAGATCTACACCAAGGCACATTACAATGAAAATGACTAACATACAGAATAAGGATAGAATCTTAAAAGCCACAAGAGAGAGGAATCAGATCACATACAGGGGTAGACCAATTAGTATCTCAGCAGATTTCCCAACCCAGACCTTCAAAGCCAGGAGATCGTGGAACAACATATACCAAGCTCTGAAAGAAAATGTATGCCAACCAAGAATCTCATATCTAGCAAAACTAAGCTTTAGATTTGATGATGAAATAAAAACTTTCCATAATAAACAAAAGAATTTACAACTATAAAGCCTGCACTAGAGAACATCCTCAGCAAAATATTCCAAGAAGAGGAAATGAAAAACAATGATGAAAATTAGCAGAAGGAGGTATTACACTAAAGGAAAACCTAATCAGAGGAGAAACCAAGTCATGTTAAATACCAAAAATAAACAAAAATGGCTGGGAATACAAATTATGCCTCAATAATAACCCTGAATGTTAATGGCCTAAACTCACCAATCAAAAAACATAGACTAGCAGATTGGATAAAAAAAAATACCCAACAATATGCTGCCTCCAAGATACTCATCTCATTGGAAAAGACATTCATAGGCTGAAGGTGAAGGGTTAGAAGAAAACATACCACTTACATAGACTGTGGAAGCAAGCAGGGGTTTTCAACCTCATATCAAATAAAGTAAACTTTAAACTGAAGTCAATCAAAAGGGATGAAGAAGGACACTACATACTGCTCAAGGGAAACATACATTGACAAGACTAACAATTATAAATATATATGCCCCAAACAATGGAGCAGCTATGTTCATCAAACAAACTCTTTTCAAGTTCAAGAGTCAAATAGACCACAACACAATAATTTTGGGTGACTTTAACAAACCTCTTTCATCACTAGATAGATCTTCCAAACAAAAGCTGAACAAAGAAACTATAGAGGGCTGGGGATGTGGCTCAAGTGGTAGCGCGCTCGCCTGGCATGCGTGCGGCCCGGGTTCGATCCTCAGCACCACATACCAACAAAGATGTTGTGTCTGCCGAGAACTAAAAAATAAAAATAAATAAATATTTTTTAAAAAAAAGAAACTATAGAACCCAATAATACAATCAATAACTTAGACTTAATTGAATATATATAGAATATTTCATCCTTCAATGAGAGAATACACTTTCTTCTCAGCAGCACATGGATCCTTCTCTAAAATAGACCATATACTATGCCACAGAACAACTCTTAGAAATTATAAAAAAGTAGAGTTACTATCCTGAATTCTATCATATCAAAATGGAATGAAATTAGAAATCAATGATATAAAATAAGAAATAAAATTCACTCCAACACCTGGAGACTAAATAATATGCTACCGAATAAATAATGGGTTGCAGAAGACATCAAGGAGGAGATTAAAAAATTTAGAGGTTAATGAGAACACTGATACAACATATTGAAATCTCTGGTACACTATGAAAGCAGTTCTAAGAGGAAAGTTCATTGCATGGAGTTCATTCCTTAAAAAAAGAAAAAGTCAATAAATAAATGACTTAACATTACATTTCAAAGCTTTAGAAAAAGAAGAACAAATCAACACCAAGAGCAGCAGAAGACAGAAAATAATAAAAATCAGAGCTAAAATCAATGAAATTGAAACAAAAGAAACAATTAAAAAAATTGACAAAACAAAAAGTTGGTTCTTTGAAAAAACAAATAAAATTGACAGACTCTTAGCCATGCTAATGAAGAGAAGAAGAGAGAAAACTCAAATTACTGACATATTTGCTGAAAAAGGAAATATCACAACAGACACTACAGAAATTCAGAGGATAATTAGAAATTATTTTGAAAACTCGTACTCCAATAAAGTAGAAAATATCAAAGGCATCAACAAATTTCTAGAGTCATATAATTTGCCCAAGTTGAATCAGGATGACATACACAATTTAAACAGATCAGTTTCAAGTGATGAAATAGCAGACACCGTCAAAACTCTACTAACCAAGAAGAGCCCAGATCCGGATGGATATACAGCCAAGTTCTGCAAGACCTTTAAAGAAGAACTAATACCAATATTTTTCAATTTATTTCAGGAAACAGAAAAAGAGACAGCACTTCCAAACTCATTCTATGAGGCCATTATCACCATGATTCCAAAACCAGGCAAAGACCATCAAAAAAAGATAACTTCAGACCAATATCTCTAATGAACATAGATGCAAAATTTCTCAATAAAATTCCAGCAAATTGAATACAAAAACATATCAAAAAGATCATGCACCATTATCAAGTAGAATTCATCTCAGGGATGCAGGTTGGTTCAATATATGGAAGTCAATAAATATAATTCATCACATCAATAGACTTAAAGATAAGAATCATATGATCATCTTGATAGATGCAGAAAAAGCATTTGACAAAATACAGCACCCCTTCATGTTCAAAACATTAGAAAAATTAGGGATAACAGGAACTATATCTCAACATCATAAAGCCCCAGGCAAATATCATTCTAAATGGAGAAAAATTGAAGGTATTTACTCTAAAAACTGGAATGAGACCAGGATGCCCTCTTTCACCATTTCTATTTAACATAGTTCTTGAAACACTGGCCAGAGCAATTAGATAGATGAAAGAAATTAAAGGGATACACCTAAGAAAAGAAGAACTCAAATTGGCACAATTTGCTGATGATATAATTCTATACCTAGAAGACCCTAAAGTTCCACCAGAAAACTTCTAGAACTAGTAAATGAATTCAGCAATGTAGCAGCATATAAAATCAACACCCATAAATCAAAAGCATTTCTGTATATCAGTGAAAAATCCTCAGAAGTGCATGGAAAGAGGAAAACTACCTCAGTTACAATAGCCTCAAAAAAAAAAAAAAAAACTGTGGGGCTGGGGATGTGGCTCAGGCGGTAGCGCGCTTGCCTGGCATGCGTGCGGCCCAGGTTCGATCCTCAGCACCACATACAAACAAAGATGTTGTGTCTGCCAAGAACTGAAAAATAAATATTAAAAAAAAATTCTCTCTCTGTCTCTCTCTCTCTCCCTCTCCTCTTTCTTTAAAAAAAAAAAAAAAACTTGGGAATCAATTTAACGAAAGAAGTATAAGGCCTATATAGTGAAAATTACAGAATCTTAAAAAAAGAAGTCAAAGAAGACCTTAGAAGATGGAAAGACCTACCTTGCTCTTGGATAGGCAGAATCAATATTATCAAAATGACCATACTTCCAAAAGCACTATACAGATTTAATGCAATTCCAATCAAAATCCCAATGACATTACTCATAGAAATAGAAAAAGCAATTAAAATCAAGAATCAATAAGTGGGATGGATTCAAACTAAAAAGCTTCTCAGCAAAAGAAACAATCAGTGAGGTGAATAGAGAGCCTGCATCTTGGGAGCAAATATTTACCCCTCACACATCAGATAGAGCACTAGTCTCAGGGGTATATAAAGAACTCAAAAAGCTAAGCACTAAAAAAACAAATAACCCAATCAATAAATGGGCTAAGGACCTGAATAGACACTTTTCAGAAGATAATGTACAATCAATCAACAAATATATGGAAAAATGTTCATCATCACTAGCAATTAGAAAAATGCAAGTCAAAACTACTCTAAGATACCATCTCACTTCAGTCAGAATGGCAGCTATTATGAAGACAAACAACAATAAATGTTGATGAGGATATGGGGTAAAAGGTACACTCATACTTTGCTGGTGGGACTGCAGCCAATATGGAAAGCAGTATGGAGATTTCTTAGAAAATTAGGAATGGAACCACCATTTGACCCAGCTGTCCCTCTCCTCAGTCTATACCCAAAGGACTTAAAAACAGCATACTACAGGGACACAGCCACATCAATGTTTATAGCAGGACAATTCACAAGAGATAAACTGTGGAACCAACCTAGATGCCCTTCAGTAGATGAATGGATTAAAAAAATGTGGCATATATACATAATGGAATATTACTCACCAATAAAAGAGAATAAAATCATGGCATTTGCAGGTAAATGGATGGAGTTAGAGAAGATAATGCTAAGTGAAGTAAGCCAATCCCAAATAACCAAATCCTGAGTGTTTCCTTTGACTTAAGGAGGCTGATTCACAGTGGTATAGGGAGAGTGAGCATGGGAGGAATAGACAAAGTCTAGATAGGGCAGAGGGGTGGGAGGGAAAGGAAGGGAGCACGGGGTTAGAAATGATGGTGGAATGTGATGATAATTATTATTCAAATAATAATATTCGAAGACACAAATTGGTGTAAATATACTTTGTATACAACCAGAGATATGAAAAATTATGCCCTATATGTGTAATAAGAATTATAATACATTCTGCTGTCATATATAAATTTTTAAAAAGTTTTTAAAAAGATATTATTAAAAGTATTAGAAAGGTTGATTAAAACTTCTAGTTGAGAGAAAAGAAATAGGGGTGGGGAACTTAAGTACATAAACTCAGGGAGGAATAAGAAATTGAAAGAGAAATGAGATTTTAGGCAAGAAGCAATAGAGACAGACTACTTACCTCAAAGGTAGCCTGAGAGTAGGATCAGAGAGAGAGAGAGAGAGAGAGAGAGAGAGAGAGAGAGAGAGAGAGAGAAAATGAATATGAAGAAATAAAAGAAAATTGCAATCATTAAGCACCAAATCCCGGAAGTTGAATCTCCCCGCTTTTGTTTGAGTTAGGAAAATCAAGTCTCTGGGCCTCAGTGTAGTCCTCTCTAAAATGAGGGAACTTGCCTAAAAAATCTGAAAGGCCAATGTTCCAGGGTTTTGTTTATCTTTATCAGCTAACCTGCACTCTGCCTCTCCAACTTCCCCATCATAGCAGTAATCCCCAAAACTCTGCACCTTCAGCCATATATTCTGAAAATTTAAACTGTTTTTGCTTTATGCTCTGGACAAACTCCAGCAATCTCTGAATGCATACATATTATCTTCATTACCAAATTTATCATCTACAACAGAAAAAGAGTATTTTAATTACCTGATTGATTATGAAGTGCACTCAATTTATAGACTAACAATCTCATAGGCATTGACAAATTAAGATGAATGAAGTTGCCATAGCTGTAGCCACACACATAAACAAAGAATAAAGCATTAAATCAAAAGGCAACAGAGCAGTAAGGTGTAGAATGTGTGAGTGTTTGGCCACAGGCTACTTTATCTGTTAAAATCTAAATATCCAATATATCTCTTTTGATATATTCACCTAGAAGAAATATTCATTTCTATAAGAATTGCTTAGCAATCACACACACAACTCTATGGCCCCTCCTCAACTCAATTTCCCTAAACAGAATTTATTGATTTTCTTATCTAACTTAATTTACTAGACTTAAATTTCAAGTGATCTTGGTCTATTCTTGAGAGAGGGATAAAAACCATATTGCAGGATCCAAAAAAGAGTCAAAGGGAGAATTCTAAAACAGCATAATGCATGATTTAACATCGAATTTTCCAAAGTGAACGCTTGATCAAGAACAACACTTATTTAGAAGTAAAAATTTTAGATTAAAAAAAAAAGTCAGGGGCTGTGGTTGTAGCTCAGTGGTAGAGCATTTGCCTAGCATGTATGAGACACTGAGTTGGATCCTTAGCACCACATAAAGATGAATAAATATAATGAAAGTATTGTGCCCATCTGCAACCAAAACATTCTTTTAAAAAAGTCAGATAATCTTTCATCATATAGTCAATACGTAAGGGGCATCTTAGGGGTAAAGAACCCCTTGATAAAATATGAAAGGGCTTTATATGCATCCTTGGTGGCTCTGAGGTGAGATGCGACCATTTGCAGGGAAGAGTCCCACTCGCTTCCCAGCTCACTGCTGGGCACTGAATGAATGTTGTTATGTGTTTGACTGAACAAGATGCAAATCTTCTTTACATTTGACAGACAGCTGAGCATCATTCGAAGGATATTAAAGGAGAGAAAGGATAAAACTTTAAATCCCTGGTTCTAGACTAAGATTCTAATACCTGGAACCTAGATCAGTGTTTGTAATAAATTGGATTTTGTGTAATTTTAATATTTTATTGAAGAAAAATAGTAAATAGAAAGGTTCTGAGGGAAAAAAAATTATTCACATCTCCTTTTTATGATGTGAACCCTCCTCTTCTCTCCAGATACTGAAGTAATATGCAAACATAAATTATACTGTAATATCTAGCCATATGTCTAAAATTAAATGGTTCTTTCCATGTGAGAATATTAGAGAATTTCCTAATCATCAAATCTAGAGTGAGGAGAAAGTATCTTTTTAATTTTTTTTACAAAGATTTTTATTCTGTTGTTCTGTAATTAAACACTTCTAAAGATTTTTTTTAATTTAAATATTTTCAGCAGTCCTCTGATTCCCCCCATTCCCACTCCCACACACACAGACACACACACACATACATCCCTTTCCTCCCTCTGCATATTTACAGACCATATATTTTATAGTGTATGTATGTAATTTATATAAAAATATTTTATATATAAAACATATGTATATATATTTTTTCTTCTATTTGCTTATATTGAGGACCCTGAAATTTCCACACCTCTTTCTTAAGCCCAGAATCTCACTGGCTGCATCTTTCCAGAAAACCCACCTGCTTCACTCAGGGAAAGGGAAGAGTGTGTCCCTGATGGTGTGAGCTGAAGGAGGAAATCTGGAAGTCCATTTCTTCTACAGTCTGAATAATAATACTTTTGTTTTCAGTCCTGCTCAAGTTTCCTGTTTCAAAGATGCCTCCTGTTTTCATGTGGTCCAAGCTGCTTTGCTACTCAGAAGCGCCCTCTATCGGATTAAGATTTCAACATCTGTCCATTGATTCCAGCCTTCTTGTACCTACCATGTGGTCGTCTCCTAGATTTCTTTTTTTCTTGCCATTGTGGATTTATGACTTTTGAAAATTACCTTATTGTCCTATTATTGGGTATTTAAGAGGGAGCATGAGATAAAATCCATCTCTGTGTGTATGTGTGTGTGTGATCTGTCATTCTTAACCTAAAGTTTCAGTTTTTATTTTATTTTTGGATACTTTTGTATTGAGAACTTACTTGTATATTTTGTGTAATAAAAAAACAAATGTAAAATTAGCCCATGGGATCTGTAAAAGCTCTTTTCCTATTCAGAGATCTTCTGTTAGTTTTTCATTATTTTCTGTTTTGTGACTAAATAAAGGTGGTTAAGATTGTTTACAGAAGAGCATCTGAATTGTTGAACCCTTCCATGTAACCCAAATAAATTTGAAATGATAGCAAG
Source organism: Spermophilus citellus (assembly GCF_964194105.1). Lineage (NCBI taxonomy): Eukaryota > Metazoa > Chordata > Mammalia > Rodentia > Sciuridae > Spermophilus > Spermophilus citellus. The sequence continues at coordinate 95,195,277 of NC_138188.1, read as the reverse complement.
AAGACCAATCAATTCATTGATATAACTGTCATGTGAACTTAGTCTTGGCTTATTTTATTTATTTATTTATTTATTTATTTATTTATTTATTTATGCGTGTGTGTGTGTGTGTGTGTGTGTGTGGATACTAGGGTTTGAACCCAGGGGTGCTCTATCATTGCGCTAATCCCTAGTCCTTTTTAGTTTTGATTTTGAGACAGGTTCTTGCTAATTTGTTGAAACTGTCCTGGAACTTGAGACCCTCCTACCTCAGCCTCCCAAGTAGTGTTGACTTTTTTTTCTGCAAAATGATCCATTCTATAATTTGTGAGATGAACTTGCCAATAGACATAACAACAGTTTGCCCCACATATTGTTCAGACTGCTGCCTAACAAGGCACTTGTAATAATTCGTACTTTGTTCTTTCTTCTCTGAGTTCCCTCTTTCCTTACAAAATAATAAAGCTTTCTTATTCTTCAAGACACAATTTAAACATTACTTCCTCTCTTTAGCCACCTCTTTTCCCTCTACATCCCTGGAAGAATCAAATACCTTATTATCTGGGATGCTTTTAATAGTTTGCATATAATTCCCTTGTAGCACATAACTCAAGGCCCTGAACAGATTTATTGTCTATACTTCCACTAAATGTTGATCTTCTCAAGGATATACGTGTGTTCCATTCTCTTGGGTATCACCAGTAGTAGTATGGTACCTAGAAATCAAGAGCATCAGTGAATAATCTTGAACTTGATTATAGTGAAATGAACACCCCTTCTGCTCCAAGACTGAATAAGGAGAAACAGGGTGAGCATTCAGTTCAAAGCAAAAAGCTATATATTAATCTGATCCCTCCAGACTAAACTCACTTAAGAAAGAGACCTTCTATAGTTGACAGATTGAAAGAATTGAAACTCAAATGACTTAGCCAAGGTCAAAACAAATAAATGTCAGAACAAAAGCATCTGAGCCCTCATCTGGTTCCTAAACTAAAGTGCTCATTTTTTGCTTTTCTTTATAATGTAAAAGATCAGTGAATTTAATATACAAAAAGGAACAGTTTTTCATCTGAATATTGCCAGATCTCAGTGTATAATTGACTATAGTCTTCAAATATAAGTCAAGAATAGAGAAATGTCCAAATGTTTGCTTTTCAACTTATTTTTACATTGTTCATTTTTGAGCCATTACATCTGCCATGGTTAGTTCAGCCTGCTGTGAACTTATATCATCGGAGACTGCTATTATTTTAAATGGCACTTCTTAGTGTATGGACTTGATGCTCCCAACTGTTCTACCTTCAGAGAAGGAAGAAAGGTACAACCAATTCCTTGACCTGCATTCTCAACCACATATTGTGAACCTGTAATTTGTATACTTTCAAGAAGTGTGCCTACTGAGGCTTTTTTTTTTTTCAGGAGAAAAATAATTTTATTCTAATACTCAAAGAACATCAGAACAGCTGACTTCAGGAGGCCACATATTTGCCAGTCCCAACTCTGTGAACTTCCATACAGTTAGAATACTCATTTGCTGCCATTCACAAAAACTGAAGCTATTAAATGAGGCTTTACATTGCAGTTTTATATTCATACTTTCACTGTCAATTACATTTTTATGTTAAAGTAACTTGGTCATCAGAGCCGATTTTCCAATTCTTCAATTTGAACTTCTTGATTAGACTAATCCATTAGCAATTCTGCACTGCTTCAACACCTCATTGAAACCCTCACAGAGCTTAACATCAGCTTGGTTCTGGGCACACTCCAAAAATTGTTTTGTCTCATAAAAGCAAGGGTCACCAAGCTGCTGCTGTTGTGCTGGCTGGGTTCCCTGAGGCTCCGGGTAAGTGATATCAGGCTTTGTGGGCTCTCCTCCACTGAAGCCTCCAGTGATGGCATGGCCCAGTGTGTGCCCAACAGCAGAGCCCACTGCCACACCAGCTGCAGTGGTTGCCATCTGGGCCATCAGACCTGGCTGCCGGGGTGCTGCAGCAGGAGACCCGACTGCAGCTGGTGGGGCTGCAGCTGGTGGCTGAGCTGCTGGTGCTGGCCTGGGTGCAGCCCTCATATGAGGGGCCCGGCTGGCTGGGGGCGCCACGCGCGAAGTGCGGCTCCGGCTTCCACGCGGCATGGTAAGTTCCCGACTGCTCGGCGTCCAGAAGGCGAAGTGAGGCTTTTATTTTTTGTTTGTTTGTTTTATTTTGTTTTTAGAAAAAAAATAGTAAAATGTGTCATGGAACACATCCATAGCACAATAAATTTTCTTAGAAGCCTAAGTGGTACCATTTATCTTGTTTGTCTCCTTTAAACAACTCTGCATTGGTTGAAATATTCAGATTTGAATCTACATATCTTCATTCATTTAGATTCTATGCAAACTGAATATCAAGTGTTTGGGTTTTTTTTTTTTTTTTTTTTAACATCAACTCCTAATTTCTCTCCTCCAGGAAATCAGTGGCTATTAGTCATCCTTGTCAAGGAAAAATCATTTCCACTTGGGCTACTGAGACTTTTTTCTTTTGGATCTTGCTGGTGTATTCCAGGTAATCAGGACTTTTATGGGATACACAACATGCTACTTGTGGCATGATTGACAGCATAGCAGAAACACAAATCCTTGACATCTCTTTTCTCACTTTGAGCACTTCTTACTACAAGCACCCAAGGTGCTTTTCAGGGGGCTTTATCTACTTTCCAGAGAATGTTCAACCTATGCATAGGGAGGTTTATAAGTGGTAGAATAATAAAGTCCCTGAACCACTGACAGGGGAGTTGGTAGACAACTATCATAGCCCCTCGCTCACCAAAGACACCAAAGGTGTGTCCTATACTGACTCTCAGAGGGCCCCAGCAGGTTTGGGCCCTGCTTTGCCACTCTAGTAATCTTCTCACTAGAGTACTTGTTTCCTTCTCTTCCCTACCTCATTTCCCAACCTATGTTAGGTGGGATCCATCAAATTTTCAGTCCCTCCTCCTAGAATAGATAAGAAGTATTTTATGGACGAATATTTATTGGGTGACACCATAGAGATTTTTTCTCTTTAATTCACAGAATATGATGTCAGCCCCCAACTCTCCCATTCCACTAGGATCAACATTTGTTCATTTGCTCCATGCTTCAGTTCTTTTCCGTTACCTGGGTGTCCTGTGACAGAGTCTGTGTTCTTTATGTATATAGCAGAACTAGGGGCAAGAAGAGTCACCATCTTGTCTGGGTTCAAGAGGAAATGGGTTTGCTCCCATCTTGACCCTGAGCAGTGCCTTGGCAGTCTCAGTTCCTCCTGCCTTTTCCAGCTGCCTTCCACCTCTGGTGTTACTGTTTAACCACAGCATGTCCCTCTCCACACGCTCCCAGGCAAGAATTTACCACCTTCTCTTCCAGGACACAGCATGTATGCATGCACACGCACACACACAAACACACACACACGCACACACACAAACACACACACATGCATGTACCTTTATTTTATTTAATCAGTGTATTTATTCTTATTGCTACTGAAACAAATTATCCAAAGTTATTGTTCATAAAACAAACCCCCGCCCCCCAAAAAATTATAGTTCTGGAGGTCAAAAATCTGAAATGAGTCTCACTGGGCTAAATTCAGTATGGGAAAGGTGGTATTCCTTCTGGAAACTTCAAGAAAGACTCAATTTTTCTGCCTTTTCCAGCTTTCAGAATCCACCTGTACTCCTTGGCTCACAGCTCCATTCCTCCATGTTCAAAGCCAGCTTCAATAAGCTGCCTCCTCGTCAGCCTGTCACCCTTCTGACTCTCTGTTGTGCCTCTTTCTTCCACTTGGAAGGTCCTTCATAATTGTATTGGGCCCACTCAAATATCTTCAGACTAGCTCAGTATCAACTATATTTACTTTTATCACATTATCTACCAAATTCAATTTCTAGGGATTACTGTGTAGACATCTTGGGGTGAGGGAAGGCATTATTTTGCCTATACAGTAGTCAAAAAGAAATTTGCTAAGACTACCACCACTTCTTGCTGTTAAGGCTCCATTAAACTTGAAGCTATGTATAAGGATAGTTCTATTTTCCCTTCTCACTCTAGAACAGAATGCTATCATTGTGTTTGCATTGCCAATAGCTTTCATCATTGAGAACTTGTGATGTGTCAGGCATCCTGTATACTAAGCAATGTTTTTATGGCCTTCAGAATTATACTGCTCTAGATTTGAATTTGTTGCTCTGCCACCTTCTAAGTGGGTATGATCCTGGACAAGCTACTTAGCCTCTCTGAATCTCATCCTCTAAGTGTTAAAAAGCAATCATACTATCTTCAGATATGACAAGTTGATCAATTTGTTATTCTCAAACTTCTCATTGAAAATTTTGTCATTGTTTGGAAAACTTGAAAAGATTTTTGATTACCTATAGAATTATCACATGATTTTATTTTTGGACCCTCTAAAAATTATACCAAATTGACAAGTGAGAAATTAAAATTCCAATAACCTATAACATAGAGAATAAGAAAAGAGGCCACAATGATTTGAGAGCTAAAAAAAAATAGATGGAAGGGTGGTTACTGACATATTATAATAAGGAAATAAACCTACATCAATTTCAGTTTCACAAGGTACCAACAAAGAAGCTAGTTAACTTTCTCAACAAAATCGCTGGAACTCAGCCTTGGAAACCAACCAACAAAACTATGGAGAATAAAAATATCAGTGGAACATGAAGGATAAACAGGTGGAGCACAAATGATGGAATAGTGAAAATACTGTAATGCTACAATGGTTGATAGATTTCAGTATCCATTTTTCCAGACTCACGGTGTATACAGCACCAAGAGTGAACCCTAGTGTAATGGTTAATTTGAATTGTCAAATTGATTGGATTAAGAGATGCCAAGGATTAAGAGGGTTATAGATATGTCAATGAGGGTGTGTCTAGGAATGATTAGCATGAGGCAGAGTCAACTGAAATGGAGACCATCCTTAAGCATGGAGAGCACTGTCCAATAGGATGTGGCTTAGATGGAATAAAAGTTGGAAGAACAAGGAAGCAGCAACAGATGCAAGCTCAATTCTTCTTGTAGAGGTTCTTGATTGCTGCTGGGATTGTCTGAGGATATTGGACCCTTGCTTCTTCCCTCTTCCAAAGTGGACTCTGCCAGTGATTTTCCAGAGCCTTCAGTCTCAGACTAGAGTAGCACCCTAATCTCTCATTCTGACACTTCAGCTCCTTGGGCTGCACAGCTCCTGGTTCTTCCAGCTCTGCAGACGGCCATTGTGGATTACCCAGCTTCTGCTCTCATAAGCCAACCTAACTAGTCCCCTTTGTATAATTATGCTTCCTGTTGATTCTGTTCCTCTAGAGGACCCTGACTAACACATCTAGTGTAGGATGTTCTCATAGGGTGATAATGGTGTGTCAATTCAGATTTACTAATTATAGCAAATGTGCCATTCTGTTAAGAATGTTGGTAAAGGGAGTGTTATGCCTGTGTAGGTGTAGGAGGTACATGTGCCTTCCGTTCAGTTTTGTTTGAACCTAAAACTGCCATAAAAAATTTATAAAGAGGAGCTGTCTTAGAATGAAAAACAGTTCCTGAAAATTAAACATATTACAGATGAAACTGGAAAAAAAATTAAAAACAAGTGTAGCAATTAAAATTGAAAATCCAGGAAAGCAGGATAAAATATAATACAAGATACAAAATAGAAAAGACACAGTAACAAAATTAGAAAATTATATTCAGCATTCCAATATTTAAAGGAGTTCCAGAAAACCTGAATATAAAATTACTGAAGGAATGATATTATATTTCCCTGAACTGAACAAAATACTTTTTCCAGAATGAAAGTACTCAGGAATGCTCAGGACAATAAGTAAAAAAATAGACACAATAAGAAACATCATTAGAGATGTCACCGTGAGTTAAGAGGAAGTTCTGAATGTGTGAAAGTGTATAAACACACACACACACACATAACACACACACACACACACACACACAGATTCTTATTAAAGAAGGGGCATCACATGACCTCAGCAACACTCAGTATAACACTTGATAACCTCTCAATATCTACTACAAAATTATACTGTCTAAAATTTCATGCTAGTTTTATCATTCTTACTTTCAAACAAAGGAAAAGATAGGGCTGGGGATGTGGCTCAAGCGGTAGCGCGTTCGCCTGGCATGCATGCGGCCCAGGTTCGATCCTCAGCACCACATACAAACAAAGATGTTATGTCCGCCAAAAACTAAGAAAAAATAAATAAATATTAAAATTCTCACTCTCTCCCTCTCTCTCACTCTCTCTTTTTTTTAAAAAAAAAGATATTATAAAGGAAAAATGAATTTTTTTTAAGAGAGAGTGAGAGAGGAGGGGGAGAGAGAGAGAGAGAGAGAGAATTTTTAATATTTATTTTTTAGTTCTTGGCGGACACAACATCTTTGTTGGTATGTGGTGCTGAGGATCGAACCCGGGCCGCACGCATGCTAGGCGAGCGCGCTACCGCTTGAGCCACATCCCCAGCCTGGAAAAATGAATTTTTAAGGGTAGTAGATACCTCAAGAGCCTGGATATCTGATACTAAAACTTTAAAATAGGATAATTCATTTGCATAATAGAAGACAACTGATTTGAAGGTACCAGGAAATTTTTAAACAGAAAGATGGTACAAAGGAAGAGGGGAGAGGGAAGGGGAAGTAATAGTGGCAGCTGGTATGTAAATGAAATTTTGTGCCACACATTATAGAACTTCTGCCCATGCACTACACATCACCCAGCATCCTAAGCTCACAAATAATTGATGGGAGTGATTTCTGACAAGGAAACAGAAAAAGGAATTGTCATTCTTTAAAATGTAGGTAGAGCGGGTGTGGTGGTGCCCACCTGTAATTCCTAGACTTGGAAAGCTGAGGCAGGAGGATGGCAAGTTCACGGTTAGCCTCAGCAATTCAGCAAGACCCTAAGCAACTCAGCAAGACCCTATCTCAAAATTTTAAAAAAAGCTGAGAATGTGGATCAGTGGGTTCAATCCCTAGTGCCAAAAATAAAAAAATAAATAAAACTACTTGGCAACTGATGAGTAATGAATTAGCCTTCAGAAAATAATGTCCTTCAGAATTAGCAAAAACCTTAGGAGGGTTTTGAAATTTCAGATTTGATATTTTGAATGGCATCAAAGTACCCAGCTGATGTCTCCTTTATCCTGGGGCTTATATTAAATACTGTATCTGATAAGCTTAGCACAGTGCTGGCCAATCTAGTGTGGGTTCAATCTAGGACAGATACCATGTAAAACTTCACATTATCCTCACAAAAGCCCTTTAAGGTGGGCAGTATTAACTTCATTTTTAATACAGTCCAGTACCTTATCAATCAAAGGTCATTCAAAGGTCATTGTATCTTCCTAATAAAATTAGCAAATTTATCCTAAAGCAGAGGAGGAACTACATACACTGTTCAGATCATTTCCTTTGTACACTGTCTTTAAATAAGTGTGGCAAGAGGATGAGAAAATATACATCCTTGTTCTTTATAATCTAAGATGCTCTCACCTCTCCCTAAACAGATTGAATGGGGGAAAATGAGTAAGAGTGGAGATGACGGTGATAATTCAGAGAAATTTTTAAATGTGTCCATATTTCATGTAGGAGAGTTGCTGTTGCTTTTTTTTTCTTTTCTTTTTTTCTTTTGATATCTTGTAGGAGGGTAACTTCTGTTTTAATTCTGCTTTAAGAAACTCGTGGCCCAACTCATTCAATATGTCACCAGATTCCTGAATATTATTCATATTCTGTTAAGATATTATACACTCAACTACCAAATTAGAAAGCCTGAAATTACCAATTAAAAAGATAAATAAATCATCATATAAAAGTTGCATTATGTTAAAAGATGCTGGAAAATTAGATTTGGGCCTGATTCACCAGGATCTCCAATCATCAATGATCATGTTGAACAAGTTAAACTACTGACAGAACCCTTTAGCTTTCCAGAGTCCCAATTTGCTACACGTTTTCTGCCAGATACTGTCAAATAAAGGAGTTTTCTGGAAATCATTTTTATAAAATTTTTTATTGGTGCATTATAATTATACCTAAAAGAGGGATTCATTGTTACATTTTTGTGCAAGCACATAGCATAATTTGTTCAATTTCATAGTTGAAAATCATTTGACATGTGGGTGAGAACTCATTTATTTTATGTGCTATAACAAACCGTCCATCTTTAGAATTGTGAATTCTAGAACCCTACATAGAATCAATGTCATCAATGTACTGGACCCTGAAACACGACTGCATCTGAAAATTACTCATGGAATAAAATCCAGCAGAAGGAGGTTGAAATTGTAATAAACTAGAAAAATGCATACTCCCTAAAAGTGTTAAGATTCTGTAACTTTTTTTGCTCCAGTAAATAGAATCTTGCTAGCATTGTGAGTCCTACAGACTACTAGTTTGTGACATCAAAAGTCTTCCCTGTTTGCCACCACATCGTTTTCAAAATCAAATTAGCTTCCTCCTCTTCAGTTCTCCCTGATTCCTCAGAGGATTCAGCAAATTCCTGCTTTTTCTGAAAATGTGCTGGATTCCAACCAAGTTCCAGGCATTGTAGTAGCCAGGAGTGGGGGAAAGGAATGGGGAAGACAATGGACTTAGAGCTTAGAGTGTAAGCAGAAAATCTTCATTGACATGAAAGCACAAAAAAAATATACTTACAAATGAAACATATACCATTATACAGGGTGCTAGAAGAGAATAGAACAGAGTATTGATCTGTTTGAGGTTGTCCTAGTCTTCAAGGGCATATTTCATCAAGCAGGAGACCTGAGTTCATTTAGATCTGTTAGCTGCTGTCTCAAAATATCTTTACCCATATAGATTTAAATTTCCCTGTATCCAATGTTTGCTTTACCCTCCTATGGTTTGCAGATCATTTGTATTTGATGGTAAAAACAAACAAAACTTAAGGGTTTCTGCTTCTCTATATCATATCAATATTATACTGGTAGCCCTCATCAGCACATTGTTTCTTCATTGATCTTTTGCTTCAAATACAGATATTTTTTTCTAATTTATCTCTGCTGGTTTTGCATGCTTGCTCTAGTCTCAGATCAATTTGGATTCTACAGGCTTTGACACTATTCTTAACAAGTAGTTTAGCTTTGTAAAAAGACAGGTTTGGTTCAGATTAGAAATCTTAATCAAAGACTTTTTTGTTATAACCAAATTACTTGTCTCTTTAAGCTTCAGTTTCTTCATTTTAAAAATGAGAATGACAATTCCTGTTTTTCAGTATTGTGGTGAAAAAATAGATTATCTCCTAGGAGCCAAATGTTCAGTATAACACCTGGCAGAGACAGGGGTCCACCAAACAATGGATGGTTATTAGTTTTACAGTATTTCTTAGAGGCAGAAACTTATTCTTTCTTTTCTTTTCTGTCCCTCATGATGTCAATGCACAAAGTCCCTAATAAATAGAGCAGGCAGAATGTTGAGTATTAATAATGAGGGAAAAACTTAAAAGGAATTTCATATTTGGCAATATGTTTTTATAGAGGTAGAAGAGTTTTTAATCCTATAAATGCTAAATTGCATGTTCCTTTTCCAGTTAAACACAGTTTGCTTACCACTAATTGTCACTTAGTGGCTTCTGCTCCAACAAATATTCATACACTGTGTTTACAGATTTACACTTCTAGTATTGTGTCCCTTTTCCCATAGAATACATATCCTGCAAGGCAGGGCCTTATCTCCCTGCAGCAAGCAACCCTACAACTGACAGCTTTAGTGAAATAACCAAGAGTTCAGTTATTTTGATGCCTGCAGAGCAAAGGTAAATTTCACCAAGCACCATTAGTACAAAGTAGAAGAGAGAGACGTAGCCCCACATGTTACAGAGTCTGCATTTATGGCAATGAATCTCTAAGTCTAGGTAGATATATCAAGAAAGAAAAAGGGAACTTTTACTACCCTGTTATTAAACTACTACTATAAACATTTCAAATTTTACAGGTGAGCCTTACTTTACGAAAATAGAAAGCAAATCACCTCTATGAGTCAGTTGAGTTCTAGCAGCTTATTCTAGCAAACATTTCCTTAAAGTATCAGAATAAGCCTATGTTCCATTTATTAACTAAATCAAACTTCTCTGGACCCCCACGTTAATAAAATAATAAGTGCATTTTCCTTTTCCCCCACCACACTATCTCTGTGATAAGTAGTGGACACTGTGGTATAGTAGACACTAGAGGCCCAGATCCCTCCAATCCCTTTCAGAGTGCCTGTGTGCCCTTCCTCTGCTTCTGTGTGCCTCTGACACCACTCCTGGGACTCTCTTTAGAGGACTGCCCTTAAGCAACTAGAGCTGGTTTGCCTGGCAAAAACAGGTACCTTGAAGTGCCTGGAAATTGATGCTCCCTCTGGGAGTATTCTTAGCTAACAATGCCATTACTGAAAATCTAGCTCCCCAGACACAACTTGGAACAAGCTCTTAGGTATGATTTACTCCCCAGAGCTTTCCTGCATCAACAGGCTGCAGCTAGGACTTGAAGTAAGACCGGATCCTTGCTTGGCTTCTTCCCTTCCTCCATTCTGATTCCTTCACTTGATTTCTAAGCACCTATTGGAGCACACCCTTAATAAATCAGTGTAATGCAAATCTTCTCAGGATCTACTCCTGGGGAACCGGATCAAGATGCTTAGGATGCTCACCCTCTCCAGAAAGATCCATCCTGGCTCACAACAGGTCTTACTAATCAGGTTCTCCAGAAAATGGAACCAACAGAATGTGTGAATGGGAGAGATGGAGATTTTAAGGAATTGACCGTGTGGCTGTAGGGACTGGCAAGGCTGAATTTTGCAGGACAGGCCAGCTAGCTAGCCAAAGCTGATGTTGCAGTATTGACTCTGAAAACAGCCTGGAGGCTGACTACTCTGCCTCTCCACGTACATACAAGAATATTGTTCTTTTTTCAGATTTTCTCCTTAAAGTTAAGTTCCTAGAAGTAGAGGTGCTGGGTCAGATACTGTTTACTTAATAAAGCTTATGAAATACTTCCCTAATAATCTTCCAGGAACTCTATGCTAACATACATAGCCAAACTCAACTTAGGACTATGCTATGTGTCTTCATACCCTCCCAATGAATATTTTCATTTTCCTTAATTTTCATCAATACAATGAGAGGCAACTCATTGTTTTAAATTTTTTTAACTTTTAAATTGAACATGCTTTATATTTTCACAAAAGTATAATGGATATTCTTACCTCTTATGAACTGAATGTCATTTTCACCTTTCTTTCTCTAGGATACTATAATAATGTTTCATATAATAGGAACCTTAACCATTTAGCAAATATATTTTAAACACCTACAATGTGACAAAGACTGTACTGTACATATAAAAATGAATAAGTTTGTGCACTTTTTTCCTTAAGAATCACATATTCTACTATTGTTTGGAATCTAGAATAAATTATTTTTTAATCAATTTTTTTATTTATATATGACAGTGGAATGCATTACAATTCTTATTACACATATAGAGCACAATTTTTCATATCTCTGGTTGTATACAAAGTATATTCACACCAATTCATGTCTTCATACATGTACTTTGGATAATAATGTCCATCACATTCCAAAATCAATTCTAACCCAATGCCCCCTAGAATAAATTATTTTATGAATAAAATATAAAATGAAGATTATATTGGTTGGTACCCTATTGTGGATAAATAGTTTTTTTGTGTGTCACTAAGCTAAGAATATTACAGGTTGGGTATCCAATATCCAAAACGCTTGAGAACAGAAGTACTTTAGATTTGAGAATTTTTTAGATTTTGAAATATTTACATATTCATGAGATATCTTGGAAATGGGGCCCAATTCTAAACACTAATAATTTTTGTGTTTTATATTGTATTTTACACATAACCCAAAGGTAATTTTCTACATTATGTTTAAGGCTCTGGAGCTTTGATGTGAGTCATTACAGGGAGTCAGTTTGGAATTTTCTACTTGTGGAGTCATGTTAGTGCTCAAAAAGCTTCAGATTTTGGAGCACTGGGGATTTTAGGTTTCTGAATTAGGGATTCTCAACCTCTAATATTCATAATTCACTAACTTGCCTTGTTCATATATCATGAGCTTACCTTGCCACTGTTACATTTAAAATTCTTAGGAGTAATTTTAAATGTTATTTCTAAAGAAATATTAACTTATAGCTTTAAATTAGATTCTAAGACTACACTTAACCCTCTAATCTCAAGATTATTCACACTGGTACCAGAAAATTGATTCCCTTGCCCATAAAGCAAGAGTGATCACTGCTCCATCAGAACCTAAAGTATGAGATATTCCTATCCCATAGCTTTCAGAGTCAATGCTACAAATGCATCAGAAACTCTTGGATCTGGAGCTATATACCCTTTATAAAAATAATATTCACACATATTTTAATACCTCATTTAACTTTCTCAATACCTGTATGAGTAACTGTCTTATAGAAGGCATTCAATACATGTTAGAGGAATAAAAGAATAAATGGATGAGTAAATAATAAACCAATGTGTTTAAAGGCCTATATTGCGTATCTTCCATGTGCCAGGTATTGGACTGGACTCTGGATATCACAACGAACAATATTATTCATAGATCCTACCCTCATGGAGTTGAAATCTTAGTAATGGAGAAATACACATGCTCTATACATGTCCACATGATTATGAATGCATATACACACAACACATACATACAGAGACATCTGTATTTTGTGGGAGTATAATAGTCTGTAGGGATAAAGGATATCCTATCTGGAATCCAGCTGCAAAGACAAGTGTGAGCAGGCTCCTGGCTAGCTGGGACTTGCCCCATTGGCTCCTGGAGCAAAGATAATTGATTCATATGCACATACATCATTGGTATGTCAAGGATAACCAGCATTCCCAGAAGTGCATATCAAAACAGATGTCTTTACAAAGAGAATTCTATTTTCAATAAATTCTTTAAAGTCATTGTATAGTGGATAATCATGCAAAGTAAGAAATCATCTCTAATTAGTTTCATAATTTATCTTTACAGTTTACTTAAAGTATTAGCGTAAGATGAATCTGCCATATTATTAAAGAATTTAGTGAACCATTAGAGGCAGGAATTAGAAGAAAGTTTGCAATAAGTTTCAGAAAAGGTTGAGGAAATTTGCCTCCTCAAAAGATGTTTCCTCCTCACTATTTTAAAAGTTTGAATTCCTGCACACTGTGGGATGACTTGTTAGAATCAGCCTAAATGTAAATATTATTACCTTACAAAATTATGAAATTTTTTGACAGAATAAAGGATCCAGTTTAATTCTATTAACTTATTTTAGTAAAAACAGCATTCAGTATGATGATTATGCTTTGAGAAATTATTTCAACTCCCCTGCAGCTGCACTGGCACGCTATAAACAACTTTACTCATGTTTTGAACATTTCCTAAGTTTGAAAAAATCACATGACAGCTATAGTAAATACCCCTACAGAGAAATCACACATACAAAGCAATGGTCCTGCTGCTACAGGAGAAATGGCAAGGGTAGCTTTCAATCCAAAAAGTCAAAAAGGTCAATAGGGTAGAAGACAGCAAATTCCATCTGGTAAGAATGAACTTTACATTTGGAAAGTGTATCTTGATGCTCTAATAATTTCTTCTTGCCTTGGTCCTGGGACATGAAAATCCTACCGCTGTGTTTAAGGAGGCTTCATGCCAAAAATATATATTACTCACACGTTTGAGAAAAAAAGAAAAAGTAGAAGAAAAATTTTAGCCAATCCTGACAATTTGGTTATAGACTACCTTGTATGGCCCAGTGGTGTCCCTATAACATACTTGGTTCTTGATCATAAAGGTCACTAGAGTGGCAGGCAGTGTGGTATGGTGTAGGAAGCACAGGCAATAGAGTCAGAAGCCTGTGGTTTACATTTTGATTTGGCTACATAGAAAGTGTGCAACACTAAGCTCTTAGTACTTCAAATGTATTTTTCTTCATCTATGAAAGGGAATAAGAATGCATACTTTATAAATTGTTGAGGGATAAATGTGATTGTGCATGTAAAATTCCTTGTGAAGTTATGTTTAATAAATGTTTGAATAAATATCTAGTTGGCTTCTTCTCGCTACCAAGGAATAAAAGTAAATATTTGTACAATTACAGTAACTCCTTGGGGGATACCACCAAACTCTTCCAGCTTCCCTCCTATTACTTGCTTCCAAATTACAGTTATTTGGGATACTCCTCATCTCTAAGGGAATAGTCTGTAATACCAATGCCTTTCATAGCCTTTTGTATTTGACACTCTTTCTTTTGAATTCCACTCACCTCCACACTAATCTCCTCAAAAGTTTACTCTTCAGAAACAAAACAAAGACATCCACTTTCAGCCCTCTTATTTAATATAGTACTGGAAATCTTTGCAAGAGCAATTAGAAAAAAAGAAAAAAAAGTAAAAGATATCCAAATTGGAAAGAAATAAGTTAAATAACCCATGGTTGCAGATGACAAAATCTTTTACATGTAAAAGCTGAAATAATCTTTCAAGAAGCTGTTAGAAATCCAGTAAAGTTGCAGAATACAAAATTGATAATAAAGAGTAATATTTTTTAGACAACAATACTGAACTTGCTTAAAAGGAAATGTGTATTCCATGCACAATAGTTTTAAAACAGAAATAAATTTAACAAAGGAATGAAAGATCTCTACAGTGAAAATTTCAAAACACTGATGAAAGAAATTTTAGAGGACACACACACAAATAAAAGACATCCCATGTTCATGGATTAGGAAAATTAATATTGCTAAAATGACCATACTACTCAAAGCTATCTATAGATTGAATGCAATCCCCCTCAAAATACCAATAATTTTCTTCACAGAAATAAAAAAAGCAATTCCCCAAACATGCAGAACCTGAAAAACCTCAAAATAGAAAAAGTATTCATAAGAAAATAAATAGAAAGAGCTGTTGACGTCACAATACCTGACTTCAAAACATGCTCTAAGTCTACAGTAACAATAACATCACGGTACTGGCATAAAAACAGACACGTAGATGAATAGAACAGAATATAGAATCCAGAAGTTAATCTACACTCATATAGCCAACTTATTTTTTGATGAAGCTGCCAAGAACTTCAGTGGAAAAAATGTAGTCTCTTTAAAAAATGGTGCTAACAAAATTAGAGATGTGTAGATGATAGATAGATAGATAGATAGATAGATGAATGAATGAAACAAGATCACTTTTTATCACTGTACACAAACATCAACTCAAAATGGGTAAAAATATGTAAAGGTTAAACCTGAATCTGGTGGCATGTGTCTGCAACTTAGGTACTCATAAGACTGAGGCAGGAGGATTCCTTGAGTCCACGAGTTTGGGACCATACTGGGAAACATTGCAAGAGCCTGTCTCAAAACCCAGAGCAAAACCAAAAAGTGAAATTACACCATGAAAATGTAAGGAAAACACTCTATTGGAATAGGGAATTTCTTTTAGATAGAACACAAAGGTACAGGCAAAAAATAAAAAAAGTAAAAACAGACAAATAGGGTTATATATTATACTAAGAAACTTATGCACATGGCCAAGAAATAATCAACAGAATTAAGAGACAACCTACAAAATGGGAGAATATATTTGCAAGCTATTCATTTGACAAAAGATCAATATACATAATATGTAAGAAGCTAAAAAAGCAGAACACCAGAAAATAAACTTTTTAAATTAAGTAAAGAACTAAATAGATACTACACACACACACACACACACACACACACACACACACACACAACATACAAAAAACCAACGAGTTCATGAAAAATTGCTTAATTTCACTAATCAAGGAAATGAAAATCAAAACCACAATAAGACATCATCTCATGCCAGGTAGAATGACTGTTATCCAAAAGACAGAACAAAACAGCAACTACAGGACTGGGGTTGTAGCTCAGCGGAAGAGCACTTGCCTAGCGTGAGTGAGGCACTGGGTTCAATTCTCACAACCATATACAAATAAATAAAATAAAGGTCCATCAACAACTAAAAAATATTTTTAAAAAAAGAGCAACAACAAAAAATGTGGATAAGAACTTAGAGAAAGGGAAACACTTGTATACTGCTGGTAGGGATGTGAATTAATATAGCAATTATGAAAAACGGTATGGAGATTCCTCATAAAACTAAAAATAGAAATACCATATAATTCATATATTCCATTTCCAAGTATATATCCAAAGGAGATGAAGTTCCCATGTCTATTGAAGCAATCTGCACAATAGCTAAATATAGAATTAACGTAGATGCCAATCAGTGGAAGAAAGAATTTTTAAAAAATTGTGGTATATATACACAATGAAATGTTAGTCAACGATTTAAAAAAATGAAATCCTGTCATTCGCAGCAACATGGATGGAACTGGAGGTCATTATTTTAGGTGAAATGAGCCAGAAAGAAATATAGCATGTTCTCACTCTTTGGTGAGAACTAAGAAGCAAATCTTGTAGAAAACTGGAATGGAGTGGTTGTAACTAGAGATGGGGAAGGGCAAAGGAAGAGTGGACCAAAAGAAGTTCAATAAAGTGCAGCAACACACAAAAGAAAGGGAGAAGTTGTTCTCAATTGTATACAACACAGTAGAATAACTGTTGGTTAAAACAATCTATCAGATACTTCAAAATTACCAGATGAGTATGAAATTCCCAACACATAATAACAATTGATGTTTGAAGAGATAGAAATGCTTACTACCCTGATTTGATTGTCACAAACTGTATCTATGTATCCAATTGCCATAATATACTCCATTACAGGTACAAATATTATGCCTTCATAAAAACACGTAGAAACTTTACTGTGATCAGGTCACTTCACTGCCCCGCAACCTCTAGTAACTCCCAAATGTGCAGAGAAATTGTTCAAACTCTAAGCTGAGACATTCAAGACCCTTTATTCTCAATATATAAATGTAGCAAGAATAATATGTTTGTAATTAAAATTACTATCAAAATCTACTAATAAAAAGTTATAAATCATTGTACCATTCAATCTTCCTAAATAGATTGTGAACAAGTTATATAAACATATACTAGTGGGTTGTAGATGTCTATGAAGCTTTTTGTCTACTAGAAGCAATAGAATGTCTCCAAAACATAAGTATTTTGATATTTTTCTTCTTTTTTTTTGCTATTTTTCAATAAATAAATTTTGCTAGATTACATGGCTATATGATCTGAATAAAATAGTGACTTGAAGAGTATCAGGTATATGGAATAATACCAATAATAATAACAAATATTTAATGATGCCTGTCTCAGTTAAATTTCTCTGGAAAGTTAAGACTAAAGCTTATTGTTAACATTTTTTTTGAGGAGAGTAATTTCAGAAAAGGGTAGAGGTGTTGTGGTTTAGGTATGAGTACCCCCCAGAAGCTCCTGCCAATGCAGAATCGTAGGATTGGGAGAGTTGTAATCTAATCAACTCATTCTATTTGAATGAACTGGCCCAGTGGTAACTGTAGGCAGGTGGGGCATGGCTGGAGATGGTGGGTCAATGGGAGTGTGTCCTGGAAGGGTCATTCTTTCTACAGCCCCCTTCTTTCTGTTTCTTTCTGCTTCCTGCTCTCACCAACAGATAAGCAGCTTTCCTCTGCTGGGCCCTCCCCTGGCAATGTACTGCCTCATCTTGGCCCCAAAGCAATGGAGTTGGCTATCTCTGGACTGAGACATCTGAAACTGTGAGCCTCAAATAAACTTCTTCTCATCTAAGTTGTTCTTATTGGGTATTTTGGTCACAGAGATGCAAAAGCTGACTAACCAAGAAGAAAAAGAAACCAGGGAAAGAAGAGCACAGGGAGTATGTGCCTGAACTGGCCACAACTTTGGCAAGCTCCATTGATTGCTCAATCTCCCAAATAGCGTTAAGAGAGTTGAGTAGAACTACTGTGTCTTCAGACAACCCAGAGGACAGGGATTGAATAGCCCTCCTGGCTCTTGCCTGCCGCTAGTCAACATTCACACCATAGGGTATTAATTCCCTGGTTGGTGATATCACTTTCCCCTTCTGCATATCCTAGGCATCCACCTCAGTACATAGTCTGAGGCTGGAGGTGGTGAGGGGAGCCAGATCCCAGCAGAGGTGGTAGATCTCACAGACTTGATGGAGGTGGTCACTGAAACAATGGAGGTTTTCCAAATCAGGAGGCTGAGTGAAGCCCATGCTGAGTCTGTCTTGAGTATCTTCTGCATCTGTTGAGAATTAAATGAATCATTTGGGCATCATGTTCAACAAAGCTAAAGTGAGAAGGTTCAGATTGAGCAGGAAAAGACTTTAGGGGGCTCAGCAAACCTGATACATGTGAAAGTAAAGAAAGAAGAAAGTAAGATGGATCTAGGAAAGCTTCTGGCTGTCTGGCACCTGATAGGGAGCTCTGAAGCAGACAGCGTATTATATTGGACAGAAATGAACAGGCTCTAGTATAACTACCATGCTCAGTGATGAGCTGAAGCCATGTGGGAAGATGATATCCTTGACCCAAGAGCTATGGTAGATCTGGTACACTGGTAGGTGTTCATACAGTATATCTGCTGTGCACTTTGTAACTAAGTGCATTCTTTGTAGCTGAAGATGTACTTCCTTCCTGAAGAGAGATCCAAATAGCACATCCCTATAATTCCCATATCCTTAAAGACCTTGCTTTAAGGATCCAACAACCTATTGCTGGGTATATATCCAAAGGAAATTAAACCAGTATATTAAAGAGGTATCTGCACTTGAACGTTCATTACAGCACTGTTCACAACAGCCAAGATATGGTAGGATATGGAAACAATCTAATCATCTATCACAAGTGAATGGATAAAAAAATGTGATATGTATACACAGTGGAATACTAGCCATAAAAATAAAGAAATCCTATCATTAGAGACAACATTGTTGAACCTTGTAGGGCATTCTATTAAGTAAAATAAGCCAGGCACAAAAAGATAAATAGCACATGATTTTCATTATATGTGGAATCTAAAAAAAATCAATGTCATAGGAACAGAGAGTAGAAGAGTCATCACTAGAGTCTGGGATGATGTGGGGGTGTTAGGGACATATTGGTCAAAGAATATGTCATTACAGTTAGAAGAAATAAAGTCAAGAGATCTTTTGGATAGCAAAGTGATTGTAGTTAATGATGATATCCATAAAAATACAAAAAGTGGATGTTGTGTCTTCACCACAAAAAAAAAATTGTAATTATGTTAGGTATTTGTAATTAGCCAGGCTTCACCAATAAATATATACAAGTTTATCTGTAGATTTAAAAAAATAAAAATAAAAAGCAGCTTTGACTGGAAGGCACTCTCTTAAAAAAAATGGTGGTTGGCTGAACAATTAAGAGTTTAATGAAATTGATCTGCTAATTACAAAATTCAATGCCTGGTTTTCTTGTTAGAACTCTGGATTTAGCATTGTTGAACAATCTCCTCTAGCTGATTTCCCCTGGTCAACAGTCATCTAGTTCATAGCAATAATTACAAGATAGTTCTAAAATAATATCCAGAAATATACATATATCTCTGTAAATAAAGAACCAAAAGCTTTTTTGGTTTTATATTATTTTTGGAGCAGTTCAGCAACATAGACCAAGTGACAAATAGGAACACATTCCAAGATGAGCCGGGGTGATGATTATAATATAACTGAGTAATGCAGTAACAAAAAATATCATGTATAAACAGCTGGTCTTACAGTTTCTGAGATGGTCCAAACGAGTCTGTAAATAGTGTATTTGGGAGGTAAAACATTCAAGAAGAAAACAATTCATGGAAGAACAAGAAAATTAAGTCTATACAATGCAATGAAGCTTGAAAAATAAAGACCTTTTCTTTTTCTGAATATCAAGAAGGAAAAAAAAAACTTCTTGACCTAGAAGAAGTTTATGAAATTACATTTAAAAGATGACTGAAAAGAAAGTCAGGTTATAGGAAACAATTTTGTGCCGCCCTTCAGGGAGATCAACTTATTGGATTTTTTTCCCCCATTTCTTGTATATCTCCTGTGTCAATACCACAACTTTCCAGAGACTTTATTAGTGCTCCTGGCAGCTCTAGGCACAAATGGGTATCTAATGATTTCCCCGTGGAAGGATCAAATATCTTTAGAGAGAAAGCTGAACTAGAATTTCTCAAGCGACTACCACATTCCTTCCTAACGTGGCAGCTGGTTTGCTGGAGAGAAATACAGGATGTCCCACTGAAGAGCAGGATGTGTTCTAAAAGCTCGAACAAAAGGTCATAATTTAGTTCCCCATGAATATATTTAATAATCAGTAAAAAAAATAACTTTCACTTGAGAGATGACATCTGGATCAAGTTTGTTTAACAACTAATAAACCAGAAATGTAGTAACAATAGTATTAGCCTAACTAAATCTCATTCCTTATTTATCTATATCCCTTCTATATAAAGGGAAATGCATTACAAGTAAACAGGGCGTGAGAAAGACGAAGCCGTTTTGCTACAGTAGTGGCAATGGCTGCTCTTAATTCCTGCAACAGTGGTAGCCCGAGGAGTGGATCCAGAGCAGGCACCCTGTGTGACCACCATGCTGCTCAACGCTGGGCTTCTTGTGCATGTGGTCTGCACAGTCACATAGGGTCCCAGGCTAAGGAGCTCGTCTTTGGTTTAATGCTCTATTGTTATCATCTTGAAATTCTTATTACTGGACAAAGTTCCCACTCTCATTTTGTAGTGGGCCCCACAAATTATGCAGGTAGTCCTGTTAATGCTATCTTAAAATTAACAAAGTGCTTCCTCACATCTTGCCTCATTGTGTATCCTCACAAAAGCTTATGAAGTTGATAAGATAGGATTTATAGTCTCTGTTTTATGGAAATGCAAATTGAAGCTCAAAGAAAATAAAAAATTTCCTCACAAAGCTAATATATGGTGAAGCTGAGACCTAAACCCAGGACTTCAGACTTCAAGGCAAGAACTCTTCCCATTAGCCCATACTACCACCAAATATGCTGAACTGTGGTTCAGCTGTAGGACAATTAAAATAAAGGCTTGGGCGGATGTGAATGGTCTCCTGAACTCAGCACCTCCACATTACTGATGGCACTTCATCTCAGATTTTTTTTTCTTAAGTGAGAAGATCTTGCTGTAAGTTTCTTTTTGCTCTTTTCTGTTTCTTAACAGGCTTTAAAATTTGGTGATTTAGTCATTATCTAAATCCCACTGATCTTCATGTATGAACGTCCTTCCCTTAATTGGCAGGGTTATATCTGGGTTTCCTGTGATTGTTTGACCTCTGTCAGCACGAAGATATGACCTTGCCAGCTCAGAGTGTGCCTTTCTAGAACTTTTTCTTAGCTTTAAACCATAAGAAGGGGAGTTGCTAATTAGGAATCCCAAGAGGCATAGCTGAAAGATTTTCAATAGCATGTGATAAAACATCTATCCCCGGTTAGAAAATGTCTAGAAGCATCAGGTGAGGAAAGGAGTAGTGATGATAAGATATCAGGTTACAGGGATTACAGAAACCCGTGGAGATACACAAGGTGCCAGGAATGACCAGGGGTCCCTCATTCTGCACAATAGATCAGAGGATAGCAACTTTCTGAAGGCTTTCATTTGAAAGTATAAAAGCAGTTTTAAAACCTCGGAGGACAAGAAGGTTATTTTTCTCTTTGAGGTGCATTATACATAAAGGATCACATTTAACTCACCAAGGTCTCCGGTCTTGGGGGAAGGTTACAGACATCCCAATAGTGAAAATAACTGAACTTCAGGGTTGAAAGAGAAGTGATATATTTACTAAAATGTACTATATCAAAGGCTCAAAAATCATTATGAAAGATTATATTCCAACAATACCTTTCAGTTTCAGAAAATTGCTAAGTAAAAAAATCATATGAGGGGAGAGAAGATGGCGGCGATCGGAGTGCATCACCCCAGTGCGCCGCGTCACTGTGCAGGAGTAAGACGAGGTGAAACGGCTGAAGGCTACCTTGTTGGGAATCTCCAGTGAAATCGAGGTGCTCCAGAATCTAAAGGACGGATTTCCAGTGTGCGGGATTCGACTGTGGGGGCTCGGTCGCGGGCGATTTCTCCGCACGGAGGGTAGCAGAAACTGCTTGGTGGACCGCCCCGCGAATGGCGTCCGGGGCGCGCGCTGAGTAGCGGCGAGGTACCGAAGCGGGAGTACAGCGATGCGGATTCTGGGGGCTCCTGCCAGCGGTGCACTGGCTGTGCTTAGTGCTGAGTTCCGGCTTTGAGACAGAGGAGAGAAGCGGTCCAGTTTGATTCTCGACACCGGTCGGGCCATGGAGGAGGACAGCAGCCGCCATCTTGGAGAGCTGATGTAATGATCCCTGTTTTCTACTGATCTCAGCTCATTCAACCACGGAACAGGTGATTCCAGGCTGGTATTTGCCTGCGTCTCGCAGACAGATCGCTCAGGCTCGGGACTGGAGAACCTGAGGAGAATACTCTTCGGGGCTCGCTCTTGGCAAGGTGTGTGCCGGTCTTTGAGCGGCCGGATTCTGGTTCCCCGGGCTGCTTTGGCCCAGGGTGGGGGAACCTGCGAGGACTGCGTGCCGACGCCAGCTCCAAGTGGAACATGCGCTGAGGGGCGGCAGGGCTCTGATTCCCGGAACAGTTTTGGCCCGGGGCGGGGGAGCCCGCGGGGACTGCATCTTTGACTCTGCTCCTAGAAAAGCGTGCACCGAGCCGGGAGAGTTTGGAGTGACTGGGCTCGGGCTTTCGGGGCTGCTTTAGCCTGGGGCTCGGGAACCCGAGCTGTTTTGGCCCAGGGCTGGGGAACCTAAGGGTCTGCTTCTCGGTCCGGGTCCTGCTGGGTGCTGTGGGGCCCTGGGGGGCAGAGTGGAGCTGCCACCTGCGCCCAGAGCAGGCCAAGTGACCCGCCGGCATGGTATCACGACACCCCAACTGCAGCTGGGGCCGAGGAGAGTAGCCGCCCCCACCTGGAACAGGACCAGCGACCCGACTGCGCGGTAGCCAAGTCACCCCATTTGGAGTGGGGGCTGTGAAGAGCCGCCGTCTGAGCCTGCAAGGTAAGCAGACCTGCGACCCACTGGCAGGACAGGCCCGGCAGCCTGCCAGTGTGGTGGCCAAGTAGCATCGAGGCAGTCACGTCACACTGGTTGGAGTGGAAGTTGAGCAGAGCCGCCGCCCGTGTCCGGAAAAGGCCCAGCGACCCATTGGAGAGGCAGTTAGGTACCCCCACTGGGAGTGGGGGTTGAGCAGAACTGCCGCCTGAGCCCGCAAGGTAGGCAGATCTGCAACCCACCGGCGGAACAGGCTTAGAGGCCGACCAGCGTGGTAGACACGTCACACCAATTGGAGTAGGGGCCGAGCAGAGCTGCCGCCCACATCCGGATCAGGTCCAACGACCCGAGGGCGTGGTCGTTACGTCACCACAATTGGAGTGTGGGCAGAGTAGAGCTGCCACCCACGCCCGCAGGGTGGGCAGACCTGCGACCAACCAGCATGGTAGATAGATCACCCTAATTAGAGGAGGAGCACAGCCACTACCCGACCTGCAAGAGAGATCTCCCAACTATACAAGAGCAATATAAATAAATAGGGGGAAAATTTCAAAAACACAACAGTTTCACCAAGCAGAAAGAAACACAAGCAGTATGAAACGACAAGGAAAGAAAGGACCACAAGCAATGCAGGTCAACTCAACTCTAGAAGAGGTACTAGCTGCAACAGATGGAATGTCAGATAAAGAGTTCAGGATATACATGCTTCAGATGATCTGGAGTCTCAAGGAAGACATGAGACAGCAAAACCAGACAATGAAAGATCACTTTGACAAGGAACTACATAAACAAATCCAGGGAGTGAAAGACCAATTTCACAGGGAGATAGAGGTAATAAAAAACAAACAAATAGAAATCCTAGAAATGCAGGAAGCAATAAACCAACTTAAAACCTCAATTGACAATACTACCAGCAGAGTAGATCACTTAGAAGATAGAACATCAGACAATGAAGACAAAGTATTTCAACTTGAAAAGAACATAGACAGCTCAGCAAGTCTGCTAAGAAACCATGAACAGAACATCCAAGAAATATGGGATAACATTAAAAGACAAAACTTAAGAGTCATTGGGATTCAGGAAGGCACAGAGCTCCAAACCAAAGGAATAAACAATCTATTCAATGAAATAATACGAGAAAACTTCCCAGACTTGAAGAATGAAACAGAATCCCAAATCCTAGAAGCCTACAGGATGCCAAAAGTGCAAGATCATAAGAGATCCACACCTAGACACATTATAATGAAGATGCCCAACATACAGAATAAGGAGAGAATTTTAAAAGCTACAAGAGAAAGAAAGCAGATTACATTTAGGGGTAAACCAATCAGGATAACAGCTGATCTCTCAACACAGACTCTGAAAGCTAGAAAATCCTGGAATAACATATTTCAAACACTGAAAGAAAATAGGTTCCAACCAAGAATCGTGTATCCGGCGAAATTAAGCTTCAGGATGGAAGATGAAATTAAAACCTTCCACGATAAACAAAAGTTAAAAGAATTCGCAGCTAGAAAACCATCTCTTCAAAAAATCCTTGGCAAAACATTACAGGAAGAGGAAATCGAAAACAACATTGAAAACCATCAGTGGGAGGTAGGACAGTAAAGGGGGGAAAGTAATCAAAGAGGAAAACAAATCAGGTTTAGTAACATTAATAAACAAATATGGCTGGAGGAACAAACCATATCTCAATAATAACCCTAAATGTTAATGGCTTAAACTCACCAATTAAGAGACACAGGCTAGTTGAATGGATCACAAAACAAGACCCAACAATATGTTGCCTACAGGAGACGCATTTGATAGGAAAAGATATACATAGACTGAAGGTGAAAGGCTGGGAAAAATCATTCCACTCATATGGACTGCAGAAACAAGCAGGAGTGTCCATACTCATATCAAACAAAATAGATTTCAAGCCAAAGTTAATCAAAAGGGATAAAGAAGGACACTGCATACTGCTCAAGGGAACCATATACCAACAAGACATAACAATCATAAATATATATGCCCCAAATAATGGTGCAGCTACGTTCATCAAGCAAACTCTTCTCAAGTTCAAGAGTCTAATAGACCACCATACAATAATCATGGGAGACTTCAACACACCTCTCTCACCACTAGACAGATCTTCCAAACAAAAGTTAAATAAGGAAACTATAGAACTCAATAACACAATTAACAACCTAGACTTAATTGACATATATAGAATATACCACCCAACATCAAGTAGTTACACTTTTTTCTCAGCAGCACATGGATCCTTCTCAAAAATAGATCATATGTTATGTCACAGGGCAACTCTTAGACAATATAAAGGAGTAGAGATAATACCATGCATCTTATCTGACCATAATGGAATGAAACTGAAAATCAACGATAAAAGAAGGAAGGAAAAATCATGCATCACTTGGAGAATGAACAATAGGTTACTGAATGATCAATGGGTTATAGAAGACATTAAGGAGGAAATTAAAAACTTCTTAGAGTTAAATGAAAACACAGACACAACATATCGGAATCTATGGGACACATTGAAAGCAGTTCTAAGAGGAAAATTCATTGCTTGGAGCTCATTCCTTAAAAAAAGAAAAAAACAACAAATAAATGATCTCATATTTCATCTCAAAATCCTAGAAAAAGAAGAGCAAAACAATAGCAAAAGAAGTAGAAGGCAAGAAATAATTAAAATCAGAGTGGAAATTAATGAAATCGAAACGAAAGAAACAATTGAAAAAATTGACAAAACCAAAAGTTGGTTCTTTGAAAAAATAAATAAAATCAACAGACCCTTAGCCATGCTAACGAAGAGAAGAAGAGAGAGAACTCAAATTACTAGCATACGGGATGAAAAAGGCAATATCACAACAGACACTTCAGAAATACAGAAGATAATCAGAAATTATTTTGAATCCTTATACTCCAACAAAATAGAAGATAATGAAGGCATCGATAAATTTCTTAAGTCATATGATCTGCCCAGATTGAGTCAGGAAGATATAGACGACCTAAACAGACCAATAACAATAGAGGAAATAGAAGAAACCATCAAAAGACTACCAACTAAGAAAAGCCCAGGACCGGATGGGTATACAGCAGCGTTTTACAAAACCTTTAAAGAGGAACTAACACCAATACTTTTCAAGCTATTCCAGGAAATAGAAAAAGAGGGAGAACTTCCAAATACATTCTAGGAGGCCAACATCACCCTGATGCCTAAACCAGACAGAGACACTTCAAAGAAAGAAAACTACAGACCAATATCTCTAATGAACCTAGATGCAAAAATCCTCAATAAAATTCTGGGGAATCAGATTCAAAATCATATCAAAAAAATTATACACCATGATCAAGTAGGATTCATCCCTGGGATGCAAGGCTGGTTCAATATACGGAAATCAATAAATGTTATTCACCACATCAATAGACTTAAAAATAAGAACCATATGATCATCTCGATAGATGCAGAAAAGGCATTCGACAAAGTACAGCATCCCTTTATGTTCAAAACTCTAGAAAAATTAGGGATAACAGGATCATTCCTCAACATTGTTAAAGCAATCTATGATAAGCCACAGGCCAGCATCATCCTGAATGGAGAAAAATTGAAGGCATTCCCTCTAAGATCTGGTACAAGACAGGGATGCCCTCTCTCACCACTTCTGTTCAACATAGTCCTCGAAACACTGGCCAGAGCAATTAGACAGACGAAAGAAATTAAAGACATAAAAATAGGAAAAGAAGAACTTAAATTATCACTATTTGCAGATGATATGATTCTATACCTAGCAGACCCAAAAGGGTCTACAAAGAAACTATTAGAGCTAATAAATGAATTCAGCAAAGTGGCAGGATATAAAATCAACACGCATAAATCAAATGCATTCTTGTATATCAGCGACAAATCCTCTGAAATGGAAATGAGGACAACTACTCCATTCACAATATCCCCCAAAAAAATAAAATACTTGGGAATTAACCTAACAAAAGAGGTGAAAGACCTATACAATGAAAACTACAGAACCCTAAAGAGAGATATAGAAGAAGACCTCAGAAGATGGAAAAATATTTCTTGTTCATGGATAGGCAGAACTAACATCATCAAAATGGCGATATTACCAAAAGTTCTCTATAAGTTCAATGCTATCCCAATCAAAATCCCAACAGCATTTCTTGTAGAAATAGATAAAACAATCATGAAATTCATATGGAATAATAAAAGACCCAGAATAGCAAAAACAATGCTAAGCAGGAAGTGTGAATCAGGCGGTATAGCGATACCAGACTTCAAACTATACTACAGAGCAATAGTAACAAAAACAGCATGGTACTGGTACCAAAACAGGCGGGTGGACCAATGGTACAGAATAGAGGACACAGTAACCAATCCACAAAACTACAACTATCTTATATTTGATAAAGGGGCTAAAAGCATGCAATGGAGGAAGGATAGCATCTTCAACAAATGGTGCTGGGAAAACTGGAAATCCATTTGCATCAAAATGAAACTGAATCCCTTTCTCTCGCAATGCACAAAAGTTAACTCAAAATGGATTAAGGAGCTCGATATTAAATCAGAGACACGGCATCTGATAGAAGAAAAAGTTAGCTATGATCTACATACTGTGGGGTCGGGCTCCAAATTCCTCAATAGGACACCCATAGCGCAAGAGTTAACAACTAGAATCAACAAATGGGACTTACTCAAACTAAAAAGTTTTTTCTCAGCAAAAGAAACAATAAGAGAGATAAACAGGGAGCCTACATCCTGGGAACAAATGTTTACTCCACACACTTCAGATAGAGCCCTAATATCCAGAGTATACAAGGAACTCAAAAAATTAGATAATAAGATAACAAACAACCCAATCAACAAATGGGCCAAGGACCTGAACAGACACTTCTCAGAGGAGGACATACAATCAATTAACAAGTACATGAAAAAATGCTCACCATCTCTAGCAGTCAGAGAAATGCAAATCAAAACCACCCTAAGATACCATCTCACTCCAGTAAGATTGGCAGCCATTAGGAAGTCCAACAACAACAAGTGCTGGCGAGGATGTGGGGAAAAGGGTACACTTGTTCATTGTTGGTGGGACTGCAAATTGGTGCAGCCAATTTGGAAAGCAGTATGGAGATTTCTTGGAAAGCTGGGAATGGAACCACCATTTGACCCAGCTATTCCCCTTCTCGGTCTATTCCCTAAAGACCTAATAAGAGCATGCTACAGGGACACTGCTACATTGATGTTCATAGCAGCACAATTCACGATAGCAAGATTGTGGAACCAACCTAGATGCCCTTCAATAGATAAATGGATAAAAAAATGTGGTATTTATACACAATGGAGTATTACTCTGCATTAAGAAATGACAAAATCATAGAATTTGGAGGGAAATGGATGGCATTAGAGCAGATTATGCTAAGCGAAGCTAGCCAGTCCTTAAAAAACAAATGCCAAATGACTTCTTTGATATAAGGGGAGTAACCAAGGACAGGGTAGGGACGAAGAGCTTGAGAAGAAGATTAACATTAAACAGGGATGATAGGTGGGAGGGAAAGGGAGAGAGAAGGGAAATCGCATGGAATTGGAAGGTGAGCCTCAGGGTCATACACAATTACATATAAGAGGAAAGGAGGGGTAAGAGAAAAATAATACAAGTGAAGAAATGATTTACAGTAGAGGGGGTAGAGAGAGAAAAGGGGAGGGGAGGGGAGGGGAGGGGAGGGGAGGGGAGGGGAGGGGAAGGGGGATAGTAGAGAATAGGATAAACAGCAAAATACATCAGTCACTAGAATGGCAATATGTAAATCAATGGAAGTGTAACTGATGTGATACAGCAATCGGTATACGGGGTAAAAAATGGGAGTTCATAACCCACTTGAATCAAATTGTGAAATATGATATATTAAGAACTTTGTAATGTTTTGAACAACCAACAATAAATTTTAAAAAATCATATGATAGATTAATGATATATTTTGAATCTTAACCCCATGTAGCACATCATATAGAGGAAAAAGTACTCCTAAAACGAACAGACCTAGGACGGACTGCTAGCTCACATATTTTATGGTTTTGTGGGCTAAAATAATTTATTTCAATTCAATAGATTCTTTTTTACTTTATAAGAAAATAGAAAGTAATCATAACATCCACTAAGTTTATCGAGAATAATAAACAACATTATTTCCTACTGCTTGACATAGAGTATATGCTCCAAGGGGGTAGTTCTTGCTATTATTATTCATCCACCTTACCCCTATCAAGTTGTCTTAAAATACTTGCTTTGCACAGAAGTTGTTCTTGCCTGTCTTGAGTTGATCCTTGGCCCAAGAGCACAGATCTATATTTGCTAGTGGCCAGAGTGACAGATAGTTCCCT
Source organism: Spermophilus citellus (assembly GCF_964194105.1). NCBI lineage: Eukaryota > Metazoa > Chordata > Mammalia > Rodentia > Sciuridae > Spermophilus > Spermophilus citellus. The sequence goes on along the minus strand of NC_138188.1, from coordinate 95,165,823 downwards.
CATTTCCAGGTAACAGAATCTTAAAATTGGAATAGAAGGAAATGTAGACCTCCATTTATGTTCATGTAAGCTCTAGCACTGCCAGGCAAAACTGATATTTAAAAGTATTCTGGTGCATCTCCTCTTCATCTATCACAGCTTTCAATCCAATGCTGGCATGGCCAAATTCCAAGACCAGCTCTACCCTCAGAGGATCTGTTATTTGAGGCACCACTGTGCATTACATGAGGGGAAGCATTTAAGTACTTTGATTACATGCTGCTTTGGTAGAGTCATTTTGTGTAAGCTGCAATTAAACATTTACAATTCATTTAAGAGCAGTTAAAGAGACATGGTTTTAAAACATAATTGTGATATGGGCTTTGCAGGGTTTTTTGTTGTATCTCATCATTTGCAATCATGCAATATGGTTATATATGTAGAAACTACCTGTGGAAGGAGAAATATTCTCCATAATTTTATCAAGAGACTCTGAAGGTTTTTCTTTTGGAAGTTATAAACAAAATTTTAAGTATATTAAGATAGTTTAAGGATTTTATGAGATTTTCATGTTTTTAATTGTGATTGCTTATACTTCTATATGTAAGTGGTAATAATTGACATCTCATTTTTCTGCTGACTAGAAACCAATGGCATCTGTATAGCAATAGCTTGAGTCACTTTCTGTCAGTCAACTCTCTCAAAATTGTAATAATCTAAAAATATGTCCTTATAATATATAAATACTCTTTAATAATCATAGCAGGTTTTGCTAAATCTGTCTGCTAAGATACAATTTTTGTGACTTGTGCTTCTTATTTCACACCTGGCTCTTAGTGAAATATGGAAGAGATTCTCAAATATTTTCAGTATAGGGAAGAAAGCCAATATACTTAGACATAAAGAAAGACATCATAGGATTAAGAGTCAAGAGACATGGGTTCTGTTTTCTATTCATAAATGCCAGCTTTTGATCTTAAACTGTTCGCTTCACCTTCCTGAGTCATTTCTTCTATACTTGAGTCTTAAAATATGGCTAAGGCAAATGATAAGGTCTCATTTACCCATGCGATTTGTTATCATCCAGAATTAGATGGTCCATCCACAGCCTGGTCCTCCTGCCTCACTTCACTTTCTATCTCATGAGCCCCAAAAAAGTATTATTCCAGATCGAATGAAAGAATGTCATTAAAGAGATAAATAAGGGAAGAAGTGTGGCTAAATCTGCTTGCCTAACTCTGTGTCGATGGAATGTTAGTTCACATCGTAGAACAGCATGATCTTAAGCTGCATGTAGATCAAAATTTTAGTGAAGAGATGGAAACTAAGACATGAACCAATTGCCCCAGGTTTACCACTTAAACAGTGACAAAGCCAGAACTGAAACCCAGGTCTCTTGGCTCTAGCCCATTGCTGTTACTGATTTGCAGATGTGTTGGGGCTCTTAACATTAATACAATAGGGAAGACAGAGTTTGGTGCAAATGAAATTTAAATCTTCCTTGCTCAACTTTTTCTGTATTTCTGGTGCTATCTGTTCAAGGTAGCATGTGGAAGATGGGAGGAAGGAGAGCTTGGGCACCTGGAACACTGAGCTCAAGCCCTAGCAGCAGCTGCTTGTGGTCTCTGTAGATACTAAAACAACATCATCTTAATTCCTTTTTTTTAAAACAATGCCATGAAATTTACCTACAACATGGTTCAAAAGAAAATAGATCTTCAAAAAAAAAAAAATCCCACAGAGTCTATGGGTACATTGACATCAGTCATCAACTCAGTTTATGGTAACATTTAGTGACCATAATTTAGCTGTGCCTCTGTTTCCTCTCTCTGCATCTCTATCTCTTTCTCTGTCTCTCTCTCTCTCATTTGCTTTATATTGCTTCTAAAATATTTATTGGACTTCTTGCAGTTGAATCATGTTTTGTAGTTGGTGCTGCATTATTCAAGAGTCACCTAAAATGTATCCAAGGTCAGAATGAGGCGACACTGGCCTGGCAGCAGACACAGGCAGGTGCTAATGTCTAGGGCACGTTTGAGGTTTTCCAAAGCAGACAATCAGTGAGACCAGGAGGCAGCTGCTCTTGTGACTGGGAGGGAAGCTAGCACTAGATCAGAACGTGGTCACCACACACGCCTTAGCATGTCTTCAGTCCTTCAGGACTTCAGATATTTGAACGAAATTTTAGCTCTAATGAGATCTAATGGTGCAAAATCAAAATCTCAGAAATAGTAGCTAAAAGATCACAATCCCCTTTGGATGCTGGCATTGTTTTCATTGAGGATTTTTTAAAACTTATTTCACTGGTGGCTGTTTCTTACCCAGGTTATTTCACATAAGTTATCATCTCAAATACTTGATTTAAATTTTTAAAATGCTTTTATACTATGCTACAGAAATGTGTAACTCCTCACCAAAATCCGTTCTCCTTTCTTCCTGATCACAATTTGAGTATGCCCTGTCTCTTCCGCTTGCAATCTGACTGCAGCAGACGCTGAGAAGATGGCATAAGGGGACCATCAGAGTTGGCAGAGAAACAGAAACCAGCAACCATAAGGAATTTGTCCTTTTTCTCTAATTCGCTTTTAAGTCCCCATCAGAGGAGTCAGTACTTGAGAAGAGACAGGGAGTATGTCTGACCCAAAGACGAACCCAGATCCCCAGAGAGACACAGGGTCAGAAAGAATAGAGTTTGGGATCAGAAGAGACCCAGGCACAAATATAAACATGAACTTTAAAAATGACAAAAATATAAAGATCATTAAATAATAAGTAGTGCCAGAAGAATGAGAAACATTTAAAAATGTGTGAGAGATGGGAAAATTGAAGAAGAAAGTGTTAAGCATTACTAAGGAAACAAATTATCCAAGCCACCTTTATGGTCCCTATTTCACAGAAGTAATCAGTGAGGGTGTGCAGTCCCTGGGTTGTCATCTGCTGTCATAAGGAACCCAGGGCAAAACAGGACTAGATCTTTACCTTGCTCCATGAAACCCCACTGTCTGCAAGAATACAGTCTATTACACCTAATTCCCCAACAACAACAAAACACAAATGAGGCAGGCACATGTCCTAAGAGGAGGTGAAGAAGTAACAAAAGGGCTTTCTGAACAAGAAGAAAAAAAACCCAGCCCATGTGTCCACAATTCCATTCCACAGCATGTCATTCAATTGACCCTAAAGACTGATTTGTAAGTGACATTTTATAGATGTATACAAATGTATTACATTTGACAATGGATGTAACTCAGAAGGATATGTTGAAATCTAATACCATAAAACTAGCTCTCTGGCCAATATCCATGGCTCAAACTGTTAATAGCCATAAATGAAGATGGTAATTTTGTTTAAATATGTAAGGAGATATGATGTATGTAATATATTGTGATAATACATGTAATAATGTATAAGGCACGACAATTTAGATCTTCCCCTTCCCCACCCCCAGATATTAGGTAATTAGGTAATTATTTTAAGAGTTTGTAAAATTCATCAACAAGCAGACAGACAAACTGGAACTCTACCATAAAGTATATACATCTTCAAGATTGTATTAACACTTGAATGAGCTTTTAAAAATGTGACGGACATGCTGCTTTTTGGTAACTCTCTGAACCATGACATACACTGACAAGAAGGATGTGCAAGCACTGGAGGTTTGCCCGGCTTCATCTCAAAACACATTTAGCCATCATTGAAGATGGCTCTCGTTCACGTCACAAAACCTCTTGTGTCTGTCAATATGGGTGCTGGCTTTGGGGCTGTTCCTGTTTCAGAAGTCTACACATGTATGCCTGTCCTAGGGACAGGTAGATACACTCCTGTGTCTAGGAAATTTTTTCCATAAAATGATAACCTGCTCACCTTCACAACATATTATTTGCATGACAAGAGCCCTATTCCAGTTCTTAGATGGGCACTAAGACTCTCCAAAAGCCTGCCTTGCACTCTTTTAATGTAATTTCCAAATACAAATCTTTTCCCTTTTGTTCCTACTTTTCCATTATCTTCTCTGTTTGCCTTTCCTTTCTTCACACTTTGTTCAGTTGCTGCTATCTCATTACTTTCCCCTGATAATATTCTATCCGTTATTTAAATTCACTTTGTTTTGTTCCCAGACTTATAAAGGGAAATATAATTGACAAATAGGAAGTATATAATGAATGGTATATAATGGGATGTTTTGATATATCTATACATTTTGAGATTATTAAACCAAGCTATTTAACATATTCATCATGTCACAAAATTATGGTCAATAGGTATGGTTGGGGGGGCAAAAATTTAAGATCCACTCACTCAGTAATGATCAAGTATACAACACTTTCTTTTTAAGTAAAGTCTTCATGTTCTGCAACATGTCTCCAGAACCATTTCATTCTTACTGGAACTTTGTACCCTTTGACCAACATTGTCACCCACCCTTCGTCCTTAGCCCCTATAAACCATCATTCTATATCTATGGTGGTTCACATTTTCACAACTCACATACATGTGAGATCAGGAAGTATTTTTCTTTTTGTGTATGGCTTATTTCACTTAGCATAATATTCTCCAAATTTGATAGTGTTTCTTTTTCAAGGAAGAACATTATTCTATTGAATGTGACACCTCACTTTCTTTGTTCATTCATCCATTCATAGTTGATTCTGTATCTTGACTATTTTAAATAATCTCCTTTGTGTACATACACAAATGTGAGATTGCTGAATAACATAATAGTTTTATTACTATTTTTTTTCCAGGAACCTCCATATTGTTTTCCATACAGGTTGTACTAATTTACATTTCCATTAGCAGTATACCAAGGTTCTCTTTTTTTTTCTACATCCTTATTAACATTTGCTACCTTTTATAATTTAATAATAGTCATTCTAACAGGTGTGAAGGGATTTTTTCATTTTGGTTTTAACCTTCATTTCCCTGATGACTAGTGATGTTGAACATTTTTTTGTAAACATATTGACCATTTACTTGCATGTCTACTTTTAATATGTGTCTATTCAGGGTCTTTGCCTTTTTAAATGGATTATTTGTTTTATTACTATGGAAATTAGTGCCATATATATTTTTTAAACTCACCTCATATAAGATTATTGTTTGAAAATATGTTCTCCCAGTTGGTATGGGGACACTCTGTTGATTTGTTTCCTTTTCTATGCAGAATTTTTTATAATAAAATCCTATTTATCTATTTTTATTTTTGTTACCACTTAAAAAAAAAATCATCGCCCAAACCAAAGTCAAGAAACTTTCTGCCGGTGTGTTGAGAGCCACAGCCAAAGGGGCCCCAGCAAACTTCCAGCTGCCAGCAAACTGCCAGCTGCCGGCTGATGATTGACTCACAGCAGCCCCAGCAACATCTAGCTGATTGGCTCCTCTGCGGTGATGTTCATTGGGCTGTTTCCCTGCCCTTCAGACTGCCAGCTGATGATTGGCTCACAGCGGCCCCAGCAACATCTAGCTGATTGGCTCCTCCACGGAGCTGCTCATTGGGGGACTTCTTTGGCTCCGCCCATGCGACCCAGCCAATCAGCCTCTAGAACAGGAGGATTGTGGGAGGTGGTGAGGGTTGTGTGGGAGTGAGAGACTTGTGGGAAGCCGGTGGTGGCAGTTGGGCTCTGAGGGTTTTTTCCTGAGGAGCTGTTTTGTTTGGCCTTTGTAGTTCTAAAAATAAACTTAGTTTCTTTTGACAAGTGGCTCCTGAATTGTGCCCAGCCAGACTGCGGCACCGGTGTTTTTTAGTTTCATAGTTTCAGGTCTTACTTTTGATAATTTAATCTATTTTAGATCAACTTTTATATATGCATAGTAGTTTTCTATTTCTTGTAATATACCTTTGTTTGTATTTTAGTCATTTGCATCTTCTGTTTTTTATCAGCTTAGCTACAGTTTGGTCAGTTTTGTTTTTGCTTTTGATCCTTTATATTATTTTTCTTGTCTATATTTTATTAATTTATGCTTTGATTTTTATCACTTCCTTCCTTAGGCTGGGTTTAGGCTGCTTTTTTCCTTATTTTTCTAGTACTTTGTTAGATCATTATTCGAGACCTTTGTTCTTTCTTCATTGTAAGAAACTACTATAAACTATACTCATAAAATCATTTTTGCTAGATCCCATAAGTTTGGTTATGTTACACTTCCATTCATTCATCTCAAATATGTTTTAATTTCTCTTCTGATTTCTTCTTTAACACATTCAGAATTATGTTGCTTAATTTTTACAGATCTGTGAATTTTTCAATATTCCTCCTGAAGCCTGGTTCCCTGGAGTGGACCTAGAGCCTAGGATAGAGGGTGGGCTTATATCATAAATCCTGGGCCCCTGGTGGCTAACCTAGAGTAGGCCTCAGAACTGAGTCTGGGTTAGGGATATCAGCCCATTGTCAGAATGAATGTGGTACCTGGGTCCACAGGGCCAGGCTTATAGCCTGAGTCTACAGACACCAGAGACTGGTCGGACAATGGGGAAGGCCTGGACTTTGCGGTCATTGGAACTACCTCTTAACCTGTGGCTATGAAGTTCAGCCTAGCACTAGAGCCAGGATCGAGCCTAGCTGGGCACAGAACCTGGGTCCATGGTGGTAGTCTGAACCCTGGGGCAGTAGGGCCTGACCAGGTGCCACATTCTGCTGAGACAGTCCTGGTGCGGGAGTTCATGGTAATGTTGGATTCTCACTTCACATTCTTCTCTTCACTCTGTGTGGACAGACTTGGGAGGAGGTGGTATAGATGATGTAAAACTGTCCTTTCTATTGTCTTCAGTGTGCTGTTCATTATTTCTGTGCTACACCAGGTGCTATAATCTCTCACCAAGATTTCTTAGCTCTGGTGACTGTATTTTCACATGTAAATAGTTATTCAAAATGATGTTTCTGGAGGCAATGGGTACTGGTAAGTCCTGTTCTGCTTGTTTAAGCTCCAGTTCAAATTCTCATCTATAAAAAAATAAGTTCCTAAAACACTCTAGCCCAATATTTAACCTCTCCTATTCTCATTTGGCATTTTGACTCTGTCTGCTAATTTTAGAACTAATTATACACTACTCACAAGAAATCCATCAATTTTGAAGCAATGATATTAGAGTTTCGTTATTTTATTCTGAATACAACTTTTTTGTGTTTTAAAAGAAAATTCAAACATAATATAAACAAAAAGTGAATAATAAAATAGAGTGCTTTAATCATGCAAATGTCTATCTTCTTATTTCTCTTAATTTTCTAACTTATCATTGTTTATACTTTGTTTTCCCAACTCTTTGAATATCAGAGATATGTGTTTTTAAAACAATTTTTAGTATCATTTACCAGGAATTGATACCTAATAGGCAATGAACATTTGAGCTTCCTTTAACAGATACAAAGAACTAGACTATTGATTGATACATTCAAGCCTAGTGTCAAAACTGGTAACAGGGAAAAAAAATTAAAAAACAGAAATGAGTGAAAAGCTAGTTTGCTGTAGCCTGTCACATGTCTTTTGGCTTCGACATATCCAGAGACCCATGGAAACCTCTTCTTTGTACAGTCAAATCAATATAAACCAAGGAGAGATTATAGGCACATGGCAACCAAAAAAGAAAAATCAGTTTTCAAAGAAAAGTAAATGGCAAAATTCATGCAAGATTGGCAAATTGAAGTAACCCAAAAGCCCACAACTCCCCCAGTTTTAAATGTCTTACAAGTATCCCGTAGGGTCAGTCCCAAAAGACCCTCTTTGAGTCCATCCCCCTCAGTCTTCTTTGCATTCTCCTGGAAGGGCAGCTCCTGGCAATCTGCCCACTCTCCTGGTGTCATACCTACCTGCACTCTGCCTGCCCAGTGACGTCCTTCAGACACGTCCCAGTAATGGCATGGTAGGTAAGGATGGATGTACCTGATCAGTGATTTCTGCTCTCCTGTAGCTCCTCTAGCTCGGACCATAAAGCTCCTCTCTTAATGTGTGTCCTCTCTGTTTAGAGAGCAATTGCCTCAGCATAAAAATTCTTCTTCCTACTGAAGTCATTCTGTTTCTCCCCTGTGCTGCCTTGTAGTTGAAATTTTGCGTGACCTGCAAGAATAACCTAAAACTTTCCTTGTCCTGAAGTCCTCTCTAACTCTAAAAATTAAGTATGTTTTACAGAAATTACTGATAATCTCCCCCCAACACACCTCAAAACACACATACACACATACACAATGGCACCAAGAAGCCATTCTGGTTTTGTTTATAAAATAATAGTATTATTTGCTGGAAAGAGTAAAGTACAAACGCTTTCCAGGGCAGAGGGGTAGAAGGGGAAGGGAGGGGGCATGGGGTTATTAACGATGGTGGAATGTGATGATCATTATTATCCAAAGTACAGGTATGAAGACACGAATTGGTGTGAATATATTATGTACACAACCAGAGATATGAAAAATCATGCTCTATATGTGTAATAAGAATTTTAATGCATTCCACTGTCATATATAAATTTAAAAAAAAAAAGAAAGAAAAAAGAGTAAAGTATTTGGAAGATAAATGTTTACTAATCTTATAATCTTACTATGGACAGTTACTGTGTCCTGGTTTGTTGTAATTAAAGTGCTTTCAGCTATGTTATTTACAGCTTTCTCACCCCTACTTTGGAGTAGACCTTATTATTCTTGAAGTTGACCTGGTTACCATTGCTATATAGTAGAAGAATAGATGGAGTTTCAGTGGAAATAAGTGACCTGGGTGAGATCTCACAGAAAGTAAGAAAAATTGGAAGTCCCTATCTTTTTTCTGCCCACTTCTTTCTCTGCTTTGTGGATAAGTGGACTTTCTTCTCATTCTCAAGACTTGGGCTCCACAGTTGGCCCAAGCTGAACATCTAAGCTTCAATTCTTGTTCTACCACCAAATCCTTACCTTAAAAATTTAGGATCAGCAGCTGTCCCCTTTGGGCTGGAGCCTGATAACCTGATTTCAACCTCATGGCCAGGCCTCCTGCCCATGGGTGGACTTCTTTGATTCACTCTGCCTACAAACTTCTGGAAGTCATTCCAGCTCCCCAAGACATGTAGATGATCTATCTTACCTCATCTGGAACGTTTTATCTCAGGACCTGTGCCATTCTCTGCTTTTTTCCCTCCCAGACTATGCAGCCTTGATTGGCTGCAATGATAGGCACTTCTCAGACTGCCCCAAATGAGAACTCTCGATCCCAATTTACTGCATTTTTTTCAAGGTAACCGAGCCTTTCCCCCATCTTCTCTGGAAATATGGCAAGAGCAACTGATTTCCTTTTAAAATTCCAGCTCTGGAACAGGGACCACTCAAAGTTTCTTCAAAGCAACAAAAAGAGTGAGTCATAGACTATTTCCATGGCAAAGATGTTCACTTCAATTGTATAATCCCTTATGATTCTGGAGAACTCTTCAAAACATTATTTCTCTCTGAGTAAATTTAGAATTTGCCTGTAACAGTGTGGTAGGTTGCTTCAGGATCTTCCAAATATCAGTGAACAACCTTTAATAAGACAAAAATTTTCTCAATATGTGTTGGTACTGGTTTCCCATAAGAACAGATACTTTGCAAGAGAAAGGGCAAACCCGCCAACTAATCTCTAGATTAGAAGCAGACGCTAAGAGTGTTTCAGCCGCTGCACAAAGAGATATCAAAGCTAGCACTTTGTCTTTTGATGAAACATTGCCCTTTTCTCAAAGTAATATCTAATTATTGGTGCTCTGCTTGAGAATAGTAACACCATGCTCACAAGCTCATTGTCAGGGGCCTGGAGTACAGAGCAGACCCTGGCTAATAATTATAGAGAGCCTCTCTGTGGTCTCATGAATAAGGAAAAGGCTGTAAGTAGCATTTTTGTCATTAGGATGCCATTTCCAGGTGTGCTAAATAAAACTAGTTTTCACCCCCAGAACTGTCTTCTCTAATGAACTAATGTTAGCACAGCTGAGCAATGGCATCTGTAAGAAAGAGAGGAATATGAAAACTAATGTCTGAACCTAATTCCCATTGCTTATGTTATTATTGATGTTAACTTACCTTAAAAATATCTCTAAACTTCAAATATCTCTAAACTTTCCTCATCTGTAAAATGAACTCATCAGTACTGCTTATGAAAGTATATATAATGCCTTTGAAAAACTTTCCTGACACTACAATGGAGGAGGGATCATGGGATGGTTCAGATAACTTCCTGTTCAGAAAATATCATCACAGCAGGAATCTCTGGGTAGCAGAGATGGGTCTCATGTTTAAAGCAATACTTCAGATCTCAAAGAATGTCTAACAGCACTAAAGAGCCTGAAATTTGTTTTAATAAAATTTAAATAGGGATGAAATCTATGCACTTCTATTCCTTCTTATCAAATAAATGTAACTGTATAACTAGAGGCAGAAATTTCTTTCATTATTTTTATTTATTTATTTTTACTTTCTGGTCTTAAAAAGGGAGAGAAATTCTAATCTATTACTAATAGATAAATACTAATCTATTACTGCGTTTCAATAAAGAAACACAGCAAGCTTGTAGACTCAGGGATACATCTCAGGTAGATTCACGGAATATAGTGCTCAGATTTCTGGCCAAAGACATTCAAACTATCTAGTAAAGAAAATTCCAGTTCTGAGTTCTTCCCAGTCACCGCAGTACAGTCATAGTGTGTCACATTTACTCAATTTATCGAAAACATTGCTCTAGGTATCATACCCACTCAAGATAGCAATCTTTCAGTAAGAAAGTAAACAGTGGAGATTCAGTCATTTACAAGGCACCTATTGTATGCCAGGCACAGTGCCGGTGACTGGGAAGAGGATGGTAAGTACAACAGGTCTCCTGGCCTCGGGTAATCTCCCACTTCTCCACTCACAAGAATGGACCTCCATTAGCACCACCAACACACGTGAAGAAAGGGGCAGAGTCTGCGGGTGTGGCACTGTGGGGCTCCTTCAGGATCCTGGGCAGTTGTGGTTCCTCCTTCCACATCTTCTTCAGTCTCAAAAGTTCTTTTCTAGGATGGCCTGCTTCATGGTGTCTGGAAGAAAGTGTCTCTGGAGATCCCTTTTCCTTCATTCTCATGTAAAAATATTGGTGAGTACAAGTAGAAGAAAAAAGAAATGGGGGGAAGGCCTTTCCTGCCCACGAAAAAAGATGAAGGGGGAATCAGAATGTGTTCTTTTGTCCATTCTCTAAAAGTTATTGAGCAGACTTACACGAGTTCCTAGAGACACAAAGATGGCAAAAGATTTTCTGCTGAAAGAGCAGCTCTCAATTTAGTGGGTGGTTGAGGGTTGGACAGAATCTGTCCCACAGCCACACTCATGGTCTGTGGGCTTTCAATCTTAAATACACAAGTATTCCATGTGACCACATCATTCTGAAAGAAGGCAAAAATCCTCTCAAGAAAACAGACGATGGGCTGCCTTTTGTTTCCATTTTTCTTTGGATGCTATTTTTCAAACAAAAGAATTTTAAATGCACATATATTTTGTGTTTCTTTAATGCATTAATTTATTCTTTGTTTCCTTTGTCAAATAGAAAACCGTTACTGTTTCAAAGCATTGATATACAGCCACCATCTAGTGGCCAAATCTGATTACTACAGACTTTCACATTTGGGGCTGGGGGGGCGGGAAACATATTTTCACATCATTTTCTGGGGTTTTTAAAATTTAGTTTCAGTGAACACCAAGCATCAGGTCAATAACAGAGACATCAAGGAGCCAGTTTTCTCAAAATTTTGTAAGAAAAAAAATCTGAGAAATAAAAAATTTATATAACATGAATGAGATTCCTTTGAGAACTATAGAGGACCATGATCATTGAAATACAGCTCCTGTGGGGTTGTTGGGCCTCAGATGGCATAACAGCATTTGACGGACGGGTCAGATTGAGAGCAATGGCCTCAATCAGGCACTTTTGAAGATCCAAACTCTTATATCTGCACTCCTGAATTCATTGCATGATTCATGCTAACGAAGACACAGAAGTAACCTAGATGTTCATCAACAAATAAATGGAAAAAGATAACATGGTGTTTACAGAGTAGAATATCACTCAACCATTAAAAAGAAGAAAAGCCTGCCATAAGTCTTACATGGATAAACCTGTAGGTCATCATGCTAACTGAAAAAACGTTGACCTCCTAGAACAGTCTGGTTACTAGTACTAGAAGGGCAGGCAGGAGGTTAGCTAATGGGTTCCAACATGCAGTCAGATGGGCAGAGTGAATTCTAGTGTTGTACAGTACCATGAGGTAACCATAATCTATAACAATTCGTTCTTTATTTCAAAATAAGTAGAAAAGAATGATTCAAATGTTCCTAACACATAAAAATGATAACTGTCCAAGGAGATGGAAATGCTAATTATCCATATTTGATTATTCTACGTTGTATAATTCATTAAATTATTATACAATGCCCAATAAATATGTGCAATTGTTATGTGTTAACTTAAATTTTTTTTAAAAAATAGAGAACAATTTTACAAAACATGTTATAGTTTAGATCTGAAATGTATCCCAAAGGCCTATATGTTAAAGGTCTAGTCTCCATAATGGGGCTATTGGAAGATGGTAAAGACTCTAGAGGTGAGGCCTACTGGTAGGTCCAAGGATTATTGGGGGTACCCTTGAAGAGGACTGTGAGACCCTAATCCGTTGCTCTTTCTCTTTTGCTTTCTAGCCATAAGGTGAGAATTGGCTCTACTAGATATTCCCTGCAATCTGTCACCCCCAAAAGCAGCCTAAAACCAGTGAGTCTGCCCAGTCATGGACTGAAACCTCTAAATCCATGAGCCAAAATAAACCTTTTCCTTTACTAGTTATCTCAGGTATTTTGTTATGGTAGCAAAAAACTGACAACCACAAAATATTACATAGTATCATTTATATAATGAACCTAAAATTATCAGATACTTAGAAACAGAGTTTAATGGTGCTTTCCAGACATTGAGGGAAGGGGAATAGAAAAGTATTCATCGAAAGTTATAAGTTTTGGAATATAAGATAGTAAGTCCTAAAAATCTACAGTATATTATAATGTCTATAGTTAATATTATTGCATTATATACTTAAAATTTTTCTGAGAGCAAATCTTTTTTGTCATGTTCACCATTTTTATGTTTTTATTTGTTCTAATTAGTTATATATGACAGTAGAATGCATTTTGACACATCATATGTAAATGGAGCATAAATTCTCATTTGTCTGGTTGCACATGATGTAGAGTTACACAGGTCATGTAATCATATATGCACATAGCATAATAATGTCCAGTTCGTTCTACTATCATTCATACCCCCATTCCCCCTCCTCTCTGTCCAACTTAAAATTCCTCTATTCTCCCCTGCCATTATGGATTAGCACTGAATATCTGAGAGTAAATCTTTTATTAAGTGTTCTTATCAAAAAATGATAATAAAACAAGTGACAGTTATTATTTTATGTGTATACTTATTTCCAAATTCATCATATTGTATGCATTTAATGTCCAGTTTTTAACATCAATTATACCTCTATAAATTAGTGAAAGAAAAAAAAAAGACTGGAAATCTTTGTCATATTCTCCAAGGCGTTAGAGGGTCTACTCACTGGCCCTCTCTCTCCAGATTTTCTTCATGCCACTTTTGCCCTTGACATCAATAGTCCAGCCTCTGTAGCCTTCTTGCTACTACTTGATCTTAAGTATACTCCTGCCTCAGTGTCTTTGTATTTACTCTTCCTTCTCTTTTTCCAATTCTGTTCACCACCTTCTTGTATTCATTTTAGATTTCTGTTTAAATATTTTCTCCTCAGAGAGACCTTCCATGACAAGTCTAAATCCCTCTTGTCCCAGTTATTTTTTTTTCTTAACATGTTGCTATCTGAAATTGTGCTGTTTGCTTACAGGTTCAAAGATACTCTTCACTACCATGCTAAGTGAAATAAGTCAATCCCAGAAAACCAAAGGTTGGATGTTCTCTCTGATATATGGATACTAATGCACGATAAGGACAGGGGAAGAATAGAAGTTCATTAGATTAGACACAGGGGAATGAAGGGAAGGGAGTGGGGATGGGAATAGGAAAGACAGTGGAACAAATCGGACATACTTTCCTAGGGTCATATATTAATACTCAGCCAGTGTAACTCCACATCATGTACAATCACAAAAATGGGATCCTATTAGAATAAGTTATATTCCATGTATGCATAATATGTCAAAATACACTCTACTGTCATGTATATCTATAAAGAAAAGAAAAAAGGAAGGAAGAAAGGAAGGAAGGAAAGAAGGAAGGAAAAAAGAAAGAAAGAAAGATGTGGGAAGAATGGAGGAATTTTGATTGAGCAAAGTGGGCAGGGGACAGGAAAGATGTTGGGATGGGATGGACATTATTACCCTAGGTATGTGTATGACTGCACATGTGGTGGGACTCAACCAGATTAATGAAAACTAGTTCTCCATTTTTGTACAATGAATTGAAATGCATTCTGCTGTCATGTATAACTAATTAGAACAAATTAAAAAAGAAAGGAGGGAAGGAAGGAAGGAAGGAAGGAAGGAAGGAAGGAAGGAAGGAAGGAAGGAAGGAAGGAAAGAAAGAAGGAAAGAAGAAATGTTCAGAGATTTAAACAAACAAACAAACAAAAAGACAGTCTCCAAATCAGCATAAGGGATTCCAACTGCATTGTTTGCTATCACCTAAAGAAGGCCTATCACATATTATAAGGCATGAACCCATGAATAAACCTAGGCACCTGGTTAGGGTTTGGGCAAAAGTGTAGTCAGACAAGATAAAGCCTGCACAGAATCACGTCATGGTGAGGTTGAGACCAGTGATTTTGATACATAAGGAAGAGGGCCCAGCATTTAATAGACAAATTCTGCTCACGGTTTGGGGACCAAAAGGGGACAAGATGGTGGATAACATGAACTTGAGATTTAGTTGACTCTTAGGAATCAGATTTCAAATAGCAGACTGTAAGTGGAGGAGGGGTTAGCATGGAGTCTCCCGAGTTTTGTAGAAAACAGGTCTTATTTCTTTTTCCCTTTTATATTTTTTATGGGTTCATTATACTTAATAGTGAGGTTCATGTGTGACATATTTGTACAGGCACGTAGCATACTTTGGTCAGTTTCCATCCCAGTTCCTCCTGTCTCACTCCCCTCTTCCCTGACCTCTACTGGTATCCCTTCTATTTTCATAGGATTCCCCATGGGGTTTTTTTTTTTCCTTTTTTTCTCTCTAATTTCCACATATGAAAGAAAACATGTGGCCCTTGATTTTCTGAGACTGTCTTATTTTCCTTAACATAATGCTTTTCAGTTCCATTCATTTTCCTGCCAATGACATAATTTCATTCTTCTTCATGGCTGAATAAAACTCCATTATGTATATGTAATTATGTATATATACCAAATCTTCTTTGTCCATTCATCTAGAAAACAGACCTTCTGTCCCCCAGAAACAATCTCTCTCTTCCCACTCAAAAGAACTTAATAACATGATTCAGGACTCGTGGAGTGTATAGCTTCAGATTTCATGATGTAGAATCACCATCTGAGAGGCGAGACTTAATGAGCTGGTGGACAGTGCAGACACTCCTGGGCTGTTCTGCCACTTTGTTATCCACAGGACTCTGTGAATTTCCCAACAATGCCTTTTCACAGAACTGAGGTGTTAGAGTGAAGGTGAGCGAAGTCATTACTGACAGCCACACACTTTGCTGGATTGAGGCGTGTGGTGATTCTCTTTCTTTGTATACATAATTTATTTTTTCAAAAAGGATAGGCAGAGCCAGGTTTGGTGGCCCATGCCTATAATCCCATCAGGAGGCTGAGGCAGGAGGATCTCAAGTTCCAGCCCAGCCTGGGAAATGTAATGAGACCCTGTCTCAAAATTAAAACCGAGAAGGACTGGGGATGTAGCTTTGAGGTAGAGCACTGGCCTAGCATGTGTGAGGCCCTGAGTTCAATCCCCATTATTGAAGAGAAGGAATGAAGGAAGGAAGGAGGCAGCTATCCCTTTCAAAGTACTTCTGCTCAGTTCTGCCCTGGAGTCCTTTGGACCTAGGTCATAGATTCTATTCCAACTAAATATTTTACTCACACACACTCTGTATGTGCTTGAAAACCTTAAGCTGTGAGGAAATGGCTGTGGAGACGGATCAGAGAGAAGCAGTGAGCTGGGGCAAGGGCAGGCAGCCCGCCTGTGGAAACCTTCTCTCTCCTGTCAGGAAAACAAATGTGATGGAAACACATGCTTCCATTTGAAAATGCGATGGCAAAGCAGCACTGTGGCTTGGGCTGTTGGGAGAGTGACAAATGAAATGTTGGCTGATCCCCCATTTATTTTATTTTTAAAGCGTTTGCCAATACTGGAGCAGCCCCAGTGGCATTAGACGGCCACACCACCAAAGTGTGGAGACTCCTGTCACCGTCCCGAGTCCCATCTGATCTATTTCTTTGTTTTATGCCTTAGGAAACAACCCCAGTAGAACCCAGTTAGGAGATTGCTAAAAGTGAGTGGGCAAGGGCTCACATTAGCTGAATCGCAGGGCCTACAGCTGAAGAGTATCCATCTGGAAACTAAGGCGTGGGAATACAGAGTGTCTTCACTTACAGGCACAGGGTCAAGCTCTCTCAGGCCTGTTTGTATTTCCGGAATTCTCTTTTGGTCAGGTTCTCTTGACTGTGCAGATGTTTGGAGGAGCTAAAGCAGAGTCACACGTGCTTATTGGCTAAACCTTCCCGTAAAATGGTCCATAAATGAACGATGCTGTGCCAAGAAAATTGAAAGCACTCAGAAGAATATTTAGCACTTCCAATGCAGAGCATTTTGTAATCCTCTATCTGCCAAAGGTCTCTGGAGAGGTCAGTGGTTTTCTCATTATTTCACTAAGGACCCAAGTCAGCTGTTGTTCTCAGAGTAACACATGGTCCATCAGTATCTGGAATTAGAATGCAAAGCACTCTTATTCCAGGGAACCTGCTGAGCCAACAACAAATTTGGGTGTGAGAGTATTATGAGTTCTGGAGGCAACAGTGTGATGAAATCATTCCCCAATGACAGGATATGCATATGCACAAAGTTGAGAAAAAATAGAAATTCTAAATTGCTTTTAAAGCCAGACATTTGTTCATTTGAGCTTTATAAGTTTCAATGCAGCATGAGACGACGGAAGGAAAGGAAATATGGAGAGGGAGAGGGAGTGTAGAAGATGGCAGAGAATTTAAAAATAGATTCTGAACATACATGAAATTAGTCATTATTTAAATGTAACAGTTTTTTCCCTGTCTCTGAAGAAAGATAAAGTTTTCAGTATGTCTCATAAAAAATTCTTAACAGAATATGACAATAAATCTCACTTCATAAATTTAGTCTCTAAAGGAAATATATCTGACAAATAAAGGCATACTATTTTGTTGCCCTGACTCAGAAAAGCAGGATTGTCAAGATATCATTTTAAGTCAATACAGACATACAAAGAAAACTTTTATTTTTATTTTCCATTTAAGTTCAGAAAACCATATGACCTTTTCCCCACTCACACCCAAAAGGATAACTTTAAAATTATTCCTATCCATATTGCCACACTGTTACTGATGTTACCCTTGGATGCATTTTTATCCTCTCCTCGCCTTCTGTCTTGTCAGTATTGTGAATTTTTATTGTAAATTTGCTGGGCTAAAATCCAGTAAAATCCTATTTCCATGCAATCTTTAATACTTCATACGTATTTTATTTTAAATTAATTAAATGCAAAAGAAGACATAATCCAAAAAGCAATATTTTTTTTGAAAAACATATTTTCTGTTTTTGCCAGGTTAGTTATAAAAGAAATCAACCTCTAGTAGTTTCAGAGGATGAGTGGGACAAAAGGTTTTTTTCCTGTGAATGCACAAAAAACTTCTTGCCTTATTCTACAACAAAGTAATATTACACAGTTCACTATTTAAAAGAAAAAAAAAATCCTAAGCTCTTTAAAATTTGTTCAGTGATTGTTTGGAACTGACATGCTTTAATATATTTTGAAGGTTTCATGATAATCTATGTGTGTCATAAATAATGATTTATTTTATTTGTCTAAGGAAAAATAAAATGTACCATGTTCCTTAGGATTTGTTCCGTACTTGCCTGAAGATTCTGGTTCTGTTCACATTGATCTGAGTGCCCTCCTCCAGATTCCAGAAGACTTCGGCTGGCATGACCAGGTATGCAAATGCTGCCTATGCATTTTTTTTAAATCTCATTTGGACTAATCAAGACTGAGATTGACTTTGAGGCTGCAGCACCAAACACGGGCAATACAAAAACTGCTGAGGAATTCTTTTTCAAGATGTACATTCTGCAAATAAAGGTCAATCAATCATTCTTTTTGTAAATACACCCACCCACAAGATGATTAGATGTCTGTCCTCTGCTAATATATTTTTTTTTCTCAATGTGGCCTGAAAAGTGTTTATGACAGGGAAATGACCATGGGAGATCCTATTCCTGTCCCTGTATATCAAAGGTGGGTGTACACTAACATCCCAGGCCTTACTTAAACAGCTATGAAATAAATAGTTCATCCTAAATTATCCATTGACTTTAAAAGTATCTAGAGTCAAATCCTTGAGATATGAGGAGATCAGGCAGTTGAGAATTTACTATCCAAAGCAAATACACCAAATGCATAGAAACATCCTATTCCTTATGCTGGTTCAGAGGATTTGCAAGATTCTACACAAGAAGTAAAAGCAAAATCCCTCTATATTTATTTACCATTTTGTCTCAGAACACATATGCAGGAGTTTAAACAGGTTCCTGGGGATGAAATTGATACAGTAGATTACTTTATGCAGTGCCTGACTACAACATGATTCAACTAACATTCCCTGAGAATAACTCTCATAAATACAATGAAGTAGGCCTCCAGCAGCTTTATTTTATCACATGACCTGAATGCCCCTAGCTTCTGGACATAGCTGTTTGGATCAAACGAGGACCAACTGATACAATTGTTCAGTTTCTCTCTTCCAAGATTGGTAATTTGGGTAATGAGGCAGCCACCCATCAGTGCATAGAACTGTAGCACAGAAAGGGGTGGCGTGTGATTTCCTGAATCCCAGATTCACTCCTGCCCTTAGATTCCAAGCACCATCTCTGCTTTTTTTATAATAACTATTCCTCTGTTTCCTTAATCTAGCTTAAGTTGGTTTCTCATTCCCTTACCTAATATGAAGGAGGCCAATGAATATTTAAAAGGAACAAGCATTGAATATGTGTCAACAACACAGAATTGAAATGAACTGGGCAACTTACCAAGACACATCTGAGAATTGCAAATTCTTCCTCACCTCCATCCATAAATTCTTTTCACTGTCAGATGGTTCCAAATTTCGATTTTAAAATTGGGAATCACAGTATGACAATTTGGATATGAAGTGCCCCTCAAAAGCCCCGGGGTTAATGCAGGAATATTCAAAGGTAAATAATTAGATTGTGAGAGCTTTAGCCTAATCAGTCCACCCTGGTTGGAGAAGGTGAGGCACTCAGGGCGTGCATGCCCTGGAGGGGTGCATCTTCCCTGCAGCCCCTTCCCCTTTCTCTGTTTCCTGGCCACTGTGAATGGAGAAGCTTTCCTCCACTGCCACTCTTTTGCCATGATATGCTGCCTCATCTTGGGCCCAGAGCAATGGAGTCAGTCCACCATGGACTACATCTCTGGAACAGGAGCCAAAATATTACTTTCCTCACACTAAGTTGTTCTTGTCAAGTATTAAGTTGTGTCACAGATACACAATGCTAAGTCAGTCTCTCTCTCTCTCTCTCTCTCTCTCTCCCCCCCCACCCCTACACACACGCGCACGCCTTCTTCAATTCTCTGTACTTTGTTAAACACAGAAGGGAGTTGACCTGTCTTAGATTTCAGAAAGAAATAAGTAAATACATGGTTTTTTTAACTGACCAATCTGCTTCATTTTTATACTTTCTCTTCCTCTTATTATTTGTCTCAGTCTTTAGGTTCTCACTGTAGCTTCCATGATGTACAAAGAAGGCCTGTTAATGGATACACTACTATTTCCCCTTAAGTCTAAATGAGTGAAATGACCTTCACAATAGAGGACTAGTGAAATCTGTCCTTTCTTTTTGAACGTCTCTGTACATCTGTACCATTCTGGCGCTAGTACATATTAAAGGTCTGTCACAGATACTGCATTATGGTAATGCTTATTAATACAGAAAAGAAAATCTGACAGACATCAACAGCTAAATTGAAAGAAACAAAGTGAGGCTAGCAAAGCTGGCCCAAGGGCCCTGATCCTGCCATGTCTCAGGATGACACCTAGGCCAGTGACTTTGTGCTACCTAAAGGGTGCCACACCCAGGTGTCTCACTGATCAGGAATTATGAGTTGAGCTTCCAAAGAGGCTCCTTCCTGCCTCCCCCCATCAGATATTACTGTTTCTTATCCTAATTCTATTTTAATTGTTATTCCCCATCTTATTTCACCAATGATATAAGGGATTTATGAAAGTATGTTTTTAAAAATAGGAAAATAAAAAAAAAACAATCAGATCCAAGAAAATGTAGGAAACTGTAAGAGTGACACTCCTACTACAATTTCTCCAGAGGCTAAAGAGAAAGGCAGCAACTTGTCCAAAATATCTCATCAGGTTCTTAAATGTTTTAACACCAACCCTTAAATCAACCCTCTTTTTCCAGTACTAGAAATTGAACCCAGGGGAGCTTTACTGTTGAGCTACTTCCCCAGTTCTTTTTATTTATTTTGACATAGGATCTGGGTAAATTGCCCAGGTTGACCTTGAACTTGTAATCCTCCTGCCTCAGCCTCCCAAATTGCTGGGATTACCGGCATGTACCACGGTGCCAGCTAAAATCTGTTTTTGTTTTTGTTTTTAAGCTCTGTGTTCCTTGGATCTTTGTTAGTTGAAGTTTAGTGTAGTTCTCCCAGCTGCAGAAGTTGGTCTCCCTTAAGATCCACCCTCCATTTCTTTGTAGCACATTTCTCCAAGTTTGCTCTAGCCTAGCTCAGGGAACATCATGGAATATCTATCAGGATAGTCTTGGATGAACTTTGGCATAATCCAGGGGATATGGTCTTTCCAAGTCTGATGCCTTGTGAGCACAAGCTGTGACCTTGCCATTAAGCTCATCCAATGTCAAATAAATGTCTTAGAGGACAGACACCCAAAAACACATAGGCTTTCCTCCCAAAATCAGAATTCAATTTAAATCTAAATCAACAAATGTTTAATGAGTAATTTTTATATAAAACCACTACCTAAATATCTCTTATACATTTTCTCATTATTGATTACATCCACCTTCGTTTGACTCTGCAGAGGTGTCTTTCCTTCCCAGTGTTATCTCCTTGTCCAGTAAGTGGCTAGAACCCTTGACATATTTGTGTTGTAACAGGCAGGAGGGAGCCCAATGCAGGGCATGCTGCTTCCTGTGGGAATGCTCCTTTGAATTTACACCTACATCTCTGCTTACATCTTGTTGGCCAGAATTTGCTCATCGGGCTATGCCAGTGGCAAGGAAGTCTGGAAAAATGGGATCTTTGTTACAGGTAGACACCCACCTTACGAAAGATCAAGAGTTCTACCACTGAGGAAGAAGAAAAGGCAAATTATAGGGGAAAACTAAAAGTCTTAGCCATGACAGGGGTTTCCCACAATTGATCCAGAGGAGGACATGATGCTGGGGAGAAACTAACACCGGGGTGAAGCACAGGGATAATGAGACTGGTTTTCCCTCCAAAGCCATCTAGTATATGATAATGAACCTGGAAATGAGTTAAGAGAGGCTGACACTACCATTCTATATAAGTGGAAGGTCAACGCTTTCAGGAAGGTTATAAAGCTATAACGCAGGCCAAAGTTTCCACTGCTGCTAAGTCAATCATATACATAATTCACCTTTCCTGTAAGGAGTCAAAAACAGCGTGCCTACAAAAACCAAGTGCTGCCAGACACCGAAGCTTGGGACATAGGAGCAAATCTCTTGGTGGAACTTTATGTAGGAGACTTAAGTTATGCAGCATTAACTCTACAGAGTTAAGTAGTCAGTGGAAAGAAATTACCTTAACTGTATTCAACTAAGCAGAAAGAAAAGAGAACCTGTCTTAATGTATTAAAATCTCCCAGAACTTGTATTACACTAAAAGATAAACCTAAAATATCTAATACCAGAATAAGTTTCGCACATGATGGGATAGAAGAACTATCTGATTGCCCTTCACATTATAGCCTCGAAAATGCATAAACACCCAGAGTGGGGACTTCTCTCATCTCTTTCTCGTTCATGTCTTTCGCTCCCTAAGTCTTATTTGACTTCACTAGCTTTCATTTTCTTCCTCTTTTCTCTGAAATTCCAACTACACTTAACAGACTGTCAGGAAGCTTAACACTTAATTACATGCTGTCTACCAGGGTTTCACACACGCTAAGGTCCTGAAGGACATAGATGCCTTGCACTTCTTTGAAAACTCCCATAGTCTCTAGAGCACTAAGTGCTTAATACGTAACTCTTGTATAATTGATTTTCCTTTTGTATTTCATCCTAGGATAGTTACCCAAGTGCTTTGTACCTGAACTAAGTTAAGATGGATCCACCTGAAGAGTATTATCAAAAGAAAAACTTTTATACCTTTTTCATAAGAAAAGGGTATAAAAGGTAGAGAAAAAAGTGGTGCACAGACACATACACATGTGTGTACCCCTTTTGATTAGTAAAGATAGCAAAACACTTAGCTGAAAATTATGATTGGCATTGTATGTATATGCACATGGGCATATACATATGCTCACACATTGTGTTTTTCTTGTTTTTTTTTTTTTGTACCAAGGATTTAACCCAAGGGTGCTTAACCACTGAGACACATCCATAGCCCATTTTATTTATTTTTTATTTATTATTATTTTTGATACAGGGTCTCACTAAGTTGTTTAGTGCCTCGCTAAGTTGCTAAGACTGGCTTTGAACTCATGATTCTCCTGCCTCAGCCTCCTAGGCCATTAGGATTATAGGTGTGCACTCCATGCCCAGAAGTTGCTCACACATTTGTAATTGACACAGATCTAACGAATAGCCATTTATGTGCTATAATTTGGAAGGCACTTCTAGACTTCTATAAAAATACCTTCTTATTCAATTTGGTTTAGAATTTTCTCAAATATATAAGTCAAAATGCTTGAACAAGAAAGCAAGATAATCTGACAATTTGACACAGAAAGGAAGACTACACTACTAGAAGGGATTCCACAGAATTTCAAAATCGAAAGCTGTCTTCTTCAAGACCTATTTTGAACCCACTCAATAAGGTAAAAACATAGCAGAAGACAAAAACAAAAAAAAAGGCTCTTCTTAATAACAAGAAGGACCTCTGTGGCCCTGTTTCTCCCTTTTTTTATTTATTTTTTTTATTGGTTGTTCACAACATTACAAAGCTCTTGACATATCATATTTCATACATTAGATTGAAGTGGGTTATGAACTCTCAATTTTTACCCCAAATGCAGATTGCAGAATCACGTCGGTTACACATCCACAATTTTACATAATGCCCTATTAGTAACTGTTGTATTCTGCTACCTTTCCTATCCTGTTTCTCCCTTATCTGAGAAGCAGACCTACTACACATCTGCAGATTCCCAGTGTTGCTAGAAGCAGAGTTAAAGCACCACATGCAGCTCTAGACCCAAACCACCCACTCACACATGAATAACTGACTCTCTGATTGTAAAGGTTAGAAGATGTTTGTAGAAACATCAGGAGGAAAATCCTTATTCTTTTGTTGCCAGTGTCTTTTCCACTCTACTCTTGATTCTTGAAAACACAAATACATTTTTTTGTTTTTCCAGGGAGAGAGAAGCAACAGGATATATATAGATATCAATATATGAGAGGGCATTTATCAGGAAATTGACTTACCTAATTATTGAGTGTATCCATAAGAAGAGTACATCTCATTTCCAGGAAAGAGAGAAGGAAATCATCTTTTTCTGCCTTTTTGTTCTATCTGGGCCCCCAGCTAAATGGATGTCATCTTCCCACCTTGAGGGTGGGTCTTCCCCTCTCAGTCTACCAACTCATAGACAGACCAATCCCCTCTGGAAACACCCTCACGGATACATGCAGAAATAATGTTTTACCAATTCTCTCAGTATTTTTTAACCCAGTCAATTTTACACCAAAATTAACCACCACAAGTGACCCCTCTCATGAACTAGACTTAAAGAGTACAAAAGTATCTACAGTCTCCCCCTCCATTTTGCATTGGACATGATGGTCCACTTTTGATAGTGGGACCTCATAGTGCTGGGAAAGCAGTGATTTTGAATTCCAAGGATCTGGGTTTGAATCCAAGCTACCCTGCCTGCTACCTGTGTGATCTTGGGCAATTTTGCTTAGACCTTATGTATCTCAGCATTTCCATCAAAAAATGGGAACAATAGTAGAACCTGCCTTATAGTTCTTGAGGATAAAATTATTTTGAACCTATGCAAAGCACTTAGAAATAATGGATTAGCATTATAGTAAATACTGTCTAAGCCATCTACTATTACTATTTCCTTTAATCTTAATGGAAATGAACTTTGAAGATCTTGAAATTGATGTTGCAGTTTCCCTGACAGATGATGTCTGTATATTTGTGATTTACAACATGATGTTTTGATATGTGAGTATGTTGAAGAATGGCTAAACTAAGGTAATTAACTTATTCACTAACTTAAGTGCTTTTCTTTGTTGTTGTTGTTGTTTATTTGTTTGTTTGTAGTTGGAATATCTAAGATCTACTTTCTAAGCAATTTTCAAGTATGTAATACATTGTCATTACTGTTGCTACATGTTATATAATAGATCTCTTCAACTTATTCCTCTGATAAATTTTGTAATTTTTTTCACCATAGTCTTCTTTCCCTATCTATTCCACCCATCTGGGCTCTGGAAATCAAAGCCTATTTATATGAGTTCTACTATTCTCTGCTTGTATTAGTTCAACTTCTTTATATTTCACATATAGGTGCATTATTTGTTTTTATATCCCTGTATTATTTCACTTAGCATAATGTTCTCCAGGTTAATTAATGTTTTTACAAATAATAGAATTTTCTTCTTTTCTAAATAAGATTCAGTTTTATAATATATCTCAGTTTTCATCCATGTATCCACCAATGAACACTTAGGTTGATTCCATATCTTGACCTTTGTAAGTAACACTGCAATGTACATGGGAGTATAGAATCTCTTTGGCATACTGGTTTAATTTCCTTTAGTTGTAAAACTGGAATTGCTGAATCCTGATAGTTCTACTTTTTATTTTTTGAGACACGTCTTTACTGTTTTCCATACAGTTCATGTCTTTCATTTCAAAGGTATAGGATAAAGGACAAATATGTGACCAGATAAATAAGGAAAGATGCCTTATATGCCAATGTTTTGCCAACTATAGCCTGTATCACAATTATAAAAGTTTGTATAGTGGAAAATTCAGAAAAAAAAACCTGCAAAATTTAAGTACTCTCTCTAGGCCTTTAAAGATTTAAATGCCCATCTTTCCCAAAACAGATGCTTTCTCTTCTATTTTATCATTTCTAAAAATATGAAAGCAAGATTAGTAACAATGACAAACTCTACAATGAGCTCCAAGGACCTCAATGCCAAAGAATTTCCATATTCTAATTGGTAAGTGTACCAGGGAAGGTGGTACCATTCTTGGTCACTGTGTAAGACGAGGAGTGAGTGGTCTTGAGAGAGTAGGGTTTATTTTCTTCAGTTGGAAGATGGAAAATGTCAGTGGAGAGTTTGTTCAGCCAAAGCTACAGGTCAGAGGGCGCCCTCAGACAGGAAGACGGTGGATAGGAATGAAAGGAGAAAGAACAGCCTGGGCTTAAGAGTGGCCAACTTAAGGCATGCACCTTAGAGCAAGCGCAAGAGTCTTGGATCCTGGTGTGTGCTCTGTATACCTGAGTGGCTTGTTGGATCATAGAAATACATTCCAAAACCTATTGTTCTCAGTTAACTTTTATTAAACTGCTTCGAAGCAGCCAAAGTGGGATGAATGTCATAAAATCTTATGGAGATTCTAAATACTTCCAATAAATAAATTCTTTTGTAAGACAAAATTTTTATGCATTTTTTTTGAAATCTCATCTCTTAATGCAAAACTGAAAGGGAGTTCTTTTAAAGTAATCTTTCAGGGAACAGAACTGTCTAAACTTTGGGGCATAGATCATTTCAGCCTCTAAAAGCTTCCAGGTTTATAGAATCAAGAACATGAGATTAAAGTTCTGGGACCATCTTTAGATTTTCCTCCTAGAAATTGAGAGGCATGTTCCAAGCCTTCAGAATACGACAACAAGTTTCTTACACTATTGCTTGGCCTGGGTTCTCCCCTTCAGGGTTACGAGATTGATACATAAGCAGAAAATGGGATGAGACTGAAATGAGAGTTCAATCTTTAGTTCTTGTATTAATAAATTTAATGTTTCATCCTTTCATTCATTTTTCAAAAGTTTTGTCAGATACTATGCAGTGTACTTGTGAATTATATGCATCTACACAATTATCAATCAATTCAATTAGTTTGTTGACTTGCCATTTTGTGCCGGGGATTTTTCTGGGTATACTAGAAGGAATGAAAGGCATGACCCTTTTTCTCACCAAACACACATTATAACAGAGACAAGAGAAAGAAAAAAAAATGCTTAGCATTTTATACAAAGAACATTCTATGATAGAAACAAAAAAGATAGGGTGGTCAGGGACAATCTCTCCAAGGAGGGCACAGCTGTCATAAGACCTGACTGATAAGAATGATTCATATTATGCAAATACCCATGGAAACAGCAACCTGAATGTGTGAACACCATGAGCTTGGTATGTTGAACGGCACAGAGAGTAGACAGGGGTGGCTGCGTGGTAATGAATGAGTAGGAGAAGAAAGCAAGGGCTTGGGACAAGCTGAGATCAGAAACATCTTAGGGCTTAAAGAATTTTGTAATAATTTGGATTTTGTAAGATGTCATTACAGGGTTTGAAACTGGTAAATTACAGGATATAGTTTCTGTTTTTAAAATACCCTATGGAGAATGGATTAGTGATTTACTAGAAAATATTTGACAATTAACTATCTGGAAAAACACATATTAAAAGCCCTGTTTTGTAGCACTTTCCAATTTCTGTGGTATAAATATTCTCCCTGTGGCCAATTTTAAGGCACCAACTCATCTGAAAAGTGAAGGCTTGGTGACTTGAGAGTCTGAACAAGGCAGCTCCTGCTACCTGTAGGGCAGGAGCTGAGGAAGCAGGAAGAACAGTGCTACAGCTTCAGCAGTCACCAGATGTGAGAAGACAGCTGGACAGAGTGGAGTGGGTGATTGTAGGTGCAGTTAAAGGAAACAGACAGATTCAAGGGGTATTTATAGAGAACACAGGACTGAACACAGATCTGAATCTCTCTCTAGAGGAGATAGTAGATAGGCATCAAGAATGAAATCCAAGTTTCTAAGAGGTGAATTTCCTGTCTGCTACTCTCTCCCAACCTGCCTCCATATATCCATCCCAGACTCTTATTTTTTATTTAAGTTTGTTGAAAGAATATAATTCCTATCTACCTTTCTCTTCTCCAATGCAGAGAAAACAAGGAAGTTTCTTCTTCATGCTGGGTTCTGCTATCTTCTAAGTAGATAGCACAGGATGCACTAGTGAAAATAAAGGAAAAATTCTTATTAAATACTATGCTTTTTAAAAATTGAATTAATTTTTTCATGACAAAAATTGTATATATTTCCAGGCACAGTGGTACATGCCTGTAATCCCAGCAGCTCAGGAGGCTGAGGCAGGAGGATCATGAGTTCAAAGCCAGCCTCAGCAAAAACAAGGTGCTAAGCAACTCAGTGAGACCCTGTCTCTAAATAAAATACAAAATAGGTCAAGGGATGTGGCTCAGTGATTGTCCCTGAGTTAAATTCCCAGTAGCACCCCCCCAAAAAAAAATTGTATACTAACATTTTATTTTTTTTTTTGGTACCAGGGACTGAACCCAGGGTGCTTAACCACTGAGCAACATCCCCAGCACTTTTTTTTTTCATTTTTAAAATTTTAATTTGTTATATAACAGCAGAATGCATTACAATTCATAGGACACATATAGAGCACAATTTTTCATATCTGGTTGTATACAAAGTAGAGTCATACCATATGTATCTTCATACATTTACTTAGGGTAATGATACCCATCTCATTCCACTGTCTTTCCTACCCTCATGCCCCCTTCCTCTCCCTCCCCTTTTCCCCTTGCCATATCTGGAGTTCATCTAATTCTCACATGCCCCATCATCACCACATTATGAATCAGCAGCCTTAAATCAGAGAAAACATTCAGCATTTGGTTTTGGGGGGTTGGCTAACTTCACTTAGTATTATCTTCTCCAACTCCATCCATTTACCTCCAAATGCCATGATTTTATTCCCTTTTAATCCCAGAACTTTTTTTAATATTTTATTTAAGATACAGGGTTTCGCTAAATTGCTTAGGGCCTTGCTGAGTTTCTGAGGCTGACTTTGAACTCACAATCCTCCTGTATCAGCCTTCTGAGCCACTGGAATCACAGGCTATAGCATGTTTTATATATATATATATATATATATATATATATATATATATGTGTGTGTGTGTGTGTGTGTGTGTGTGTGTGTGTGTGTCTTAGAACAGCTAAATAGAGACAATTATCAGAAGCAGTACCTCCCATACTCACCTTTTATGGTAAGAACACAAAATCCACCCTCAGCAATTCTCAATACAATACATTGTCATTAGCTATAATCACTATGTTGTACCACTGACCTCTTGAAATCTACCTGAAATCTTCTATCCTTTGACCAACATCTCTCTAATCTTTCCCACCCCTGCTCCTTGTAACCACTATTGTGTGCTCTCTGCTTCTTTAAGTCCAATGTTTTTAGACTCCATATGGAAATGTGATCTTGTGGTTCGGTCCTCGCATCCTTATCCAGCAGCCACTCCCTGTTGTCCTGGCCATGTGGGCTTGCACACAGTGGTCCCTGCACACATTAGGGTTAGAGTGGAGGTATTTGGTGATGATGAGTTTCAAAGAAAAGGAAAAGATCATGTTAAAAGAAATTCATGCTCTTCTCCAGCTAACTCTCAAACCTATTATTTCAACTATCTATGTTATAATGAATACTGATGTCTCATACGCTATCACTATTTGTATGAGAAGGTATTTGACTACGTGATAAAACTCATTTGAGTACCATTCCATGGTGATTAATTTGTTACATAACTTTTTATGTGTGTGCTATGGAAGTATTTTAATCATCATGGCTATTTCCCCACTGCCTTTAGGATTTTTGTAATATGTCTCAAATATTTCAACTAGCTATCTCCAGAGGACCAAACTGAGTTTTCAAATTACCTTAATGAGGCATCACAATAGACCAGCTTTATTAGGAGATAACTCCCTATTCCTTAATTTAAGTGAATCAATGACACTGAGATTTGGTGACCCAAAAGCTGGCAGAACATTTTATGGAAAATATTGTTTATCTGCCATCACAGTTTTTAACAGGAGTAATGATGGACTGAATTTCAGAATCTCACAGGTTCTTTTGACAGTATTAATGACAGTATTCAATTGACAGTATTAATGTTCGAAATATTCTTCACATTGAATCACTTTTCTTTACTTTTCTGTTGCCCTATATTTATGAGACAAGTCCACTAAGGAGGACTTTCTCTGCTTTTGCCCTTGAGTAATCTAGATATTAAATTTATTGTTATGGGGCTGGGGATGTGGCTCAAGCGGTAGCGCGCTCGCCTGGCATGCGTGCGGCCGGGGTTCGATCCTCAGCACCACATACCAACAAAGATGTTGTGTCCGCCGAGAACTAAAAAATAAATATTAAAAAGTCTCTCTCTCTCTCTCTCTCTCTCTCTCCTCTCTCACTCTCTCTTTAAAAAAAATAAATAAATAAATAAATAAATTTATTGTTATGATGATTCGCTTTCTCCAGAGATAACTGCAGATTGCAATGGCACCACAGTTTCCCAGCCAATGCTGAAATTTATCACTGGCGCAGCAAAGTAGGAAAAAGGTCATTGAAATCTAAGTAAAATATCTGAATCCCAAGTTTTCTAGTGACTTGCTGTTTGGCTATGAGAGATACACTGATTCTGCCTGACGTTATTCGTTTATAGAGTGAAAGCCTTAAAAATAGGCATTCTTAGAATTCTCCTTAGATCTTAAGGTTGTTGAAACTCGGGAACTTGCGTCTCAACTGCGTACACGATGTCATACACAGCATCGGAGCATTACATACTGCTTTCTTGTACGTCTGAATTATTCATGATAATTGTCATTAAGCTATTAATGGATCACTGCTTGTATGTCAGTGAGGGCTCAAATCAAACTAGCTGCTGAAGAAAAACAGAGAAGAAGGGGGTTGGCTCATATAACTGGGAGGAAGGGCAGTGTACCCCAGGACTGAAACGATGCTCTCTGTTTACTCTTCCATCCTAGCTGCTTTCTGATTTGACTGTTTTCTCCTACTTCAGATGACACCAGCGCACTGTGTGTGTGTGTGTGGGGGGGTGTGTGGACAAAAGCAGCTTCAACATTACATCACCCTAGATTATAACCCAGAGGAAAAGAGATTCTTGTGCCCCACTTTTGCATATAAAATTCCAGGAAAAGACTTTGGCTCAGAAAAGAATCTCACTGGCTTGTGGTGAATCCTGGGTCAAATTTATTTTCCTTTGGTTGGAGGATGATAAGAAAGGTCAGAGTCCTCTGATAATCATCCCCCTACTAAATCCTATGTGTGGAGAAGGGCAAGTTCCTCAAGACAAGGTCATTATGTCTTTTCCAAAGAGAGAAGGATCCTACACGAAGAAAAACAAGATCTGTGCACCCAAGTGCACACTAGTGCGTCCCCTCACAAGATACAGCTTGCTTTCTTTTGAGCATCAGGATGGACCTTGATTCTTGATGTGTCAGGATGTTGGAAGAGAGTGTAATTTAATTATTTGCAATCCACATGCCTTATTCAAACAGCCACTCAATAAATATTTGGTGATAATTTAAAAAGTTCTAGCAGGAATAAGTAGATTTAACTT
Source organism: Spermophilus citellus (assembly GCF_964194105.1). NCBI lineage: Eukaryota > Metazoa > Chordata > Mammalia > Rodentia > Sciuridae > Spermophilus > Spermophilus citellus. Next base: position 95,134,739 of record NC_138188.1, on the reverse strand, counting down.
CTTTATATTATCTACTTCTACTATTTTTGGCTTGAGTTAGTGTGGAAGACTGTTCTGTGTTTGATACTTAATCTGTGTCAGCTTTCAGAAAGCTTTCTTGGTTCATTAGACAGTGCTTGATCTCTTCTGACAGCTTCAATCCTGTAATACTCATCCCCAAAGGCTGTACTTAAAGTCTAGATATCTCTACACATCATAGAGGTTCAAGTTCATGACCTCACTCCTTATTAGGTTCATTGAAATTCCAAGGACTCTGGATATTTTTTACATCAGAGTATTCCATGGGAGTTATTATTAAAGTCTTTTCAGCTCTTAGCCTAAATTTTTATACCCATGAGGTCACCGTTTGCATTTAGTATCTGAATAATTATCTTACCTTTCTTTCCACTGATCCTCAAGAATGAAAGATCACGTGCATATGTTTACATTTCCCCATTTGGCCTGTGATTTGTCAGTAAATTAAGTGAAATAATTTTACTATTGAGGATCAAGCCCTATATTAAACAAAAAATTGTTGGTTGCTTCTTTGCTTGATAATTGCTATTCTTTTAATTGAGTCCATTTTATCAGTTCAGTTTATGATGATAATCTCAAGAATATATATCTTACCATACATCAAGAATGTGCTGTTTTCTTAGGAAGATTCCCAAAGCCACTAGAGATAGAACCACTTTATAATCCAGCTATCCCATTCCTGTGTAATTCCCCAAAAGTTCTAAAATGGGAATACTACAGTGATACAGTCACATCAATGTTTATAACAGCACTGTTCACAATAGATAAATTATGGAATCAACCCAGGTGCCCATCAATAAGTGAATTAAGAAATTGTGGTATAAAATGGAGCTCTACTCAGCCATTAAAAAAAAAAGAATGAAATCATGGCATTTGTTGGTAAATACATGGAAATGGAGAATATCATGCTAAGTGAAATTAGCCAAACTCAGAAATTCAAAAGTTGAATGTTTTCTTTCATATGTGGAAGCTAGAGGAAAATAAAGAAAGGGGGAGACAAGGACAACATAAAGAACCAGTCAAATATAAATTAATAGAAGGGCAAAAGGATGTCTAGTAGAGTAGAAGAAGGAGAATGGGAGAGGGGAGGGAAGAAGGGACGGAAAAGGGGGGATCACTAACTGAAATTGATTTCCCTGCATGTAAATTTGTAGGGATGAACCCAATTACTCTGTATAGCTAGATATAAAGCTTCAATAAAAAATTTAAATGCACTGTTATAAACTTTGTCATATGTGACTATATTCATGTAACAATAACCAAAACCCATATTCTGCTTGAAGAGTGTTTTTGTTTTTCTGCCTTCACTTCCTATATTTCTATTCTTCTATCAATCACCACAATTAACCCCCCCAAATCTTCAGCACCCCTCCCAATTGTTCATCAATTATCTCTGTCTTACCAAATCTAGGGGTCCACTCTCTTATCTAAATTGACCTTACAGCAGAATTAGACACATTCATCACCTTCTCCTTCTTAGTGATTAAGAGAAAGTTTGGCAAACTTTTCTGTGGAACTCCAGATGATAAATATCTTTAGAGATAAAATAAATATCTTTAGGCTTTAGGGACCATGAAGTTTTCATTGCAGCTATGAAACTCAGTTGTAGTAGTGCAAAAATAGCCAAAGATCATATAAAAATGAATGTGCATGGCTGTGTTCCAATAAAAATTGGTCCATGGACACTAAATTTGAATTTCATATAAATTTGATGTGTCACAGAATATTATTATTCTTTTGATTTTTTTCAATAATTTAAAGATGCATAACTTTTTCTTTGCTCAACAGTCACATAAAGCAGTTTGCAGATGGGATTTGCCAAGTGGGCTTTAGTTTGCCAATCCAAAACTAGATGCATTGTCCTCGGCAATTCTTTTTTCTCCTGTTATATTTGTTGCTCCTTTTTGGTCTTTTTGCTACTTGTGACCTTTAAATGTTGCAGTGTCTTGAGGCTCAATTCTGAATCTTTTCCCTATCCTCACTTCCTCCCTTGGTGATCTCATCCAGCCAAAGGCTTTGAAAATCATTGGTTCTAGTCCATTCTCTGTTGTTAATAATGAAATACCACAGACTGAGTAAATTGACCCAAGATTGGGGGCTACATCTGGTGATGGCTTTGTTCCTGACTGAGTCCCTAGGTGATGCACAAGGCATCACCTGGCAAGAGACAGAGAGCATGAGAAAGACCCAGTGAAATTGGCAGTTGTAGCCAATCACTGTTGAGATAACCCATCCATCCATAAATTCATTATTCTTGTATAACTGGATAAATATATTCATGAGGGTGGAGCCCTAATCTTACTATTTTCTCCTTTGCTAAAGACAAAAATTATCTCTTGCTCAAGACAAAAACTCAGGTTTCATCTTTTATTTGCTGTTTGTCCCTTATACTCACACACAGATCACAGTTTCTGTCACTTTTCCTATTCACCGCTACTCCCCTATTTAGCTTGGCTCAAGCCTTTCCCATGTCTTATTTGTATTACTTTGATAGATTCATCACTCTTCTTCCTGTGTTTATGATTATCCTCATGCATATTATTCTCTTTATGCTACCAGATTGACAGTTTCAAAATGTAAAATAGAATTATATCTTTCCCCTGCTCAAAATTCTTTAATGGTCCATCATAATCAAAAGAAATTCCAAACTCTGTACCTTCATCTACCAGATTCTCCATGATCTGACCCCTGCTTCTCCATGTGAATAAATCTCCAACCAATCTCTTTATTTGCTCTATTCAACCACACCAGCCTGAAATCTTTTCTCCCAGTACTTCATGTGACTTGCTCCAATATTTTATGCTCAAATATGAAGCTGCAAGTTTAGTTTTAATTGGTATGTTTGAATTTCTTGAATATATATTAATATAGAATATTTATAATTAAATGTGTAAGATTATAAAATAATTTGATATATTATACATTAATATATTATTGTAGAACAATGCAATGTAGTTAGTTGCATTATCTTAAATATAGTTAAATGCATTTATCTTAAACATAGTCATTTGCATGATGTCTTTTCTTGTATGCAAGTTCTTCCTACCTAATTACTTTGTTCTTTCAAGTTTTTGCTTTGTATAATCCCTATAATAAAAAGAAAACATAAGTTTCAAAAAATATAAAGGAATAAAACAACAATACTATAATGAATAAAATACATTAGTCCAAAAAGCAGATACTGCCAATATTACTATTATAGTGCAATCTTATTGAAGTATTTTACTTAAAAAAATACATTATCCCAGCACAAGATAAAAACAGTATTACTAAGAATAAGGTGGAATCTTCTCAGCAAACTGAAATGACAAGAGTCCCTTCTTCATTAAATAAAATACATCATTGATTTTTTTAATGTACTATGAACAAGTTCTTATCTTCTCTTGCCTCTTCCATCGACAGGCTAAGGAAGGTGAAGTTGAGCTAATGGCAAACACAGGGCCTCTTCTAAACAGTGAATGTCGATGGGTCCATATTTAGGAGGACCCACACAGTTTATCCTGCTCTGGCAATCTGTCCTTTCCAACAATGTGTTGTTTCTTATATTTTCTCCCCATGAAGAGTAGAAGTAGAATAGCAAAATTCACAATCATACCTTTTTTTCTTAAAAGAACTTTTAAGGCAACTATAGATTTGACATGTAGGAAATAAGCAAATAATTATCATATAAGGACTCCTAAGCATACATGTCACTCTCCTATGACTGCACATACTGTTGCTTTTATCTAAAAATCTCTTTTCCCTTTTTTCCACCAGTTTCTTGGAAAAGACAGTAATGCATACCTTGTTGCTCCTGTATTGCCACAGAAGAGTGGCTTTCCTTCTGGACCATTGTTTTGCAAAGTGATAAAGAATCCTCACAGTCTGTTCTGGGCATGTCTCTTTGCTTGAAAATATCTTTTCATTTCTGGACATGATGTGTGCTTTGTTGTTGTTGTTGTTGTTGTTGTTGTTGTTCTGTTTTAGTGTGGTTATCTTATGGTATCTAGACAACCTTACCACTGTGTCAGCTCCCAGAGGGAAGGGAATGGGATCCTTTGCTTACAGGACAAGAAGGGTGCATGCAGACCATTTTTATGCATCTGCTGAGAGGCAAGAAATTGTCAGCCATGGGACTGCCCCTAACAAATGAAGGTGATCATGCTCTGCTTCTTCTCTATGTAGATTAAGTGTTGTCCCATCCAGTGCTTGTGGGAGTCAGGGCTTTCCTGGTGACCTTAACACCTGTAAGCCAGGCATGAGTTGACATCCTGGAACCGCTGCTCCCAGTAGCAGATGTCAAGCTATTTGCTGTCCACTATGCAGCACCACTCCCACCCTGGGGACAGTAACATGTGACACTTTCTGGATATTACTCATTGTTGAGAACTAGGCAAAGTTATTCACTCTGTTCTTTCTCCTCCTACTTACTCATGGAATCTGACCTATGATGACATTATACAAATTCTTTTTTTTAAATGTCTGTATTTGCTAATACATTGACATTTCTTTGGATGGGTTAAGTCTTATTTATTATTACATCACCAACAGTTACACTGATTCCTGATGCTTAAGAAGAGTTAAATAAAGTCTTGTTAATTAAGTGAATTAAATTACTGATTAGTAGACAGATAAATGAATTAGAGGTTATAGAGAAGAATAGGACCCAGACACTTGTGGCTGGTTTCATCATTCTCCATTTTTTTTTTTGTTTAAATCTTTCTTTAACTCCATCTCTGTACTACTCTAGAACAATGATTTCCTTTTTTATTCATCATGATTTAATGTTAATTTTAATACTCAACCTTTCCTTAGTCAGATTTTCATTTTCAATAGCAATTTCTTCCCCATTTCTAACATTGAGATGTCTGTCATGCTGTTCTCACAGTCAACCTATCAAATTTTGTTCACAACACTTTGAAAGTTTATAGTCTTCACAATGTTGGAGACTCTGAGAGTTCACCCAAGTAGTCAGGGGCTGAGCTGAGGCTTTCTTTCAACCTGCCAGGGGACTAAGCTTTCTTTTTTTCATTGTACAAAACTCTACTCCACAATCTAAAAGAAGTAATATCCCTTCCCAAATTGCATAAGTTCAGACATAATTGGGGTTAGATCTGCTTTATTATGCAAATCACAGAAAATGCCTAATTTTGCCCCCAGAGAGATTAGTAAGCAGAATAGGGAAGCATATAAGCTTAGGGGGTTTAAGAACACACTAATGCCCATGGAAAAGCTTGTTCCCTATTAATGTCATTCGAGAATTCTGCCCTGAAGTTTTTGTTTCAAATCATTCTGACAATGCTAAATAATGTACTGCTTTCTTGCTTTAGTTGCCTTCTTTCTGAAACCAAGAAAAAAAAAATGCTATAATGTCACCTCTCTCTCAGCACTCATAAAAAGGAAAATATTTTCTTCTCTTTGCTTTATTTTTAATAATTGAAACACTGTCTCTCTCTTGCTAATTGAACCCATTCACCTGTGTCAAATGCAAGCTGTGCTACAGTTAGGACAATACAAGTTTGTCAGCAGGTTCACTCACAGAATGCTTTTTGCCAGGGCAAAATTGCTGATGTTTTGAAATATCTTTAGTTGTTAAATTCTAGCAGGTGAGCATAAACAAATAGCTCCATTTGTTCAAAAAGGGGGAAAAGTTGAGAGAGGAGGGGAGATGTGACAATTGTATTTCCATTCTCTTGTTAAGTCAACCGATTTCTGTGCAGCATTGCAAATCCATTACACATGATACTTCTCCATAGCAGTTACCTTCTGCTTTAAACTTTCTAGCACATTTCTAACTGGGTTTTCAATGCTGCTCCTTTACCCAGCTTCATCTAGAGAAGGAAATGAGGAGAAAAAGCATCAACTAAAAATGCAATGCCAGTATGGCTATTCACTATCATGATGATATCTTTCACAAATTCATTCCCCAATTCTCTATAGATGGTTTCAATCCTTTTATAGATGGCTCAATTTGAAGTGAATTCCTAAAGCACTTACAATTTATGCCACTTATTTATTCATTATATACAATTGCATCTTCAACACATATTATAATTCCTGAAGAATGTGGAGAGCCGTGTTACTTGAATGAGTGGAGAAATGATAAATGAATAAATGAATGAATGAGAATGATTTTTTTCTCCTAACTCATCAACAAGGTCTTTGATGTTCCTTTCTAGGGATTATTCTTTTCTTATATTTCTATTCAGAGTAGCAAACACACTTTTAAAAATATTTTTAATTAGTTTTTCCTTTTTAACCATAGTCCTGAAACAAAAAAAAAATGTATTGAATAAAAAATTATTGGTTATAGTATTTCTAAAATTTTACATTATTTCAAAAAACTCTGCTGTGTTACAACATAGTCATGAAGATCTTAAAGTCTTTATGAATATAGCCCAGCTCCTTCCAAGAAGCCAAAGACACATCATTTGGGTCCTTTAGATAATAAATAAAAACTTGAAATCAAGAGAAACTAAAATCTGTTGTGTTCTTCTGACTAGCAGATAGAAGACAATTCCATAAAAGAGCTATGTTTTTTAGATTACATGATTTCATATACAGAAAGCCCTCCTAGGGAGTATTCTGACTGGCTGTTCTCACTAACTCTCCTCCAACCACTGTTCTCTGACCTGAATCTGGCAATACAGGACCTCCTGAAGTTCAGGGCCACGAACTGTTTCCCAGCAGAAATAATGAGGACTAAATTAGGGGCAAATGGCCAAAGACTGGAGTAGTAAGAACTATTCTCAGAGCTGAAGTGTTCTTTAAATCAAAAACTGAGTTAGGTAGCACATTTTGAAAACTGTTATTGTTGAAGACATTACTCATGAGGCCTCCTTAAGGCCAGCTGCTGTCTTCTCAGAACTGCCCATGTGAGATTAAAGCTATTAAAATAAAAGGAAAAGAGAGAAAGGTGGTTGTTCATAAAATTAATCCCAGGCTAGTGACTGAATATCAGATTTCTGTATCAACCTTAGTCTGCAAACCTCAAATATTGTTAGATGATGTGTTAAAAACAGATATACCTTCCTTTTATATGTGCATGGTAAATTTGCTTTAACATATCTTGTCCCCTTTCTTCTTTAAACTGTTACTGTATCAGCCTGTTTTTTTGATGCTTAGTTCTTATCTTTCAAAGAGAATTTGTTCTCCAATCAGTTGCAAAACAGAATATGAGCTATGCTGGAGACCCTTTGTTAATCCTTGGTTGCTTTTGCTGTACCAAGTCTGAAAAATCAGAAAGAATAATTGCAGGCTTCACACCAGGCAACTTTCAGGTTTTTAAGAATAGACCAGCACCTGTACATTTCCCAAAATGGGTGATCTAGGAAAAATAAAACTTTCTAAGAAAAACAGGACATTGTTCACCATAATTCAGTTGAGAAAAGAAAGCCGGCTGTTTGGAGGAGTATGCTCACTATTTATTATAGTAGTAGACAATTTTTTTAAAATATGTATTTTCTAGTTGTTGATGGACCTTTATTTTATTCATTTATTTATATGTGGTGCTGAGAATCAAACCCAGTGCTTCACACATGCCAGGCAAGTGCACTACCGCTGAGCCACAACCCCAGCCCCAGTAGTACACAATTTTAGTACAGCAAATAAAATAAAAAGTTCCTAACAAATGAAAGTTTCACATACAAGTCAGGCCCTTTAGTGAACGCAGATGACTTCATACTTTCACATAGTTCAAACAGAGGAATCCATTTATTTTAAGTAGTCGGAAATCAAGACTTTCCAAGACCAAAAAAAAATTGTGAAATTTTATATTTTTATAACATTTAATGGGACAAATATAATGAGTGTTTTTAAAACTTATTATTGGGCTGGGGATGTGGCTCAAGTGGTAGCACGCTCTCCTGGCATGTGCGCGGCGCTGGGTTCCATCCTCAGCACCACATACAAAGATGTGGTGTCCACCGAAAAACTAAAAAATAAATATTAAGAAATTCTCTCTCTCTCTCTCTCTCTCTCTCTCTCAAAAAAAAAAAAAACCTTATTATTGCTTTAAGCATGACTATTTCTTATTTTGAAAGTATAGAAAATAAAATAGTTCTGTGCTTTTTTACATACTCTGTGTGCTCTATATGCATATACACATAGGCAAACACATGTATGTATGACACAAGACCTAAATTAAAACTTTAAGTTCTAGAACCACAGATAATTTTGTACTTAAACATTTCATTTCTAACAATCCTTTGTAAGACTATATTCACAGTCTATTTTAACTTTCTTACCAGTATAAATTTTCTCTTGTTTGCAAGATTAGCACTATGGAGATCTTATCAAGTAAGAAAAAAATTGCTTTGTTGGTCATATTTTTAACTCTGTATTATTTGTTCTTCTTGTCATTCACTTGGGCAGTAAGACAAACTTTGTTAAATGTTTTCTTTGCTTCCCCCTTGCATCCTGTTCATATATTTCCATATCATTTTTAATGAGTCTCCCTTGCCCTTTTTTTGTACAGCCATTCCATAATATGGAAGCACTAGATTAGGAGATCAGAAGAAATTTTAAACCAGAATTTACCTCTACTTAATAATATGGCATTTCTTGCCTATTATCTAACTACTACCTGCAAAAATTGTAGGTTGAATTAAATAAACATTGATTCTAAAAATCTGCACTTGTATATGTAGTTTTCTTAGGGAAAAGATTTATCATTTATAAGTTTCTCAAAGGACATTTTTAAACCATTACTAGTTAACTACTTAGAGTAAATGATCAGCATTCTCTTCTCTCTCAACTCCTAAAACAATCAAAAAGTTAATTACATTTTTAATTAATTTATTCTGAATATCGGCCCCTGAAGTACATAATCCTTAAAAATAAAAAATTTTCCCGAAATTCAAAGAATTGCAGAGAAATCCAATTTATAAAGAAACTAAACAGGGCTGGGGATGTGGCTCAAGGGGTAACGCACTCGCCTGGCATGCGCAGGGTGCTGGGTTCGATCCTCAGCACCACATAAAATAAAATAAAGATGTCCACCAAAAACTGAAAAATAAATATTAAAAAATTCTCCCTCTCTTCTCTCTCTTTAAAAAAGAAATTAAATAGATATCAACAATAAAACTTATTAGAAATAAAGTTTAAATAAATAAAATTCAGGTAAATTAAGAAATGAGATATTAAATGAATATCAACAATATCTCTTCTTTTATGAATTTTTTTTGTACAGACTAAGAATGCAATCAGAAAATACCTACTATTATTAGTTCTTTCAGGATCTGTCTAAATTTGTAAACCCAGCTTCACCTGAGACAATACCCTTCTTGGGGTAGCTACATAGAGTGTTTGAGCAAATGTAAGGACTCACTCATTTTGAGTGAGCAGGAAACTGACACGCTACACTTGCTGGTTCCCAGCAACATAGCTTGTTAGAAGCTATGTTAATAGATAAAAGTGTTGATGTTGATAAGATTGCTATAAATGATCTTAAAAAAGGATGTATTAAATGATATATTTTTAATATAAGAAGAAATAGAGCATCTTAAGCAATACTATAAAGTAATCATTTTGCATCCAGTTATTGATCCCTTCAACTATATTATTATTAAAGTTTATTTGGAAAAATATGGTGCTTGGACATTGTATTTATGTCAAACATTTTAGAAATTAAAATACATGTAATTTATACTGAGTATAAAATACTCAGGCTAGCTTGAGTTTGCAGGTGGACATAAAAACCTTATGTATCATATGGTAAAGTGTCTCTTTTTCCTATGGTCTCACAGCCAAATGATTTGTTCTAACAAACCACTAAAAAACCACTACGGAGTTTTACATGGTTAACTGGCCTGCCTCAAAGAACTATTACCAGGAGAGTATTTATTGGTGTTTCAGTGTCCAATATGATGTTGCATAGATGGGCATTCTATTTTTCACTGCCTCTAAGCAAGAACTGGCTCTTTCCAAGAAAGGCTTAAATCCCCTATGGTCACACTGCACCAAATACCAATCCCTGCAGAGAAAATGCATATACTGCCTGTTCACTTTAGATAAACACAGAAACTATATTAATCCACCACAGCAATACCCAGTATTTTGTGGAATATATTTCATGGAAATAAAGATCCAGTTAGTTCTACCTGACAATCCCAAAGAAACAACTACTGGGATTTCATAGAGAGATCAGTAAATAGTTCATACAAAAGCAACAGCTTTTCTTTATACCAGCAATAACTACTGCAGTGTAATGGGAGGATGGGAGGAACAGCATACTGATGGAGTAACCAAATCCATAAAATGCACATGATTAGCTATTCATGAAATATGCAAGTCCTATATTTTTAAAAAGACAGTTTATAAACCTTTTCTCAAGAAGAAAGGATTTGAAATCACTTCAATGGGATGGGGGAAAAATATTGTAATGAAATGAATTTTACCCTGAATTTATCTATGTTTGATTACATCTAATGATATATCAAGTTTATTTTTAATATTAGAAGTCAATTTTAAAATATTTCTTGACAATGTGAAGCCAAATAGCACACCTCTTTAAATTCTTCACTCTAATTCAGTACTAGGTATTGCTGGTGACATATAACAAATCCTCAACTGATAAATGGATTAATTAAATAAATGAATAAATGCAATTAAAGTAATGAATAAGACATAGAAAGTATGTAATGAGACTAAAAACGTTTTTGACAAAAAAGAAATATTCCATAAATCAGAATAATCCATGAGGTCCTCATAGTTGTCATAGCTGGCCTCATAGTTGTCATGACTGACTTGTTCTAGACTGTTCTTCTATCATAGACCTATAAACTAGACAAATAAATGAAGGAACACTGTCACATGTTGAAAAAAATTACTGAAATGCTACAATCTGTGAAAGAAGTAAAATTACCAGGTAAACCCCACTAGTGTCCCAGTTCTCTGTCCAGAGACAGCTTCCTGACCATAGCATAGAAAGAAAGAGCTCAAGTGAGTACTGCAGTCCTTTTATATAAAAAAAACTGATAAAGACTCTGGGGAATAAGTATACACAATATTTTTCCTCAAGTATATGGATAGATATGGGTAGATTTTTAAATATAAAAATCCTTAACATTTTGAGTCACCCCCCTTATATCAGAGAAGACATTCGGGATTTTTTTTTTTTTTTTTTTGTGGATTGGCTAACTTCACTTAACATAATCTACTCAAAATGGGGAAGAGAGGAAGAGCATGGGAAGAAGATTACCTCTACATAGGGAAGAGGGGTGGGAGGGAAAAGGAGGGAAAAGGGGAATTGCATGGATGGTAGAAGGAGACCTCATTGTTATACAAAATACATGTATGAAGATGTGAGGAAAACAATAAGAATAGCATTACCCTAGATTAAGTAGGGAGAAGTGGTTGGAGGGGAGGGGAGAGGTTGGGGAGATAGGAAGGATAGTAGAATGAAACCGACATTATTATTACTGTGTGTGTATATGTGACTGCATGATCAATGTGATTATGCAACCTGATACTCAGAAAAATGAGAAATTATATCCCATCTGATTCAAATGTATGATATGTCAAGATCATTGTACTTTCATGTGTAACTAAATAAAACAAATTTTAAAAAATCCTTAACAAAATATTATCAAGCCAAATCCAGAAATATATGGTATTTCATTACCAACTAGTGTTTATCTCAGGAATGCAAGGTTGGTTCAACATTCAAAAATAAACATAAACTACTATATTTAAAGAATATTAGGATAAACCGTCATAAGTTAAAACTACTTTAGTAATAAAGGCCTTATTGTGTGAAATAAACATCCCATCCCCAAATAAAACAATAAGAAACACTAAAGAAAGTCTAAATAGAAATGGTTCACATAATTTGGAGAGAGCAATAATTTCTCAGAAAATAGAAACTGGAAACTGACATAAAGACCTAGGCCTAGGTCTAGACCTAGACCTAGACACAGATACAGATATAGAGACACAGAAAGACAATTATAGAGCATTTTCTATATAGAGCAAGACTTTTAAACCATCTCTGCAAATCCTTTGAACTTCATCATAAGCCTGAGCTAAAGAACCTCTCTGGCTATTCCTGTATATGTATGTAGAAACCCCATAGATATTATTTGGCCATTGGAGTTCCATGATTGAATGGGTAAAGAATGGTCACTTGGTAAAGACAGTAGAATTAATCAGACATAACTTTCCTATGTTCATTTATGAATACATGACCAGTGAAACGCCATATCATGTACAACCACAAGAATGGGATCCTAATTAGAATAAGTTATACTCTATGTATGTATAATATATCAAAATACATTCTACTGTCATGTATATCTAAAAATAAAAAAAATTTCTAAAAAAAGAACAGTCAATTGCCTGTCTTAAAGAATTTGGCTTTACTGAATTTTAACACTATCTGGTGTTTTATGTGATACAATTTCATATATTAACATGCAGGCATTGTTTCCAAGAAGTAGTTAAGTTCTAGCTCCTAGTCACAGATAAATAACATTTGCTCTTTAATAAACCATAGTACTAGAATAAGTGATAATACTTCAGTTGCAAGTTTGCTTTTACTATACTGTATTTGAATTGTTTCAGTGTTGTTTTCCCCCAACTACTGCAAGATAAAGAAGCCCAGTCACTATGTATAACTGGTTTTCCAGGTTACAGAGCTCACAGAAAGTCGAAAGATACTTAAAGTGTTAAATACAGAAAAGAAACTTGGAGAAATAACTGTGAAGACCAATTTACTGGTCTTGAGAATTTTGAAGGATAGGAATCACTTAAGAAAGGAGAATAGATCTATTTCAGTCCCAGAACACCCTATTATCATTTGCTTCACCTCTAATTTAAGACATTTAGTCTAAGACTGATAATGTTTTCCTTCTGGGTACAAGTGCCATTCCTGGGCTTTGTCCTCCAGTGCATTCCTTGTTTTCTACCACTGCTTTCTGTACCTGCCTTGAGTACCTCAGACTCCCACATCTGCTGGCTTCTAGCTAGCTAGTCAGAGGCACTGGAGAAACTGGAAGCTCTACAAAGGAGAAGCCAGGATACTTCTCCATCTCCTTCCAATTTGATCTTGGCCAGTGTCTCTGATAGTAAATATTTCTCCCATGTGGCTTTAGCATCTATCAAACATGTCTGAAGGGTTTGGCTGGGTAACTCAAACCCTGCTTCCTCTCTTTATCTCTCTAACCCAGCGGTGCCTGAGTTGTCTCTCATTCATTTGTCTTCTGTCAATATGAAATGGATTCTCTGCATATGATGTTTCTCATTTAAATACTTAGAAAGCTCCCAGTGGCTCCAGAGGCTAAGGCAGGAGGATCGAGTTCAAAGACAACCTCAGCAAAAAGTTAGGCACTAAGTAACTCAGTGAGACCCTGTCTCTAAATAAAATACAAAATTGGGCTGGGGATGTGGCTCAGTATTTGGGTGCCCTAAGTTCAATTTCCATTACCACTCCCTTAATCCCCCCACCAAATGTTAAATACTTAGAAAGTTTTTATTTTCCTAGATGGACTGTTATTCCATACAAGAAAAGTACTCATTGAAATATAACTTGGGGAGTTTCTTCCTAAGCAAAAGACCTTATTGCTGTGCCCTTCAGTTTCATTTTTCATCATCGTGTAGTGGGGAGACATCCTTTTAGGTGAGTTTATGAGGTTTGTGTGTGGTTTTCCCTATTACTGCTATGGCCTCTTACCAATATCAAAGGAAACTGTTCTTCATACTTGTGTTCTTACCTGCAGGTTTGAACTGTGGAACATAAAAGTGTTGAACTCTAAGGAGTTCTTAGAGCCTTTGGCTTTAATACTTTCTCACTATTATGGGTATTTTACAGCTATAAAATTTCTTTTGATTCCTACCAGTAACAGATGTTTGTATTTGACTGCCAGTATCCCTTTCCTTTCAGTCTGGTAGCTAAAGATATGTTCTTGGACCACATGCAGGATACAAGTACCTACTCCTCTGCTCCCTGACTGCAGTTGTGATCATGTTACCTAGGCCTGGCCAAGGGGAAGAGTTTATACTTCTGACCACAGTGACTGGGGCAGAGTTGGACAAGGTGTACAAACAGGGCCAATCAGCGCCTACACTGCCACCCAACAGTGGACCTTTCTGAATACCACAACTCTAGGAAATGATTACCTTTTTTAATGGGACTCTCTCCTATGAATTTTTTTGTACTGACTAAGAATGTAATCAGAAAATACCTCCTATTATTAGTTCTTTCAGGATCGTCTAAATTTGCAAACCCAGCTTCACCTGAGACAATACCCTTCTTGGGGTAGCTACATAGAGTGATTGAACAAGCATAAGGACTCACTCATTTTGACATGAAGCAGGAAACTGACACACCATGCTTGCTGGTTCCCAGTATGGTGGGCTGATGCTTTGCCATTCAAGAATCATAATTTGACTTCTCCCTCTGCCCAATCCCTCCTTCTTCCTCTTCCTTTCACAGATATTGCTACATAGCAAATAATTTGCACCCAAAGACCAGCTCAGTTTTTACTTTCATAGAACTCAATTTAAGAGATGATTGGTCTGAGAAGCAGATAAAGGTTGTAGTCAGCTTACCCAGCACATGACTGTAATGAAGACCCATTGTTAATGTAATGTAGAATACAGGCCTGGAACTACTACTATAAGTTTCATAGATGGCGGGCATTTTCCAGGATTTTCCAGAGAAACATAACCAGTAGAATGTGTATATATACATAAAAATATAAGGAATTGGCTCAAATACTAACGGAGTTGGAAGTCCAAAATCTATAGTGTCGATCTTATTTATTCTTTCAAAGAACCAACTTTTAGTTTTATCAATTTTTTCAATGATTTATTTGGTTTCAATTTCATTGATTTCCGCTCTGTTTTTAATTATTTCTTGCCTTCTGCTACATTTGCTGTTGTTTTGCTCTTCCTTTCTAGGGCTTTGAGATGAACTGTGAGCTCATTTATTTGTTGGTTTTTTCTTTTTTTGAGGAATGACCACCAGGCAATGAATTTTCCTCTTAAAACTGCTTTCATTGTGTCCCATAGATTCCGATATGTTGTGTCTGTATTTTCATTTATCTCTAAGAATTTTTTGATTTCCTCCTTTATGTCTTCTGTAACCCATTGATCATTCAGTAACATATTGTTCATTTTCCATGTGATGTAGGAGTTTTCCTTCCTTCTTTTATCATTGATTTCCAGTTTCATTCCATTATGATCGGATAAAATGCATGGTATTATCTCCACCCCTTTATATTTACTGAGGGTTGCCCTATGGCATAATATATGGTCTACTTTTGAGAAGGATCCATGTGCTGCTGAGAAAAAAACGTATATCCATTTGATGATGGTTGATATATTCTATATATGTCAGTTAAGTCTAGGTTATTGATTGTGATATTGAGTTCTATAGTTTCTTTATTCAACTTTTGTTTGGAGGATCTGTCCAATGGTGAGAGAGGTGTGTTGAAGTCACCCATAATTATTGTGTTGTGGTCTATTTGATTCTTGAACTTGAGGAGAATTTGTTTTATGAATGTCGCAGCACCATTATTTGGTGCATAAATATTGATAATTGTTATGTCTTGTTGGTTAATGGTTCCTTTTAAGAGTATATAATGACCTTCTTTATCCCTTTTGATTAACTTAGTCTTGAAGTCGATTTTATTCAATATGAGGATGGCCACCCCTGCTTGCTTACGAGGACCGTGTGCACGGTATATTTTTTCCCATCCTTTCACCTTCAGCCTGTGTATGTCTTTTCCAATCAGATGTGTCTCCTGGAGGCAGCATATTGTTGGATTTGTTTTTTTTTAATCCATGATAGCAGCCTATGTCACTTTATTGGAGAGTTTAAGCCATTAACATTCAGAGTTACTATTGATATATGGTTTGTAGTTCCATCCATGTTTGATTGTTTATCCTTTTTTCAAAAAATTTAGTTTGTTTCTCCATGATTATCTTTCCCCTCACCCTCTGTCTTTACTGAGGCACTTCCCACTGATGGTTTTGGTTATTGTTTTTCATTTCTTCCTCGTGTAGTGTTTTGCTCAAAATGCTTTGCAATGCTGGTTTTCTGGCTGCAAATTCTTTTAACTTTTGTTTATCATGAAAGATTTTTATTTCATTGTCATACCTGAAGCTTAATTTTGCTGGATACAGAATTCTTGGTTGGCATCCATTGTCTTTCAGTGTTTGAAATACATTGTTCCATGACCTTCTTGCTTTCAGTGTCTGTGATGAAAAATCCATTGTTAACCTTATTGGTTTACCCCTGAATGTAATCTGTCTCCTTTCTCTTGTAGCTTTTAATATTTTCTCGTTGTTCTGTATATTGGATATCTTCATAACAATGTGTCTTGGCGTTGGTCTACTGTGATTTTGTGTGCTCGGTGTCCTGTATGCGTCTTCAATTTGTATATCTGTTTCCTGTTTTATTTCTGGAAAGTTTTCTGTAATTGTTTCATTCAGCAGGTTACTCATTCCCTTGGTTTGAATCTCTGTACCTTCTTCTATCCCGATGACTCGTAAGTTTCGTTTTTTTATGTTATCCCATAACTCTTGGATGTTTTTCTCGTGATTTTTTACCAGCCTTTCTGAGTTGGCTAGACTCTTTTCAAGATGATATATTTTGTCTTCATTATTTGATGTTCTGGCTTATACTTGCTCCACTCTGTTAGTGATACTCTCAATTGAGTTTTTAATTTGGTTTATCGTTTCCTTCATTTCTAGAATTATTGTTTGATTATTTTTTATAATCTCTATCTCCTGATAGGGACGCGTAACTTCTTCTTTTATCTGTTATGTAATTCATTCTCAATGTGTTCTTTCGCTGCTTGAATTTGCTGTCTTGTATCGATACTCTTTAAGGTTCCATTCCATCTGTCTAAGGTGTTCCTTGAATTCTTTATATGACCATTTTTCTGATGACTCTAGGTCCTCCTGAATATTTAGGCTGTACTGCATTGTTTGTACTCCTTTTCTTCCTTGCTTTTTGAAGCTGCTCATGTTACTTCTTGTTCTGTTTGACTGCTGAGTTACTGTTTACTCCTATAAATTTATTAGATGCTTGGGAGTAAAGGTATTAGAAGGGAAGGGAAGAAGTCACTAAAGAGAATGAGAGTAAGCAGGTAGAATTCAAGGAAGGGGGAATAAGAAAATTGAAAAGAAATGAAAAGACAAAAGAAGAAAAAAAATAGGAAATAAAAAAAAGAAAAAAAAATTTTAAATAATAAAAAAATTAAAATTAAAATTAGAAGAAAAAAAATTTAAAAAAATTGTAAAAAAAATTAAAAAAACAACAAGAAAGAAAAAGGAAAATGAAAGAAAAACCCAAATCAAAAAAAAAAGAGAAAAGAAAAAAAAACTAATAAATGCTGTCTTAGAGTTTGATTAACTTCTCTTCCAGTAGGTGGCACTGTGCCCACCAGGCCAAGTTTCTCCTGTCAATACGTGGGAACCAATCACTTTGCAGCAGCTCCTCCCAGACTGGGCGAGTCTCCAATCCTGAGTGCCTAGGGCCTCCTCTTGTGTCTAGTCACTTCCCACTTTTCCTCTAGCCAGGCCCCTCTCACGGGTGTCGCTCATCACAATACTGGCTACACGCCAGGTCTGCTGCTCCCAGGAGCCCTGTTTTCATGAACGACTGGGCACACTCTCCCTGTTTGCCATTCCCTCAGACCCTAAGTTTGTAGAGCTTGGGGATGAGAATCCTCAGCGAATTTTACTTGCCCTCCGATAGCCACGCCTCCGGTAGCTGGTGCAAGAGACCTCAGCTGTCAGCACTCGTGGGAGCGGTAGTTCCGAACCGCGGGTCCCGCGCCACCTCTGATTCCCTGGTTCTGGCTATCATGCTCACGGGTGAGCTGGGAGGGGCCCTTAAGGTTTCCCCGATGTGTGGAGAGGGAAGGCTAGGGGATTACACACCTGTAGCCACAGGTTTCAATGAAGTTATCTCTTCCGCCGCAGTCTGGTGACGTCAGTTCTCTGCCATGGTGGTATCTCTTGCAAATGTCGATAGTTCATTTCCCTTTGCCGGGCAACCAATGGAACGGGTGGGTCCTTACTGTCTCTCCCAAGCCCCGTTTCAAACCTGTGGCCACTACTTATGAAGGCTCGGTAGGCATTTACCTCCGTAGGATGAGAAGGGCTGACCAGTTGTTTCAGCCGGATGGATTAATGCTGAGTCACAGCTGTTTGTCTGCGGGAAGTGGGTGAATGGGATCTTGAATTCAGCCGATCCAGGCTCAGTGTGTGTTCTGAGAGGCCCAGACTGTTCACCCCAGGTCCATGTCAGCTCAGCATTGCCTAGTGATCTTGAGCAAACAGATTTAGGTTATTTACGACTCCCTATGCCTGCACAGCTGAAGAGGTCAGAGACTTGATCTCTCTGCGCCCGCCGCCATGTTGGAATCCGGTCGTGTCATATTTTTTTTCATCCACTCATCTACTGATGGATATCTATGAGGGTTACGTAGTATAAACATGGGTATGCATGTATTATCATTGTATGGTGATTTTAATTCTTTATGATAAATATCGAGGAGTAATATAGCTGGGTCATATGGTGGTTCCATGCTTAACTTTTTGAGGAATGTCCATATTGATTTCCATAGTGGTTTTACTAATTTACAATCACACCAACAGTATAAATGTGTTCCCTTCTCTCCACATTCTTTTTAGCATTTATTATTGTTTGTATTCTTGATGACTGCCATTCTGACTGATGTGAGATTAAATCTCAGCATAGTTTTGATTTGCATTTCCCTAAATGCTAATGAAGTTGAACATTTTATCATATTGGCTATTTGTATTTATTTTTCAACAAATATGTCTATTTCAGAGACCAGAGCTCAGTGTATTGTGACCTCCTATAGGCAGGACCAGATACCTTTGTTTTCTATGTTGAGAAACTTCAACATACAGTTAAGTGCTTCTCTCTATTGATTTTGTGGGTCAGATATTGACTTTCTTTTTCTGCTGTATGCATGTCTTGCAACTATTCTTTGTGTCCAGGAAGGTCAAGTAGATACAACTGAAAACCAGTTAAATCTAAGTTAAATATCCTCTCATCCTGGGCCAAACTAAATGGATGGAACAATTGTGTTGGGCATTCAGGCATTGATCTTTTCATTCTTTTTGGAATAAGTAATGTGTTTCCTCAGCTTCCTACTTTGTCAAAGATCATAAACAGTCACATAGTTCATTATATGTCAGTCAGTCAATGAGAAGTTATTATTGGACACTTCCTACGTGTCTGGCATTGTAATAGTGGCATTTAATTTTTATTGCAAGTGCAAAATAACTTTTTGACCCTCATACAGAATAAATTATATAAAAGATTTAATCCTTTTCTTAAAAACTAAAAATCACGTTGCACTGAGTGAAAGTTTAATGCACATCAGGTCGTGATAAATTCCTGATCAGGTTTGCTTTAATCTACCATGGGGAAGAACTGACTCAATATAGCAAGTCATTTTTCCTCATAATAATAAATCTGATCTTGTTTTCATGGATGGTGTGGGAGATTTCACAGTCTCTAAAAAGCAGATGACATATGGCAACTGAAATGCCACCAACGTGAAAACAGAAGAGACCTTTGCAAGGCCAGAATTCAGTTGTTTGTTCAATTTTTCAACCACAGAAATCATTTATCTCTGAAAATCAGCCAGGGCGAAATTGGTTTAAAATGAAGTCTGAAATGATATTGCAGTTTCCCAAGTTCTCAAACAGCATAGGGAGGCTAATAAACAAGAATTTCTAACTCCTTAGCCTCTAATAACCAACATTTTCTAATAAAACCCAGGATTTGCAAGTCTTATAAATGGTGTCTAATTCCCAGTCAGGGGCCTGACTTTCAATGATTTCATTACTTGATCTTTTTGTCCTACTAGTTGCTTACTACCAAATATTCCAAGAAGAGAAGCAACAACAACTAAAAAATAAAATAAACTTGTGCCTTTCTTTGGTTCACCTTTGGTATAGGTTTGAGCAAATTAAATAAAGAAAAGAGATGGAAGGAGAACTTCATTGTTATACAGAATACATATATGATGTTGTAATGAGAAAAAGAAAAAAAGTGTGTCACATTAGATTGGATAGAGAGAAAGGATGGGAGAGGAGGGGAGGAGTAGGGAGGATAGGAAGGGCAGCAGAATAGAATAGACAATATGATTGATGTATGTACAGTCCATGTATGTATTATATGACAAAATACATTCTGCTGTCATGTATGACTAAAAAAAATACAAATAAATCATATGGTTAAAAAAAGAAAAGAGATAAAATAGTGGTTTATATAAAGGTATATTTTTAGAAGCATAATACTGAAATGGCTTCAGATAATTAATTACCTTAATTTGGGGTATTTGTTTGGATGGGGAAATGAGCAAAAGCTTCTTGAAATTGGAATTTAAGTAGGCTCTACTTGTTGAGCAAGACAGGAAAGATTTTGTTACTGGCTGATGTGATACTAGGTATATATATCATGTGTGTTACTTTCTGCTGCTTATAAACCTATTTTGCTGATTACATAGCAGCTGAGTCTCAGAACATAGACTCAAATCTGTCAGTGAAGTGGAATGAATAATTCAAAATTCAGGTTTTATTAAGAATATAGTGGGACTGGAGATACAGATCAGTGTTAGACTGTGTGCATAGCATGCCTAAGACCTAGCGTACCATGCCCAGCTCCAGAACAAAACCTAACCCCCACTACAAAGCCTCACATCACCTTAAAAATATAAAGGTCATTGCATATTCAGAATGTCAAGATGGATAACATATTTATAAATATCACCCTGTTGGTTCACTGTGCTTCTTTATGATGTGGCAGATCAGTCAATGTATTCATGGTCAAATGATCCAGAGCAGATTTAAAATATAAATATATATATAAAAGTGATAAAACACATCAAACTTAAGTATTAGATCAAGGATTTTTTTATACACATATCCAAATAACTGCTAAGTACATCAAGATATGACACATATCCAGAAGGCCAAATTTTCCTTCCTGCCCCTTCTCCATCAAAACCTAGTCAGTGGATTCCAACATGGCAGCGGGCACAGAGAGATCAAGTCTCTGACCTCTTCAGCTGTGCGGGCATAGGGAGTTGTAAACAATCTAAATTCTGTTTGCTCAGGATCACTAGACAATGCTGAGCTGACATGGATCTGGGACGAACAGTCTGGGCCTCTCAGAACACACACTGAGCCCGGATCGGCTAAATTCAAGCTCCCATTCACCAGCTTCCCGCAGACAAACAGCTGTGACTCAGCACTAATCCATCCAGCTGAAACAACTGGTCAGCCCTTCTGATCCTATGGAGATAAATGCCAACCGAGCCTTCATAGATAGTGGCCACAGGTTTGAAAAGGGGCTAGGGAGAGACAGTAAGGACCCAACCGTTGCATTGGTCACCCAGCAAAGGGAAATGAACTGTCGCCATTTGCAAGAGATACCACCATGGCAGAGAACTGACGTCACCAGACTGCAGCGGAGGAGATAACTTCATTGAAACCTGTGGCTACAGGTGTGTAATTCCCTAGCCTTCCCTCTCCACACATCGGGGAAACCTTAAGGGCCCCTCCCAGCTCTCCTGTGAGCGCGATAGCCAGACTGAGGGAATCAGAGGTGGCGCGGGACCCGTGGCGCTGAACCTCCGGCTACCGCTCCCACCAGTGCTGACAACTGAGGTCTCTTGCACCAGCTACGGAGGCGTGGCTACCGGAGGGCAAGTAAAATTCCATGAGGATTCTCATTCCCAAGCTCTACAAACTTAGGGTCTGAGGGAATGGCAAACTGGGAGAGTGTGCCCAGTCGTTCATGAAAACAGGGCTCCCAGGAGCAGCAGACCTGGCGTGTAGCCAGTATTGTGGTGAGCGGCACCCGTGAGAGGGGCCTGGCTAGAGGAAAAGTGGGGAAGTGACTAGACACAAGGCACTCAGGATTGGAGACTTGTGCAGTCTGGGAGGAGGATCTGCTGCACAGTGATTGGTTCCCGCGTATTGACAGGAGAAACTTGGCCTGGTGGGCACAGCGCCACCTACTGGAAGAGAAGTTAATCAAACTCTAAGACTGCATTTATTAGGTTTTTTTTTCTCTTTTTTTTGATTTGGGTTTTTTCTTTCATTTTCATTTTTCTTTCTTGTTGTTTTTTAAATTTTTTTTTACAATTTTTTTAAAATTTTTTCTTCTAATTTTAATTTTAATTTTTTTAATTATTATTATTATTTTTTTTAAATTTTTTTCTTTTTTTCTTTCCTATTTTTTTCTTCTTTTGTCTTTTCATTTCTTTTCAATTTTCTTATTCCCCCTCCCTTGAATTCTACCTGCTTACTCTCATTGTCTTTAGTGACTTCCTCCCTTCCCTTCTAATACCTTTACTCCCAAGCATCTAATAAATTTATAGGAGTAAACACTAACTCAGCAGTCAAACAGAACAAGAAGTAACATGAGCAGCTTCAAAAAGCAAGGAAGAAAAGGAGTACAAACAATGAAGGACAGCCTAAGTATTCAGGAGAACCTAGAGTCATCAGAAAAATGGTCATATAAAGAACTCAAGAAACACCTCAGACAGATGGAATGGAACCTTAAAGAGGATACGAGACAGCAAATTCAAGCAGTGAAAGAACACATTGAGAATGAATTACATAAACAGATAAAAGAAGAAGTTACACGTCCCTATCAGGAGATAGAGATTATAAAAAATAATCAAACAATAATTCTAGAAATGAAGGAAACGATAAACCAAATTAAAAACTCAATTGAGAGTATCACTAACAGAGTGGAGCAAATATAAGCCAGAACATCAAATAATGAAGACAAAATATATCATCTTGAAAAGAGTCTAGCCAACTCAGAAAGGCTGGTAAAAAATCACGAGAAAAACATCCAAGAGTTATGGGATAACATAAAAAAACGAAACTTACGAGTCATCAGGATAGAAGAAGGTACAGAGATTCAAACCAAGGGAATGAGTAACCTGCTGAATGAAACAATTACAGAAAACTTTCCAGAAATAAAACAGGAAACAGATATACAAATTGAAGACGCATACAGGACACCGAGCACACAAAATCACAGTAGACCAACGCCAAGACACATTGTTATGAAGATATCAAATATAGAGAACAACGAGAAAATATTAAAAGCTACAAGAGAAAGGAGACAGATTACATTCAGGGGTAAACCAATAAGGTTAACAATGGATTTTTCATCACAGACACTGAAAGCAAGAAGGTCATGGAACAATGTATTTCAAACACTGAAAGACAATGGATGCCAACCAAGAATTCTGTATCCAGCAAAATTAAGCTTCAGGTATGACAATGAAATAAAAATCTTTCATGATAAACAAAAGTTAAAAGAATTTGCAGCCAGAAAACCAGCATTGCAAAGCATTTTGAGCAAAACACTACACGAGGAAGAAATGAAAAACAATAACCAAAACCATCAGTGGGAAGTGCCTCAGTAAAGACAGAGGGTGAGGGGAAAGATAATCATGGAGAAACAAACTAAATTTTTTGAAAAAAGGATAAACAATCAAACATGGATGGAACTACAAACCATATATCAATAGTAACTCTGAATGTTAATGGCTTAAACTCTCCAATAAAGTGACATAGGCTGCTATCATGGATTAAAAAAAAACAAATCCAACAATATGCTGCCTCCAGGAGACACATCTGATTGGAAAAGACATACACAGGCTGAAGGTGAAAGGATGGGAAAAAATATACCGTGCACACGGTCCTCGTAAGCAAGCAGGGGTGGCCATCCTCATATTGAATAAAATCGACTTCAAGACTAAGTTAATCAAAAGGGATAAAGAAGGTCATTATATACTCTTAAAAGGAACCATTAACCAACAAGACATAACAATTATCAATATTTATGCACCAAATAATGGTGCTGCGACATTCATAAAACAAATTCTCCTCAAGTTCAAGAATCAAATAGACCACAACACAATAATTATGGGTGACTTCAACACACCTCTCTCACCATTGGACAGATCCTCCAAACAAAAGTTGAATAAAGAAACTATAGAACTCAATATCACAATCAATAACCTAGACTTAACTGACATATATAGAATATATCAACCATCATCAAATGGATATACGTTTTTTTCTCAGCAGCACATGGATCCTTCTCAAAAGTAGACCATATATTATGCCATAGGGCAACCCTCAGTAAATATAAAGGGGTGGAGATAATACCATGCATTTTATCCGATCATAATGGAATGAAACTGGAAATCAATGATAAAAGAAGGAAGGAAAACTCCTACATCACATGGAAAATGAACAATATGTTACTGAATGATCAATGGGTTACAGAAGACATAAAGGAGGAAATCAAAAAATTCTTAGAGATAAATGAAAATACAGACACAACATATCGGAATCTATGGGACACAATGAAAGCAGTTTTAAGAGGAAAATTCATTGCCTGGTGGTCATTCCTCAAAAAAAGAAAAAACCAACAAATAAATGAGCTCACAGTTCATCTCAAAGCCCTAGAAAGGAAGAGCAAAACAACAGCAAATGTAGCAGAAGGCAAGAAATAATTAAAATCAGAGCGGAAATCAATGAAATTGAAATGAAAGAAACTATTGAAAAAATTAATGAAGCTAAAAGTTGGTTCTTTTAAAAAATAAATAAGATCGACAGACCTTTAGCCATGCTAACGAAGAGAAGAAGAGAGAGAACCCAAATTACTAACATACGGGATGAAAAAGGCAATATCACAACAGATGCTACAGAAATACAGAAGACAATTAGAAATTATTTTGAAAACCTATATTCCAATAAAATAGAAGATAGTGAAGACATCGATAAATTTGTTAAGTCATATGATTTGCCCAGACTGAGTCAGGAGAATACACACAATTTGAACAGACCAATATCAATGGATGAAATTGAAGAAGCCATCAAATGACTACCAACCAAGAAAAGCCCAGGACCGGATGGGTATACAGCGGAGTTTTACAAAACCTTTAAAGAAGAATTAATACCAATACTTTTCAAGTTATTTCAGGAAATAGACAAAGAGAGAGCTCTGCCAAATTTATTCTATGAGGCCAACATCACCCTGATTCCGAAACCAGACAAAGACACCTCAAAGAAAGAAAACTACAGACCAATATCTCTAATGAACCTAGATGCAAAAATCCTTAATAAAATTCTGGCGAATCGAATACAAAAACACATCAAAAACATTGTGCACCATGATCAAGTAGGATTCATCCCTGGGATGCAAGGATGGTTCAATGTACGGAAATCAATAAATGTTATTCACCACATCAATACACTTAAAGATAAGAACCATATGATCATCTCGATAGAAGCAGAGAAAGCATTCGACAAAGTACAGCATCCCTTTATGTTCAAAACATTAGAAAAACTAGGGATAACAGGAACTTACCTTGACATTGTAAAAGCTATCTATGCTAAGCCTCAGGCTAGCATCATTCTGAATGGACAAAAGTTAAAGGCATTCCCTCTAAAATCTGGAACAATACAGGGATGCCCTCTATCACCACTTCTATTCAGTATAGTTCTCGAAACACTGGCCAGAGCAATTAGACAGATGAAAGAAAATAAAGGCATAAAAATAGGAAAAGAAGAACTTAAATTATCACTATTTGCAGATGACATGATTCTACACCTAGAAGACCCAAAAGGGTCTACAAAAAAACTACTAGAACTAATAAATGAATTCAGCAAAGTGGCAGGATATAAAATCAACACGCATAAATCAAAGGCATTTCTGTATATCAGCGACAAAACTTCTGAAACGGAAATGAGGAAAAACACTCCATTCACAATATCCTCAAAAAATAAATAAATAAATAAAATACTTGGGAATCAACCTAACAAAAGAGGTGAAAGATTTATACAATGAAAACTACAGAACCCTAAAAAGAGAAGTAGAAGAAGATCTTAGAAGATGGAAAAATATACACTGTTCATGGATAGGCAGAACTAACATTTTCAAAATGGCGATATTACCAAAAGTTCTCTATAGGTTTAATGCAATGCCAATCAAAATCCCAATGGCATTTCTTGTAGAAATAGATAAAGCAATCCTGAAATTCATATGGAACAATAAAAGACCCAGAATAGCAAAAGCAATTCTAAGCAGGAAGTG
Organism: Spermophilus citellus; assembly: GCF_964194105.1. Classification (NCBI taxonomy): domain Eukaryota; kingdom Metazoa; phylum Chordata; class Mammalia; order Rodentia; family Sciuridae; genus Spermophilus; species Spermophilus citellus. The sequence continues at coordinate 95,108,623 of NC_138188.1, read as the reverse complement.
TGAATCAGGCGGTATAGCGATACCAGATTTCAAACTATATTACAGAGCAATAGTGACAAAAACAGCATGGTACTGGTACCAAAACAGGCGGGTGGACCAATGGTATAGAATAGAGGACACAGAGACTAATCCACAAAGTTACAACTATCTTATATTTGATAAAGGGGCTAAAAGCATGCAATGGAGGAAGGATAGCATCTTCAACAAATGGTGCTGGGAAAACTGGAAATCCATATGCAACAAAATGAAACTGAATCCCTTTCTCTCGCCATGCACAAAAGTTAACTCAAAATGGATCAAGGAGCTTGATATCAAATCAGAAACTCTGCGTCTGATAGAAGAAAAAGTTGGCTCCGATCTACATATGGTGGGGTCGGGGTCCAAATTCCTTAATAGGACACCTACAGCTCAAGAGTTAATAACAAGAATCAACAAATGGGACTTACTTAAACTAAAAAGTTTTTTCTCAGCAAGAGAAACAATAAGAGAGGTAAATAGAGAGCCTACATCCTGGGAACAAATTTTTACTCCTCACACTTCAGATAGAGCCCTAATATCCAGAGTATACAAAGAACTCAAAAAATTAGACAATAAGATAACAAATAACCCAATCAACAAATGGGCCAAGGACCTGAACAGACACTTCTCAGAGGAGGATATACAATCAATCAACAAGTACATGAAAAAATTCTCAACATCTCTAGCAGTCAGAGAAATGCAAATCAAAACCACCCTAAGATATCATCTCACTCCAGTAAGATTGGCAGCCACTATGAAGTCAAACAACAACAAGTGCTGGCGAGGATGTGGAGAAAAGGGTACACTTGTACATTGCTGGTGGGACTGCAAATTGGTGTGGCCAATTTGGAAAGCAGTTTGGAGATTCCTGGGAAAGCTGGGAATGGAACCACCATTTGTCCCTGCTATTGCCCTTCTCGGACTATTCCCTGAAGACCTTAAAAGAGCATGCTACAGGGATACTGCCACATCGATGTTCATAGCAGCACAATTCACAATATCTAGACTGTGGAACCAACCCAGATGCCCTTCAATAGATGAATGGATAAAAAAAAAATGTGGCATCTATACACAATGGAGTACTATGCAGCAATAAAAAATGAGAAAATCATAGAATTTTCAGGGAAATGGATGGCACTAGAGCAGATTATGCTTAGTGAAGCTAGCCAATCCCTAAAAAACAAATACCAAATGTCTTCTTTGATATAATGAGAGCAACTATGAACAGAGCAGGGAGGAAGAGCAGGAAGAAAAGAGTAACATTAAACAGAGACATGAGATGGGAGGGAAAGGGAGAGAAAAGGGAAATTGCAAGGAAATGAAGGGAGACCCTCATTGCTATACAAAATTACATATAAGAGGTTGTGAGGGGAATGGGAAAATAAACAAGGAGAGAAATGAATTACAGTAGATGGGGTAGAGAGAGAAGATGGGAGGGGAGGGGAGGGGGGATAGTAGGGGATAGGAAAGGTAGCAGAATACAACAATTACTAATAGGGCATTATGTAAAATTGTGGATGTGTAACCGACGTGATTCTGCAATCTGCATTTGGGGTAAAATTGGGGGTTCATAACCCACTTCAATCTAATGTATGAAATGTGATATATCAAGAGCTTTGTAATGTTGTGAACAACTAATAAAAAAATAAAAAATAAATAAATAAATAAAAGTAAAAAAAATGTGATACACACACACACACACACACACACACACTAGAATTTTATTCCTATGTAAAGAAAAATAAAATTTGTATAGGAAGGATGAAACTTAAGAACATTATATTAAGCAGAATAAGCTAAACTCAGAAGGTCAAGGGTTGTATGTTGTCTCTCATATATGGAGTTAGAGAGAAAAAGGAAAAGGAAGGTGAGCAGGTTGGGGTTTTAGGAAGTGTGATCACATGGAAATCAAAGGGAGATCAGTGGAATAGAGTAAAGGGACCAGAAGGCGGAAGCCGGGGAAAGGGTGGGGAAATGCTGGGGAGTTATATTCACCAAATTATATTGTTACATATTCTGTGCATGTAGGACTATGTAACAACAAATTCCACTATTGTGTCCAACTCTATCACACCAAAAGAAAATGTAGAAAAAAATATTCATTGAATAATAAGGTGATTGCAACATACAATGTTCACAGTGCCCTTGAGTTGAAGTTGAATGATTGCTTATTTGGAGTGAATAGGGATAGTTAGAACAGGGAACTCATTTGCGTACTCTGTTCTACAAAAGAAGAAGTTGTATTTATTTTCAATGTTGTTTTGGTATTTTCCCTTTGATTCCAATTTAGACTTTATGATCTGCCAATTTTCAAGAAGGGCTCTTTTTTTCAGGAAGAAAATTCACCAGTTCAATGTTACTAATTCATCTAAGTTTGGTGTAGCATCTGTAGCATATTGTGTTAGTTACTTACTTCTTTTCAATGTCCAATTTACATATTCTGGTCAAAGTCTTGGAGATTTAGGTAGTATTGGCATCGTTTATGTAAAAACTTCTCCAGCAATATTTTTGGTCACACTGCTCGGCCCTGTGTTGGAAAAGAATATAGAAATAAATACTGTAAACATTTGCTGCAGTCTGGCTGGGCACAGAATCACGAGCCACCACACACCTTGTAGATTCAAACAGCAATTCTTTATTCCTGAACTCACACCGGCCCTCTACAAACACATTCTGGGGAAATCCACGTTCTGCTGCCAAATTCCATACCTCCACTGGGGCTCTGTCTCCCCAAAATACTCTCTGAATCCCGTGAGAACTCAACGGGAACTCAGGCAGCAGGATACACCCTATTCCCAGCAGGAATAACCTTAAACCTGGAACTGCCCTAAACCCAGATTGTCCTAAACCGGGAACGCCCTAAACCCGGGAACGCCCTAAACCCGGATCCGCCCTGGTCCTTGAGCAAGGTCACCTTACTCAAGCATACATGCAATGTCACAGCAAATGTCCAAGGCAAGTCCATTTCCATGAGTCCTTCCTCTAAGCAACATGGGGTATGCTGGCAAGGAAATTTCGATGCATCATTCCTACTTGGTAATGGCTCTCAGCAAACATTGACTTCATAAAATTTAGCAAATTTCAGGAAAACTTATGTGCTTCTAATATTTGAATAGGAATTTACATAGATACTTCTGATTGACTCACTGACAATCTCTATTTTATTTTATTTGCAGTACTGGGAATTGAACTCAGGATCTTGCAGAAGCTAGGCAAGTGCTCTACCACTGAGCTACACCCAATTCTTCTTCTTCTTTTTTTTCTTTCTTTTTTCTATGACAGAATCTCACTAAGTTGCCCAGGATAGCCTTGAACTGGAGATCCTCTTGATTCACCCTCCAAGTAGCTGGGATTACAGGTATGCACCATTATGCTTGGCACTTATCATTTATTAGAACTGAAAGAACTGTGGCTCATTTAAAAAATAGAAGTTAAGGAGATTCTAGATGGCAGGCTAGAGGAAGTTTGCATTCCTAGTTGCTCCCTAGCTAGGGATTCAAGCAGTGAGACTTCTGCTCCTCAGTGAGATGGATATAGGAAGGATTTCACTAAAATTCAATATTAGTCAGTCAGTGTTTTAGAGGCTCAGAAATTTAGGTACATTAAACAAAGGAGAAAGAGTACATTGGAGCTGAACTGGTTATGGCAGCAGCAGCTGTAGTGGTGATGGTTCACCACAGAGGGAGGGCAAACAGAGAGAAACAGAGATTTGGCAAGGAAAACCCAGAGACCAGAGAAGAACCTTAGAGGCACTGCACTGTGCACTGGGGCTTGAAAAACACTCTTTGATTCCCAGCCATGGAGAGTTGAGGCAGGAGGAATGTTGAAGTGGCCATGCAGCAGCTGCTGCTGTGGGAGCTGGGAGATCTTGGCAAACACTGTCACATTGTCCCAGCAAGTGCCTACTGTGTGGGGAAGGGTATACCTAGCAAAACAGGGGTGATACAGACACAGAGAAGATAGTAGGCAGGGGGAGCTAAGTGGGTAAAAACAAGGTGTTGGGGCAGGCCCAAGATAGCTATAGTTAGGCTCCCTTGAGGAGACTTTCAGTGGACTATGTTATATTTTACCTTATGTTTTTAGCATGTATCCAAGGCCATGAATCACGATTTGAGTGTAGTCAAGGTCAATGAATGTGCTCGAGGTCATAAACATTTGTTTGTGAGCATGCTCTGGCTGATATAACTTTTAGCACTGTTCCTTTTTTGTTTGGCCTGCTTATAAAAGAGGTCTATGGAAAAGACTTGGGGGTAAAATGGGGGCTAAAATGGAATTGGCTGAGGGATAAAGCTGATGCTGGAGGGTAGAAGCTGTCACCATTTATAAATAAAGCATATCTAATAGATTAACATCTTGTATCTTCTTCCACCTCTGAGCTCAAATCTAGGTTTGAGTGCCCCAAATGGCATGAAGCCCAACTCACTTCTCCTTTTAATCTGACAGCTCGAATGACCAGCTAAAGCAGGTCAGGAATCCAAAGAGGCATGTGTGAATACAATTGGGTACTAAGTCTGGGAAGGCTTTGATCCTGGGTAGCAAAGTATGTGGCGGATTGGCTTCCCTGCCCCATGAGTAGAATTATTGGGAGGCTTCTGATATCCAGACCTCTGATATGAGATTAGCAACTGCCAGGCCCTATAGGTATATTTATCTAATCTCTCCAGAGCAGACACCACCCAACAAAGCCCTAAGGACTGATTTGACCTAAGCCCCACCCACTAAACTCCAATCATAGACCTCTACATCTCCACCCTGGGAGTGCAGTAATTCTATCTATGCAGACAAAATTCCAACCAATAGTACATTCCACTCCAGCCTACCTCATGCTAGTGAGAAAGGGAGCTGAAAAATTTTTCAACCAGCTTCAGGCTTAGGCCACTTCAAGCTACAGCTTAGAGAGCAACACAAAAAGAGGAAAGGATAACACCCAGACCTTGCCTTTGCTCTTGTTCAATGCCTAGCTCAAGAGGTATAGACAGTGAATGTCCATTTTTTTGACCACCTCAATGGAAATAATTCCATCATCTTTATTAATTAACTTTTTTCTTTTTTATGTGTCTGTGGTGTGTGTGTGTGTGTGTGTGTGTGTGTGTTCCTCATGTGTTGATTGGTTCATGGATATATATACAAATAAATATTTGTGTATTTTTTTCTAATTTTTATTATTTTTTAATGTAGTTATTTTTCCTTGTCTTTTGAGGGTTAGTGATTTGGGGTTTGTATGTTTTGGTTTTGTTTAGTATTGTTTTCATTTGTTTGTTTCTCTTTCTCTATTTTCTTATCCTGCTTATAACAAAGTTCTGTTGTTCTCTTTCTCTCTCTCTTTACTTTGCTTCTCCTATTTTTTCTCTTCCTTTCTTATAACCATCACCTGCTACATCTCTTCTGCTTTCTATCCATTCTCTATTATTAATGCTGATGAAATTATTATTTATTATTATTGCTGTGCATGACACAATTGACAAATTGACACCTGCTCTTTGCTTTAAAGCCAGTTCACAGATACTGTTGAAAACTGCTGACCCCATCATTTCTGGTTGGTTGTTTTTTTTTGTTTTGTTTTGTTTTTTCTTGGTGGTAATTGAGGTTGTAGATGTCATGATAGGAAATAGGTATTTATTTTGATGCCATATATTGTTTGCATCTGTTGTTGAAATTTTTAGTTTTTCCCTATTCTGTGAAGTGGAGACCTACAGGGAAACTAAAAGTTCACAGAGAATCTGATGCTAAACTAAACTCAAACAACAGACAGTGCACCTTACTCTACACGCAAGTTAATGTCACTCAATCTTCATCTATACTTTAATACAAAGAATAGAAAAGACAAAAACTCAAACTAATGACCAGGCCCCAAGTAGAAATGACCAGTCCCACCTACAGACAGCCACTGTTTCAACAAAAATAGAATTAACCCAAAGGCTGTGGGTACCACACCTATGAGGGGGTCTCAATCTATATCACTCTAGGAAACTTTGAAGAAGAGAGAAAACCCCAAGTTAATAATATTAGAGATGGAAAAGGAGAAATCACTACAGATATCACAGAAATCCAGCAAGATCATTAGGGATTATTTTGAAAATCTATGTTCCAGTAAGTTAATACATTTCTAGAGAAACACAATCTTCCAAAATTGAATCAAGAGAACATAAAAAACCTAAACTGACCAATAACTATCAATGAGATATAAGCAGTAATAAAAAGTATTCCAACAAAGAAAGGCCCAGAACCAGATAAATTCTCAGCTACATTCTACCATATCTTTAAAGAAGAACTAATGCCAATGCTCCCCAAACTATTCCATGAAACAGAAATGAATGGAACACTTTCAAATTCATTCTATGAAACCAGTATCACAATCATATGAAAATAAGATTAAGGACACTTCAAAGAATGAAAACTATAGACCAATATCCCTAATAACTTAGATTTTATAATACTTAATAAAATATAATTAAACCATGCTTAACAACATATCAAAAAAGATTGTACACCAGGACCTAGTTGGATTTATTCCAGAGATGCAAGGATGGTTTAATATATGAAAATCAGCAAATATAATTTATCATATAAATAGTATTAAAGACATAAATCCTTTAGTTATCTCAATATATGCAGAGAAGAACTTTGATAAAATTCAGCACACATTTATGATAAAAGCACTGAAGAAACTAGGGATAGAAAAAAACTTCTTCAACATTATAAAGGATATATATGAGAAATCCAAAGTTAACCTTATATTAAATGAGGAAAAGCTAAAAATATTTTCTTTAAAATCTGTAATAAGACAAGGATATGTGCTCTCATGACTCTTGTTTAATATAGTGCCAGAAATTCTAGCCATAGCAATTAGGCAAGAGAAATAAAATAAAAGGGATCAAAAAAAGGAAAGGAAGAAGTCAAATTATTACTGCTTGAAGATAATATTATTCCATACTAGAAGATCCCAAGACTCCACCCAAAGACTGCTAGAACTAATAAACAAATAATAAAACAAATAATAAAAATAACAAAAACCTGCAAAGCAGCAGGTTACAAAATCAACAAACAAAAGTCAATAACTTTCCTATACACCAACAGTGAATTTGCTGAGAAAGAAATCAGAAAAACAATTCCATTCACAATCGCCTCAAAAAAAAAAAAAAAAAAAGCAAACCTAGGAATAAATCTAACCAAGGATGTAAAATCCGTCTATAATGAAAACTGTAGAACTTAAAGAAAGAAATTCAAGAAGACTCCAGAAGATGGGAATACCTCCCATGTTCTTGTATAGGCAGTATTAATATTGTTAAAATGGCCATACTACAAAAAACAATATATATATATATAGATTCAATGCAGTCCTCATCAAAATACCAATGACATTCTTCACAGAAAAAAAATAGTCCTAAAATTCATTTGGAAGAATAAAAGACCCAGAATAGCCAAATCAGTTCTAAGTCAAAAAAGCAATGCTGTAGGCATCACAAACCTGATTTCAAATAACACCACAGAGTGACAGTAACAAAAACTTCAAGGTCCTGGCTTAAAAACAGACACACAGACCAGTGGTATGAAATAGAAGACCTAGAGACAAACCCACACATCTATAGTCATCTGATCCTTAACAAAAGTGCCAAAATCAAACACTGGAGAAAAGACAGACTTTTTAACAAATGGTACTAAGACAACTGGCTATCCATATGTAGAAGAATGAAAGTAGACCCTTATCTCTCACCCTGCACAAAAAAATCAACTCAAAATGCATCAAAGATCTAAGAATTATATCAGAAACTGTGCAACTCCTGGAAGAAAACATAAGGTCAACAATCTAACACTTAGACAAAGGCAACAACTTTCTCAGTAGAATCCTTAAAGCTCAGGTAATAATGCCAAGAGTTAAAAATGGGATGGCATCAAATTTAAAAATTCTGTACATAAAAAGGAAACAATTAGAAATGTGAAGCAAAACCCTACAGAATAGAAGAAAATCTTTACTAGCTACTTTTTTGACAGAGGATTAATATTTAGAATATACAAAGAACTCAGAAAACTTTATAACAAAAAATCAAATAACCCAACTAGTAAATGAGAAAATGAATTAAGTAGACAATTCTTAAAATAAATACAAATGGCCAACAAATAAAAAAAAAGTTCAACATCATTAACAATTAGAAAATATAAATCAAAACTACACTGAGATTTCATTTCACATCAGTCACAATGGCAGTCATCGAGAATACAAATAATGATAAATGTTGGAGAGAACATGGTGAAAAAGGAACACTATAACACTGTTTGTGGGACCATAAATTAGTGTAAATTCTATGGAAATCAGTATGGAGGCTCCTCAAAGAGTATGAATGGAATTACTATATGACCCAACTGTACCACTTCTCAGTATTTATCCTGCAGGAAGAATTAGTCATCTTCCTTCAGTGACATATGTATACCCAGGTTTACAGCAACACAATAGCCAAACTATGAAAGCAGCCTAGGTGTCCATTAATGGATGAAAGGATAAAGAAAATGTGATATATATAATGGAGCTTTATTCAGCCATAAAGAAAAATGAAATTATGTCAATCACCAGAAAATGGATGGAACTAGAGACCACTACATTAAACAAAATAAGTCAAACTCAGAAGGTTGAAGGTTGTACATATTCTCTCATATGCAGAAGCTAGAAAGGAAAAATAAAAAACAATGGGGTGGACCTCATGGAAATTAGAGTGAGATCAGTAGAGGTAAGAGACCAAGGGTTTGGAGGAGTAAAGCACTGGGGAATGATATTGGCCAAATTATATCGTTATATCGTGTGCATGTATGAATATGTAACAACAAATTCCATAAGTATGTACAAATATAATGCACCAATTAAAAATGTGAGAAAAAAGTCATTCCTATGTATCATTGATGTGGAAACTAAAAAGAAAAAAGATGATCTGAAAGCAGAAGATGAACTATTATAGACTAGGAAGTGGGCCAGGGGGAGCAGAAACAGGAAAGGGAGGGAATTGAAGAAATGGATGGACATGATTAATACACAATACATATCTGTATGGAAATATCATAGTACATCTCAATAGCTTTAACAATAAATATGTTAATAATTATAATTTTAAAAAACTAAGACAGCACTACATAAATAAATAAAATAAATGTATTTTGTCCATCTACAACTAAATTTTTTTTAAAAAGCTAAATATTCTTTTTTTTTAGCACACTATGACATTATTTATTCAACATCAAAACAAACATAAACCAAGCTATTTGTGTCTTTATAGCTGCAATAATGTCAAAGGAGAGATATGAGATCAGAGGATAAGAGAATCAATGTGGAATTTCATTTGCTGATACTGTTTTATTTGACGATGAGAATATATTCACGTATCATGTGTGTGTGTCTGTCAGCTTCCATCACTATAATGAAATTTCTGAGAGAATCAACTTGGAAAAGTTTATTATGATTCAAAGTTTTGGCGGTTTCTAGTCCATAATTGGTTGGCCCCATTACTCTAGGACGGTGACAAGAAGCCCATCAAGGTAGGAGTGTGTGTTGAAGCAAAACTGCTCCCATCACAAGCCAGGGAACAAAAAGATGGAGGAAGGGGTTGGGACCTAAGGACCTCTCACTAGGACTGCCTCTCAAAGGTCCACCATCTCCCAAAGTTGCCACCTTAGGGACCAAGTCTTTTAAGACCTGGCTCTTTGAAGGACTTTCAAGATCCAAACCATAGCAATCTGTATATTTAAATTCTTTTTGGAGAATGGATAAGAACTTCTAGCATGATAATAGCTACATTCCATAGTGTCTCCCCTCTTCTCCTTACTATCACATAAAATCATGTTTTAAGCAAAACTGGACTCCTACTTTTCCTACCCTAAATTCAGCCATTGAAATAAATAAATGCTCCTCATCTGGTTGTTTGCTTTTGGTCTCTTCTGAAGCATGATTGTTTTTAAATATTTTTGTCCAGTTTTGCAGTTGCTTTGTGGGGAGATTTGCTGATCTTTTCACTCCATCATCCCTGGAATTCAATCATTTTAATTTTTACCTGAGTTTATGATTTGAGGTACTTTTGTTGTTGTTGTTCTGTGTTGTGAGGTCCTTTTTGCAAGTTAATGTTTTCAATTTTTTTTTACTAATCAAAAATTTTATTTTTTATTTTTTTTTGATCTTAAAGACAATAATAAATTTATTTTACTAAATTTCAGCCAGGAACAGAAAATGCAACATTTTAAATACTTTCTACTCAGGAGAAATGTTCAATATGACTCATAAAAGGATATAAATATAAAAGAATTTTCATTCTATCTTTTACTGTGTTTGTAGTCTATCATCACTGGTTTTGTTTCTAATATAAGAAGATGACCTAAAGAATCCTAAAGTAGAAAGTTAAAATTCTTTAAAAATGAATCTTGAAAACTACCCAGAGAGCATATCTTGGTTATATAATAAGTTACTAGCTGAGTTGCATATAAATCAGAGATTTAGACTGAACCAAGAGGCAAGGAAACAGTATTTAAACTTACTCTCTATAGCTAGAATGTTCACCAGGGAAATCTTTACAGTATGTTCTGTTTTGTCTTGTTTTGTGGTGCTGGGATCGAACCCAGGGCCTCACACATGGGAGGCAATCTCTCTACCACTGAACTACTTCCCCAGCTCTATAAGGTCTTTTGTTGTGTTCATTGTTACTGCTTTTGTTGTTGTTGTTTTTCTAGATATTCCTACTACCTGGATGCTTGATTAAGTATAAGATTACTACAATTAATATTATCATACTCTGATGTTTGAACTCAGCAACTACTAATACCCTACCTTAACACCCACACCATGACTTTGTAAATCCTCAGAATCATTAGAAAGATGGAATTTTGCTTCTTTGACAATTGAATGTCAACTACCTCTAAAACTTTTAAGAGAGAGTCAAACATGTACAAAATAAGATCTCTATTTACTAAGAATTTAATTTGTATTTAAGAGATGACCTAAATATGAAAATTGCAAACAAAGACCTCTTTTAAGAGATAGGATTCCAACAGTAAACCCATATCTATCTATATTAACTGTAGTTTTTTTTTATTGGTTGTTCAAAACATTACATAGTTCTTGATATATCATATTTCACACTTTGATTCAAGTGGGTTATGAACTCCCATTTTTACCCCGTATACAGATTGCAGAATCACATCAGTTACACTTCCACTGATTTACATATTGACATACTCATGTCTGTTGTATTCTGCTGCCTTTCCTATCCTCTACTACCCCCCCTCCCCTCCCCTCACCTCCCCTCTTCTCTCTCTACCCCCTCTAATATAATTCATTTCTCCCCCTTGTATTATTTTTCCCTTTCCCCTCACTTCCTCTTGTATGTAATTTTGTATAACCCTGAGGGTCTCCTTCCATTTCCAAGCAATTTCCCTTCTCTCTCCCTTTCCCTCCCACCTCTCATCCCTGTTTAATGTTAGTCATCTTCTCATGCTCTTCTTCCCTACTCTGTTCTTAGTTACTCTCCTTATATCAAAGAAGACATTTGGCATTTGTTTTTTAAGGACTGGCTAGCTTCGCTTAGCATAATCTGCTCTAATGCCATCCATTTCTTCCAAATACTATAATTTTGTCATTTTTTAATGCAGAGTAATACTCCATTGTGTATAAATTCCACATTTATTTATCCATTCGTCTATTGAAGGGCATCTAGGTTGCTTCCACAGTCTTGCTATTGTGAATTGTGCTGCTATGAACATCGATGTAGCAGTGTCCCTGTAGCATGCTCTTTTTTAGGTCTTTAGGGAATAGACCGAGAAGGGGAATAGCTGGGTCAAATGGTGGTTCCATTCCCAGCTTTCCAAGAAATCTGCATACTGCTTTCCAAATTGGCTGCACCAATTTGCAGTCCCACCAACAATGTACAAGTGTACCCTTTTCCCCACATCCTCGCCAGCACTTGTTGTTGTTGGACTTCATAATGGCTGCCAATCTTACTGGAGTGAGATGATATCTTAGGGTGGTTTTGATTTGCATTTCTCTGACTGCTAGAGATGGTGAGCATTTTTTCATGTACTTGTTGATTGATTGTATGTCCTCCTCTGAGAAGTGTCTGTTCAGGTCCTTGGCCCATTTGTTGATTGGGTTATTTGTTATATTATTGTCTAATTTTTTTGAGTTCTTTATATACTCTGGATATTAGGGCTCTATCTGAAGTGTGAGGAGTAAAGATTTGTTCCCATGATGTAGGCTCCCTATTTACCTCTCTTATTGTTTCTTTTGCTGAGAAAAAACTTTTTAGTTTGAGCAAGTCCCATTTGTTGATTCTAGATATTAACTCTTGTGCTATGGGTGTCCTATTGAGGAATTTGGAGCCCGACCCCACAGTATGTAGGTCATAGCCAACTTTTTCTTCTATCAGATGCCTTGTCTCTGATTTGATATCAAGCTCCTTGATCCATTTTGAGTTAATTTTTGTGCATGGCGAGAGAAAGGGATTCAGTTTCATTTTGTTGCATATGGATTTCCAGTTTTCCCAGCACCATTTGTTGAAGATGCTATCCTTCCTCCATTGCATGCTTTTAGCCCCTTTATCAAATATAAGAAAGTTGTAGTTTTGTGGGTTGGTTTCTGTGTCCTCTATTCTGTACCATTGGTCCACCTGCCTGTTTTGGTACCAATACCATGCTGTTTTTGTTACTATTGCTCTGTAGTATAGTTTGAAGTCTGGTATCGCTATACCACCTGATTCACACTTCCTGCTTAGCATTGTTTTTGCTATTCTGGGTCTTTTATTTTTCCATATGAATTTCATGATTGCTTTCTCTATTTGTATAAGAAATGTCATTGGGATTTTGATTGGCATTGCATTAAACCTATAGAGAACTTTTGGTAATATCGCCATTTTGATGATGTTAGTTCTGCCTATCCATGAACAGGGTATATTTTTCCATCTTCTAAGATCTTCAATTTCTCTCTTTAGGGTTCTGTAGTTTTCATTGTATGAGTCTTTTACCTCTTTTGTTAGGTTGATTCCCAAGTATTTTATTATTTTTGAGGATATTGTGAATGGAGTGGTTGTCCTCATTTCCATTTCAGAGGATTTGTCGCTGATATACAGGAATGCCTTTGATTTATGCATGTTGATTTTATATCCTGCCACTTTGCTGAATTCATTTATTAGCTCTAATAGTTTCTTTGTAGACCCTTTTGGGTCTGCTAGGTATAGAATCATGTCATCTGCAAATAGTGATAATTTAAGTTCTTCTTTTCCTATTTTTATGCCTTTAATTTCTTTTGTCTGTCTAATTGCTCTGGCCAGTGTTTCGAGAACTATGTTGAACAGAAGTGGTGAGAGAGGGCATCCCTGTCTTGTTCCAGATTTTAGAAGGAATGCCTTCAATTTTTCTCCATTCAGAATTATGCTAGCCTGAGGCTTAGCATAGATTGCTTTTACAATGTTGAGGTATGTTCCTGTTATCCCTAGTTTTTCTAATGTTTTGAACATAAAGGGATGCTGTACTTTGTCGAATGCTTTTTCTGCATCTATCGAGATGATCATATGGTTCTATTTTTAAGTCTATTGATGTGGTGAATAACATTTATTGATTTCCATATATTGAACCAGCCTTGCATCCCAGGGATGAATCCTACTTGATCATGGTGTACAATTTTTTTGATATGATTTTGTATCCGATTCGCCAGAATTTTATTGAGGATTTTTGCATCTAGGTTCATTAGAGATATTGGTCTGTAGTTTTCTTTCTTTGAAGTGTCTTTGTCTGGTTTAGGAATCAGGGTGATGTTAGCCTCGTAGAATGAATTTGGAAGTTCTCCCTCTTTTTCTATTTCCTGAAATAGCTTGAAAAGTATTGGTATTAGTTCCTCTTTAAAGGTTTTGTAAAACTCTGCTGTATACCCATCCGGTCCTGGGCTTTTCTTAGTTGGTAATCTTTTGATGGTTTCTTCTATTTCCTCAATTGATATTGGTCTGTTTAGGTTGTCTATATCCTCCTGTCTCAATCTGGGCAGATCATATGACTTAAGAAATTTATCGAAGCCTTCACTATCTTCTATTTTATTGGAGTATAAGGATTCAAAATAATTTCTGATTATCTTCTGTATTTCTGAAGTGTCTGTTGTGATGTTGCCTTTTTCATCCCGTATGTTAGTAATTTGAGTTCTCTCTCTTCTTCTCTTCGTTAGCATGGCTAAGGGTCTGTCGATCTTATTTATTTTTTCAAAGAACCAACTTTTATTTTTATCAATTTTTTCAATTGTTTCTTTTGTTTCGGTTTCATTAATTTCAGTTCTGATTTTAATTATTTCTTGCCTTCTACTTCTTTTGCTGTTGTTTTGCTCTTCTTTTTCTAGGATTTTGAGATGAAGTATGAGATCATTTATTTGTTGGTTTTTTCTTTTTTTAAGGAATGAACTCCATGCAATGAATTTTCCTCTTAGAACTGCTTTCAATGTGTCCCATAGATTCCGATATGTTGTGTCTGTGTTTTCATTTATCTCTAAGAATTTTTTAATTTCCTCCTTTATGTCTTCTATAACCCATTGATCATTCAGTAACCTATAGTTCATTCTCCAAGTGATGCATGATTTTTCCTTCCTTCTTTTATCGTTGATTTTCAGTTTCATTCCATTATGGTCAGATAAGATGCATGGTATTATCTCTGCTCCTTTATATTGTCTAAGAGTTGCCCTGTGACATAATATATGATCTATTTTTGAGAAGGATCCATGTGCTGCTGAGAAAAAAGTGTAACTGCTTGATGTTGGGTGGTATATTATATATATGTCAATTAAGTCTAGGTTGTTAATTGTGTTATTGAGTTCTATAGTTTCCTTATTCAACTTTTGTTTGGAATATCTGTCCAGTAGTGAGAGAAGTGTGTTGAAGTCTCCCATGATTATTGTATGGTGGTCTATTAGACTCTTGAACTTGAGAAGAGTTTGTTTGATGAACATAGCTGCACCATTGTTTGGGGCATATATATTTATGATTGTTATGTCTTGTTGGTGTATTGTTCCCTTGAGCAGTATGCAGTGTCCCTCTTTATCCCTTTTGATTAACTTTGGCTTGAAATCTATTTTATTTGATATGAGTATGGACACTCCTGCTTGTTTCCGAAGTACATATGAGTGATATGGTTTTTCCCAACCTTTCACCTTCAGTCTATGTATGTCTTTTCCTATCAAATGCGTCTCCTGTGGGCAGCATATTGTTGGGTCATGTTTTGTGATCCATTCTACTAGCCTGTGTCTCTTAATTGGTGAATTTAAGCCATTAACATTTAGGGTTATTATTGAGATATGGGTTATCCTTCCAGCCATATTTGTTTATTTATGTTACTGAATTTGGTTTGTTTTCCTCTTTGATTATTTTCCCCCCTTTACTGTCCTACCTCCCACTGTTGGTTCTCATTGTTATTTTCCATTTCCTCTTCCTGTAATGTTTTGCCGAGGATTTTTTGGAGAGATGGTTTTCTAGCTGCAAATTCTTTTAACTTTTGTTTATCGTGGAAGGTTTTAATTTCATCTTCCACCTTGAAGCTTAATTTTGCTGGATACACAATTCTTGGTTGGAACCCATTTTCTTTCAGTGTTTAAAATATGTTATTCCAGGAACTTCTAGCTTTCAAAGTCTGTGTTGAGAGATCAGCTGTTATCCTGATTGATTTACCCCTAAATGTAATCTGCTTCCTTTCTCTTGTAGCTTTTAAAATTCTCTCCTTATTCTGTATGTTGGGCATCTTCATTATAATGTGTCTAGGTGTGGATCTCTTATGATTTTGCATATTCGGCGTCCTGTAGGCTTCTAGGATTTGGGATTCTGTCTCGTTCTTCAAGTCTGGGAAGTTTTCTCGAATTATTTCATTGAATAGATTGCTCATTCCTTTGGTTTGGACCTCTATACCTTCCTGTATCCCAATGACTCTTAAGTTTGATCTCTTTATGTTATCCCATATTTCTTGGATGTTCTGCTCATGGTTTCTTAACAGTCTTGCTGAGCTGTCTATGTTCTTTTCAAGTTGAAATACTTTGTCTTCATTGTCTGATGTTCTATCTTCTAAGTGTTCTACTCTGCTGGTAGTATTCTCAATTGAGTTTTTAAGTTGGTTTATTGCTTCCTGCATTTCTAGGATTTCTGTTTGTTTGTTTTTTATAACCTCTATTTCCCTGTATAGTTGATCTTTTGCTTCCTGGATTTGTTTATGTAATTCATTGTTGAAGAGATCTTTCATTGTCTGATTTTGCTGTCTAATGTCTTCCTTGAGACTCCAGATCATCTGAAGCATGTATCTCCTGAATTCTTTATCTGACATTCCGTCTGCTGCAGATATTACCTCTTCTAATGTTGAGTTGACCTGCATTGCTTGTGGTCCTTTCTTTCCTTGTCTCTTCATACTGTTCATGTTTCTTTCTGCTTACTGAAACTGTTGTGTTATTGAATTTTCCCCCTATATATTTGTATTACTCTTGTATAGTTACAAAGTCTCCCGCGCAGGCGCGGGCAGGGGCTCTGCTCCTCCTCCAATTGGGGCAATGTGCCTACCACATCGGCAGGCCGCTGGGCCTGTTCTGCTGGTTGGTAGCAGGTGCGCCTACCTTGCAGGCGCGGGCGGCGGCCCTGCCCCTCTGCGGGCCGCTAGGCCTGTCCTGTCGGTGGTCGCAGTTCTGCCTCCTTTGCAGTCACGGGCAGCGGCTCTGCCCCTCTGAAGGCCACTGGGCCTGTTCTGCCGGTGGGTCACAGGTCCACCTACCTTGAAGGCGTGGGCTAAATATTCTTAAAAAGAATTGTTGCTTTGTTGTTTATTCTTAGAAAGAAATGAATTATGACAGTAGCAAAAATTAATAATTATAATTAGGAGCTTACACTTCTGTTGAAAGAGATAAGAAAATAAAGGTCAGGGAATTCTGTACCAGAAGTTAGAGGAACTGGCTCTGAAGGCTAGAAAAATTGTTTCAGCCTAAAGCACTGAAGTGATTGGTTAAAGGTCTTGCCAGGGAGCTGCTGCAGTTATCCAGTGTCTTCAGAAAAAGCCTCTGAGTTAACAGAATGAAGCTACTAAGTAAGCATTCTTAAGAAGTCACCTCTAACTGCATATTTGGCTGGAACTATATCTAGAAAATAATGGTTTGCTCTTCTAAGTTATTTTCACAGGCAAACTCAAACCTGAGACTATTCGGGGATTATGGGACATGTGGTTCCTTGTTTCATTGCTGAAATGCAGACACCTTAGACTCCTGCATAAAGGAGTGTTGGATGCCCAGGGGACCATTAGTGATCCCGTACAAGTCCTCCCATTTTGTGCATTGCTTTCTTCAATAATACCCATGATAAATTTTATTCCCTTGAAAAGATATAGTGTCCTATTTAAAAGGGTGTGTCGTTGGGGGGTGATATCTGAAGGGGGGTAAAGTAAGAGAAACAAAGCTTATTTTAACCCTGGATGGAAATTTAGAATGAACAATAGCATGGAAATGGCACTGAAAGCTCTGGAGAAAATATTTTGGTCTTTTATTAATTCAATATTTCCACATAATTTGGATGTTTCCATATGCTTTATATAAACCCTATTCCAGACAATGCTTTTGATATCCTTCAAAATTGTAAAGTGAATTTATGGTTAGATTAAAAACTAGGTGCATTTACCTCTTCTCCCTCTTGATACTCTACTAAAATCACAATGTTGGGATTTTTTAAGACATTAAGTGCCTCCCCAAAATGGAAGAAAATGGAAATAAAACATCAGAGATGATAGATTTCAATAGTCTTGAAAGATAGATACAAGCTGTAAAATTAGTAACTGAGAAAAGTCACTTAAAATATTTAATAACAAGCATGACCTATGCAGCAGCCAATCAGAGGAGAAACCAGGAGAATTTATAGCTCAGTGTTGGAGTCTCCGTGTTGGGTAAGATTGTAACCCTTTCAACAATGGGTGCATGGTGGGCTCCAGGTGAATAAGCTGGAGCTGTGGGAAGTGGCAGGTACTGGGTAGCTTAAGAAGTTAAGCTAATCATGAATTATACAGAAGTATTTCAAGGGTTTAATGAATGGTAAAATATTCTAGAAGGGAGAGAAGAGGAAAGACTTAAAACTCTCTATGTACAAACTACAGTTTAAGTTTGACAAGAGGTTGTATTGACATTAGAAGGAAATTGTGTGGCATATATGTCAGTATTTTGCCAGCTAAAAAAAATACATACACATGCTAATTATTATTTTTTGCTATATATAATTACCATTCAGTATTTGGTTCCTAAAATTAAGAAATTACTGAAAATGCTGGGCCCTTTCCTCCTCCATTCCCCCAAAGGAAAGCATATATCAGAATTGTTTACTTCTCACAAACAAGAATGAGAAATTCATTTGAAGCAAGAATGTATGTCCTAAGTTATTCCCCAAATGTATTCTCAGTGAACAAAGCTAATTTGTCTTGATCTAATACAGCAGCCCCAAAACATCCAGCCTTTTTGTTAGAAAAGATTCCTGTGTTCTAGAATTACTTTTCCCTAATTATTAGTAACCACTTCTCCATACACTCCCCCAATCCATTCTCCCCAAACACAGATCCCCCCACACACACACACCACTCACACACATACATACACACTGCACACATATACCTCTTACCTCTGTTTCTCTTGGCCCTTTCAGTAAAGTGCACTCCAAGCTTATTCTTCAACATACTCATGCCCCAGTGAGTTGGAAGTGTGCCTACATGATAAAGACTATTTTACAGGATCAGGGAAGGAGAGAAAGGTTTGCATTTCTTTGCTCCTAAGGCTTTATTTTTTTCTTTTACAAAAGACCTCATTTTACCCTGGATTTTTTACTTTAGTTTTAAAATATGCAGCAAAAATTAATATTGCTACTTAACTAAAGATAGGGTTGAATACTTGTCATGTTCTTGGTGTTAAATCATAGTAATTTAAAGGCATTAGATTCTCTACTTGCTTGTAGAAGGCCAACAGAGGTGAAGGGTTAAGCGGGGTGTTTAGCAGAAAGTTAAATCAGTTTACCATCCTCTGGACTCAACGTGATAAGTTTATCTTAACAACTGTACTAACACCATTCAGCAAACAAAACGGTATTCTCTTTTCTCTGATCTTTAAAATTGTATCTATCCTTCACAAACAGATTCAAATTCCAATTTATTGATAAAGCCTTTCTCACTAATTCTTGGCCCTACTGAGCTCTCACTATACTGTCATGCTATAGTGTTTAATTACTATATTATATGTTTTGGCTTATAACTAAAGTTGATTCTAAACTATTGCCTGTGCTTTTTATCTACATTGATAAGTTTTCCTATGAGAATGTGAGTCCTTTGAGATACTGTGTCTTGTCAAGAAATATTTACTGAGTCAGGATTCAACCAGAGAAGGAGAAATTGTAGGAGACATATTTCTTGCAAGGAATTGCTTAGTAAAATTGTGGGGACTAGCTAAGCAAATCCTAAATCCTTTGGACAGGCAACCAGAAGGGAGCTAATTTGGAACCCCACAGGTGAAGCTGAGGCTTCCTCTTCGCAAGTGCTGGACTTTGTAGGACTAGTCAGGAAGAAAGATTCAGGAGAAATACAGAGCAATTACAGAACAGCAGCTATATGAAGTGTTGACTTTAGGGGCAGCCTAAGCCCTCTTGTAAAAAGCTTTCTAATTGATTAAGTCAAACTCAGGATACTCTTCCTTCCCATTAACTTAAAGGCAACTGATTAGGTATTTCTATCAGGTCTGCAAAATCACTTCATAGCAGTATCTATATTAGTATTTTAATGACTGGAAGAAATTACATATATGCTACAAAATGACCACAGCTTCCCTTTTCTCATGAGAAGATATCCCTTGCAACCTGCTCTAACCATGTGTGGAAGCTGTTTTTTAGCCTAGTCATATTGATACTTTCAGAAGATCATCACACTGAGCATGCAGTATGTAGGAGACAGAGAACACTATTGCTGTCCTGAATAAAGAAAGACTTGCACAAATAAAATAAAGGAGTTTCTAATGCCCTGTTTTATGCTAGACATATAATAGGTATACAATAAAAACAGAAGAAATAAAATAGTTGACAGCATTGGCTAATTTCTATTCAATTTGATTATGACTGATTTGAGTACTTAACAGGTTTGATGAGTACATTGTTTTGTCTGAATAAAATGAACTGATGGGAATTAATAGTCGAGTTAATGGCAACATTGTATTTTATTTCTGTTAAGAAATACATGCTGAATTTTTTTACTGAAAGAAGCACAAAAATGCTTTTATTGTGTTGATAGATATTTATTCAGAAGGCTGTTTCAAATTCACATCCTATCAATCAGAAATATAAAAATTATTAAAGAAATAGTGATAATCCACCCTTCAAGGTCAATGGTATTATAGATTCATACATCCAATAATATTAATTGAGTGCCTTCTATTTGCTGTTATGATTAAATGACCTTTAGATACAATTGAAGACAAACTCTCTGTACACATAAAACATGTGTTGTATGGGAGGTGAGAGAAAAAATTTTAAATGAACAGTTTAATACACAAAATATGAATTAATTGGAGTAGTTTTGATAACAAGAACTGAAATTTATACGTTTATAGTCCTAATTAAAAGAAAAAACAAAATTCATAAAATCACAAATATTAACAGATAAATTATATGCATATATTTAATACTTATTTTAAATGGAAAAATAAATTTAGAAATCTTACAAAGCTGATATAATGGTTAATTATATGTCAACTTGATTAGGGTGAGGGGACTCCAGAGAGCTTCTTAAACATTATTTCTGAGTGTGCCTGTGAAGGTATTTCTGGGAGAGATTAGCATTTGAAGCAGTAGATTGAGCAAAGAGATACTCTCTCTTAATATGGGTAGGCATTGGCCAATCCCTTGAGGGCTCAGATGGGAGAAAAGGGTAAGCGAGGATAAAATGGACTATTCTAGGTCTAGGACATTCATCTTTCCCCGCTCTTCATAAGAACTCTAGATTCCCAGGCTGTTGGACTCTAAGGCTTAATACCAGAGGTCCCCTGTTTTCTCAGGCCTTCAAGCTTGAGAGTTACATGACCAGCTCCCTACATTTTCAGGATTTTAGGCTCCAGACTGAATTACACCACCAAATCTGGTTCTCTAGCTTATGGGTGTGCGATCATGGGACTTTTCAGCCCTGTAATCAGTGGTTAAAATAGCAAATCACTTTTAAATGTCTATCTATGTCTGATAACTATGAAAATTATTTTATAATATTTTACAGGGTTTTCTATATTAAAAAGTTCTCATTTGGATTTTTTTCTGAAATGATTGATCAAAATTTCTATTATTACTATTATTGGTGATTCAGAAATATTTTTCTCTCAATTTCATAGCTCTTTCTTGGTAATGTCATATAAATTTCTGTAGCATATTATATTTTTGTGCTAAAATATACACGATATTATATATTGTATACTACAAGACTCACATCAAAAAATAATTTTTTAACTATATAAGTGGTTATATGATGTGTATTCACAGATCACTTAATGACTAGAATACATTCTGAGAAATGTGTCATTATGAGATTTCATCACTGTATGTATAAATCATAGAAGGTGTGTTATGGTTTGGATACGAGGTGACTTCCAAAACTCCTATGTTAATGCAAAAGGGGAAGTGAATAAATTATGAGAGCTATAACTTAACCAGTCCATCCTACTTTGAATAAATTAACTGGGTGGTAGCTGAATGCAGGTGGGGCATTGCTGGAGGAGTTTTTGGAGACATACCCTGGAAGAGTTCATCTTTCCTCTGCCATGTCCTTCCACCATGATGTTTTGCCTCATCTTGGGCCCAGTGGAAGGAAGTTGTCCAACCATGAACTAAACCTCTGAAACCATGAGTCAAAATAAACCTTTCCTCCTCTAGATTGTCCTCACTGAGTATTTTGGTCACAGGAATAAAAAGCTGACTAACACAGAAACTGATTCTAAAAAAGTGGGGTTATGTTTGCAACTTACTTGATCATGTGGTTCAGAGCCTTTGGAGAAGTTTAGAAAAGTTTTAAGGTGCAGGCTAGAGAAACCTTAGAATGTTATAGGTAGAGCTAACGAGTGATTTTGGTGGGAGCTCAAAAGACCAGAAAGCTGATAGGAATGTGGACAGTAAAAATTGTACTCATGAGATTTCGGAGGGGAATGGGGACTCTATTGGAAATTGGCCTAGAGGTCATTCATGTGATATTCTGAAAAAGAAGTTGCCTACATTATGTCAATGTCCTGATAGTATGTGAGGCTGAATTTAAAGGTGAGGGACCAATTAAACTGGCAGAGAGAATTTCTAGGCAGCCAGGCATTCAGATAGTTGCATGGATATTGATGACAGCTTTTAGTCCCGTTTACTGTAAGAACCAGGCACACAAAGCAGAGAAGGATGATTTTAAAACCTTATAATTTGACCAGAAAAGTGCATTTAAAGCAAGGAGCAAGAAAGTTGTGGTTTTTAAAGAGGTGCAGGGAGACAACAGGAAAGATGACTTAAAGGCATATCGGAAATTGTCAACACCACACACATTACAAGCTAAAGAGCATAAAGTTAAATATATATATATATATATATATATATATATATATATATATCCTTTGAGGAGAGAATGAGGGGACATTATTTATAAACAGGGAGGCCTAGGAAGTTGTTTCATTGTGTTCAGCTGCCTAGGTACTTAGAGACCACTGCAAGTCATGGTACCAGGGAAACCAGCTACTGCTCGAGCTTGAGGCAGACCTTGGTATCTTCCACCTGGTGCTGATTCTGCCAGAATCCTTGGGATTAGGGTGTCACAGGGGCTTCCACCAAGGTTACAAAGAAAGGCCTGGGGAGGGCAGGCACAGCATGCCAGGGTTGGCATCCCTGGAGGCTTCCCAAGAGAGAGACACATGAAGTCAAAGCTGGAATATAAACCCCAGGAATTAAAGATGCCAAGTAAGGTAGACTATCTGCTGAAGAAGCTGATGGCTGCAGAGAGAGGCTAATAGAGGCCATGGGTGCTGCAACCACCAAGGCCAAAGGAGGAGGACTGCACAAGCCCTTTGAAGACAGCATCTCATCACCTCAGGCTCCAAATGCTGGATGTGGAGTGACAGGAAAAGTTTGTCTGATTGAGTCTTGGTTTTCTCTTGGCATCCCTTCTTTCTATTACTTTATTCCTCCATTTTGAAGTAGGAATGTCTACTCTGTGCCACTCTATATTAGATACATGTAACTTGCTTTTGATCATTACAGAAGTTCACAGCCAACACTTTGCCTTGAGTCTCAGAATGAGACTTTGGACTTGGTCTTTTGGGCAATGCTGGGACTGTAAATACCATGGGGACTCAGAGGTGAACTAAATGCATTTTATATTGTGTGAAAGACATGAGATTTGGGGGTTAGGAGGGGAACACTATAGTTTGGATATAAGGTGTCTCCAAAAAGCTCCCTATGTTAGTGCAGCGGGTAAAATGATGTAATTATGAGAGCTGTGGCCTAATCCATTCATCCCAGTTTGAATGGACTAGCTGAGTGGTAACTGTAGGAGGGATGTAGCTGAAGGAGGTAGGGTACTGGGGGTATGCCCTTAAAGGGTTTATCTTTACAGAAGCCCCTTGTCTTCCCTCTCTGTTTGCTGGCCACAATGATTTGAGCAGCTTTCCTTTGCCATGCCCTTCTGCCATGATGTTCAGCCTCATCTTGGGCACAAAGTAATGAAGTTGACCCACCATGAACTGAATCTCTGAAAACATTTCCCCCTCTAAGTTGTTTTTGTAAGGTGTTTTGGTCACAGTAACAAAACCTTAATAACATGGTGTATTCACACAAATCCAAATAAGATAGCCTATTACACACTTAGATTATATGGGGTTTGTTTGTGCGTATGTGTGTGTGTGTATCTTTTATACACACACACACACACACACACACACACACACATATATATATATATATATATATATATATTAGCCTATTGCTTTTAATCTCACGATGAATAAAGTCACATGAGACAGTAAATCAAGCATAAGAGAAAAAGGATTCAATCAAGAGATACAGTAAACACTAAATGTATCAAGTTGTCCCTAGAGTAGCACAGCATGGTGTTTAATAGTAAACGGTTTTTTCTAAGTATAAGGAGTAAAAGCTAAAGTCGCAATAGAAATGTAATATGGTAAATCCATAAACCTACAACATAGTCATTTATTATTGTTATCAAGTATTATGCACCATACATAGTTGTATGTGCTATATTTTTTAAGATTGGCAGTGCATATAGTTTGCTTATACCAACATCACCACAAGCATCTAAGCCATGTGCTATGATGTTAGGATGCTATGATGTCACTAGGTGATAGGAACTTTCAGCTCCTTTGTAATCCTATGGAACGACCATCAGAAATGTGGTCCAATCTCTACTAAAATGCCATTGTGTTACATGGAAGTGTATAATGAAGTATATGCTTGATAGGACAATATTTCAATTTTGATAAGGCATCGATAAGACCTGAATCTTCTGCTTACTATTTTGTATATCTAGGTGAAAAAAAATAGTTTTCTACAGATTAATATCTGAAACTTCATACTTCAAAATTTGTTTCTTCTTACTACTCCCAACTCATGCCTGGCCCTGTAAACATGCTCAAATTTGCATAGGACTCCTGAGCCTGAACCCCTATTCCACAAATGTCAAATGTATCCTCAATTCAACTTCCTCTTAATTAGATTTCCACAATTCCTGCTGCCACTCAAATACCACCTGACAAGGAAAAAAATATGATAAATGGTTGAAGATTAAAATCACCTTATTTTTATAATCTTTATAAAAACACATGACTGAATGAAAGGCTCAGAATAAAGAGGGCCAAGGTTAGCAGGGCAGTTTAGCAGGAAATTCACTCAGTTATCTGAAATTTTTGTTAATTAATGCTGCACTATCCTCAGTTCTTCCCTAATCACCATTCATTCTACTGATCTCCATATGTGATATAAATCCTTGCAGCAAATTGTTGAATCCTATACTGCCACAGATTTTTACATGCAGGACATTAAACTAAGTCAACTCAGTTGGAACTACCTGATTTTGCCTCAATTGTACCTTTGGGTAGGGGAATACATTTTAAATAATAAGTCACGATTGAAATATTGTCACATTTCTTCTGTTTTGCTTTGTCATCCTGCTGCAGCTCTGATCCCTGCTTTCTCCACAGACACTAAATAGGACTATTATGTAGGACTATTATGTTATGGGAGGGAGACAGAAGGATTAAGAGGAAAATACATAAATAAATAAATCTCTTCCTAGCTTTGCTCTCCCAGGCATGAGGCCCCAACGTGACCTGGTTGACTAAACACTACTCCCAACGTCAAAAATGAGAGAAACAATAACAGACATTCAGTGCTACCTTCAGCCCCTGGACAGAAAGGTTTCCCCCACTAAACAAGGGAGAGTAAAATAGAGGGAACATTATGAGACTTTAGGTGTCAGGAAGACAGGTTGTTGGGGTGTAAAGGGGAGATATGGGCCCGGCTCTAGGCTTGTGCCCTGTTTCTAGGCAAAGCCCAGTAGTTCATCAAAATCCCAGAGATAAAAGATGCGCCACAGTGACCTGAGTCCCTCAGCACTGCATGAGACCCTGTCACAGACCATTCAAGGGGCCAGCAGGCAGGAGAGAAGAGTTTGCCCAGTTGAACAAAAGCCTTGATAAGATAATGAACATTGAAGCAGAGATGTGTGAGGATAATCAACATGAAGACTCCACCAACTGAGAAGAGTGATTGCCTTAGATGTCTTCTACCCTGCCAAAATGGGAGACTAAAAGAAGATAGCAAATCCAGCCATAAAATAAAAAAAAAAAATCAAGAATGAATAAATGGGAGGGATTCAAATTAAAAAGCTTCTTCTGAGCAAAGGAAACAATTAATAAAGTGAGGAGAGAGCCTACAGATTGGGAGAAAATCTTTATCACATGCACCTCTGCTAAAGCGTTAATCTCTAGGATATATAAAGAACTCAAAAAACTTAACACCAATAATAATAATAATAATAATAATAATAATAATAATAATAATAACCCAATCAATAAATGGGCTAAGGAACTGAACAGACACTTCACAGAAGAAGAAATACAATTGATCAACAAACATATGAAAAAGTGTTCAACATCTCTAGCAATTAGAGAAATGCAAATTAAAACTACTCTAAGATTTCATCTCACTTCTATCAGAATGACAATCATCAAGAATACAGGCAACAATAAATGTTGGCAAGGATGTGGGGGGAAAGATACACTCATACATTGCTGGTAGGACTGCAAATTGGTGTAACCACTATGGAAAGCAGTATAGAGATTCCTCAGAAAATTGGGAATGAGACCACCACTATTTGACCCAGCTATCCCACTCTTTGATTTATACCTAAAGGACTTAAAATCAGCATACTATAGGGACACAGCCACATCAATGTTTATAGCAGCTCAATTCACAATAGCTAAACTATGGAACCAACCTAGGTGTTCCTCAATATCTGAATGGATAAAGAAAATGTGATATATATACTCAATGGAATATTACTCAGCTTTAAAGAAGAGTAAAATTATGGCATTTGCCAGTAAATTGTTGGAGATGGAGAATATCAGGCTAAGTGTAATAAGCCAATCCCACAAAACCAAAGGCTAATTTTTTTCTAATATGCAGATGCTAATTCACAATAAGGCAGGGGGGCACTAGGAAAGAATAGCATTACCTTAGATCAGGTAGAGGGAAGTGATGGGAGGGAAGGAGAGGGCATGTGGGATAGGAAAGATAGTAGAATGAAACAGACATTATTACTGTCTGTAAATATGTGACTACATGACAAATATGATTCTGCAACATGTACACTCAGAAAAATGAGAAATTATATCCCATCTATGTATGATATGTCAACATGGATAAATGCATTCTACTATAACTAATTAAAACAAGTTAAATTAAAAATATGAATGGGACTATAAGCAAAACATTAAAAATTAAGTAAGAATTAAAATAAGAAAACTATGAAGACATATATATGTATATATCATACACACATGTGCACATGCACACACTTAAATATGTATGTATGTATCTTGTATACCTGCATTGCATCTTGGAGAACATATCTTATATACCTAATTGTCAGAGCACAAGGAATTCTATTGCAGGCATTCAAAAATAGCTCTTTATCTAATAAAAATCAAAGAATTTATTAATGAAAAAAAATCTCAAATCCCTCAAGGAAATTTTTTGCAGCTTTCAGTAACTCAGCTGTTTTCTTTCATGTAAAAAGACATTAACATAAATATGCTCTAGGTTTATTTTATAATGATATTTATGTTTCAGACACTAAGTGAGATAGGTGTGTTTAAGTATTACTAAAGCTATATCTTCATTACATTCATCTGGCCTTAAAATTGTCATTAATTAACTAGTTGAAACTTTATAATTAAAACATAATGTTAATTTTAAAGATATCAGCTATATTCTGTTCTGATTAAATATAGCTATATTCTGATTAAATATAGATATTTACATAAGCTATGTGTTACTCAGTAGTTAACTTTCAGTAAATTTCATAGAATAATAGAACTTCAATTTTATATTAGTAAATATGCTAGATTGGAAGCTGAATGTGTCTAATTTCACTAATAAAGGTATATATTATTCATGTTTTCAAAATGTATTTACTATTTCAGTCTGATTAGATGTACTTGGTATGTTCTCACTCACCTCCAGTAACCACATGGTAGTCACAGAGTCTCATCTGGGGGAGGTCCACTGGGGGGGAAATTTTCACTTAAGAATGTCAGTGTATATGCTATAGTGTAATGAAAATTGTTAAATTTGAATAATGATAGTCAAGCATTCAAAAAAAATGCCAATTTGGAAATGTGTTAGTTTTCCATGATTATAGTACCTGAGAAGATTAATGGGACATAACTTTCCTTGTGTTTGAATACATGACCAGGATAAATCCACATCATGTGCAATCACAAGAGTGAGATCCTAAATAGAATCAGTTATACTCTATGGATGTACAATTTGCCAAAATATATTCTACAGTTATGTATTACTATATGATAACATATAAAAAGAAAGAAATTGAAGTAAAAAAAAAAGATTTATTATTTTGGCTCACAGTTTTAGAGGTTTCTGTTTAGGGGCAGTTGGCCCCATTGTTTGGGCCTGTTATAGTTTACATATGAGGTGTCCCCCAAAGCTTATGTATGAAGCAATGCAAGAAAGTTTAGAGGTGAAATCATTAGAAGAACCTTAACCTAATCACTCCCTTAATCACCTGATATGGATTAACTGGGCAGTAACTGGCTTAGTTACTGGTAAGAGTATAGCAAGCATATCTAATCAGGTTGAAATAGTAAATACATTTTGAAAAATGAATAATATATACCCAGTTAATCAGTAGGCAGGTAGGGTTTGACTAGAGGAGAAAGGTCACTGCAGATGTGACTTTAGGGTACATATTTTGTCCCCAGTGAGTAGAACTCTCTTTCTTCTTCCTCATCTTCATGTCCTGATCTGCTCTCCTCTTCCACATTATTCTTCCAGAATGTTCTCCCTCACATCAAACTCAAAGCAATAGAATTGGCCTACCATGGGCTTAGACCTCCAAAACTGGGAGCACCAAATAAATTTTTTCTTCCTTTGAAATTGTTCTTGTAAAGAGATGAAAAGGGTGACTTAACAGGGCCAGTGGTAACACATCATGGTGGGGTACAAAATGGAACAAAACTGTTCAACTCACAGCAAGGAAGCAAGAGAGGAAAGAACAGGGTCTCATCATCCCCTTCCAGGGATACCACCAGTGACATGAAGACATTCCACAAGGCCCGGCATCTTAAAGATTCTACCAACTCCCAATAGCACCACACTGGGGACCAAAACTTTAACACATTAGCCTTTGGTGAACATGCCAGATCCCCAAACTATAGCATAGAAATGTTCCTATTTTAGTTTGTAGTTACCAAAATAACTTAAAATGTAATCAGGGATGCAGAGCATAGACTTCCTAAAAAAAAAAAAAAAAAAAAAAAAAAAAAAAAAGCTAAGTAAAAAATTTGTGGACTTTTTTCTGCCATTTTGTGTCTTTTCATATGCCTCTGTAGCCACCTGAAGTTCTTCTGAACTTTCTGCTTTCTGTTCTTCGAATTGTGACACAGAATTGCTCACCCTCCAGCAGGGGACCCTGGAAATAGATGCACTGTAGGAGGATCCAAAGGGTGGGGAACTGGGATACTTGCCTGTAGCAAATAAGGTTTCAAAAGAATCCAAATCTGAGTCAGAACTGGAGAGGAGGTATGCATGGGTGGAAGGTCTGGGGGTTGTCCATAAACCATAAGTAGGATTTAATCCTATTATCATTTTCAGGGCCTAATAAAATAGAGGAAGGCTGTATTAACTAATCACTAATTAAATATGAGTTAGATATGAATATCCTGTAAAATTTCCAGTTGCTAACATTGCATGTCAACATAAATATAACAATAAATACAAAACGAGGAGTGATTTCCTTTCAGCACAGTAATGGCAAAAGTGACTACCAAGTGGGCTACAATCACAAACAGTGAACAAAATGTGCCTGAAAAGCAACTGAGCAGTCACGCACATTAATATACTTTCCTTAGTCACTCAGCGAGTGTTTCTTTTTTTTTTCAATTTGCAGTATTTATTAAAAAACATAATGTTCTTGAAATCATATTATAACATCATTTTATAGTCCAAGACACACAATTGCAGAAACAAAAAGTGTTCCAGTACTTTTTGTAACTAAATTTACTTGGATAAAATTCAACATAGATCAAGTTCATAGACAAGAATTGGATCATTATATCCACAAATTAAGCTATGTCTGCACCCATGCTGCATGCTGGGAAATGTTTATTGATAGTCAGTAGTGACTAGAGAATCTTTTTACAAGAGGGTGTGTGGTGGTGGGGAGGTGTTTTCATGATGAATATATTTTTTAAAATTTAGAATATATGTTACAAATCAATTAAAGTATCAGCTTCTATTTCCAGATGCTTTTGTTCACACCTTATTAACCTTGAGAAATGTCAAGGGTCTATATGGAAAAATATTACTCATTTTACTCAGGGAGGTTAGGGATTGATAGAGAACATTTGTGTGTGGGATTCAAGTTCCCTCCCTATATCAGCAAGTGTTTCTAAGCATTGAATGCTTAGATGCAATGATGGACTAGAAAAATGCTCCCCTTAATTATCATGAAATATATTGAATTAATATATGTTATCTGATAAGTCTTTGTCCTCCCTCCCTTATACACATATATTCAATCATTTAAAACATGATTACAGTGTGTTCTATCTCTTTAGCTGACAGTGAGCAAAGTTCCTATCCTTATGAGGGCTTCTATTCTAACTGGGAAGACAATGTATGAAAAAATAATATTGGTAAATTCTATGAGGAAAAAAAAAGCAAGGGTGTGCGTGTGTACTATGGGTGACCGCATGCTATTTAAAATTTTTAGATTTGGTAGTTTACCAACTCCGTGGGGGGGGGGGGGAATGTTTCAATAGAAACCTGAATGAAATAATGAAATAGGCTATAAGAACACTTACAAATGAGACATTTTAAGTAGTTAGAAATTCAAGTGCAAAGGTCTTGCTTTGGAAATCTGTTTGCATGCTTAAGAAACATCATAAATGCCAACTTCACGAGCACATGACTTAGTGGTCTCTATGTGCCACGATTCAAAGACACATTTGAGTAAAACCAAGCTCTACTTCTCAAGGGACATAGTAGTATCCCTCAAGGATTAGAATAGAAACAGATACAATACAAAGATCCCCAACCAACCACCTCCAAGTAGTAGTTGGGAAATTTGCCTTAGAAATTCTCTGATAAAGTTAATGTGCTGAATGAATATCATTAAGAGGTACAAGAAGTGACAGCTTTAAGGAAAGCTATGACCATTATAGGCACAAGTGTTCCCAGACATAAATGATATGAGTGAGCAGAGTGTGGAAGGGCAAGAGAAGGTAGGGGGATGCACACTTTTTTTTCCACAATCATTTTTAGAAAAGATATGATAAAGGGATGGGTACAGTGGCACATACTTGTAATCCCAGTGGCTTGGGAGGCTGAGGCAGAAGGACTCCAAGTTTGAGGCCAGTTTCAGCAACTTAACGAGGCCCTAAGGAACTTAGTTAGACCCTGTCTCCATAATTTAAAAAAAAAAATGTAAAGGGGTGGGGATGTGACTTAGTAGTTAAGTGCCCCCAGGTTAAATTTCTGGTACCCAAAAAATAAAGAATAAATAAAGATTTAAAAAAAAGATATGATGAATTAAATAGTGTGATTACTTCCACTAATAAATACATAAATAATAAATAGAGGCAAAGACAGTTAAGATGATCTCATATAAACAATAGTGCCCAATTACCTAAAAATCACATTCAAATATTTATATATGCAATATAATTGTCTGATGTCAGTTAGTAAAACTGTTAAGAACATTTTTTTAAAAAAGATTTCCAAGATTTCCACTATGAGTGGACCAAATTATACAACTTTATAATAAAAATTTTACCTTTTAGTATTCTAAATTATTTTTATTAACAATTATTATACTTTTGAGTTAGCCCAAAATTCTATTACCTTTTATGAAGATTAAAGTTTTTTGTAGATTGACCTAAATAATCTATTCCTTGATCAAAGAGAATGTCTTTGCCATGTACATCTATAAATATGTTTGGACATGCCAAAAAGGTACTATATGCAAAACCTGACTGTGCTGAAGTTAGCTATTCCTTGTATTTCCAGAATAATTCAAATAACTCAAGTAAGACTTCATGCAAAGAAAATAGAACTGAGGAGTATGGATTTTAAAAATTGACTCTGAGTTTTCTATTAAAACTACTTTATCATTTTTAATAATTAGACTGTAAATAACTATAAATAAATTATAATAGATTCATTATTTGTTAGGTCAAATTAGATTTCAGTGCCTGGAATATTTTAGGATTAAAAGTTAGTGTATTCCCAAATAGTCTTTCTAACATTTGACTCTGTAAAAACTGTAGTTATCAAATAGCAGGTATGTTAAGAATTTAATTAAACTGCAATAAAGCCAAGGGCAAGAATTGCAAATCTGTATTTTCTGAACTTCAGAGATTTACACCAAGCTATCCTTTTAAGTTAATATTGGTTTACTGTCTCAATGCATAAGAAATTTGCTCACTGTCTAAATCTTCATTTATCTACTTGTATGCCATAGCAGAGAAAATAAAAATCAACTTTTCAAGTGCCTACTAGGTGCTAAATCCCATGTGAGACACTGCATAGGCTCTTTGTATTTTAAAAACTTTTAACAAAGTCTCAAAAACTAATTTTTGATCTACTTGTTTTTTATTCACTGTTCTAACTTAAGCTGCTATCAAAGATAATGTCCAAAAATCGAGTATACCTGAGACACCATGACCCTAATCATCTACTCTGAGACCTGACAATTGGGAGTAAATGGCCAATTAGGGACAAATTGGATTTCTTCTTTGAAACCAAAAGTCACAGAGCTAACCATGCTACTTACTTAGAAACATTTATATAGTCAAGTTAAAAAAAAATATGGATGATTATGACAGAACTCACAATTTATATCTGGTATTTATACTTATAAACACATATAACCTATTCTTCATATACAGATATGTTCATATTCTTAACATTATTTAATCATAATATTAAATTGTAGAATTCATTTCTCCATCTATAATCCCTAGTTAAACAGAAAATGATTGGTCTAATCAAACAATGGTAAGAAACTTCACATCAGTCAAATTGTGAAAGAATCCAAAGGCATAATATGAAATTAGAAGACTCTTGGGGAATTTTCCAAGATTTCACTGAAGAGAAATCGCTTTTGATGGATGCGGAACCATTACTTTTCCCTTCATTTTGAATAATTACATATATATATCAACTGAAAGTGAATTACAGCATGTCATTTGATCAGAGTCAGTCATCCAGATAGAGTCAACCAGAAGGCCAGGTGCTCTTGCTAAGAAACTAATAAAATTCTTTGAGAACAGTGAAAAGTATGAAAGCAACACATACAAGAAAAATTTATTACAAAATTGTGCTTTCAAGATGCATAAAGTAAAACTTACAAGTCAAATTATATTTTTGATTTGGATAATAAAATTGAAGATATATTTCTAAATTATAAATAAAAATGATAAATATGGTAAATCCTTAAAGCGCCATATTTTTTTAAGACTGTCCTTTGAAGCAACAATTCAATTTGTAGGAATTTATCCCGAGCCACTAATTAGAATTCCACCCCCAAATTTTTGATCAGAGCATTACTTACAAAAGTAAAATTGTATGAACAGCCTAAATATCTGTCACCAAAAAGAAATCTGTAAGTTATGATAAATCCTTATAATGAAATATGATTCCTCCTTTTAAAGTCATGTCTTCAAACAACTTTTAGTGTCTTATAAAAATATTCACAGTATAATATTAAATGAAAAAGGTTTAATATAAAATAACGTACATTTTAACATCTCATATTTTAAAATGAGCAGAAAAGGGAGCTAAAATGGAAGAAATTAGAATAGTAACTGGGCCTTTCTTTGTATACTAAGATTATATAATTTCCTTTTTAAATTACTAAGCATTACATATGTTTCCTATGATAAACAAGTAATTTTATTCAAAAAAAGATATTAATTTTTAAAAATAATTTTTTCTAAATATTTCTAACATTCTAAGTATACTAAATAGTAAGAACTACCTTTATGTCAAAACCTCTTGAAACTAAACCCTGAAAAATTTGTTACAAAATGTTAAGTTTATAAACAAAATGCAATGGGCCAACTACTGTTTCTTGAAATTGTTGTCTTATTTAGTTAATGGTTTTTACTTTAAGTAGTTAGTACTCTACAGGATTATGTTTTATTTCTTATTTTGATTTAGTATTATCATTACTGTTTTTTTTACCCCCCTCTGGAAGTCTGTCTTGTCCTTTTACTCAGATTATTATCAAGAATCTTTAAACCAAGATTATTACTTATAAGATTAATTTTTTTACTTCAGATCCAGTACTACTTACTTCTGAGAGTAATACCTGCACTGCATAACATTTTCCCAAGTGTAGTCCACTAAAAGAGATATCATCATTACTAAGTTTAGAAAACATTGCTGAACATCTCCCACCACTTCCCAGCCCCAAGAGTCAGAACCTACACTTGGATGTCTTCCAAGGCCCTTCTGTGTACGAACCTATATAATTATCCTTAACTCACTCTTCTCTGAACTTATTTTTTAACAGAATTCTTTACTAGAATCAGTCTTTTAATAATCTCTAGAACTAGTGTTCTGAGGCAGTGCTTAAAATGTTTGATTTGCAAAAGGATCCTTGGGATAGTGTTGCAATTCAAGATCTCATCCAGTAGGTCAGAGGTGGGGACTGAGATTCTATATTCCTAACAATCTGCTGACTCCAGGACTGCAGGGCTGCTGACCACACTGGGGGTTCTAATACCCGAGATAATAATACTTTAAGAAAGAGGCAAAAGCTGAAATGGACACAACACTCGCACACACACACACACACACACACACACACACAAAATTCACACAATTACCTTTCTCTATAAACTACCATTTGTTTTCTTAGATATTTATGTAGAGCATACAGATACAATGTAGAGCATAGTATGAGTCAAATAACAAACAAAAGCATCAAAAATTAGATATGCACACATCAGATAGAGTACTAATCTCCAGGAATATATAAAGAACTCAAAAAACTTAGCACCAAGAAAACAACCCAATCAATAAATGGGCTCAGAGACTACACAAACACTTCTCAGAAGAAGATATACAATTGATCAACAAATATATAAAAAAAGTTCAACATCTCTGGCAATTAAAAAAATGCAAATCAAAACTACTCTGATTCCATCTCACTCTAGTCAGAATGGCAGCTATTAAAAATACAAACAATAGTTAAGTGTTGATGAAGATGTGGGGAAAAGGACACACTCATACATTGCTGGTGGTACTGCAAATTGGTGCAACCAATCCAGAAAGCAATATGGAGATTCCTTGGAAAACTGGGAATGGAACCCCATTTGTCCCTGCTATCCAACTCCTCAGTCTATACCCAAAGGACTTAAAAACAGCATACTACAGGGACACAGCCACATCAATGTTTATAGCAGCACAATTCACAATAGCTAAATTGTGGAACCAACCTAGATTCCCCTCAGTAGATGAATGGATAAAGAAAATGTGGCATATATACACAATGGAATATTACTCAGCATTAAAAGAAATAATAAAATCATGGCATTTGCAGGTAAGTCGATGGAGCTGGAGAATATAATGCCAATGAAGTAAGCCAATCCTAGAAAACCAAATGCCAAATGTCTTCTCTGATATAACAATACTGATTCATCATGGGAGGGGGGAGCATGGGAAGAATAGACAAACTTTAGATAGGGCAAAGGGGAGAAAGAAAAAGGGAGGGGCATAGGGGTAGGAAAGACGGTGGAATGAGGTGGACATCATTACCCTAAGTACATGTATGAAAACATGAATGATGTGACTGACTAGACTTTGTGTTCAATCAGAGATATGAAAAATTGTGCTCTATTTGTGTAATATGAATTGAATTACATTCTGCTGTCATATATAACTAATTAGAATAAACAAAATTTTGTTTAAAAAATTAGATACTTAGGCCAGGCACAGTAGAGGATGCCTGCAATACTAGCAGCTCAGAAGGCTGAGGCAGGAGGATCATGAGTTTAAAGCTAGCCTCAGCAAAAGTAAGGTGCTAAGCAACTCAGTGAGATCCTGTCTCTAAATGAAATACAAAATAGGGCTGGAGATGTGGCTCAGTGGTCAAGTGCCCCTGAGTTCAACCCACAGTAGCAAAAAAAAAAAAAAATAGGCTACATAGAAAAAGAAAGGTTTTAGCTAGAGAAATGGATTATCTTGTTTTTCCACGTAGGTTACTTTACAATCTGAATCATTAATGCCAGTGGCCTGGGAAGGGCCCTTAGCTGCAATAAACTCAGGTTGCAGCTCATTTGCATGCAATATCTTCTTTTTTTTTTTTAATTTTTTATTGATTATTTAAAGCATTACATAGCTCATGATATATCATCTTTCATACATTAGACTCAAATTGTGTTTTGAACTCCCATTTTCACCCCAAATATAGATTGCAGAATCACATCTGTTACATATTCACATTTTTACATAATGCCATATTAGTGTCTGTTGTATTCTGCTACCTTTCCTAACCCCTACTATCCCCCCTCCCCTCCCCTCCCCTACCATCTTCCCTCTCTATCTCCCCTGCTGTTGTTCAATTCTCTCCCTTTTTTTTCCCTCCCCCTTGCCCCTCATAGCCTCTTATAATTTTATGTATCCTTGAAGGTCTCCTACCATTTCCATATGCTTTCCCTTCTCTCTCCGTTTCTCTCCCCCCATTCGTCTTTGTTTACTGTAGTCTTTTCCACATGCTCTTCCTTCCTGTTCTGTTCTTAGTTGTTCTCTTTATATCAACGCAGACATTTGGCATTTGTTTTTTAGGTCTTGGCTAGCTTCACTTAGCATAATCTGCTCTAATGCCATCCATTTCCCTGCAAATTCTATGATTTTGTCATTTCTTAGTGCTGCATAATATTCCATTGTGTATAGATGCCACATTTTTTTTATCCATTCATCTATTGAAGGGCATCTAGGTTGGTTCCACAGTCTAGCTATTGTGAATTGTGCCGCTATAATCATTGATGCAGCCGTATCCCTATAGTGCGCTCTTTTAAGGTCCTCAGGGAATAGTCCGAGAAGTGCAATAGCTGGGTCAAATGGTGAGTGTAGCCTTTCTCTGGTCACAGTTGCAGGGAGGGAGTTGGTCCACTTCTTATGTATGCTTGTCAGGTTTCTTTAAACTACAGGAAACCTAAGGTTGCCCAGAGCTCCTTTAGAAAACATTAATTTCCAGTGGGCTACCTGAATACTTGTGAAAAGTGGCAGACAACCTTCACATATGAAAGCTGTATGACAGTGCCAAGATCTGAACCTCTCTGTTCACAGAGTGCTGAGTTGCAGATTAAAAAGTGAGGTAATGCAAAAATGATGGTAAGAAACTGCTTTCTGCCCTAATGTCCTTTTTATTCAGTAACCAAAGCAGAACATTTCTGCAGCCCCAGATCTAACCTTAAGACTGCACAATGGTAGTCCCTCAGAGTAAAGACAAAGTGGAAATGGGAATTGGGCTGTAGGAATTTGGAATGTTTAGGAACAGGAAAGTGGTCAGAGAACGTTTTAGGCTGGCAAAGATTGGGAATGACTACTCAAGGTCAGAGAAACAAAGCAGATATCTGCAAGAAGAGCTTATCCAGGTTTCACCATGACTGGGGTCAGTGACCACAGGAAATACATAGATCCAGGCAATTCTATATGGACTTCTCATTAGGAGGAAGACTGAAACCAAGAGTTGAGCATATGAGATATACAGAGGTCAAGCCATTTTTTTTTAATAAATGCACTGGGCCACCAAACTTACATGTCACAATCTTAATTTTATTATATACAAACCATCAGAGTACCCAGAAGAGGTCTGTCTGTTGGGAATTTTATTTTTACAAATTAATCTAACCATGTGTTTATAAACATTAATGTAATTTGAACAGGGAAAAGATGTTGTAACTCTGGGTTTTTGACATACATACTACATGAGTTTGAAAGTGAAGAGCAGCTGGGCACAGTGGCATCTGCAGAGATAAATGGCAGGATGACTGGAGAGGGAGGCTGACACTGCGGGTTTCTTGGCAGGTGGAATATGGAGGTTTTGAAGTGAAGAACAACTGAATGTGGCTGTAGCTGGAGAGTTAAGGACAGGACTTGGAAGGGTAATAGAGTTTCCACAGCTTGAACCCCATTGAAATAACAGAGGTGGTAATGCTGCCTTGCAGGAAGCTGGGGATTGCTGGAGAGGCCATTATGATCAGGGAAAAGGAAGTGCACTTGAAAGAATAGTGAAGGACTAAAGAATATCCAAGGATGACAATGGAGAGAGAAAACTAAAGCTGTACTGAGAAAAAGGGCAGGAATCCGTGCACACACAGCCATTGGTTAGGTTTCAGTGTGGCCAGGATTCACTATTAAACCAGAGGTGGGAATATAACACTAGACATTTAAATCTTTTTTACATAAAAAGAAATGTTTTACAGTGCCTACCAGGCTCAGAAAAGAAAAAAAAAAGTGTTTGGAATTGATAGTTGAAGCAATTACTAGACTAGGGCAAGGTTCCCAAAGTGTAGTTTCTGGTCTCACTCCATCCAAATCGCTTGAAGGCAGATCTCTGAGTCTTGTAACAGGTCTGAGTTAAAAAAACCCCATTCAAGAAGGAGATGGACCACACCTGAGATGTAGAAGACCACGCCCAGGTCAGTGGTCACAGACAGCTGGCAGAGAACAGAGCAGGAAGAGGCTCTAAAGCTTCTCCACATGGGACACTGCTCAGTCATGGACTGTTTCCACCAATGTCTTCCCCTGAAATTTTGTTGGACCATACCTTAACTAAATGATGTCCAGCATCTATTATTTTTTCTGCTACAATTACAGTAAAATATGATGTGAAATAGAAAGTATCTGCAAAGGTTAACCTGCCATTTTAGAAGTTGTATTGATTTAGTGGGGTAAGAACATAACCTGCTTTCATCAGGTTGATTTTCCTCCAGATGATTAAAAAAATGTTTCACAGGAGTTTGGATGGTGGGTTGTTTTTGTTTATTTTTCTTTCCCAGGAAGACCTGATTTCAGGAGAGATTATTTTTTTCTAAGTTTCATTTTATTTTTTATTACAAAAAAATAACTGTATATAATTTTCAAGCTGTAAGGTAATATTTTAATAAAAATATTCATTGTGGAATGATGAATTCAAGATAATTAGCATATCTCTCACTTCAAATATCTACCACTTCTTGTGAGAAGACTCAGAAAATTCTTACTTAAGCTCTTTTGAAGTATACAATATGTTATTATTAACTATAGTCATCATGATATACACTGAAATTCCAGAACTTATTCCTCCTATTTAACTGTAACTTGCTACCTCTCATCCAGTGTCTCCCTTTTACCATCCACCTCCCTACCCTCACTCCCAATCTTTTTCTGATTCTACACAATGAGATAGTATGGTATTTGTCTCTAGATTGGAATCCTGAGGGCAAGAATATCCTAAAATTTCTCTGTACTCAAATTGTACTCAATAAACACTTGTTTAAAAAAATTAACAGGGCAGTGGAGAAAAAGAAGATGACTGATAAAAAGTAGTATAACATAAAATACTCAAACACTATTTTATATTCAAATAAGAAACAATTAGAACAAGGAGGGGGAAAATTATTTAAATGTAATACAGAAAAAAACAAACACAAAACCCATGGAGATAAGAAATGTTTATAACTATCTGAAGAAAGACTCAAAAGCTCTACTGAAAATCATAAAAGGTGAAGAATAGATATACCTTATCTTAGTAAGGCATAGTATTATAAAGCTCCCAATTTCATTAATCACAATAAAAAGCCCAAATACGTTCCCACTTAATTTTTTGATTCTTAAGAATGTTCTAATTGTAGCAATATGTTATATAATATAAAATTACATTTTAAACATTTTTAAAAATATAGTTCAGTGGCATTAAATATATACACATTGTACAACCATGCCCACCATTCATCTCTAGAACCTTCCATCTTCCCAAACTGAGACGCTGTATCATTACACACTAACTCTGCATTATTCCCAACCCCCATCTTGTGGCAATCTCCATTCTACCCCCAGCCCCATCTCTGTGAATTTGACAACTATAGGTGTCTCACATAAGTAGAAGTACGCAATATTTGTCCTTTTGTGACTAGCTTACTTCACTTAACATAATGTCATCAAGTTTTGTCCATTTTGTAATATGTTAGAATTCCCTTCCTATTAAAAGTCAAGTAATATTCCATTCTATTTCTATGTATTCTGTTCATCCATTCATTGATCGGTGAACACTTTGTGCTGCTTCCTGTTGGCTATTATGAACAATGCTGCTATAAACTTGGGTGTATAAATATTTGTTTGAACATGTTTCAATGATTTTGTGAATATACCAAGAAGTGGAATGCTAAATTAAACCTTATGTTTAATTTTTCGATTAATTAATTTTAATCATATTGTTTTCCCCACCAGCTGTGCCATTGTGTATTTCCAAAAAGCAATGCAACAGGGTTCCAGTTTTTTTCACATACTTATCATTATTTCTCGTTTTCTATTTTATGATAATAGCTATCCTGAGGTGTGTGATCCCACTATGAATTTAATATATATTTCCCTAATAATAAGTAATGTTGAGCACCTTTGGTATATTTCTATACAAATCCTTTACCCACTTTTTAAATTTGGGTCTTAGTTAATGCTGAAATGTAGTTTTTATATATTTTGGATATCAATCATTAATAGAAATGAGATTTGCAAATGTTTTTCTCCCACTTCATAGGTTTTCTTTTCACTGATGAAGTTCAATTTATTTTTTTTCTTTTGTTTCTTTGCCA
This sequence comes from Spermophilus citellus, assembly GCF_964194105.1. Lineage (NCBI taxonomy): Eukaryota > Metazoa > Chordata > Mammalia > Rodentia > Sciuridae > Spermophilus > Spermophilus citellus. The sequence goes on along the minus strand of NC_138188.1, from coordinate 95,067,996 downwards.
TATTTTTTAAATTGACAAACTAATTCTAAAGTTCACATGGAAAAATATACATGAAAGAATAACTAGGACACCCAAGAAAAAGAAGAGTTACAGAGGAATAGTCTCCCCAGATAATGAAATATATTCTAAAATAGCAATAATCTTGGTTGAGGAATAGACACATTAGTATTTTAGAGAACTCCAAAATATATTCTAATACAATTAGAAATTTAATTTATACCAGTTCAAATCATTTAGCAGTGTTGGGAAAACTGGTTGGCCATTTATGAAAAAAATCTGAAGTCATTTTATATCTTTTATCAGAATGAATTTCAGATTAGTCAATAATTTAATCATAAAAATTAATTAAAGTACAAAACTTGAGACCAGAAGATACTGGAGAAACACACTGTTAGATTTTTATCATACAATGAGGAGAATGGTCCTTCTTAAGTTTCTCATGATACCTAAAAACTATTAGGAAACATACATGGACATTTTCCACTGCATATCAATTCTAAGTGCCAGACTTCCACTCTCAGCAAGCAGATTAACTGTCTTGAAAAGAATAAAAGCTTGACATAATATATGAAACAACTGTTTGAAGACAGCGGAGATTTTTTTAAATTGCAAGCAGTATTTGAGGAATTACAGTCTTTGAAAGAAGGGAAGCACATAAAATAATGTTCATATTCCAAACTGATGTAATGTTCATATTCAAGCTGACTTTTTCTCTTTAGGACATCTCTAATGTGCTGTGCATGCAGGAGTAGGGAATAGAGACTGATCAGAAAATGGCAGTTATCTCTGCTGAGGAAGTCCATAGTGGAGCCTGGGTCTGTCCAAACAAATCAGACCTGAGGAGTAAAATTCTAAAGAGAGCCAGAGAAACAATCCTGAAATCTGGCTGTAAATTTCCTTTCAAAGATTGGCTGATTCTTAAATAGCATATGTGCAGGGTAAGACCCCAGGAAAGCCACCAGAAAACAGCAGGTAGGAAATTAAATGCTGAGCAGAGTTCCCGCAGCCATGGAAACAGAAGTTGGCGTTCAAAGCCTGAGAGAGGGATAGAGCTTGATGAACCCCCAGGCCTCTAGTTCAAAATCAAAAGGGGTCATAAGTAGGAATAATTGGTGTTAGTTTGGTACAGGGGTCAACAAACTACAGACTATAGGTCAAATCTGGCAGGGCAGTTTTTTTTTGTTTGTTTGTTTGTTATTATCTATGACTGCTTTTCTGCCATAGCAGCAAAATATAACAGTTGTGGCACAGACCACATGGCCCAAGAAGTCTAAACCATTTACTGTCTGTCTTTTCTCAGGAAAAGTTTGTTGACAACTGTCAAAGAGCAGAATGGCAATAGATCAACCCAAACAAGCTTAAAATCAGCCTTTGATAGGATCAATGTGACCTGCCAGAATAAAATTTAACACTTGTTGGAAGTATATAACATTATCCATATCCACTCTAATTGTTCACACACAATATTCAGTATCCAATATAAATTTCAAAAGTCAACTAAAAACAAAACAAAAAAAGAAAAATGGCCAAACCCAAGAAAAACAACAAAAAGAGGCACAGAGGCATGTAAGACCTTCAGATGTGAAAATTATCAGACAAGAACTTTATTTAAAATATGACTAGTATATTCAATAAAATAGAGAAAAACAAAGAATTTTAAGAGATTTTGATTTTGAAAGAAAAAAGTCAGTTAAAAATTCTAGAATCCCAAAATACTATAACATTAATAATTGAAAATGTGGATTTAGTTGCATTTTGTACACAGAAGAGTAGAAACTAGAAAATAGGATTAGTGAATCAAAGCACAGAAAAGGGGTGTTGAAACTCACAGGAACAAAAGAGCAAAGAGATAAGTTTAAAATGTTGAATTACATGTAATTTAGAACCCTAGAAATAGAGGAGAGAAATAATGAAACAAAAGATCTATTGGAGAGGATCCAAGATGGCGGGCCAGAGGGAAACAGCATTCTGTGTTGTTCCGTGATCTGGGACTAAAGTAGTAAAAATACTGCTTCTCTGTGAGTGATATTCCTGCTCCCATGTGGGAATCACAGCCACCTTCCCCATCCAGGGCTCCAGGCCTCAGCATCAGAGTAGGTCTCCCAACTACTTGCCCACACAGGACTACCAGGTACCCAAGTGAGACAGTCAGCAACAGCTCTCACGCAGAACAGCACCCACCAGAGCAGAAATCACGGATGCCACTTCCATGCAGGACACCTGGAAGCTTCCCATGAGTATGAACTCTGGCTGCCACTCCATGTGGACCCTCAGCTACCAATGTGGAGCTCCCCCAGTCACCACCATCTTGGGGCTCTGCAGCAGCGGAGATGATCCCCTATATGCAGTAGCCTGCCTGCACTTGAGAACCTCACTCAGGCTCTGAAGTCAGCTGACAGCCACACACTGCTCACCACAGAGTTCATCTCTGAACTCATTATCCAAAGTCATTGCTCTACTTCCCCCACCCGACCTGACACCACAAGGCTGAAAGCAGGTTCCTCTATTTCAGGTCACCTTCATCACCATCTGCAGTGAGGGTAACTCCCAGTTTGAAACTCCTGCTGGCCAGGTACCCAGTTTCCATCTCCCCCCTCTCCCCAGCAGCTGCTACCCCGGCACAGAGACACCCTGGTTACCTTCACCATCCTGAAAGCAGAGATACCAGATAACAACAGAGAGACCCCACCTGTTGGATGAGAAGAGAAACAGGAAAGATACTGATCTACAACCAAAACAACCCCTGTTTCCTTCTTCAAGACATTTTTTCCTCTCCCTCTCTATTTCCCACACCCCTCACATCCCTAACATACATGAAACCAAGTACTTTGCATGAATTAGGATTTTCAGGACTGGTACATATGAAAACTATATTACAGTTGTGTTGTATATTCTTTTTTCCCACCAATTTCTACTATTTTAACATTTTTTTATTTTTCTTAACGTTTATGTGTGTTTGTTTTATGTACTCGACTATCTACTCACTTACTTGTATACCCAAAATTACTTCCTCTCCCTTCTTCTGCTACTAATCTTCCTCTTTAGATTTCTGTTTCACACTTCCTAAGATATAATAACTCTATATCCTCACCTTCTACCTCTTCAGCATATCATCCTAGTCCTCACCACAGGTTCTATGTCCACCATCAGAAACTGTAAACCCTTTTTCAAACCTACTGAGTATATTGTAGATAATAATTGAATTCACCATTTCTGTACATTGTGACCAACCTAAGCATCTTAATAACAAACATTTGTTTTTTAGGATGTCTATTGTTTATATTGGATCTATTAACATTGTCCTTCACCTCAAAGGAGAGGTATTGGAACTGTAGAGGGGCACTATAAGCCCATAGGGTAAAAACAGTAATGCCTTGAATCCACAGTGCTAGAAGGGAAGACACACAAGCCATATGAAAAAACAAGGGAAGAAAGTGCCCCAAACAAATCAAGATGCCACATTATTAGAATCCATGGCCAGCACACCAGAAGAAATTACAGAGAAGGAGTTCAGGATGTACATAATTAAAATGTTCTTCAAATTAAAAGATGATATAAGAGAGCAAATACAGGCAGCAAAAGATCATTTTGACAAAGAGCTACATAAACAAATACATGAAGCAAAAGTTTACTTCAATAGGGACATAGAGATTCTCAAAAAAAAAAAAAAAAAAAAAAAGCAAACAGAAATCCTTGAAGTGAAAGAAACAATAAACCAAATTAAAGTTCAATTGAAATCATCACCAACAGATTAGACCACTAAGACAGGACCTCAGACAATGAAGACAAAATATAGTCTTGAAAAAAATGTAGACCACAGAGTGAAAATGGTAATAAACCATGAGCAGAACATTCAAGAAATATGGGATAGTGTAAAAAGACCAAATTTAAGAGTTATTGGGATAGAGGAAGGCATAGAGTTCCAAACCAAAGGAATGAGCAACTTCTCAATAAAATAATATCAGAAAATTTTCCAAATGTGAAGAATGAGTTGGAAAATCAAATTCAGGAGGCTTACAGGACACCGAATGTACAAAATTACACCAATGTACATTATAATGAAAATGCCTAACAGACAGAATAAGAAGAGAATATTAAAAGCCATGAGAGAAAGGAATCAGATTACTTATAGGGGGAAACCAATTAGATTATGTGCAGATTTTTCAACTCAGACCCTGAAACCTGGAACAGCATATATCAAGCTCTGAAAAAAAAATTGATGCCAACCAAGAATCTTATATCCAGCAAAATTAAGCTTTAAATTTGATGATGAAATAAAAAATTTTCATGGTAAATAAAAAAATTTACAACTCGAAAGCCTGCACTATAGAACATCCTTGACAAATATTCCATGAAGAGTATTTGAAAAACAACAATGAAAATCAGCAAAAGGAATAATTACACTAAAGGAAAAACTAATCAAAGGAGAAACCAAGTCAAGTTAAATACCAAAAAAAAAAAAAGTGGCTGGGAATACAAATCATGTCTCAATAATAACCCAGAATGTTAATGGCCTAAACTCACCAATCAAAAGACAGAGAATGGAAGATTCAATTTTTTTTTAAAAAAAAGAAACAACAATATGCTGCCTCTAAGAGACTCATCTCATAGAAAAAGACATCCACAAAGGTGAAAGGTTGGGAAAAATCATACCACTCACATGGATTGCAGAAGCAAGCAGGGATTTCCATTATCATATGAAATAAAGTGAACTTTAATCCAAAGTTAATCAAAAGGGATAAAAAAAGGATATTTCCTACTGCTTAAGGGAACAATTCATCAACAATACATAAGAATAATAAATTTATTTTTTATTCTTAAATTATTTTATTTATTTATTTATTACATACATGACAATAGTGGAATGCATTACATTCATAATTATTCTTTTACAGCACAATTCCCTTGTTCTTGGATAAGCAGAATTAATATTACCAAATACTACCAAAAGCACTATATAGATTTAAGTCAATTCCAATCAAAATCCCTCATAGAAATAGAAAAAGCAGTCATGAATTCATCTTGAAAAATAAGAGACCCAGAATAGCTAAAGCATTCCTTAGCGAGAAGACTGAAGCAGGTGGCATCAAAATACCAGACCTTAAACTTATACTACAGTGCAATAGTAACAAAAACAGCATGGTATTGGCACCAAAATAGACCTGTAGACCAATGGTGCAGAATAGAGGACACAAGAGTCTAACCCACAAAACTACAATTATCTTACATTAGACAAAGGTGCCAAAAACATGCACTGGAGAAAAGATAGCCTCTTCAACAAATTGTGCTGGGAAAACTGGAAATCCATATGCAACAAAATAAAATTAAAACCCTATCTATCACCATGCACAAAACTTAACTCAAAATAAATCAAGGACTTAGGAATACAACCAGAGACCATGCATCTAATAGAAGAAAAAGTAGGCCCAAATTTTCATCATATTGGATTAGGCCCTACTTCCTTCATAAGACTCCTATAATGCAAGAATTAAAATCAAGAATTAATAAATGAGATGGGTTCAAACTGAAAAGCTTCTTTGCAGCAAAAGAAACAATCAGTGAGGTGAATAGAGAGCCTACAGCTTGGGAGAAAATTTTTACCACTTGCACAGCAGATAGAACACTAATCTCTAGGGTATCAAAAGAACTCAAAAAGCTAAACACCAAAAAATCAAATAACCTAATTAATAAATGTGCCAAGGACCTGAACAGACACTTCTCAGAAGAGGATATACAATCAATCAACATATATGAAAAAATGTTCAACATCTCTAGTAATTAAAGAAATGCAAATCAAAACTACTCTAAGATTTCATCTCACTCCAGTCAGAATGGCAACTATTAAGAACAGACAATAATAAGTGTTGGTGAAGATGTGGGGGAAAAGGCACACTCATATATTGCTGGTGGGACTGCAAAATGGTACAGCCAATATGGAAAGCAATATGAAGATTCCTTGGAAAACTTGGAATGGGACTACATTTTTACCCAGATATCCCACTCCTCAGTCTATGCTCAAAGGACTTTAAAAAGAGCAAACTACAGGGACACAACTACATCAATGTTTATAGCAGCACAATTCACGATAGCTGAACTGTGTAACCAACCTAGATGACCTTTAGTAGATGAATAGATAAAGAAATGAATATATATATATATATATATATATATATATATATATATATATATATATATATATTCTAACCCACAAAACTACAATTATCTTACTTAGACAACCAAGATATATATAGTCATTTATGTATATATATAATGTATATATACACAATGGAATATTAATCGGCAATAAAAGAGAATAAAATCCTAGCATTTGCAAATAAATGGGTGGAGTTGGAGAATATAATGCTAAGTAAAGTTAGCCAACCTCATAAAACCAAATGATAAATGTTTTCTCTGACAAAAGGAGGCTGAATCATAGCGGGGTCGGGAGGGGGAGCATTGGAGGATTAGACAACTCTAGATAGGGCAAAGGGATGGGAGGGGAAGGGAGATGTCATGGGGGTAGGAAAGACAGTGGAATGAGATGAACCTCATTACCCTAAGTATATATATATTCGCACAAATGATGCAAACATACTTTGTACACAATAAGAGAGATCAAAATTGTGCTCTATGTGTGTAATATGAATTGTAATGCATTCTTCTGTCATATATAACAAATTAGAATAAATAATTTAAAATATTCAAGATAGAGCCACAACCTTTAGTATATATTACACTATAAATTTTGTTTTGTCTTTCTAGAATTTTCTAATATACGTTGGAAAATATATATTTTAAAATAATTTTTGGAATGATTTAAAAAATTTTTTTTAAAAATCTACTGGAGCTCTTACATATTGATGAACAGCATCTAAATCATTCTCGAAGACTCTTGAGTCAGGTGAGTACTTATATTTAATTACTTTTTACACCAAAACCAAAAAGACCAACAGCTCATTAATGAAATGGTCAAAGAACATAAAAAGACAATAGAAAAGGAAAGAAATTTCTGAAAACATTACACTTCATTCATTAGAAATGACATACAGACTAAAATAATATATCATTTCACTTACTAATTAACATGAATTAAAAGCTCAATGAGGAATCTCCATGCTGCTTTCCAGAGTGGTAGCACCAATTTGCAGTCCCACCAGCAATGCATGAGTATACCTTTTTCCCACATCCTTGCCAACAATTATTGTTGTCTGTATTCTTGATGATTGTCATTCTAACAGGAGTGAGATGAAATCTTAGAGTAGTTTTGATTTGCATTTCCCTAATTGCTAGAGATGTTGTACACTTTTTTTCATATGTCCTTCAATAGATGAATGGATAAAGAAAATGTAGTATATATACTCAATGGAATATTACTCAGCTTTAAAGAAGAGTGAAATTATGGCATTTGCCAGTAGATGGATGGAGTTGGAGAATATCATGCTAAGCGAAATAATCCAATTCCAAAAAAACCAATGGCCAGATGTTTTCTCTAATATGCAAATGCTAATTCACACTAATGCAGGGGGCACTAGAGAAGAATAGAGTTTCCTTAGATTAGGTAGAGGGAAGTAAAGGGGGTGGGGGATGTGAGGATAGGAAAGATAGTAGAATGAGACAGACATTATTACTGTATGTATATATGTGACTACATGACCAATATGATTCTACAACTTGTACACTCAGAAAAATGAGACATTATATCCCATCTATGTATATATATCAAAATGCACAAGTGCATTCTACTGTCATGTATAACTAATTAAAATAAATTTAAAAATTAATTAAAAACAAAGCTCAATGAGAGACCGAATTAGAACAATATATATTCCATGCTTTTAAATCTAAATAGTTTCTACTGTCATGTATAACTAAAAAGAACCAATTTAAAAAGTTTCATGATATCTAGAATTTAAAAGTATAGAGGAAACTCTCATATTCTGTGAATGGAAGGACAAATTGCTATAACTAGCTTGGAGGACATTATGACAATATTTTTTTAAAATTTTATGTGTAGACAGCCTTTTGATCAGTCTATAAAATAATTTACTTTGCCCCAGTGTTGAGGTCTTATGCACACTAGGCAAGTACTCTACCACTGAGCTACATCCCCAGCTCCTAATTTTGTTTTTAATTAACACATGATTGTACATATTTATTCAGTAAAGAATGATGTTTCAATATTTTATGCATGTACATATATGAAAAGTTCTATCTACAAGAATGTTTATAAGCAGAAAAAAAAACAACTTCAATTTTCTCTACCTCAGAAACCACTTACCAAAACCAGCTCATGTTGAAGATAAGGGGAATGGGATTTCAGTTTTTGATAGGAGTAACATGCAAGAATTTGTGGCCACGTTTAAAACTACCCCCAAAAGGAAGGTGACACAACCATAGCAAAAAGGAAAGCAGTGGAGTAGATTTTTACACACTGATAAGAAATGTCAAGGTTTACAGTAGAATGAATCGAACATAATTTTCCTATGCACATATATGAATACATGACCAGGGTAACTCCATAGTATGTACAACCACAAGAATGGGAAGCTATACTCCATGTATATATGAAAATACATTCTATTGTTCTACTGTCATGTATAACTAAAAAGAAGAAAAAAATTAATGAAAAAAATAATTGTCAAAGTTCAGAAGTATAAAAGCCAGTTGTTAAGTACTGTCATAACAGGATCTTATTTGTGAAAAAATATAGATATGTGCATATCTATATTTATACTTACATATTTGTATATGCATAAAAAATCTGAGAGGAACAGCAGTAACCACAGAAGGAACTTTTATTTTTACTTTACACTCTTCTAAATGGTTTCCATTATTTACAACGAGAATGTACCAATTTTATTATTTGAAATTCAATTTTAAAATTGAAAAATATTTTCGGCTAGGTGAAATAGAGTTTCTGCTTTGAAGTAGATCTCAGTAAATGAGATTATTACTGAAATGTAGAAAGAAAAAGAAATGGTACAATTCAGGCACATGGTCAGGTCTAGATTGGAAAGTACAAAATGTTCTAGATGGTTGATATTTGGGTAAATCACTTTCCTTTGATTTATTCTTCTTATTGTTATAATGTGGAGAACCGGACTAGAGGGTGACAAAGGGCCCTTGCCATTCTTATTCTCTATAAATCATGAGACAGCCTGGATAGAAAGATCAAAATGCAAGGGCAAATACTAAAGAAGCTGTATTGGAGATACGCCTGAAATATATCAACATGGGGTGTTCTCCCACACAATATCAACCCCTAGAGAGCGATGCTATGCAGTGAATATTGTATCACATGAAAAGCAGACTCCTCCAGACAGCTGCCCTCAATTCTACTTGATAGCAAGTAACATTTTTTTTTTTTTTGCTTCAATGGCAGATGTAAAGAATTTTAGTTCAATTTTCAAGTTCTTCAAATAAATGTCCTTGTCACTTTCTCATTTCTTGCTCTTCGAAACACAACCCATTTTTTAAAAAATGAATTTCATCAGCATAAAATCATCCAAAAAGCAAATCACAAGAATGCATATTCACTTCATATCCAGCTTTTTCCAACTTGCTGATGCTGCTAATATTGTTGGCTCAATAAATAAACATTTTGCACGTTCTGTGGAATATATTTCACAACCTCAAAAATCTAGGGGTAAAGTATCATCACAATTCAAGCTTATTTTTTTTTCTCTTTAGTGTCTAAATAAGTAATTCTCTAGTTTCACATGGGCAATGTTCTACAATTTAGTGTTTAAGTCAGCTATGTAGAACTAGAAACATATTTCTGTCCCCTACAGAAATAATAATGTAACTCTGCATTTTCCGTTGGAACGAAGTACTTGTTTAATCCAGAAGTTACACTGATAACTGAAATATTTTTTGAGGGATCATGAAACAGAACAAAGAGAGCAAAACCTTTATAGTCAGAAACCAATTGGAATCCTGGCTCTACCACTTTCCAGTTGAGCAAGCTATTTAAAGTAAGTGATCGTCAGTGTCCTCCTTTGAAAAATTGAGATTATAATATTTATTACCCATAAGTTACCTGAGGGTTAGACAGTCACCTTTGGCCATGATGACAGAAACAGACTTTTCACAGTCCTAGGATATAGTTCTGACACATTGAATGCTTGATGCCATCTGTTCACATAGGTGCCCCAGGAGACATATGTCATTGCGTCCTCTGTCATCACCTCACAGTGGTGGCCCAGGAATGTCTCTTATCCCTCTCAACTGGCTCCCATGTGACAGGAGACTCTGCTACTTGCATACCTCACATTCCTGTCTCTGCAGTTTTCATGCACTGCAGGAGCTAGGGTATTGCTCTATAGTTATCCACAACCCTAGAAAACATCACGCAGTCTCCCCCTTTCTGACTGTGAAAATATACAGGGAAGCATTCCTCTTTTGAGCAAAATCTTGGTGGGTAAATGGTACTCTATTTCCCACTCTTAAAATGCCCCATGGTTTCTCCTTGGAACTAGTAAGGTAACTAATACATGTCAATGTCTAGCTGCTGCTGTGGCAATGCCACTAGAGTCTTATCAGCCTTGACCTTGATTTCAGGCACACAGCTCCTAGGAATAAAGAAACTCTCTTGTTAGACAACCACAATGTTTCACTGAGCCTAAACCTGTCCACACAACAGTAACTTTATACAATGGACTTTCCTGAGAGCTACACAAAGCTCCTAACATTGCACATTGCAACTTAGTATGTAACTGAGGAATAAGCTGCATAATGTTGCTAAGTCTATAACCTGCCTAGGAATATAATGGACAATACACTAATGATGCCAATGACCTAAAGTAACTATGGATATACCTGAAGTCTTGGCCTGGAAGCAAAAATCACTCTTTCTCCCTGGGACCTCCCATCATCCATATTTACTTCACTTCTCTCCATTAAGGTATGAAAAATCATGGAGGACTTTTGAGAGCAAGGTACTGGGATTTCTTCAAGTGACAGTCAAAGGAATGAGAAGGAGTCTGTGTGCAGCCTATGGTAAGGGAGTGAAGGGGAGGACAACGTCAGAAAACTAGACTAGACACCAGAATGTTCCAGTGATTTCTACACTATATTCATAAGTTAGAAATTTATTTTTCTCTTTTATTCCATTTCTTCACTTTCCCTTCTCGGATTTTTCTTCTTCCTTATTGTGCTAAATAAATTTTTGTTAGCATGATTCAAAGGCCACTCTGAGCCTCCTTTGCATAGATTTTATTTATATCCCTGCTTGTTCCAGAGCTTTCTTAGCAACACCATTCACATGGACACCCTGGTCACCTCCTCAGTCTCTGACCTCTCTCTTCATCTTTCCTGATAGGCAGCCTCTCTGGGTCCATTTGTATTATGTCTCTATTTTTACTTTCATTTTTGAGCCAGTTTTTAGTTCATCAAGTTCCATTGTTTTCCAGGTCAGTTTGATTTATATTTACACCACTGTGAGAAACTGTATCAAATGTTCTCTCTCATTTTGTCATTCAAAGGAGTCTCATCACGTTTCCTGGAAACACAAAGGACAAGTTAAAGATATTTCTCATTTTTTGCATTCTTTTTTCTGAGGTAGTTTGATACTGTGCATTATTGAATTTCAATTTGAATGGCTTGAGGCCTCATCTTTTGAAACCCTTTAGAAATACAGACATTCAGTCATCAGGTTCCTGGCCACAGGAGAGGTTTTAGAAAGTACAGTCTTATATCCTAAGTATCAGAGTTATTTCCATTTCTAATACAATGACATTTTCCTTATTTTAATAATGCATGAAGTCTTATTTAAATAATATATTACTATTTGAATGTTTACATTTGTGCAGAATATAGTGCTGCTTTTTTTTTTTTTTTTTAGTTTTTAGTTTTTAAAGAAACAACACAAACTAGAATAAGATTCAGGAACAAACTGAAAGAATAAGTCCAGAGTCTAAAATAAATAAATAAAGCAGTGGTCCAAATTACTTATGATCAAATATGACACCAATTTTATATTTCCTCAAGCAATGTAACATATTTCCCTGGTCTTCCCCAACCCTGTACCAGAGATTGAATCCAGGATTTGCAAACACTAGGCAAGTGCTTTACTATTAACCCTTCCCTGAGCCCCAGTGGTGGATTTCCTGAACCCAAATCACCCACTCATGATTGTCTTCCATTTTAATACTTAATTTGGTTAATCTGTCCTTTGAAGAACAGATTGTGTTGGTTTTTTCTATAGAGAGGGCAAAGATAAACAAAGCTCCAATTTATGTTTAGGTTTAGAAACTATCAGAATCATTTTGAAAGTCACAGCCTAGGAGAAATAATAGAGTAAGATGCTGTTTCAAATATTAGAATTTATACTTTTTACAGGATTTGATTCAAAAGACCTGCCAGATAAAGAAAGGTGAAAGAGAAAGAAAAAATATTCCTGAGTTTATTACATATTTGCAATAAAATTAACAACTGATGAAACTTATGATTTGATGACTACATTTCAAATTTTTCTCATCTTATGACTTTTTGAAACTTTCAAAATTATTTCATGACATGTGAAAGACATACTAGCAAGTGGTTGGGACTTTTATTTGATAAAAAGAAAAAGACAGACCACCAAATACATTTTTATGACAGACTCCAAACATAGTTGTATGAAAGATTTTCTTTCCTTGGAGATTTGCTGTGAAAAAAAGATAGCTGACTCTGGAAACGTCGCAAGAAGAGCAGAGAATAGTAATCCGCCTTTGATTTAGGTCGTTTCCCTGAATGCAATATATCCTCCTTCAGCTTCTACAAACATTGAAAGGCCATTCCCTGAGCCATTCTGCATAACCACGCCCCATGATGATAATTTCCCCATAATTAATGCTGCGTCTCTTCTTAAAGATAGATTCAGAGTTGTGATTCCATATTTTATTCTTAAAGAGGGAGTTTATAGTATCTCCACACTGCAAACGCCCCACTGTACTCTGTATCAGTCCTCCTGGGAACCCTAACGGGCTTGTGCCTGATGGATGGCAGCAGAGAGGAAGGCAGCATCTGTGTGAGGCTAACAGTTGCTGACAGAGCTAGAACTCCGCCAATCAGCCAGCACCCAGGAACGAGATTCTGTAACCAATTGGCTTAAATGGCCACAGGCAACAGACACCATTATGCTGGGATTGAGTAAACTAAGTGAGAACTAGAAACGTCTTTGCTTTCTATAAGAGCAAGGACTTTTTAAAGCCCTCTTCCTTCCTGCAGTAATATTCTTAATAAAATCTTGTTTGAAAAAAAATGACAAAAATCACATCTCTGCCATAATTACCCATGTGTGAACTTCATGGGTTCATAAACAGAAATAGAATGCAGAAAAACAGAAGATATTTTATTTTGTAAAAAGATTTTAATTTTTAAAAAATTCTGGGTAATCCTACCTTTCTCAAGTTTTGAGTCTGTTTTTGCTAATCATATTATTCATACAAAACATAGCACAGAGTACAAAAATTTGTTCTTAAATTGGAAAAAAAATAGGATTTCATATTTTCCTCAGCTTTGAGACTTCCGTATTTTAGTTAGCCGTATTTTCTTAATATTCTGAATCCTTCAGTGCATTTGACCCAAATAAACAGTACCCTCAAGTTAACTCACCAATACCTAACTAGAGTTTCTGCTGATATCTAAGAAACTTTAGATAATGCAAGTACATGTGTTGAAAAAATGCTTCCTTGTGGGGATGAGTTGTGGCTCAGCGGTGGAACTCTTGCCTTGCATGTTTGAGGTATTGGGTTCAATTCTCAGCACCACATATAAATAAATGAATAAAATAAGATCCATCAACAACTAAAAAAAGTTAAAAAAAAAAAAAGAAAAATTCCTCCTTGTGCCAATCTTATGAAACATGTTAATAGAAATTGAAAGTATAATAGTGGGATATAAATATATTTATATTATTCTATTTTTAATAAATTAATGTAGATTTTATAAATTTTTGTGTTTGTAGTGATGATAATTACAGTATCAATAATATCTTATGCTAGATTCTTGAAATACTAAGATAAACATAACACTTGTTCCTGTCAAATTGTACATATTCTAATAGATGAGACAGATATTGCTTTGTAAATAAATCAATTACAATGCATGCTGAGAGCAACAATAGAAAATATGCAAATTGCAGTGATTCACATACTTTTTGGTGATGAAAATGAAGCAAGAGGGGAGGAAATAGATTCTGAAATCAGCTTGTATTTTACCTGCATTTTGAAAAATAGACTGAAATTCACTGTACAAATATTATGGGCTGAATTGGATTCCTCACACCCAGGATCTCAGAATGTAACCTTATTTGATGATAAGGTCTTCATAAAGGTGATCAAGTTAAAATTAAATCAGAGGGTTGCCTTAACCAGTATGACTGGTTTCTTTATAAAAATTCAGACACAGAGACACACATAAAAGGAAGAATTGGGAAAACAAAAGTCAACTTAAAGACAAGGAAAGGGGCTGGGGATGTGGCTCAAGCAGTAGTGCGCTCGCCTGGCATGCGTGCGGCCCAGGTTCGATCCTCAGCACCACATACAAACAAAGATGTTGTGTCCGCCAAGAACTAAAAAATAAATATTAAAAAATTCCCTGGGCTGGGGATGTGGCTCAAGCGGTAGCGCGCTCGCCTGGCATGCGTGCGGCCCGGGTTCGATCCTCAGCACCACATACAAACAAAGATGTTGTGTCCGCCGAAAATAAAAAATAAATATTAAAAAAATTCTCTCTCTCTCTCTCTCTCTCTTAAAAAAAAAATTCCCTCCCTCTCTCTCTCTCTCTCTCTCTCTCTCTCTCTCTCTCTCTCTCTCAGAAAAAACTAAATAAATAAAGACAAGGAAAGAGGTCAGAGACCTCAGAGGGAACCAATCTGGCTGAAATCTTGATTTTAGACTTCTAGAGTCCAGAAACGTGGTATATTAAATTTCTAATCCACACAGCTTATGGTACTGCATTTTCTCCACCTTAGCAAACTAATACAATAGACAAAGCAGGAAGTAACATTCTAGAATAGCATAAGGATAAACATAAGATTCTAGAAGAGAATCCTGCTCCTGGGTTTAGGGAACCAGTATTGACCAAAAAGAGAAATGTTAAGAAAGGAAGCTTGTCTACCCATCAGATATGACATGGATAGTATTACTTAGCTTGTTTGTTTGTTTGTTTTCAATGTGGTGCTGGAGATCAAACCCACTACTATCAAACCCACTACTAGCTAGGCAAGTGCTCTACCACTGAGAAATAACACCAGCCCAACACTGAATAGTTTTAACTTGAATGGGCAGCTGAAGGGAAACCATAGAGCATTTTCATGCCAGGAAAAAATAATTCTCAAATATGCCATTTTCTTAAATTTATAAATTTTCAAGATCATGTCCTTTCTGTTTGGGTGGATAAGCCTTTATCTAGAGAAGTTATGGGTGAAAAATATCAAACTATAATAATAACATTTGCCTTACATAAGAAAAATATTACCTCTGAAACAGAGAAGATGAAGGGCTAATTTAAAACGTCAATAAGTTTGCAAAGTTAGAAAGACATTAGAATTACTATTCTTAATCACTAAAACTTGTTAATTCATCCAAAACCAGACAATGTGCTAAGCAATGGATATTTAAAAATATGAGTAACTCTTTTCCTAGAGGGGTTTACACCTTAGCAGATTCATTAGAAGACTATGGGTGATGGCTCCTAATGAATTAGAAGCCACCAAAATATGTCAACACCAATGGGAAAGCCATGTGGTTTTATCCAGAATCACTAACCTACTCTAAAGCAGAAGAACAAAATGATAAATTAGGGTAGAGACTTACAGAAGGGTAACCAGGATATATTTTTGAAAAAAAAATTCTGGAGATTTTAAGGAAGTTAATGAATAGAAGTACAGTGTGGACTTGGACATCTAATTTTATCCTCAAACTCATTCCCTCTTCTTCCTCTTAGAAAACAGAACATCTCAGTTTTGGGCTGCACATAAGATTGTTTATCTAGGCATTGTATTTCCAAGTGTCCCTTTTAGCTAGGTATAATCATCTAGCCAAGCATTAACCGGTAGGATGGGTGTAAGAAATATGTGCAACTTTGAGTCAGCCTTTAATTAAAAAAAAATATGCTAGCCCTTAATTCATGTCTTCTTTCTGAGGGATATATATATATATATATATATATATATATATATATATATGTAGCAGTAGTGAACCAACTTCAAATGTGTGAACAAAAACAGCTCTCTAAAGGAGGGTAGAACAAGATAGATAGAACTTGAGTGTTTTGATGACCTTCTAGAATACAGCCATCTACCACCCCAGATCACCCACTTCTACACCATTACATAGTATTTGGGGTCTGCTTGTTTCAACATCTTAGCCTTTAATTAAGGTGGGTGAATAAATGTGTGACTGGAAGAGTAGGATTTGCAATCAGAGACTTCGACACCAAATTTTGTGATTTCTGACATGATGTAGTTCTGCAGGACAAATAGTTCAGGGTTGGATGGATCATAAAAACTGGTTTATGAAAGAAAGTAAACATACAGTAAAAGATGGAAAAAAATCTGAAATTAGTAAATCAAGTCATAATCTATATGATTATTAAAATCACTTGGATAAGAACAGAAATGAGGAAGGCAAAGTAGAAATGACAGCCATATGACAGAGTTCTCATTGATGTAGAAAAACCTTGACCATAGTACATAATGAGGACAGAATAGAAAGAAGATTGCTCTAGTTGACTGGCATGAGCCTCAAGGTCCTAGGAATATTTTTCCCAAGAGAAGAATAATCGTATAGAAGTGGCGTCATTGGCTACTTGTGATTCTAGCCCAGATGCTCTCATTAACTAACTTGGCAAATCATTTGATATCTCCAGTTCAAAGGTGTGTCACCTGTAAAAGGAGGAAATTGTATTATATTATATTTAGTTCTCTTGTAGCACTAACATTTCATGATGTTAATTTAGGATTGAATCCAAATCCCCTAATTTAAATAGCAGGCTAATCTTCTACCTGCTTTTAAATCAAAATGTTGGTGCACTTTTAATGAAACATAAACCCAGGGCTATAGTGCCTCTTGGGAAGAGTGATAAAATGGTACATAAACAAGTCACTTCCCTTCTCTCTCCAACAGAGATGCTCGACTTCAAATTTGTTCCCTTTGTATCTATGAGCTGTGATTCACAGCTGTGTGAGCTGATTCCCAATTACCATGATTTGCAGGAAAATCTAAGCCCAGAATGAAATGAGATCTGTGGGAGGAGTGAGGCTGGGCCAGTCAGGCAGTGTCTTGAAAGACCTTCTGACCTGTGCTGTTTTATTACCAGCTGCTGGTAGACAGTGATTGCTACTACAATAGCATTTCCCTTTCTCTCAGCTATTTAAATATTTCCTCTTTTAATTTCAATTATTTTCCCTTTTGAATAGATCATTCCACACCTAGTAAATGTGTGCACACCACATGAGTACATATGTACATACCTAAACATTAGCATTACTAATTATCCGAGTTTTCAAATAGTCTAATTACAGTGTTGATTGATGAGTGTTTTAAGCAAGATGATGTTCTAATACTCTGCTAAATGAGTCCTAAGCCTTTTATTTTGGCCTCCTTTCCCTTTGGCAATGATATTTTGCATCTTTCTAATCCCCTACACCTCTAATATTTCCCTTCTTGGGTTTCACCCAACTAACCTGAATGAAGGGTTCTTGTTCCCCTCCCAGTTCACCATGTTGCTCTGCGTTTTCTTTCATTTTCTGAACAAACACACAGCAACATAGGCCAGCATTAGAATCCATCGCTAAGATAAAAATGTAGAGTCTAGTGGACTGAATTTACCTCTAATAGCCATGAAATAGGACCACTTGAGACACATTTTCTATTCTACCTCTGCTTCTTGATGAAGAGAATGTAGAATCACCATTTCTTTTTTTATTAAATTATTTATTTATTCTAATTTGTTATACATGATGGCAGAATGCAATTCATTTCATATTACACATGTAGAGCACAATTTTTCAAGTCACTAATTGTACACAGGTATTTTCACACCATTCGTGTCTTCATACGTGTATTTAGGGTAATGATGTCTAACTCATTCCACCATCATTCCTACCCCCTTGCCCTTCCTTTTCCCTCCCTCCCCTTTGCCCAATCTAACTAAAATTTCTCCATTCCTTCCATGCTCCCCCCACCCACCACTACCACCATTATTAGTCAGCATCCTCATATCAAAGAAAACATTCAGTCTTGGGTTTTTGGGGATTGGCTAACTTCATTTAGCATTATATTCTCCAACTTCATCCATTTACCTGCAAATTCCATGATTTTATTCTCTTTGAATACTGAGTAATGTTATATTGTGTATATATATCAAAGTTTTCCTATCCATTCATCTACTGAAGGACATCTGGTTTGGTTCCACAATTTAGCTATTGTGAATTGTGCTGCTGTAAACATTGATGTGGCTGTGTCCCTGTAGTATGCTGTTTTTAAGTCCTTTGGGTATAAACCAAGGAGTTTGATAGCTGGGTCAAATGATGGTTTCATTCCCAGTTTTCCAAGGAATCTCCATACTGCTTTCCAGATTGGTACACCAATTTGCAGTCCCTCCAGCAGTGTATGAGTGTGCCTTTTTCCCCACTTCCTCTCCAACACTTATTGTTGTTTGTATTCTTGATAGCTGCCATTCTGACTGGAGTGAGATGATATCTTAGAATAGTTTTGATTTGCATTTCTCTAATTGCTAGAGATGATGAATATTTTTTCATATATTTGTTGATTGATTATATATCCTCTTCTGAGAAGTATCTGTTCAGGTCCTTGGTCCATTTGTTGATTGGGTTATTTGTGCTTTGTTTGTTTGTTTGTTTTTGGTGCTTAGCTTTTTGAGTTCTTTATATACCCTAGAGATTAGTGCTCTATCTGATGTGTGAGGGGTAAAAATTTGCTCCAATTCTGTAGGCTCTCTATTCACCTCACTGATTATTTCTTTTGCTGAGAAGAAGCTTTTTAGTTTGAATCCACCCCATTTGTTGATTCTTGGTTTTAATTCTTGCACCATAGGAGTCTTATTAAGGAAGCTGGGGCCTAATCCAACATGATGGACATTTGGGGCTCTTTTTTCTTCCATTAGGCACAAGGTCTCCGGATTAATTCCTAGGTCCTTGATCCACTTTGAGTTGAGTTTTGTGCATGGTGAGAGATAGAGGTTTAATTTCATTTTATTATATGTGGATTTCCAGCTTACCCAGCACCATTTGTTGAAGAGGTTATCTTTTCTCCAGTGTACATTTTTGGCACCTTTGTCTAAGATAACTGTAGTTATGTGAATTAGATTCTGTGTCCTCTCTTCTTTACCATTGGCCTACAGTTCTATTTTGGTGACGATATCATGCTGTTCTCGTTATTATTGCTCTGTAGACTAGCTTAAGATCTGGAATAGTAATGCCACCAGCTTCACTCTTCTTGCTAAGGATTGCTTTGGTTATTCTGGGTCTCTTATTTTTCCAGATGAATTTCAGGATTGCTTTTTCTATTTCTATAAGGAATGCTATTGGGATCACTATTTCTTATGGGTCATTGTGAAATTCTAAGTGAGGATTCCTTGTTCATTTATGGCTTCTCATGGCCACATGATGGTATATGAGGTGAACTTTGAAGCTTTAATTAAGAAGGGAAAAAGATAATTTTTGGAAAAAATATTGATTACTGGTTTCTTGTTCTCAAGTTAGTGCTATTTTCCTTGTTTTGAGTGTTTTCTCTTAGAAATGTAAATTATAAAGTTAATGCTAACAGAACACTTTCTCTAACCTACCAGACTAGGCCAAAAACATCTTTGCTTTTTTTCTCCTGGTATGAAAATCCCTGTAGTAGTTATTACAAAACAATAAATTAAATGATAGATTAACCATTTGTGTTTATTTATTAAAAGTGACATCTGCTAACTCACAGTTTCCACCAGTGCTGGGAACATATTTGTATTGTTTTCCACTATACTATGATTTGCAATTTCCAGACACTCAAATATTAAGTGAATTAATGTAAATAACACTATGTTAAGTAATATTTTTCTGAACTTTTCTTCCCTAAGTGTTCATGCTTCAGAAGCATACAGTTTCTAGATAGTTCTGAAAATATTAACAGTCCTTTTGTGTTTCTTAGGCAAGCTTTGAACAAAAATCACCTTTTATTCCTTATTCTGCTTAATTGTTACAACACCCTTAAGGGCACTAGTAATTTTCAAAATATCAGCAAAGAACCTACAACATAAAGTGCAAACATTCAGAATGCAATTTCCTCTTTTTCTATTTTTTTTTAATTCAGCAGAAATTCAGGGATCGTCACTGTTAATATCAATTATCTTTACATTCTAATTCAAGAAAAGGCAGTTAAGAGATTTATAGCTAACATCATGCCATGTAAACCAGGGTTAACTATAAAATGTCATATTAAGGTGTCACTGAACACATAATCAGTCATATACCTCTCACATATATAGATACAAAATGACAATTTCCTTGAGTTTCACATCATGTAAGGTACTTGATTCTCATAGGACTTTCCTTCTAAGTATCCAAACCATGGAGGGTATTTGAATAAATAGTTGTATCCAAGTCAAACCTTTAGTTCATGCCCACCACTTAAAGAACAGATCACCAGAGTAAGACTGATGATTAGACTGGTATGGTTGGTCCTTGCATAACATTTTAATCATTCCTATGTTCATACTTCAATATAATATAGTTGTTCTGGATTAAAATATTTATAATTGTAGGCTTACCTCAGTTCTGGCAAATTGTAGAAACTATTAGTCTGTAAATGTAGATACCTCATTCCAATAAGTTCACATTTTCATTTGTTTGACCATTTAATATTAATATGTCTTTTACCTAAAACATTATTCAAAACTAAATTTTTATTGGCATTGTCTCATTTTTTTCCTGACCTCTAACCCAACAAATCTCAAAGACTTGCCTCTCTCTCCCAGTCCTATTGTCTTATCACATCTCTATTTAAGAACTGTCAAATGCTGCCTCCCCTAGGACACACAGACAACTGCCTCTCTCAGTTGCCTCTAAAGCATGGCTCAACCCTCAGCTATATCCAGGCTACTCTACCCTCAATGTACCAAGTCACTTCTGTCTTGGTAAGCTAAAGTCATTTTTAAGTAGTTTCACTAATCCCAAACACATTATTATTTTTTTATTTAATTGTTTTTGCAGTGCTGAGTATCAAACCCAGGGCCTTAAGCATGCTGTCCACCCTTTAAACTCTGTCTTTTGTCCAGATAGCTGATGGGTTACCTCAGTAGACTCCAGTGACCTCTAGCTGTCAGTTATGTTTGCCAAAGGGAAGCTTCAGGGGGAGATTGGAAGGGAAGAGAGAAAGAGTGATATTGTGATTTTTTTTTTCTTTTCTATAAAAAATCTTGACAGAGCTTTATCCCTCTACCAAAGGGAGGTGACTCTACAGGACTCCTTTCCTCCATGTTTCAGGAATTATTCCAATTCATTGCCCCATCAGATGGGAATGGCCTGGTTGCTATATGGTTTATGGCAAGACACTAACCCTTTGACTTCCCTATATCCTGACTGTGTACACTATAGTAACCCTTCCTGAAATGATCCCATTTCCCTAATAAATACACATCTCTTCCAAGCAGCCTTGACTGATATAATTCTTGTTTACTTTCTGGTGACATATCTTTATCACACTGTACAGGATTTAAAATATATTCACAAATTCTTAGATATTTCTCAAATAGTGAAGCCTAATACTCCTCTCTTGGTCTGTGGCCTATAGAAAGTGGCAGAAATATTGGAATGTGATTTCCAATATTGGGACACAAACATCGAAGTGGCTTCCTCCATGCTCTCTCCCTTGTGTCATTCCTTCTAGGGAAGCTAGTTGTCAGTTAACACTCAAGCAGCTCTGGGTCAAGACCCACATGGCAAGAAATTGAGACTTCTTGCCAACAGCCATATGAGTGAATGGAGCAGGTCCTCCAGCCCCAGGCAATTCTTCAGATGACTGTAGCTCTGGTTAACATTCTGCTTCAACCTCCTGAGAGACCCTGAGCCAGAACTACCCAGTTAAACTCCTCCCAAATTTCTGATCCACAGAATTCATAAGATGATAAATATATCTTCTTTTAAGCTCCTAATCTGGGGGCAGGTAAATTCTTGTGTAGAAATAGATATTAGTAGTTCATATAGCAAGACAAACACAGCCAGACACACACCTTATGTAAAGAATTTTAGGCCACAGTGGTGTGATGCAGATTCAGTTTTGAATCATCCTAGAACTCTTTGTATATAATTATCTCACAATTTCCCCCAATCACTGATTTTTGTATCCTCCCAAAAACTGTATCCCCAATTTGCCCAGAGCTTTTCTGATGTATCTTAGTGAATTTTTCTCTGCAATGCCAGCTGCATATCTCAATTTTGTTTCATGGAACACGGACTAAAACCCAAAGCCCCTCCCTCCCGCCCCGCCCACTGCTTCTCCAGTCTTGACCTTGACCAGATCTTCACCACCAATCCTATGTCACATAGGGATAACATTTTCCCATTCTTCTTTTAATTTTCCTATTCTATTTATGTTATTATATTATTTAAGATTTAAGGCAATAGAACATTCCATGACTTACATTGCAAGAGAGGAACCATATTATTCTCTTGTATTCTACATTCTTTTTCTTTCAGTTCTGTTGGATATCTATTAAGAAATACGTGTCTATAAAGAGGGATGTCTAAAGCTATTGTAAAGTTTAGTAAATGCTGGGGTTTTTTCCTTTATTCTTTCTGCTGTTACCACCAACCTACCACCCCAAAATCCTGTGTCTCATTTGAGTTATAAATAACTATATGTTCTGTATAGATGTTAAAATATAGATTTTAGGCTTTTAACTTGTTTGTTTTAGTTGACATCAATTTATTAGTCAAATGCATCACCTTACTCCATAACTCCTGAAGTAATTATATATAAAACATTCATTCTGTTTGCTAAACTCAACTTGGACATAAATGAAGATGGCTCTATTCTAGTGTTACTGGGTTGACTCTTGGATAAATAGGAACATATGTGGTATGTCCAAAGTAAATGGATGACTTACTTTCCTAGATAACTCAATTTGGCAAAAGGAAAACTAGGTTTCCTGGCTCTTTTTCCTTTTGTCCAATAAAATCAAGCCTTTGAGACAGCTTCTCTCCCATTGACACTCCATTAACTGCCAATATTGCTGGAGCTACAGTTATAAATATGTAAAGTGTGATATACACAAGCTTATTTTGCAAAATGTGCCTGTGTCGCCAGCTGTCGGCTATTTTTGTTCAAGTCAAACATGTTTTGATGTGCTGATTTTTGTTGTTTTTGTTTGAATTCTATGATGCCGAATGATTAAAAACAGTTAAAAAAATCATTAGATATTCAAATGTTGCTGAAATACATCCAAAATCTAACCTTCTGTGTTTGGATATAAATATAGATGCTCATATGGCAGTAACACAGAAATGTGTGTTATATTAAATTCTTCATATATAGGATTTTAGTTATCCCTAAATCATATAGACAATTTTCATGCGCACTCCAAAATGTTGGAGTATGTGCAGCTGCATATATGTACAGTTACATACTACCAGAGCAAGATGGAAATTCAGAGATATTTTGGTTTAACCTCTCCATTTCATACATGGGATATTTGATAATGATGTATATTAGCATATTTTCTCATGGGCACACAACCAATTGGTTGACAAAACTACACAGAACTGCCTTTCCAGTAGTTCATGCTTCTTTGTTTTTTTTCTCTATAAAAATTAGGAGAATCGGTAGTTTGTCATCCAGGAGGAGGCAGAATGGCCTCATGCAGTACCTTACTACACATATTCTGGGATCTGATGCTCTCTCTAGACAGTTCGGCATTGCTCTTTCTATGGCCAGGGATAGATTAGTCCTTGGAGGCAGAATATCACTAAATCAAAGATGTCTGACACTGAGACTGTCACAAGAATGATGGTATTATAGTTTAACAATGAGAAATAGAAAATTCTGAAGACCATTAGAATCAGGTCAGCATAATCATCACAGACAAGCTATACATAAAACTAGATATGCATCATTTTATTCATTAGCCATGAGAAATTATCACAGATATCAAAAATGTACTCTCATTTCCCTCTAGGTCCAAAAGATAAAAACTCAAAAACTCACAGAAGCTGACAGTAAAATTGTTGAGACAGCTGAGGGTAATGCCAACAGGGATGGTGAAGATGCTGGTATGTAATGTGAAGGTTCTATTTAAAGGAGGCAGCTGCCTTTTTTTCTTTCAAACTTAAAAATAAGTAAATTCTGCCATGTGTGACAATGGGGATAAACCTAGAGAACCTCATGTTAAGTGAAATAAACCACAAACAAAAAGACAAATACTGCAGGATCTTATTTATTTGTGGACTCTAAAAATGTCAATAAAAGCACAGAGTATAAATTGTGATTCTCAGCAGTTGGAAGAAACATGGACCTGTCACTCAAAGAGTAAAAGACTTAGTGATACAGAATGAGTAAGTTCTTAAGATCTAATGCACAGCATGATGCCTTTAGTTTAAAATACTGTATTGCATCCTTAAATTTGCTAAAATTATTGATCATAAATATTCTAACCAAAAATCATAGCTCAAACAAAAAAATTATAATTATGTAGGTGACATGTTAATTAATTTTATTGTGGTAATCATCTTACAATCTATATGCTTATCAAATATTACACTGTAGCCAGGCACTGTGGCACATGCCTGTAATCCCAGCAGCTCAGGATCATAAGTTCAAAGTCACCCTCAGCAACTTAGTGAGACCCTCAGCAACTTAGTGAGACCCTCAGCAACTCACCAAGACCCTGTGTCTAAATAAAATATTTAAAAGGGGGGTAGCTGTGGATGTGGCTCAGTGGTTAAGTACCCCTGGGTTCAATCCGCAGTACCAAAAAAAAAAAAAAAAACCCTCAAATTAATACAATTTTTTGTTTGCCAATGGTACCTCAATAAAGCTGGAAAAATAAATAAAGCAGTTCCTATCCATCTCTGGACCTGGAAATCTGAACCCAGAGATCCAACATGGTGGCGGGCGCGGAGAGATCAAGTCTCTGACCTCTTCAGCTGTGCCGGCATAGGGAGTCGTAAACTGTCTAAATGCTGTTTGCTCAGGATCACTAGGCAATGCTGAGCTGACGTGGATCTGGGGCGAACAGTCTGGGCCTCTCAGAACACACACCGAGCCTGGATTAGCTGCATTCAAGCTCCAGTTCGCCTGCTTCTCGTGACTCAGCACTAATGATCCCGCTGAAATAACTGGTCGGCCCTTCTGAACTTACAGAGGTAAAAGCCAACCAAGCCTTCATAGGCAGTGGCCACAGGATTGAAACAGGGCTTGGGAGAGACAGTAAGGACCCACCCAATGCATTGGTCACCCGGCAAAGGGAATGAACGGTCACCATTTGCATGGGATACCACCATGGCAAAGAACTGACCTCACGGGCGGAAGAGATGACTTCATTGAAACCAGCGGCGACAGGTGTGTAATCCCCTAGCCATCCCTCTCCACACAGCGGGGAAATCTTAAGGGCGCCTCCCAGCTTTCCCGTGAGTGCGATAGCCAGACCGAGGGAATCAGGAGTGGTGCGGGACTCGCGGCACGGAACTCCCGGCTACCGCTCCCACCAGTGCTGACAACTGAGGTGTCTTGCACCAGCTACCGCGGGCGTGGCTACCAGAGGACAAGCAAATTCGCTGGGGATTCTCAGCCCCAAGCTCTACAAACTTAGGGTCTGAGGGAGGCAAACAGGGAGAGTGTGCACAGGCATTCATGAAAACAGGGCTCCCAGGAGCAGTAGACCTGGCGTGTAGCCAGTATTGTGGTGAGTGTCACAGGTGAGTGGAGCCTGGCTTGAGGAAACACAAGAGAAGACCCTAGACACTCAGGATTGGAGACCCGCCAAGTCTGGGAGGAAGAGCTGCTACACAGTGATTGGTTCCCACCTATTGAGAGGAGAAGCTTGGCCCAGTGGGCACAGCTCCACCTACTGGAAGAGAAGTTAATCTAACTCTATGACAGCATTTATTATTATTATTATTATTATTATTATTATTATTATTATTAATTTGGGGGTTTTTTTCTTTCATTTTCATTTTTTGTTGTTGTTCTTTAACTTTTTTAATGTTTTTAATTTTTTTAATTTTTTTATTTTATTATTATTATTATTTTTAATTTTAATTTTCATTTTTTTATTATCATTATTATTTTTTAAAAAAAATTTCTTTCTTTCTTTATTTTCTATTTTTTTCTTCTCTTTTGTCTTTTCATTTCTTTTTAATTTTCTTATTCCCCCTTCCTTGAATTCTACCTGCCTACTCTCATTCTCTTTAGTGACTTCTTCCCTTCCCTTCTAATATCTTTCCTCCCAAGCATCAAATAAATTTATAAGAGTAAACAGTAACTCAGCAGTCAAACAGAACAAGAAGTAACATGAGCAGCATAAAAAAGCAAGGAATAAAAGGAGTACAAACAATGAAGGACAGCCTAAATATTCAGGAGGACCTAGAGTCACCAGAAAAATGGTCATATAAAAAACTCAAGGAATACCTTAGACAGATGGAATGGAACCTTAAAGAGGATACGAGACTGCAAATCCAAACAGTGAAAGAACACATTGAAAATGAATTACATAAACAGATAAAAGAAGAAGTTAAGCATCTTTATCAGGAGATAGAGATTATTTTTAAAAAATCAAACAATAATTCTAGAAATGAAGGGAACGATAAACCAAATTAAAAACTCAAATGAGAGTATCACTAGCAAAGTGGAGCAAGTAGAAGCCAGAACATCAGATAATGAAGACAAAATATATCATCTTGAAAAGAGTCTAGCCAACTCAGAAAGGCTGGTAAAAAATCACGAGAAAAACATCCAAGAGATATGGGATAACATAAAAAAAAACAAACTTACGAGTCATCGGGATAGAGGAAGGTACAGAGACTCAAACCAAGGGAATGAGTAACCTGCTGAATGAAATAATTACAGAAAACTTTCCAGAAATAAAAAAGGAAACGGATATACAAATTGTAGATACATACAGGACACCGAGCACACAAAATCACAGTAGACCAACGCCAAGACACATTGTTATGAAGATAGCCTGTTGAGAGCCACACCCACAGGGGCCCCAGCAAACTTCCAGCTGCCAGCAAACTTCCAGCTGCCGGCTGATGATTGGTTCACAGCAGCCCCAGCAACATCTAGCTGATTGGTTCCTCTGCGGTGATGTTCATTGGGCTGTTTCCCCACCCTTCAGACAGCAAAGCTGATGATTGGCTCACAGCGGCCCCAGCAACATCTAGCTGATTGGCTCCTCTGCGGTGATGTTCATTGGGCTGTTTCCCCGCCCTTCGGACAGCAAAGCTTATGATTGACTCACAGCGGCCCCAGCAACATCTAGCTGATTGGCTCCTCTGCGGTGATGTTCATTGGGCTGTTTCCCTGCCCTTTCAGACCACAGAGCTGCTCATTGGCGGACTTCTTTGGCTCCGCCCACGTGACCCAGCCAATCGGCCTCAAGAGCAGGAGGATTGTGGGAGGTGGTGAGGCTTGTGTGGGTGAGAGGCTTGTGGGAAGCCGGTGGTGGCAGTTGGGCTCTGAGGGTTTTTTCCTGAGGAGCAGTTTTGTTTGGTGTTTGTAGTTCTAAAAATAAAGTTCGTTTCTTTTGACAAGTGGCTCCTGAATTGTGCCCAGCCAGACTGCAGCATTTGGTGGCTCGCACGGGGAGCGACTGAGGGTAAGTAAACTGCTCGCCCCGAGGGCAGGGCGAGAGGATGGGTAGCCATTCTAAGTTTCCTCTTTTGTTTTGCTTCATTTTTGTTTTAAGTTGCCTGTCCCTGGAGATGAGTGAGATGGAAGAAAAACCGCTCACATCTGAGGAAAAACTATTTGCATCTGAGGAACAGATAGGGAGAAAGGACGGATGCACATGTCAGGAGGATAGAAAGGCTATAATGAATTTTTGTTGTTCCATTTTTATTTCATTCTGTCTCGGTTTTGTTTGGCATCATCTTGTTGGGTTGTATTATAGTAGAAATACGGGAACAGAAATTAGTAAAAAGCAAACCGAAAGACCGTTAAGTAAATTGTTAGAGGAAGGAGGCATCCCAGTAAAATCAAGAGCAATCAGGGCATATGTTGATACAATACAAAAATGTAGCCCATGGATATTTAAGGAGGAGTTGTTAAATATATCACAGTGGGACCATCATGGTGAAGATTTAAAAACAATAGAAAAGAACAGCCCAGGGACTCTGCCAGTTGGCACATTGCCATTGTGGACATTTGTATCTGGTTTGCTTAGTCCAAAGCCTTCAGTTCAGACAATGGTAGAAGAAGGAGAAGACATATTGATTCAAGTAAAAGAGAAGGTCTCTCAAGTTAGTCAGAAAGAGGAAAAGATTCAAGTAAAAGAGAAGGTCTTTCGAACTAGTCACACAGAGGAAAAAAGTGTAAAGCAGAAAAAGCCATCAGGGGAAAAGTTACAACAAGAGACTGCTAATAACACCTTTCTATCAGAGAACATAAGTGTCCAACCAACAGCATCACCTCTACAGGAGACTGCTACTAACAGCATTCTATCACCAGAGGGCATAAGTGTCCAATCAACAGCACCACCTCCATATGCTAGGAGGCTCCCAACCCCCGCAGTCATGTCTGTCTGTTCCTTGATCTATTTGTATTGGTGCTGCTATACCTTGTTCTTGTTTTTCTAATCTTTTTCCTTTCCTAAAACCTTGTCTAGCCATAATAGTGGGTGCATTTTGATTGATATTATTTGTTAATGTCAAACCTAATTGATCTAAGACATCTCGTCCCCATTAATTTACGGGAAGATGATCCAATACATATGGCTGTATAGTTCCTTCACATCCTTCAGGATCCTTCCAATCTAATACCATTGAACTTCTATGGGGATTAGTCGCCACTCCTAGGCCTCGAAGCATTTGAGTGGCTTGTTGTAATGGCCAATGTTTTGGCCATTCTTGACGAGAGATGATGCTAAGGTCTGCACCTGTATCCAGTAGCCCATTAAATTCATGTCCTTGAATATTTAGTATTATCATGGGGCAAGAATCTAAATTTAAATAAAGCATAGCCCAATCTACACCTGTGGAGTCTAATCCCTTGGAACCTTTTTCTACAGCATGAATGGAAAATTTATCATGTAGGCTTGGTATTATTAGTAACTGTGCTATTCTATCTCCTGGTGAAATTACTGATATACCCTTTGGAGAACTGGCTATAATTTTTATTTCACCTTCATAATCGGGATCAATTACCCCAGGACTTATCAAAAGTCCTTTTAGAGTAGAAGAGCTGCGTCCCAATAATAAGCCTACTGTTCCTTTGGGAAGAGGTCCTTTTACCCCTGTGGGAATGATTTGAACTCCCATCTCTGGAGTTAGTATTGATCTGGCGGAGGCGCAGATGTCCAACCCTGCACTCCCTCTGGTTTGTCTGATGAGGGATCTGGTGGACAATGTGTCCTGGGCACTACCCTGATGGGGTTTCTGGGTTCCTCCAGTGCTCTGTATATTTGTGGTTGGGGCCCTGGAGCATTGGGGCCCCCTGTCCATTTTTTGGCAACGGAGCCCGATGCTTTTTTCCAAGATATTGTGGATAAACACCTTGTCCTTTTTCGTTTTTTGATAATGGAGTACCCTCTATGGTGGTCTGAGAATGGCATTCATTAGCCCAATGTAATGGAGTACCCTCTATGGTGGTTTGAGAATGGCATTCATTAGCCCAATGTCTCCCTCTATGGCATCGTGGGCAAATACCCAGTATTCTACTCCTTTGATACCTAGTTTTGTTAAACCCTCCTTCTATGGGGCAATTCCTTTTAAAATGTCCTGTTTGTTGACAATTGTAGCATGTTCTTGGCCTGGCATGTAAAGCCTGTTTTACTGCAGCTGCCACAATTTGCCCTTGTTCATTAATGTCTCTGGCATCTAAAGCCTGTTTTACTGCAGCTGCCATGACTTGCTCTTGTTCATTAATGTCTCTACATAATTTAATATATGTGTTTAAATCTTCCTGTTTCCATGGTCTAATGATATCTCTGCACCAACGATTCACTTGGTCATAAGCCAGTTGTTTTATTAATGGCATTGCTTGTTCTGTATTCCCAAAAATTCTGGTAGCTGTTTGAATAAGCCTATCTACAAATTCAGCATAAGTTTCATTAGCTCCTTGTATTACCTTAGATAATTGACCTTGTAAACCTCCATGTCCTTGTAAAGACTTCCATGCCCTAATCGCCTCTGTAGCAATTTGTGAGTATATGCCAGGATCATATGCAATTTGTTGCTGCTGATCCTCATAAGGTCCCTTTCCTAACAACATATCTAGATTTCTCTGAGGATAACCAGCTGCTGCATTTTGCTTAGCCGTCTCCTTGCAAAATTCCTCATTGGCAACCTTCTATAACAGGTATTGACCTCCATTTAGCACAGCTTTACACATATTAGCCCAATCTGCTGGCGTCATGTTCAACTTGTTAATGGATTTGACCAAGCTTACAGTGAAGGGTGCTTGAGGACCATAGGTTGTTATAGCCTCTTTTAGCTCCTTCACTGTTTTGAAATTTAAACACTGGTAAATTCACTGCCCTCCTACCTCAAATACAGGGCATGTTAATACTTGAGATCCTGTCTCAGGATCCCAACTATAGCCAATATACAGAACAAAGAGAAAATATTAAAAGCTTCAAGAGAAAGGAGGCAGATTATATTCAGGGGTAAACCAATAAGGTTAACAACGGTTTTTAATCACAGACGCTGAAAGCGAGAAGATCCTGGAACAATGTATTTCAAACACTGAAAGACAATGGATGCCAACTAAGAATTCTGTATCCAGCAAAATTAAGCTTCAGGTATGACAACGAAATAAAAATCTTTCAGGATAAACAAAAGCTAAAAGAATTTGCAGCCAGAAAACCAGCATTGCAAAGCGTCTTGAGCAAAACACTACACGAGGAAGAAATGAAAAACAACAACCAAAACCATCAGTGGGAAGTGCCTTGGTAATGACAGAGGGTGGGGGGGGAAGCTAATCATGGAGAAACAAACTAAATTTTTTTAAAAAAAGAAATAATCAAACATGGCTGGCAGTACAAACCATATATCAATAGTAACTCTAAACGTTAATGGCTTAAACTCTCCAATAAAGCGACAGAGGCTGGTAACATGGATTAAAAAAACAAATCCAACAATATGATGCCTCCAGGAGACACATCTGATTGGAAAAGACATACACAGGCTGAAGGTGAAAGGTTGGGAAAAAAATATACCATGCACACGGTCCTCATAAGCAAGCAGGGGTGGCCATCCTCATATCGAATAAAATTGACTTCAAGACTAAGTTAATCAAAAGGGATAAGGATTATGAACTCCCATTTTTACCCAGTATACAGATTGCAGAATCACATCAGTTACACTTCCATTGATTTACATATTGCCACACTCGTGTCTGTTCATAACCCACTTGAATCAAAGTGTGAAATATATCAAGAACTATGTAATGCTTTGAACAACCAACAATAAAAAAAGAAGGATATTCCATACTGTTAAAAGGAACCATTCACCAACAAGACATAACAATTATCAATATTTATACACCAAATAATGGTGCTGCGACGTTCATAAAACAAATTCTCCTCAAGTTCAAGAATCAAATAGACCACAACACAATAATTATGGGTGACTTCAACACACCGCTCTCGCCATTGGACAGATCCTCCAAACAAAATTTGAATAAAGAAACTATAGAACTCAATATCACAATCAATAACCTAGACGTAACTGACATATATAGAATATATCAACCATCATCAAGTGGATATACTTTTTTCTCAGCATCACATGGATCCTTCTCAAAAATAGACCATATATTATGCCATAGGGCAACCCTCAGTAAATATAAAGGGGTGGAGATAATACCATGCATTTTATCTGATCATAATGGAATGAAACTGGAAATCAATGATAAAAGAAGGAAGGAAAAATCCTACATCACATGGAAAATGAACAATATGTTACTGAATGATCAATGGGTTACAGAAGACATAAAGGAGGAAATCAAAAAATTCTTAGAGATAAATGAAAATACAGACACAACATATAAGAATCTGTGGGACACAGTGAAAGCAGTTTTAACAGGGAAATTCATCGCCTGGAAGTCATTCCTCAAAAAAAGGAAAAACCAATAAATAAATGAGCTCACACTTCATCTCAAAGCCCTAGAAAAGGAAGAGCAAAAGAACAGCAAATGTAGCAGAAGGCAAGAAACAATTAAAATCAGAGCGGAAATCAACGAAATTGAAACAAAAGAAACTATTGAAAAAATTAACAAAACTAAAAGTTGGTTCTTCGAAAAAATAAATAAGAATGACAGACCCTTAGTCATGCTAACGAAGAGAAGAAGAGAGAGAACTCAAATTACTAACATACGGGATGAAAAAGGCAACATCACAACAGATGCTACAGAAATACAGAAGACAATTAGAAATTATTTTGAAAACCTATATTCCAATAAAATAGAAGATACTGAAGACATCGATAAATTTCTTAAGTCTTATGATTTTCCCAGACTGAGTCAGGAGGATACACACAATTTAAACAGACCAATATCAATGGATGAAATTGAAGAAGCCATCAAAAGACTACCAACCAAGAAAAACCCAGGACCGGATGGGTATACAGCGGAGTTTTACAAAACCTTTAAAGAAGAATTAATACCAATACTTTTCAAGTTATTTCAGGAAATAGAAAAAGAGGGAGCTCTTCCAAATTCATTCTATGAGGCCAACATCACCCTGATTCCGAAACCAGACAAAGACACCTCAAAGAAAGAAAACTACAGACCAATATCTCTAATGAACCTAGATGCAAAATCCTCAATAAAATTCTGGCGAATCGAATACAAAAACACATCAAAAAAATTGTGCACCATGATCAAGTGGGATTCATCCCTGGGATGCAAGGATGGTTCAATATACGGAAATCAATAAATGTTATTCACCACATCAATAGACTTAAAGATAAGAACCATATGATCATCTGGATAGACGCAGAAAAAGCATTTGACAAAGTACAGCATCCCTTTATGTTCAAAACATTAGAAAAACTAGGGATAACAGGAACTTTCCTCGACATTGTAACAGCTATCTATGCTAAGCCTCAGGCTAGCATCATTCTGAATGAAGAAAAATTGAAGGCATTCCCTCTAAAATCTGGAACAAGACAGGGATGCCCTCTATCACCACTTCTATTCAATATAGTTCTCGAAACACTGGCCAGAGCAATTAGACAGACGAAAGAAAGTAAAGGCATAAAAATAGAAAAAGAAGAACTTAAATTACCACCATTTTCAGATGACATGATTCTATACCTAGAAGACCCAAAAGGGTCTAGAAAAAACTACTAGAACTAATAAATGAATTCAGCAAAGTGGCAGGATATAAAATCAACATGCATAAATCAAAGGCATATCTGTATATCAGCGACAAAACTTCTGAAACGGAAATGAGGAAAAACACTCCATTCACAATATCCTCAAAAAAAATAAAATACTTGGGAATCAACCTAACAAAAGAGGTGAAAGATTCATACAATGAAAACTACAGAACCCTAAAAAGAGAAGTAGAAGAAGATCTTAGAAGATGGAAAAATATACCCTGTTCATGGATAGGCAGAACTAACATCATCAAAATGGCAATATTACCAAAAGCTCTCTATAGGTTTAATGTAATGCCAATCAAAATCCCAATGACATTTCTTGTAGAAATAGATAAAGCAATCATGAAATTCATATGGAAAAATAAAAGACCCAGAATAGCAAAAGCAATTCTAAGCAGGAAGTGTGAATCAGGCGGTATAGCGATACCAGATTTCAAACTATATTACAGAGCAATAGTAACAAAAACAGCATGGTACTGGTAAGAAAACAGGCGGGTGGACCAATGGTACAGAATAGAGGACACAGAGACTAATCCACAAAGCTACAACTATCTTATATTTGATAAAAGAGCTAAAAGCATGCAATGGAGGAAGAATAGCATCTTCAACAAATGGTGTTGGGAAAACTGGAAATCCATATACAACAAAATGAAACTGAATCCCCTCCTCTCGCCATGCACAAAAGTTAACTCAAAGTGGATCAAGGAGCTAGATATCAAATCAGAGACTCTGCATCTGATAGAAGAAAAAGTTGGCTCCGATCTACATATTGTGGGGTTGGGCTCCAAATTCCTTAATAGGACACCCATAGCACAGGAGTTAATAACAAGAATCAACAAATGGGACTTACTTAAACTAAAAAGTTTTTTCTCAGCAAGAGAAACAATAAGAGAGGTAAATACGGAGCCTACATCATGGGAACAAATTTTTACTCCTCACACTTCAGATAGAGCCTTAATATCCAGAATACACAAAGAACACAAAAAATTAGACAATAAGGCAACAAATAACCCAATCAACAAATGGGCCAAGGACCTGAACAGACACTTCTCAGAGGAGGACATACAATCAATCAACAAGTACATGAAAAAATGCTCACCATCTCTAGCAGTCAGAGAAATGCAAATCAAAACCACCCTAAGATACCATCTCACTCCAGTAAGATTGGCAGCCATTATGAAGTCAAGTAACAACAAGTGCTGGCGAGGATGTGGGGAAAAGGGTACTCTTGTACATTGCTAGTGGGACTGCAAACTGGTGTGGCCAATTTGGAAAGCAGTATGGAGATTCCTGGGAAAGCTGGGAATGGAACCACCACTTGACCCAGCTATTGCCCTTCTCGGACTATTCCCTGAAGATCTTAAAAGAGCGTACTACAGGGATACTGCCACATCGATGTTCATAGCAGCACAATTCACAATTGCTAGACTGTGGAACCAACCCAGATGCCCTTCAATAGATGAATGGATAAAAAAAAATGTGGCATTTATATACCATGGAGTATTACGCAGCACTAAAAAATGAGAAAATCATGGAATTTGCAGGGAAATGGATGGCACTAGAGCAGATTATGCTTAGTGAAGCTAGCCAATCCCTAAAAAACAAATACCAAATGTCTTCTTTGATATAATGAGAGCAACTAATAACAGAGTAGGGAGGAAGAGCAGGAAGAAAAGATTAACATTAAACAGAGACATGAGGTGGGAGGGAAAGGGAGAGAAAAGGGAAATTGCATGGAAATGGAGGGAGACCCTCATTGTTATACAAAAATTACATATAAGAGGTTATGAGGGGAGTGGGAAATTAAACAAGGAGAGAAATGAATTACAGTAGATGGGGTAGAGAGAGAAGATGGGAGGAGTGGGAGGGGGGATAGTAGGGGATAGGAAAGGTAGCAGAATTCAACAGTTACTAATAGGGCATTATGTAAAAATGTGGATGTGTAACCGATGTGATTCTTCAATCTGTATTTGGGGTAAAAATGGGAGTTCATAACCCACTTGAATCTAATGTATGAAATATGATATGTTAAGAGCTTTGTAATGTTTTGAACAACCAATAAAAAAATGAAAAAAAGATATCTGAACCCAATTTCATGAAAAAGAACTCTCTATTTTTTTTTGAAGATTATGTTCTAAA
This sequence comes from Spermophilus citellus, assembly GCF_964194105.1. Taxonomy (NCBI): domain Eukaryota; kingdom Metazoa; phylum Chordata; class Mammalia; order Rodentia; family Sciuridae; genus Spermophilus; species Spermophilus citellus. The sequence goes on along the minus strand of NC_138188.1, from coordinate 95,032,328 downwards.
TTACTTAAAAATATTTATGTTAATTATGCAAGAAAATTTTCTCTGTTCTGAATTTGACCTCTGGGTCCTCAGTTTACAACTTTTCCATGCAAATATAGATATAAAGTCAAATCAAAATTACAAGTTTGCTTACCTACAATAGAATCTGAACAGCAGTAGTCATGATTATTTAATGTAACTAGTTTAACAAAGTCCCATATAAAGTTTTCATTAGGAAAGGTGTTGTCATAATGGAATGGAGATGAAAATTTTTTTAATGGGAATAGTGTTGTTAATGAGAATCAGAAATAGCTTATGTTAGCCTACTCTTTTCCCTGCACTTGTATCCAAACCAAGGATGGTCTTATCATTGGCAGGGAAACACTCCTGCTCTAATAGTCAAGGCTCTTCTGTATCACACATGCAGCTATGTCCTCACTAATTCTAACCCTCCCAGATGATCTGCCACCTTCAGATTAAAAAACAAAAACTCTTCTAATACTTAATACATTCTTTCCAGTAGGGAGAACAGTTCCTCCTCCTCTAGATGTATTTTAATTTCCCTGTTCAGGTTCTTCCTGTCTTGATCTTATATTCAATTTTACATGTGTAGTCTTATCCTCCTCATATCCAAGTTCTTGGGAGACTATCTAATTGTGGTCTCCAGTCATCCTATGTAAAGACTGTCTCGTGGCATACTACCCTCAAGGTCAGCATTTGGCACATATTTTTAAACACATGAAGAAAAATATAAGGTTGAAATTTATTTTTGTTCAAAATATCAAAAGAATTGTTGAGGTAGGTAGAATTTGCAATTCTTCCCTTTGGACCTTAATGAGTGCCAACAACTTGTCTTCTGCATAGAAGGGGTTGAGATGATTTTTGTACTGTCCTTAATAGTCAAGGTACACTGTAACCTGCTATCAGACACCTGGATTATTGCATCACTTCTTGCTTATCCTTTATACACAATAGTGCATTAAATAGGATGAACAAAGCATGGAATTTTCACAAAGAAACAGTCATGTTCCACATGAATCTTGAGCTGACAGGGTTTTGGGTGTGCATGACTATTAGCCAGTCCTTCAGGGATGGTGAATACTATCTTCACATTCTCCTTGCTCCTGTCACAGCTGAGTTGTTAGGGAGCTTATCATAGAGACTCCTTGATGGATAGCCAGTCCTGGTTTACCATTAATGTCTCCAAAGAAAATGAGAGCCAAGAAGGTACTGTCTTAGTTGCTGTTAATTAAGCCCCAATAATATTCTATATTTGATCAGTTTGTACAAGTCAGAGTCACCATTGCTTAAGAACTATAGCCTTCTCCCTTTCATACTCTCCCTTGTACAGTATACTAAGCAGCAAGATAATGTGGTGGAAAGAGTATGGATTTTAGGGCTGTGGATATGGCTCAACAGAAGAGCACTTGCCCAGCTTATGCAAAGCCCTGGGTCCAATCCCCAACACCCACCCACCTCCCAAAAAAGAAAAGGAAGAGGAGAGGAGGAGAAGAAAAGAAGAGGGGAAAGAGTATGTATCTAGAACAAGTTGGACCTCACCACTTGCTCTGCCATGTCGCAGGCTCATGTTTCCATTTCTTCATTTGTAAAATAGGTATTACCATACACCTTATGTCATAATTTTGTCACTATTAAAGGAGTTGATGCTGTACACTTAGAATAGTGTTTTACATATGATAACCACTACATTTTGTTTTTATTATCACCTACATACATAGTCATCTCTATGACTTTGCCTTTATGAATTATTTTCTTCTTATGATTGTACTTACTATATCATGTGTCTGTCAATCAAATGTCCCAATTTGTGGTTTGGAAATATATTTACTGTAATTGAATAAAACATTTTTTTCTTGTACGGGGAGTGAACCCAAGGGCATTTTACCACTTTTTTTTTTTTGAAACAGGATCTTCCCGTGTTGTTTAGGGCCTTGCTAAATTGCTGAGGCTAGCCTTGAAATTGCAGTCCTCTTGCCTCAGTCTCCCTAGTCATTGGGACTACAGGTACGCACACACCACCATACCCAAGAAGAAAATGTATTTCTTAAACAGTGTTGCTATTCAATTTCCCTAGCCTTAAATGCTAACTGCATAGTCTCCTCACGAAAAAAAAAAAAAATGCCTCTTGAAAACTACTCCCTAGCACTCTTTGTTATTTTCTGTGTCTTGGCCCATTAAAAAACTCATTTCAGGTACTTTAGCTCAAAATCAAGTCTCAAATGTCAAACAATGGTTATTTTTAAATCATAAAATGATATTCAGCAGGCTGATCCAAGATTCTTTGCTTCTAAATCATGCATTTTTTAAATTAATAAAGATTTTTGAACTCCAGTGCAATTTTCATTCGGACTCTTCCCAGAAGGACTAAATTTTTGGCCATTAAAAATAATTTTCAGAAAAACCCTACTGTAGCAGAGATCATTGATATTCTAATAAGCTAATCTACTCAACTGTGTGGATTTCTCATTTTTCACATGTTGCTTTCCTTAGTTAGAATATTGAAGAAAAAGAGCCTTGTTATAGGCAGGACACTTTCAGTTATCTATATGTAATAAGCCACCTCAACATTTAATGGCTTTTAGCAGCAGCCATATTAGTACCTCTCGTGTATGGATGATTTCTTCCCTTCCACAGGACACCAGCAGAGCACCAGTCATGTGGGGGCTCACCTGCTCTAGAACATCCCACAGGGCTCACCCTTGGGCTGGCCGTTGGTACTGGCTGTCCACTGGGAGTTTACTTGGAGCTGTAGACCAACATGTCTCAGTGCTCATGTGTCTTCTGTCATGACAGCTGGGTTTCAAGGAGTCTCTCAAAAGTATTAAAAGGGGACAGGAGTGGAAGGTGTTAGTCCTTTCAAGATCTGGACTCAGACAAACATCTCAGAACTTTCTACTGGTCAAAGGTGCCTCAGCCTCAACAAATAGATTAAGGGGATAGTTCAAAAGTCAAAATAAATCATTACTAATGGTTTAGCATTTTATTGAAACAGAGTAAAAAGAAGTATGTTTTTGTGATCACGACACTATTCTAATTCAGGCTCCATAACATAACTTACAATAACTCACTGAATACCTCAGATAATGTTCTCTTACAAAATTAGACTGATGGAAAACAGGCAATGATTCCACACTGAGATGGGAAGTGAAAATAACTGATAAACAGCCAGCATGTAACTTTGTAAGACAAAACCATGTATCATACTTAGGAAGATAAACTCAAAGTCCCAGAATGCCGTCAGGATCCTATGAGAATTGGCATAATGCAAAATATGAAAACCGCAGTCCCCATGTAAGGCTAAAGACAAAAGAGAAAAGTTATCAGGTTGTACCAAGGAACTGGAATGCAGTGTGGGTCAGAACAACAGATGGAGGAGAAGAAAATGGCACAGCTCTCTGGCCACTGTGCCTTCTCATTTAGATTCTCTAACTTAAAAAAGCAGCACAATTCACAATAGCAAGACTGTGGAACCAACCTAGATGCCCTTCAATAGATGAATGGATTAAAAAAATGTGGCATTTATACACAATGGAGTATTACTCTGCATTAAAAAATGACAAAATCATGGAATTTGCAGGGAAATGGATGGCATTAGAGCAGATTATACTAAGTGAAGCTAGCCAATCCCTAAAAAACAAATGCCAAATATCTTCTTTGATATAAGGAGAGCAACTAAGAACAGAGTAGGGAGGAAGAGCATGAGAAGAAGATTAACATTAAACAGGGATGAGAGGTGGGAGGGAAAGGGAGAGAGAAGGGAAATTGCATGGAAATGGAAGGAGACCCTCAGGGGTATACAAAATTACATACAAGAGGAAGTGAAGGGAAAAAAATACAAGGGGGAGAAATGAGTTACAGTAGAGGGGGTAGAGAGAGAAAAGGGGAGGGGAGAGGAGGGTAGGGGGGATAGTAGAGGATAGGAAAGGCAGCAGAATACAACAGACACTAGTATGGCAATATGTAAATCAATGGTTGTGTAACCGATGTGATTCTGCAATATGTATATGGGGTAAAAATGGGAGTTCATAACCCACTTGAATCAAAGTGTGAAATATGATATATCAAGAACTATGTAATATTTTGAACAACCAACAATAAAAATTTTTTAAAAAGTGTTTTTCCTAGTTCTGTGAAGATACTCATTGGTATTTTGAAGGGGACCTTAAGCGGAATTTTTCAAACTTTGTTCTGTACCAAATTGCCTGTGGAACTTGAAAAAAAATGGCATAACTCCACATTGTGCATGCCACTACCCCTATCTGTAATATCCTTCCACTGAATTTCAATTTTTCCTTTCAATCTCCTCCTCCAAGAAGACTTCACAGATACCCACAACTCAGACTAGATTTTTTTAATCCCCCATTTGTGTTCTCATAGATTGCTATAGTTTAAAATGTGTTCAATCTTTTTACTTCTCTTCTTCAGTACACTGTGAAATTCTTAGAAACAAATGAGTTCCCAAAGCCTGGCACAGGGCCACCATCTTCCACCACCAACACAAGCAGACAGAGAGAATGGATGGACAGAGAAAGGAAAAAAGAAAGAAGGAAGAAGGGAGGCAGGACAGAAAGAAATTCGCATGCCCATTTTTTTTACATCATTTCCAGCACACTCATGCACAACATTTATACCTAACACTCCATGAGGAGATTCTAAATCAGTGAATGTATATATTTTATAGACACTAATCTTGAAAGACAGGAGATTATAAATCAGTGAATGTATGTATTTTATAGACGCTCATCTTGAAAGACAGTCAGAGCTGCTATTTATTGTTTTATTTTTGACAAGAAAACAGCTTATACTAGAATAGATATCTTGTATTGGTCCAAACTTGTGACACAAAACCCAAGGGTAGGAATATTATGTTTCTGCAGTCTGAATATGAAAACTGAGAGAAATAACTATGTTTTCAGTACTTACTATACGTCAGTACTCAAATAAATTTTATTCTCACTATGAAACCACCACATCTTATTCTCTATCTCTGTTTTTATTTACAAGAATATTAGTGGATGGTATAGAGAGAATAAGTAATTCTGGTCAGGTATATGAATCCTGGTACCCAAATAACCAGAGCAATGTATGGACTGTGACCTATTAACTTTGTTTGTATACTACTAAGGATAATGTCATGTACATATTGATGGTCTGTCATTATTGGGAAAGTTTAAAATTCTTTTGAAAACTACTTTTATTTCTTTATACACTTCATCTTGCAAATTATGTAGATGATCTTTTCCAGGAGATTCTGTAAAGACCCTCACTGAAGCAGGCAACTGCAGTTATCATGTTTTCAAAAAATGGGGGTACTTGCTTAAATATCTGTAACAAGATGAGAATTGTTAGATCTATAGAAACATATGAAGGGAGTTAGAAATCACTGTAATCAGCATTCAGGCTTAAATCAAGGGAGTGGCAAGGCTGGAATAAAGTAGACTAGATCAGCAGGTATTGGCCAACTTGGAATAGAAAGTGGATCCAAGCATGACAGGGACCTGGACAGTGGGAAAATAGACATGCTTGAAAATTAGGAGGACACTATTCTTAACAGTATTGGCAATGTGTTGTCAAAATGTTTGGAAAAATTAGTTAGTAATAAACATTGAGGGTGGCATAAATTTTCTGGATATCATTTATAACAGTGTTTATGTATACGTGAACTGCTTAGTAATCTGTATATAATTAATTTCATCATATAAGTTCAGTCATTCTCAATTAATCATCTTTGATGTCTTTGCAAACTATGGAGTTAGAAGAACCTCCTCCAGAATTGTTAATCAAAAGAAAGCAACTGGATATTTGTGTTGAAATTCTAATTGCTCAGAGGGGCAGACAGGGTAAGCAGAATGTAATGTCAAATGATCCTATGAAGACTCTGTCCTCATTTGAGTTAGCTAGTTGCTGAGAATACACACTGGGAGGGAACAAGTGTTCATAACAGTGTCTAATATCTGAGTGCTTTATATGTGCTATCTTTTTAATCCTTTTAAGAACTCTATAGGGCAAATGCTATTTTGATTTCTATTTTATTGATGGGAGAAACCAAGGTACAGATCATAGTTATTTAATCAGGGTCCAAACAGACACATTAAAGAAAATGTAACATCTTATCAGAAAGATACACAGCTTTGGGGGTAGGAAAGATGGTGGAATGAGATGGACATCAATACCCCAGGTACATATATGAAGACACAAATGGTGTGACTGTACTTTGTGAACAACCAGAGACATGAAAAATTGTGCCCCATGTGTGTACTATGAATCAAAATGCATTCTGCTGTCATGTATAACAAATTAGAATACATAAATAAATAATTAGTTAATTAAAATTATATTAGCTTATATTCCCTTTTTAAAATAAATTAATTAATTTTTTAAAGAAAGGTACACAGCTAAACTTACGTCCAGGAGCTCCACTCCAGAGCAGTGCTGACACTCATTTCACGTGGTCTCGTCACATTGCAGTGTTTGTTCTTCCACAGGTGAATGTGTCCTGCAATCAAAATTTATCATCCTGGTCCTCCCAAGCACCTATGAACTATTTTATTTATTTAAGGATATCCTGTCCTACTTGAGATTGAGATATTCACATAATTGCTTCCCTTGTATGCATAAGGCCCTGGGTTCAATCCTCAGCACTGCAAATAAGAAAAAGAAAAAAACAGGGAGGGAGAGAAAATAGGAACCCAATTTTGCAAAATTATACTATGCATAATAATGACTAAAAATACACCAAAAATGTTCTTTTTCTTAAAAGACACCAATAAAGACAATGAGAAGGCAAGCCACAAACTAGGAAAAATATAAATGCAGATCTCATAAAGGTCTTGTATCTAGAACATATAAAGAACTATTAAGGAGGAGCCAAAAATCTCTTAAACTCATTCACGTAAAAATATTTGGAAAGACAGACAAAATTTAAAGCTCAATGGTAACAGAAGTGTCCATAAAACAGAACAAACATATTAAACCAAATCATAAAAAGACAGCTGAGCCAGGGATCTGCAGTTATTTTGTGGAACACTCAGCTGACCAGTCACCCCTTAAATCAGAACAGCATCTTCCCATGTCTAGACAGCTGCAAATTAAACCAGAGGGAGGTCTCTTGCGGTAGGACCTTCAAAGAATCTGCCAGAAAGAACTTCTAGAAGTACCACTACTATCTGAAAAATCACCAAAGCCCACTTTCTCTCACCTTTACCAAGAATAAGGGGAATGGGCTGGTGGGGATCTGTGCTGGAAATTGTGTCTAACTCTGCTCAGCTTCTGCAACCTAAGCAAGAGCAAAAAGTTCTGTCCAGCATCTGCTTGCTCAACTCAGACACTCAAGACAGCAATGAAGCTGCTTTGGCCCCAAATAGAGTAAATCAGATTCATCAGGCCCCTACCACTGACATTGGAGGAGGCACCATGGAAAGACTAGGAATGGTCCCCAGGATCTCAGGGCCATACTAGAGAGAAGCTACCTAAATATTGAGTGATATTCAGTGGAAAATTACAGACCTACGCAGCAGGAAGGGGCTACTCCCAGCCTTAACTAACATTCAGCCTGACCTGTGATCACAATTAGAGAGCAAAAGGGCATTGCTTGAATACTTACAGGACCTTGCATTAAACTTAGTAAAAAGAAGGAATAAGCACCCATCATTCACAAACTGAGGCAGTGGAAACTAGAGTCCAAGTGAACCACTGGAGACCCTTTATTACAGTACCTCAGAGATTGGTGTAGTCTGGGAGAATACTTCTACATGACAGATCATCCACAAAAGTCCACAACCATAATTTCTGCCCTCACAGACAGCCACCAGGATCTTCACTAATTTTGATCCAGTACAGGGAAATAAGTACACAATGACCCACAACAAACACAAGAGCACTTCAGAGCCTGCATCCTGAACTACTACACACAACCCACAACACAGTCAATTTCAGGTCCCTGAGCTGACAAAACAGAAGCTGCTAGTAGTAGGTGCAAAGCAACTAGAGAATTGGCTCCTGTGCCCCTGAAACTGAGGAGAGAGTCACAAAGACTGATGAATATCTCCTAAATGTCCAAACCCCAATGAGATCCAAGCCAAGATTCAATAACAATTTTCTTCACCTTGACATGAGTAACTATAAGCAACTCTAACGTCAACTAAGGTCATATAAATAACTCTTTAACTTGAGTGATAATGGTTACCTCTATAGCCAACATTGTACCTTCAATATATTTAAATGCATTTCATCTAATGGGTTAAAACATTAATTGGAAATCAATCTTCCTATCTTTGTTTTTCTAGATCTAGTTTATACTTGCTCTTCTTACCCCCTACTCTAATTCTTTTGTATCATCTGCTCCTACCTAAAATACTCATCATTCATGTGTGTTTTTTTTTCTACCTTGGTATAAATTATTCTATTTTTTCTTTCTTTGTCCCTTTTTCTCTCTCCTTTTTGCTCAATCTTTCTTCTCCCCAATTTTAGCTCTCATTTAAGTTTATATGTTTACTAAATTTAGCAATTAATTTTTTTACCTATTTCAGAACTTTATTATAGGCTTATTCCTGAATTTGAGTAACCATCAAGAAAAGTGCAACAAATTTTTGTTTCTTATAAAGTTGAATAGAATGAAGCTTGGCTCTGAAGTAATTATAATAAATAGGGCTCAGTGGAATCTCTTAAAGTAGTGCCTTTGTTGGGATCAGAAAAGGTCACACATTGACTTAAAATATCATTATCTGTTTATTTACCTAACCCATGGCACTTAAGAGAAAAAAATTCACAAAGTAGTCCTTCACTTTAGAGAATAAGTGATAACTATAATGATATATGGATAGACATACAAACAAAATTAAAAACAAAGGGAACAAATCATCCCGAACAGCCTATAATGCTTCAACAACAGATTTCATTGACATCACAGTGGAGGAAAGCTTAGAGAAGGAATTTAGAAACTTTATAGTTAAACTGTTCTATGAGCTAAAAGAAGATGAAGAACTTAAATCAGAGAGGAAAATTCAGGAAGTAAAAAAAATCATTTCAATAAAGAGAGATTCTGAAAAACAATGATGCAAAAATCCTGGAAATTAAAGAATCAATAAAACAAATCAAAAATTCAATGGAAAACATCCAATAGATTGCACCACCATAAAGTCAGATTTCTAGGCCTTAAAGACAAAGTATATCATCTTGAAAATAAAGTTGACCATAGAGAAAATATGTTCAGAGACCATGAACAGAATATTCAAGAATCTGAGATAACATTAAAAGGCCAAATTTTAGATTTATTGGGATAGATGAAGGCTCTAAAATACAAGCTAAAGAATGCACAATCTTTTCAATGAAATAGTACTAGCAAATTTCCAAAACCTTAAGATGTAAACTCAAAACCAAGAGGCAAACAGGATTCTAAATATATAAAATCACAATAGATGCATCCCAAGACACATTATAATAAAAATGCCTAACATACACAATAAGAATAGAAATTTTTAAAAATACAAGAGTAAAATGACTGGTCACATTTAGAGATAAACCAATCCAGATTTTAAATGATTTTTCAACCAAGAGACTAAAAGACAGGAGGACTTGGATTAATATATACCAAGCTCTAAAACAAAATAGATGCCAACCAAGAATACTACACCCAGCAAAATTAAGCTTCATAATTGAAGATCAAATAAAAACTTTCCATGATAAACAGAAGCCAAATAAATTCAAAACTAGAAAGCCTGCACTACAATACATACTGAATAAAATATTTCATGAGAAAGAAATAAAAAATAAAAATGAAAACAAGCATAAAGAGTAACTACACTAGAAGAAAATTCAGCTGGAAAAAAATAAGTCTGATTTAAACAATAGAAAAAATAAAAATGCCAAGAAATAAAAATAATTTCTCAATAATAAAAAATGATATAAACAGTCCAAACTCTTCAATCAAAAGAAATCAGTTGGTAGATTGGATTTAAAAACAAGATCCAAAAATATGCTGCCTGCATGAGACTTACCTCACAGGCAAAGACATCCACAGACTAAAAATGAAAGGATGAGGAAAAAACTTACTATTCACATGGGACTCATAAACAAGCAGGGGTAGCTATTCTCATTTCAGAAAAAGTGGACTGAAGGCCAAGATTGATCAGAAGAGACAGATCACTTTATACTGCTTAAGGGAATCATATGTCAACAAGATATAATGATCATAAATATTTATACCCCAAATAATGAAGCATCTAATTATATCAAACAAACCCTCTCAATATCAAAACTCAAATAAACCATAAAACAATAATACTGGGTATCTTAACATGCCTCTATCAGCACTGTATAGATCAACCAAACAAAAAAAAAAGTAAAGATTCTATGGAATTAAAAAAGACAATTAATAATATGTAACTAACAGACAACTATAGAATATTTTAGTCATCAAATGACTGAATTCACTTTCCTCTCAACAGCACATGGAACATTTTCTAAAATAGACCATATTTTAGGTCACAAAGTAAATCTCAGCAAATAAAAAAAATGAGGTAATAGAATTCTATTCTATCAGATCATAATAGAATGAAATTAGAAGAAATGATAATATAAAAACAGAAACCACTCTAACATGTGGAGATTAAATAATACACATTTGAATGATGAATGGATAGGAGAAAAAATCAGGGGAGAAATAAAAATATTCTTAGAAGTAAATGAGAATAGTGATACAACATATCAAAATCCCTGGGACAGTATGAAGACATTTCTGAAAGGAAATTTCATAACACTGAGATTATACATTAAAAGAAAAGAAAGATACCAAATAAATAATCTAACATTACATCATATGGCCCTAGGGGGGAAAAAAAGAAAAAACCAACACCAAAACTAGTAGAAACAGGAAATAATTAGAATCAGAACCAAAAATCAATGAAATTGTGATTTGAAGAAAAAAATCAAAGGTACAAGGAGTTGTTGGTTTTTTTAAAAGATAAACAAAATTTATTAATTTAGCTAAACTAACCAAAAAAAGGGGAATTCAAATTATCAAAATACTAAATAAAAAAGAAAATATCACCACAAACACTACTGAAATCCAGAGGAACAAAAGAAACTGTTTCGGAAATTTATATTCCAATAAGCTAACAAATCTTGATGATATTGACAAATGCCTAGAGATATAAGACATACCCAGTTGAATTACAAGGATATAGAAAACTTAAATGGATCAATTTTAAGCAATAAAATTGAAGGAGCTATAAAAAGCCTTACAACAAAGAAAAGCCTAGGAAAGATGGATTCTCATCCAAGATTTACCAGACCTTCAAAAAAGTATTACCAATCCTCCTAAAATTATTCCATGAAATAGAAAAGGAAAAAAACACTGCCAAACTCATACTCTAAAGCCAGTATCACCCCATACCCAAACCAGAAAAGACATATCAAGAAAAGAAAACTTCATACCAACATCCTTGATGAACATAGATGCAAAAAGTCTTAATAAAATATTGGCAAACCACATATAGAAACATAAAAAGACAATGCACCATAATCAAGTAGGTTTCATCCAGGGATGTAAGGTTGTTTCAACCTATAAAAATCAATAACTTGTGAACAACCAATAAAAAATAAATAAATAAATAAAATGAAATAAAATAAAAATCAATAACTGTAATTCACCACATAAATAGACTTAAGGACAAGAATCCCATGATTATCTCAGTAGATAAAGAAAAAGTATTTGACCAAGTACAAAACCCCTTCATATTTAAAACACTTGAAAAACCAGGGATAGAAGGAACTTACCTCAACATTGTAAAGGTATATATGGCAAGCACTTTACTGCTGAATTATATAAGTCCTTTTTATTTTTTGAGATAGGATCTCACTAAATTTAATCCCTCTCTCTCACAAAAGTCAACTCAAAGTGAATCAAAGACCTAGGAATTAGATCAGAAACCCTGAAAATGCTAGAATAAAATGTAGCCCCAACATTCCAACGTGTTGGCTCAGGAGCTGGCTCCCTTAACAAGACTCCTAAAGCACAAAAAGCAAAATAAAAAAATCAATAAGTTAGATGATATCAAATTTAAAATCTTCAGAGCAAAGGAAAGAATTAAGAGCATGAAGAGAGAGATAACAGAATGGGAGATATTTGCCACCTGCTCTTCAGATAGGGTATTAAAATCCAAGATATACATAGATACCCATAGAACTAAATTGCCCAGGGTGGCCTCGAACATGAGATCCCTCCTGCTCCAGCCTCGAAAGTAACTGGAATTATAAGCATGTGCCACCATACCTGGTCAAGTAAGACTATTTCTACATTCTTTTATTCATCTATAATTTTTGTCAATGTAATTTATTGATTTACTGTTTCCAGTATGATTTTATAATCATATGAACTATATAACAAGTATTTCCTGAAGATGCATCTTTGCTTTGAAATACATGTGGTTTCTGTAATCACAAACACTGAACTCCATTAAGGTGAAATATTATTTTGTACTACCAGTATTCAATCAGCACATGGGAAAAATGGATAGACAAACAAACAAATGTTTTAATTTCTATGTATGGGAATAGCTGTTGGTAGCAATTGTCTATACAAGTATCTGCTACCCAGATAAATTAAGCAAAATCTTAAATTGTTGCAATTCATCTTGATTTATTCCTTGGTACTTATGTATAAAAATTTGCCTGCTAAATTCCCCTCATCCAAATGAATTACAGTAGATGGGGTAGAGAGAGAAGATGGGAGGGGAGGGGAGGGGGGATAGTAGGGGATAGGAAAGGTAGCAGAATACAACAATTACTAATAGGGCATTATGTAAAATTGTGGATGTGTAACCGACATGATTCTGCAATCTGCATTTGGGGTAAAATTGGGGGTTCATAACCCACTTCAATCTAATGTATGAAATATGATATGTCAAGAGCTTTGTAATGTTGTGAACAACCAATTAAAAAAAAAGAAAAAAAAATAAATTCCCCTCATCCAAAAATTCACATTTCAGATGAAGGAAAATTTGAAAGCCTGAATGTTTGTTTTTCTGCTTTTTATAACTAATTGGTGGCCAGATTTATGCAGATAAATAGGAGTCTAGATCACCATATATGTCAAAAATGGACTTTCAAGAAATTGATTGGAACCTAAACCAAAATAAAATTCTTTTTCCATTCCTTTTTTCAAATTTAGCTTTTGAATTGATGTGGATAAAATAGAATATCTTTCAAAATTCATCTTAGGAAATAATAAAAGAAGGAAAATAATGAGAATTGTATGATGCTTTCTGCTTAAAAATGCCACTTTTTATGCATTAGATCAAACCTAACCACCAGAATGTCAGCCATGGTTTAAGATTAACTCCTTGGAAATATTTTTCCTTTGAATACAGAATACCCCTAGAAGGCTTCCTGGAACCTAAGCAACCCTGACATAGCTGGACACAGTGAACATCTTACTGCACAGATAAAAAGTACTGTTCATTTAAAACCCTTCACACATCACTTCCTCACACACAATGCAAAGAGAATCACCAGACCTCTCTGGTTGTTAGGACACAATAAGTGATGTTTCTTAGGTCAATTACACTCATGTCATTTTCTAATGCAACCAACTTCCTACTCCTTCAGAAGAGTTAATATCTCAAAGTGAAACCCTTTTGGCACAGCCAAACCTAGAATACATGTTCAGGCTTCACTCCCTGGATTTCTTCCAGAGAAAATAGTCAATTTGCCTGAGCTTAAAAAAAAATTAAAAAAAAAAAAAAAAGAAGTGCCGCTGGGTCCATAGACACATCCTTTGGATCAGCCAAACGGAGGATGAATGATGAAGTAGGAAAAACTGCTAGTGAGGATCCACAATGGGAGAGATTTGGGTGTACTTCAAGAACTTGGAAGTTAGGTGATCCTCAAAGAAGTAAGCTAACAGGAATTCACATGTCATATGCAGTTCATAGCAGTAAACTAAAAGACTACATAGCACTGTGAAGAGTTTAAAAACATGCAGAATCAGGGTAAGCTAAATATATTTATCTTTTATTACTTATTGAATTAAGTCAGTTTGGTGTTTTTACAATGAAATACCTGCAGTAACTAACTTCATAAAGAGAGATGATTTATTTAGTTCAGAGTTTTGGGAGGTTCAAACTCAAGATCAGGCAGCCTCCTTGAGTGGGCCTCTAAATTAAAACAAAAGTATCATGGCAAATTCAGAGAGAATAAGCACCAGATAGTAAATTGGGGAGCATGTGGAGATGTAAGCAGTCGCATGTGGTGTTAGGAAGCAGAAGGAAAAGACAGGTGGGTCCCACCATCCCTTCTGAGGGTATATCCCTAGTGACCTAAGAACTTCCCATGAGTCCCACTTCCTAAAGATCCACAGCACCTCTCAATAGTACCACCCTAGGGACCAAACCTTTACATGTGGACTTTGGAGGGATGCTCATTCAAAGGCATAACATCCCTTAAAAAAAAAAAAGAATTGATAATAGCATGCAGAAATTATATATAATAAGAATACAATAGGTGCCAAATAAATGTTGACATATCTAGGTTATCAGAATAGAAAATTGAACAAAAGTCTCCTTTTTTATTTCCCCTAAAGCTCCACTAAAATAATAGAGACTTTAAGGTTTAGAACAAGAAGATGGAAGAACAGGAGGTAATAGCAAAATTTTGGCAGAGATGGGCCAGTAGTAATGATGTTAACTACCCGAGAAACAAAAGAGGAGAACACCAAAAATAAATCTTAGGTTATTTAACAGAATTCTTTAAAGTCTCAGGAATTGATGGCACCCTTTCATTTTGGAAATGATGATAAAGAGGAGCATTCTAAAATAAAGTGAACTGCTTAGAGCAACAGTTCTTCAGATCCTTTTTTTCCCTACCCCAGCAAATGACTAAAGTTTATAGTTAAGAATTTAAAAGGTAGAGTTTCTGGATTGGGACAGCACCAGAAATAAAAACAAAAGTATCATGGCAAATTCAGAGAGATTAAGTACCAAATGCTTATTAGATTTTCAGACCTCAATCAGCTTTCCCTACTTAGATTTCTGATCACTGGTGATTGCTAGACCTTCTGCCTGCAAGTAGGAGATTCAAAGCATCCTTTTTGGAGAATGTGGCCAGTTTGGAGGAAAGACCTGGAAAATACTAATGTCAGAGGTTCACAAAAAGAATGGCCAGCCTCACTACCTTACGGTCACCCATACCCGTGGTGCCCATGCCCCAGTAACACTCCCTGATCTTCTGATTTGCTTTTCAAGCCTCTAACCTGAAAAGAACAGAAAACAAAAGTTACTAAGCAAAGCCTCTGACACAAAAGATAACCTGGAGGAAACAAGGACAAACAGTGTAAACAAGCAGAAAAATAAAAATTATTAATACACTCAGAAAGATCAAATAAGTTACTACACCCATACAGAGAGAAATAATGGGATTAGCAGTGTTCCAATTAAAAAAAAAAGCTATTTGAAATTAAACATATCATCCCAGAAGTGAAAAACTCACAACTGTTAAATGGTAAATTTGGAGAAATCCCTAAGAGCAAAACGATAAAGAGAAGAAAATTCATAAAGAAAATAAGAAAGCTACCTAGTTAAGAAAGTCTAAACTGAAAAAGAAATTACAGAAAGAAAGGCCATAGAAAATGAAGAGAGAACAACCACAAGGATGGGATTCTAATTAGAGTAAGTTATACTCCATGTATTTTTAATATGTCAAAATACATTCTACTGTGATGTTATCTAAAATAAAACCAAATTTTTAAATTTTTTAAAAAGAAAATAGAGAGAGAAAACTATCAAAAAACTATTCAAGGAAATGTTCCAGAGATAAAGGACTTGTTTGGGTTTTGTTTTGTTTTGTTGGTTTATTTTTTGTTTTTGTTTTTTTCATATTGAAAAGATCTATCACAATGGATTAGAGTTTATGGCATTATGAAATTTTGACTCTAAGAGAAAGAGTATATTAAAAAAACAGGCTAAATGGATAAAGAAAATGTGGTATATAAATCCAATAAAGTTTTATTCAACCATAAAGAAAAATGAAATTATGTCATTTGCAAGAAAATGGATGAAATTAGAAACCATCATGTTAAGTGAAATAAGTCAAACTCAGAAGGTCAAAGGTGGCATGTTTTCTCTCATATGTGGAAGCTAGAGAGGAATAAGAAAAAGAAAGATGGGATGAATCTCCTAAAAATCAAAAGGATATCAGTAGATGAAAAAGACCAAGGAGAAGGAGACAGGAAGGAATTGAGGAAGTGCTGGGGAGTGATATTGGCCAAATTATATTGTTATATTGTGTGGATATACAAATATGTAACAATAAATTCCATCAATATGTACAACTATAATGCATTAATAAAAATATGGAGAAAAACAGGTTACATATAAATAATATCATAACACACAAGAGCCACAACTGGAAACTTAAAGACACATAGTAATAACTGCAAAATGCCAAATGAAGGTGTATATACACAACCAGACTCAAAATTAAGTATGGAAGTAAAACTCATTAAGATAATTGGGAGTTTTCAAGATTGCCAGCTATTCTCAGGAACCTATAGGACGATGAACTTTGCCAACATGAAGAGATAAGCCAAGAAAAGGAGATGAGAAATTAAGGGTAAAGTGCATACTCACTAGAGAGGAAAAATGAATTCCCAGGTGACAGTGAAGGAAGTTTCTATAATAACCGCTGTGCCCCAGCAAATGAGAAAAACAAGATAGATTAGAGTAGGTCAGAAGGTTCTTCAGGGACTGATTTTTTTCAGGAAGATGAAACTGATAGAGTCCTCCATGCATCTCAACATCTTGAGTGGACAGACAATTATAACCCGCAGGGAAAACATAAAGTCCTACAGAGGAAACAAATTATCAAGATTCACTGCATGGCTCAGCTGTTGGTTGCATTTAATTCTATCAAGGGAATATGGGTCGAGAAGTGGACTTGTATGGCTGGGGCTGGGAGTGAGAGTGGTGGAAGTGAGATAAATCTGTAAATTCCACCGGTGGAAGTCAGTAGGTCATTCTTAAAACTGACAAGCCAGGAAGTGAGAATAAAGCATGTTATTTAGAGACATAGACATACACCCCAGTGGCTCACAAGGACTCAGAAAGTAGACTGTTGGCTTTCATAGTAAACTTGTATGAATGATTTATTTCTTTAAACATTATATATATATAATATTTAATATATTACATATATTAAATATTATATATATTAAATTTTGATTAAAATTAAAAATAAGCCATATAGCAGGTAACCATGTGCTCGAAGTTATGAATATGCACCAACAAAACATACGACTATACATTTTTCAAAACATCATGTGTACTAATAGTGCATACCTCAAAAATACTATAGATAGAAGTCATGATGACATCAATGAATCTCCATTGAACTAACGACTTAAAGTGAATGCCATTATATGCTGTTGATTTGACATAATAATATGAAAACTGATGGAAGGTAGTATTTTCCAAATTACAGGTTACAGAATTATCCAACACAACAAAAAATGATTCTCTTTAAAATTACCTGATTAAATTTTCCAAGGGCTTAACATTAAGCTCAGTGGCAAAGGACATAATTTAGCTTGTGTGCAACCCTGAGTTCCCTCCCCAGGCCCACAAAAAGAAAAAGAAAAGCTTCCTATTAATATACATATTACACCCACACATATTCCTCTGGAGTAAGGGTATAAGGCCACATAGGTGAATGTCTACAGTTGTCCATTTTTCAACTAGTAGGAATAAATCATTTTTTTCCAGTTGTTGACAAACCTTTATTTTATTCATTTATTCATGTATGGTGCTGAGAATCGAACCCAGTACTTCACACTTGCAAGACAAGTTCTATACCACTGAGCCACAATGCCAGTCCCAGGAATAAATGCTTTTTCTCTTCAGAAATTTTGATAGGCCCTTACTATGAGTTGGATCTTGTACAAAAGTTATTATGAAAGAAATCCAGAGTATCTGAATAAGATTAAACCTTCAATCATTAAGAGAGTGGGGGCACAATATATATACCCACTTTGGGAGCAGCCAATAGAGGAAGCTGTGTAAGTTTGAAGTGCTTATATTTGGAAAGCTTGATATGCTGGTTCCAGATGGTATTAATACATACTTAAGCTCTGCTACCCATGTCTGTAGCTTTCATGTAGGTGCAGATGAGGAGATCCTGTTTTGTGGTATCCTTGACTGAACATTATTTGATCTATGGGTTGAGAAAGTAATGGTGCTAGAGTGAGCACTGGATTTAGGAGTCCTAATTTATATACCCAGTAATATTCTCTGGAAATGGCCTGTTAATTATAAAGATCCTGATGTCAAAGATGCATGTGAATAGTTTGAACTAAAGTAGCTCTTCTAAAAATGTGAGTCAAATTAACCAATTCTAAATTAAAGAACTATTTGATTTTTAACAAATATGTATAAATAAATAAATGACATATGTTTTAGAAAAGTGAAAATATGTGGAAAGGAAGTAAACCAGAGTCATGAAAGTACAACTTGGGGCTGGGCTTGTAGCACAGTGGTAGAGTGCTTGCTTAGCATGCATGACGTACTAGGTTCAATCCTCAGCACTACATAAAAATAAAATAAAGATATTGTGTCCACATAAAACTAAAAAATAAAATTTTTTTAAAAAGTGCAACCTATCAGATCCTTCAAGGTTATCTAATGATCTTCCACAAGGAGACTAGGATGCTGAGAATGGCCACTCTACATGATGCTCCAATATGAAAACAGTGAATTTCAGAGAGTCTGATGCAGTCTGATAACAAATACCAAAGAACATGTGAGTAAAAGCAGTATTATGAAGAGCCAAAACAATTTAGATCATATTTGCTGTTCTTTTGATGGTTTATCATAAAAGGAATGTGTGGTGGAAAGTGCTTAGCATTAAGATTCAAAACTCTCAGCTGTCATCCCATTTCTGCCATTTATAAGGCATATGCTATTAGGCTATTTGGTTATGATAAAAGTTTATGATTTGATAATTTTACTGAAATTAACTTAATGAGCTAACTCTATATTTAGCAGAAGTAACTCCAGGGAGCAGTTGGGAATATAATGGTGAAATTCACAATTGTAGGGAAATCTTGAACTTCATGAGAATATTATATGTTAGGTTGGTAGGCTGCCATATGAAAAATACCACAGACTAGGTAACTTAAACTACATGCATTTATTTCCTCATAGCCCTGGAGGATGGCAGGCCAAGACTGTGGATGGCTGCCCTCTTGAGGCCTCTTCTCATAATTATCCCCCATGCATGCTCACCACTGTTTTGTTTTGTTTTGTTTTGTTTTAATTAGTTACACGTGACAATACAATGATCTTGACATATCATACATTTGAATCAGATGGGGTGTTTCTTTGTTTCTAAACTTCCTCTTCTTATAGGGATACCAATCAAATTGGATTAGAGACCATACAAACTGCCTCATTTTAAGTTAATCTCCTCTTTAAATGTGCTGGACCTTAGGGCTTCCATCCACAAATGCTACTGATCTCACAAGCTCTGTAGCTCCCAAGCTTCTTTCTTTTACCCACTCTTTTAAATGGCCTTCCCAACACCTCAATGCAAAGACTCAAATAGGATTATATACTGTAGATTTATCTTTTTTTTTTTTTTAAGAGAGAGTGAGAGAGGAGAGAGAGAGAGAATTTTTTTAATATTTTTTTTTTTTTTAGTTCTTGGTGGACACAACATCTTTGTTGGTATGCGGTGCTGAGTATCGAACCCGGGCCGCACGCATGCCAGGCGAGCGCGCTACCGCTTGAGCCACATCCCCAGCCCTGTAGATTTATCTTTAATAGGTTTTCTCATTTTTTTCTATCATGGGGGGAGGGAATGGGGAGGCTCTATAATAATTACAAAATAAACATACTGAAAAGATAAAAACATTGAAGGAATATGAAAACTAATCACTAGAATTCAGGAGTCAGTAAAGAGGAATGAAATTATGGCATTTGGAGTTGGAGAATATCATGCTAAGTGAAATCAGCCAGTCCCCCCCCAAAAAAACAAAAGCCAAATGTTTTCTCTGATGTTGGGGGACAGGGCACTAGGAAAGAATAGAGTTACCTTGGATTGAGTGGAAGACTGTGAAGAAAGGGAAGGGGAGGGAATATGGGGACAGGAAGGATAATAGAATGGAACAGATATTGTTACCTTATGTGCTTATATGACTGCATGACTGATGTGATTCTACAACATGTACAATCAGAAAAATTAGAAATTTTACCCTATCTATGTATGATATACCAAAGTGCATAAATGCATTATACTGTCATAACTAATTAAAACGCAAAAAAAAGTTTTTTAAAAAAAGATTAAGTCAGGGATCCAACATGGCAGCCGGCGAGGAAGCAGCGATTCCAATGTCTCCACATTAACGGGATCAGAAAGACCCATTGGAACAGCGGCAGTCTACCTACTGAGGAACTTCTAGCAAAATTCCGTTAAGAGGAGACCTGCTGGGAATTGGTAGGTTTATTAGAAGTGACAGTTTGTCCCAGACAAGTGGATCTTGGCCGGCCACGCGGACGCAGAGGTCCAGTCCAGCAGCCACCAGCCGCTTCTGCGGGCGGCCGGCAGCCCTGAGCGGCGCGGCCTGCCCGAACCGGCAGACGACCCCCGCCATCCCGGCTCTCCCGGGAGGCTCTGTTCTCGCTCTGCGAGTGGCCACCCCACACGCCCGGATCTTAGCCACGCGGCCGCAGCTTCCCGGCTCTACAGGCGTCCCCTGGTGGCCCCCCAAGACCATGTGAAGGGAATCTAACCAAGCCTTTACGAAATAGTGAACTGGGAACTAAAACCAGAGATTGTCAGACCAGAGACAAGCCAGTTCAACCCCTCCCTTCGGACACTCCAGCAAGGAGCCAGGGGCCTGCCATAGCAGAGAGGGGAAGTCACCAAAGTTCGGCCAAAGAGATTCCTTCCCAGCGGAATCTACTTTAGCAGGTGTGTGACTCCCACCCACACCAGATACAAACAACTGGGAAACTTCAAAATCTTTCCGTGGGCGTGACCGTAAGGGCCAAATAACTCTTGACCCCCAACTCCCCCTACTTCCAGTGACGTGGGCATGACTGTAGGGGCAGAGGGAAGCAGAGAAGATTCCCCACCCCCAACTCCCCCAACCGTGAACTGAGAGGGTGTGACGGTAGGGGCGGAGGGAAACAGACGACACTCCAGACCCCCAACTCCTCCTACCACCAGCAGAGTGGTTGTGACTGTAGGGGCTGAGGGAAGCAGAGGGGATCCCCGACCCCCAACTCCTATTACCACCAGCAGCGACACCAATGGTCTTAGTCACCAGATTCCAAAGGTGTGCCCACCAAAGGGGTCCAGAAAAATTAAACAATTGACTCCCAGACCACAGCTCCACAGCACTGGGGCTTAGATGAATGACAGAGAGAGTGTTCAGTCGTTAGGGAAATAGAGCACTCGGTGGGGCTGAAAGTGTAACCAAATCTTTGGGGAACTGCCTCCGGTGAGCAGGACCTGGCTGGCTGGCAGGAGGAAGGGGAGGAAGGGCCGTAGAAGTGAAATGGCTCTGGACCAACAGGATTGAGAGACTCCCAGGAACCGCCTTACAGGGATTGCTGCTGACACATTGAGGGCAAAACTCAGCCCGGAGGGCACAGCTTTGCCTAAGGGAAGAGAAGAAAATGGATCTCTAAGACCTAATTTTATTTCCTATTTCATTTTATTTTTTTCTCTCCCTTTTCCCTCTCCCTCTCTCTCACCTTCCAAGTTTTATTGCTCTTTCTATTCTCCTCTATGCTATCTATCTCCCTCTCCTTCTTTCTTTTCAAGAGCACCTACCTTCCCCTTCCCCCCAACTTTCATCCCAAGTATTATGTCCTCCATTTCATGTAACTGTCTAAATGCAAATAGGTGAATGTTTTGAGGCCGTCTATAGTGCTCCTAAATACCTAGCTCCTACCAACACCCTGATCCAATCGACGGTTAGTATCCCCCTTCAGTAGAGCAATCTTCTAAAGTATCCAGGACATACTAACACTTATACCTGCATAGCACCTAACCTAAAGTCTTAAGAATAAAAAACAAACGACTATATGCATACAAAATCCGGAAGCCCTTTATAAATTGAATGAATCAGCTCTAAAGTACAATAAAGCCCATCATCTATAGGCATAATCTCCCACCACAAAGGAGAGACAACAGAGATAAACAAAGCCAAAACAAATGTATAGGAGAAAGCAGTTTCAAAGCAGTCAAACAGAGCTGGAAAGTAACGTGAACAACATGAAAAAACAAGGGAAAAAAGGATTACAGATAATGCAGGACAACTTAAATCTACAGGAGGACCTAGAAGCATCAGAAACATGGACAGGGAAAGAAATCAAGGCATACCTAACTCAGATGAAACGGAATTTTAGAGAAGACATGAGACAGCAAGTCCAAGAATTGAAAGTATATTTTGAAAACGAACTAAACAAACATTCAAACTGCAAAGAACGAGCTTTATCAGGAGATAGAGATCTTAAAAAAAAAACCAAACAGTAATTGTAGAAATGCAAGAAACCATAAACTAGATTAAAAACACTAACGAGAGTATTACAAATAGGCTAGATCAAGTAGAAGTCAGAACATCAGATAATGAAGACAAAGTTTATCGACTTGAAAAGAGTATAGTCAACACTGAAAAGATGCTTAAATCTCATGAGCAATCTATCCAAGAGTTATGGGATCTCATCAAAAAACCAAATTTGAGAGTCATTGGGATAGAAGAAGGCACAGAGGTTCAAACCAAAGGAATGCACAACCTATTAAATGAAATAATCCTAGAAAACTTCCCAGAGATGAAAGATGGAATGGATTGCCAAATCCTGGAAGCCTACAGGACCCCAAACATCCAAAACTGTAATAGACCAACTCCAAGACATATAATTATGAAGATAGCCAACATACAGAACAAGGAGAGAATATTAAAGGCTACAAGGGAAAGGAGGCAGATTACATTCAGGGGTAAACCAATTAGGTTAATGGCTGATTTTTCATCACAGACTTTGAAAGTGAGAAGATCCTGGAACAATGTATTCCAAATGCTGAAAAATAATGGTCTCCAACCAAGAATACTGTATCCAGCAAAATTAAGCTTCATATTTGACAATGAAATTAAAATCTTTCACGATAAACAAAAGCTAAAAGAATTCGCAGCCAGAAAACCAGCTCTGCAAAGCATTTTGGGCGAAATTCTACAAGAAGAGGAATGGGAAAATAGTGCCCAAAACCAACAGCGGGAGGTTTCTCAGTAAAGGGGGAGGGAAAAAAAATCAAAAAGTAAAAACTAGCCAAACTAAAATATATAAATAAATAAACATGACTGGAAGTACAAATCATATTTCAATTGTAACCTTAAATGTTAATGGACTAAACTCACCAATCAAGAGACACAGGCTAGTAACCTGGATCAAAAAAACAAACCCAACAATATGCTGCCTTCAGGAGACTCATATGATAGGAAAAGACATACACAGGCTGAAGGTGAAAGGTTGGGAAAAATCATACCACTCCCATGGCCCTCGGAAGCAAGCAGGAGTGGCCATACTCATATCGAATAAAATCAACTTCAAACCTAAGTTAATCAAAAGGGATAAAGAAGGACACTATATCCCTATAACGAACTATCCACCAACAAGACATAACAATTATCAATTTATATGCACCAAATAATGGTGCAGCAACGTTCGTAAAACAAACTCTCCTCAAGTTCAAGAGTCAAATTGACCACAACACAATAATTATGGGTGACTTCAACACACCACTCTCACCATTAGACAGATCCTCCAGACAAAAGCTGAATAAAGAAACTATAGAACTCAATGACACAATCAAGAACCTAGACTTAACCGACATATATAGAATATATCAACCATCATCAAGTGGATACACGTTCTTCTCAGCAGCACATGGATCTTACTCAAAGATAGATCATATATTATGCCATAGGGCAACTCTTAGTAAATATAAAGGCATGGAGATAATACCATGCACCATATCTGATCATAATGGAATGAAACTGGAAATTAATGATAAAAGAAGGAAGGAAAAATCCAGCATCACATGGAAAATAAACAATATGTTACTGAATGATCGATGGGTTACAGAAGACATAAAGGAGGAAATCAAAAAATTCTTAGAGATAAACGCTAATTCAGACACAACATACCGGAATCTATGGGACACAATGAAAGCAGTTCTAAGAGGGAAATTCATTTCCTGGAGTTCATTCCTCAAAAAAAGAAAAAAAAAACAACAAATAAACGAACTCACACTACATCTCAAAACCCTAGAAAAGGAAGAGCAAAACAACAGCAAATATAGCAGAAGACAAGAAATAATTAAAACCAGAGCGGAAATCAACGAAATTGAAACCAAAAAAACCATTGAAAAAATTGATAAAACAAAAAGTTGGTTCTTTGAAAGAATAAATAAGATCGACAGACCCTTAGCCATGCTAACGAAGAGAAGAAGAGAGAAAACTCAAATTACTAACATACGGGATGAAAAAGGCAATATCACAACAGACACTACAGAAATACAGAAGATAATTAGAAAGTATTTCAAACCCCTATATTCTAATAAAATAGAAGACAGTGAAGACATCGATAAATTTCTTAAGTCATATGAGCTGCCCAGATTGAGTCAGGAAGACACACACAATTTAAACAGACCAATAACAAAGGAAGAAATAGAAGAAGCCATTAAAAGACTACCAACCAAGAAAAGCACTGGACCAGATGGGTATACAGCAGAGTTTTACAAAACCTTCAAAGAAGAATTAATACCAATACTTTTCAAGCTATTTCAAGAAATAGAAAAAGAAGGAGCTCTTCCAAATTCATTCTATGAGGCCAACATCACCTTGATCGCAAAACCAGACAAAGACACTTCAAAGAAAGAAAACTACAGACCAATATCTCTAATGAACATAGATGCAAAAATCCTCAATAACATCCTGGCGAATCGAATACAAAAGCATATCAAAAAAATAGTGCACCCTGATCAAGTAGGATTCATCCCTGGGATGCAATGTTGGTTCAATATACGGAAATCAATAAATGTTATTCACCACATCAATAGACTTAAAGATAAGAACCATATGATCATCTCGATAGATGCAGAAAAAGCATTCGACAAAGTACAGCATCCTTTTATGTTCAAAACACTAGAAAAACTGGGAATAACAGGAACTTACCTCAACATTGTAAAAGCAATCTATGCTAAGCCTCAGGCTAGCATCATTCTAAATGGAGAAAAAATGAAGTCATTCCCGCTAAAATCTGGAACAAGACAGGGATGCCCTCTCTCACCACTTCTATTTAATTTAGTCCTTGAAATACTAGCCAGAGCAATTAGACAAACAAAAGAAATTAAAGGCATAAAAATAGGAAAAGAAGAACTTAAAATATCACTATTTGCGGACGATATGATCCTATACCTAGAAGACCCAAAAGGGTCAACAAAGAAACTACTAGAGCTAATAAATGAATTCAGCAAAGTGGCAGGATATAAAATCAACATGCATAAATCAAAGGCATTCCTGTATATCAGCAACAAAACTTCTGAAACGGAAATGAGGAAAAACACTCCATTCACAATATCCTCAAAAAAAAAAAAAAATACTTGGGAATCAACCTAACAAAAGAGGTGAAAGATTTATACAATGAAAACTACAGAACCCTAAAGAGAGAGATAGAAGAAGATATTAGAAGATGGGAAAATGTACCCTGTTCATGGATAGACAGAACTAACATCATCAAAATGGCAATATTACCCAAAGTTCTCTACAGGTTTAATGCAATGCCAATCAAAATCCCAACAGCATTTCTTGTAGAAATAGACAAAGCTATCATGAAATTCATATGGAAAAACAAAAGACCCAGAATAGCAAAAGCAATTCTAAGCAGGAAGTGTGAATCACGCGGTATAGCGATACCAGATTTCAAACTATATTACAGAGCAATAGTAACAAAAACAGCATGGTACTGGTACCAAAACAGGCGGGTGGACCAATGGTACAGAATAGAGGACACAGAGACCAATCCACAAGATTACAACTTTCTTATATTTGATAAAGGCGCTAAAAGCATGCAATGGAGAAAGGATAGCATCTTCAACAAATGGTGCTGGGAAAACTGGAAATCCATATGCAACAAGATGAAGCTGAACTCCTTTCTCTCGCCATGCACAAAAGTTAACTCAAAATGGATCAAGGAACTTGATATTAAATCAGAGACACGGCGTCTGATAGAAGAAAAAGTTGGCTATGATCTACATACTGTGGGGTCGGGCTCCAAATTCCTCAATAGGACACCCATAGTGCAAGAGTTAACAACTAGAATCAACAAATGGGACTTACTCAAACTAAAAAGTTTTTTCTCAGCAAAAGAAACAATAAGAGAGATAAACAGGGAGCCTACATCCTGGGAACAAATCTTTACTCCACACACTTCAGATAGAGCCCTAATATCCAGAGTATACAAAGAACTCAAAAAATTAGACAATAAGATAACAAATAACCCAATCAACAAATGGGCCAAGGACCTGAACAGACACTTCTCAGAGGAGGACATACAATCAATCAACAAGTACATAAAAAAATGCTCACCATCTCTAGCAGTCAGAGAAATGCAAATCAAAACCACCCTAAGATACCATCTCACTCCAGTAAGATTGGCAGCCATTATGAAGTCCAACAACAACAAGTGCTGGCGAGGATGTGGGGAAAAGGGTACACTTGTTCATTGTTGGTGGGACTGCAAATTGGTGCAGCCAATTTGGAAAGCAGTATGGAGGTTTCTTGGAAAGCTGGGAATGGAACCACCATTTGACCCAGCTATTCCCCTTCTCGGTCTATTCCCTAAAGACCTAATAAGAGCATGCTACAGGGACACTGCTACATCGATGTTCATAGCAGCACAATTCACGATAGCAAGATTGTGGAACCAACCTAGATGCCCTTCAATAGATGAATGGATAAAAAAATGTGGCATTTATACACAATGGAGTATTACTCTGCTTTAAAAAATGACAAAATCATAGAATTTGGAGGGAAATGGATGGCATTAGAGCAGATTATGCTAAGTGAAGCTAGCCAATCCTTAAAAAACAAATGCCAAATGACTGCTTTGATATAAGGGGAGTAACCAAGGACAGGGTAGGGACGAAGAGCTTGAGAAGAAGATTAACATTAAACAGGGATGAGAGGTGGGAGGGAAAGGGAGTGAGAAGGGAAATCGCATGGAAATGGAAGGTGATCCTCAGGGTTATACAAAATTACATATAAGAGGAAAGGAGGCGTAAGAGAAAAATAATACAAGTGGAAGAAATGATTTACAGTAGAGGGGGTAGAGAGAGAAAAGGGGAGGGGAGGGGAGGGGAGGGGAGGGGAAGGGGGATAGTAGAGAATAGGATAGACAGCAGAATACATCATTCACTAGAATGGCAATATGTAAATCAATGGAAGTGTAACTGATGTGATACAGCAATCTGTATACGGGATAAAAATGGGAGTTCATAACCCACTTGAATCAAACTGTGAAATATGATATATTAAGAACTATGTAATGTTTTGAACGACCAACAATAAAAAAATAAAATAAAATAAAATAAAATAAAATAAAAACAAATAGGCCAAGGACCTGAACAGACACTTCTCAGAGGAGGACATACAATCAATCAATAAGTATATGAAAAAATGCTCACCATCTCTAGCAGTCAGAGAAATGCAAATCAAAACCACCCTAAGATACCATCTCACTCCAGTAAGATTGGCAGCCATTATGAAGTCAAGTAACAATAAGTGCTGGAGAGGATGTGGGGAAAAAGGTACACTTGTACATTGCTGGTGGGACTGCAAATTGGTGCGGCCAATATGGAAAGCAGTATGGAGATTCCTAGGAAAGCTGGGAATGGAACCACCATTTGACCCAGCTATCGCCCTTCTCGGTCTATTCCCTGAGGACCTTAAAAGAGCATACTATAGGGATAATGCCACATCAATGATCATAGCAGCACAATTCACAATAGCTAGACTTTGGAATCAACCTAGATGCCCTTCAATAGATGAATGGATTAAAAAACTGTGGCATTTATACACAATGGAGTATTACGCAGCACTAAAAAAATAACAAAATCGTGGATTTTGCAGGGAAATGGATGGCATTAGAGCAGATAATGCTAAGTGAAGCTAGCCAATCCTTAAAAAACAAATGCCAAATGTCTTCTTTGATATAAAGAGAGCAACTAAGATCAGAACACGGAAGAAGAACATGAGGAAAAGACTAACATTAAACAGAGACGAGTAGGGTGGGAGAAAGGGAGAGAGAAGGGAAACTGTATGGAAATGGAAGGAGACCCTCATTGTTACACAAAATTACATAAAAGAGTTTGTGAGGGGAAAGGGGAAAAAAACAAGGGAGAGAATTAAACAGCAGCAGATGGGGTAGAGAGGGAAAATGAGAGGGAAGGGGAGGGGGGATAGTAGGGGATAGGAAAGGTAGAAAAATACAACAGTCATTAATATGGTATTATGCAAAAATGTGGATGTGTAACCGATGTGATTCTTCAACTTGTATTTGGGGTAAAAAATGGGAGTTCATAACCCACTTGAATCTAATGTATGGAAGATGATGTCATGAGCTTTGTAATGTTTTGAACAACCAATAAAAAAAAAAGATTAAGTCATTTTACAGACCAATTACTAAAACAGTGTTTAGTGGGAGCTTCCTATATGCCAGGGATTATTACTAAAACTATTCTAAGTCACAAATACCAGAAAAGGCATTACTCCAGTAGTGTTTGCCATCCTGTTTTAATCAATGTTTTCATTGAATAGATGTGGAAATATTCTTCTTTAATATTAATTGTAAATTAAACATATAACAAATATTATCACTTAGAAAAATCACAAAATAATACACTCAGTATACATTATATACACTTTTTTTTCTTTTTTTATTGGTTGTTCACAACATTACAAAGCTCTTGACATATCATATTTCATACATTAGATTGAAGTGGGTTATGAACTCCCAATTTTACCCCAAATGCAGATTGCAGAATCACGTCGGTTACACATCCACAATTTTACATAATGCCCTATTAGTAATTGTTGTATTCTGCTACCTTTCCTATCCCCTACTATCCCCCCTCCCCTCCCCTCCCATCTTCTCTCTCTACCCCATCTACTGTAATTCATTTCTCTCCTTGTTTTTTTTCCCAATTATATACACTTTTCATGTGCATAGTTGATTTGATTACCACAAATTCTTCCTCCAGATCTCATGCAAGTTTGACTACGGGTCTGTTTCCACTGAACACCTGTTACCTTTGCTTTGTTTTCACAGCCAAAGTGCAGAAAATCACATTTTAAATATGTATGCAATTCCAACATTAAATATTCATTTTCAAACTACACATTCCTCTCACTCAGAATCTGAACACCCACTTGTTACATTCACAAAGAAAATATATTTTTTAAAGCAGGTATTTTTTCAATACATGACATAATACTTCATTAATGATATAAATAGAGCTTTAACTTCTCCTGTTGTCCCATTTTTAGAAAGGTTCCCTTTCTATAATACATCATATTATAAATGTTTTGAGGGATCCATTTAATAATGCCCCACCTGAACACAATAAGTCTGATATTAAAACTGCCCAGGAATGCAGTTATCTATCCTTTTAATTAAACTTTACACTATTTTTAGCTCATACTAATTTGATTAATGTTAAAACTACACTCATGTGGGTTTATATGAGATCATCAAGATACAAAAACAAATATGACTTTTTCATCAACCTAAATAAAAATGAAATTGCATAAATAATTAACCAATTCTCCCTTCATTGAATGAGACCTCAATGTGGAAAAAAAAAAACCACCAAGAAATTATTTTCAAAAAACAGAAATGAAATTTGCTGTTGATGACATTTGCTCACTGATGACATCACCCTTCACTTACCAGTCTTTGTAGTTCTGCTGTCTACTCTTCCATCTGTGTGCGTTCACATAGAGTGTGCCACTTCAGGCTAATAAATGACACAATGGGGAATACAAGAGGCATTGATCAATATACCTTTAGCTCATGTTATCCAAAGTGGCTTCTCCTTCTCCTCCCCCTGCTCCCTCTCTTTCCTCCTCCTCTTCCTCTTCATCTTCCTCCTTCTTCTTCTTCCTCCTCTTCTTCTTCCTTTTCTTTCTTTTTTCATTCCTTTTGGAATTTTTTGTCAGTCTTCTTGGTTTTTTTATTGTCTATATTTCCCAGGAACTTAAAGCAAGAGATAAGGTAAATAGAAAAAATAAAGAAAGAACAATTAGAAAGTAGTCCTTGTGAGAAAGAACCAGCAAATGGTTTTATGAAGACTTGGAAGAGACATTAAAGTTTTGTTGTTTTATTGAAATGAATTAATGATTTTTTCTTCTGAAAGTTAAAAAGGAAAATCAGAATCTGTCAGCTGCCCAAACCAAAAGCCATAACCTACTTTTTTTTCTCAACCCAAGGAGAGAACTTAATTTATAGATAGAAGAAACATAGATTTATTTCTAGCTTCAGCATCCACTGGGGATAGATGACTGATCAATTGGATAGATGACTGAGTTAGAGGCTGTGGGAGCTGAATTACAACTGGGGCTTTTGGTGAAAAGTTTCCCTGTTAGTATTAAAATTTTTCTTCTCTTCACTTCTCAGAAGATGATATACAATCAATCAACAAATATCTGAAAAAAGTTCAACATCTCTAGCAATTAGAGAAATGCAAATCAAAACTACTCTAAGATTACATCTCACTCCAGTCAGAATGGCAGCTATTAAGAATACAAACAACAATAAGTGTTGGTGAGGATGTGGGGAAAAAGGCACACTCATACACTGCTGGTGGGACTGCAAATTGGTGCAGCCAATATGGAAAGCAGTATGGAGATTCCTTGGAAATCTAGGAATGAAGTCACCATTTGACCCAGCTATCCCACTCCTTGGTCTATACCCAAAGGACTTAACAACAGCATACTAAAGTGACACAGCCACACCAATGTTTATAGCAGCACAGTTCACAATAACTAAACTGTGGAATCAACCTAGATGCCCTTCAGTAGATGAATGGATAAAGAAAATGTGGTATACCTGCCCAATGGAATATTACTCAGTAATAAAACAGAATAAAATCATGGCATTTGCAGGTAAATGAATGT
Organism: Spermophilus citellus; assembly: GCF_964194105.1. NCBI lineage: Eukaryota > Metazoa > Chordata > Mammalia > Rodentia > Sciuridae > Spermophilus > Spermophilus citellus. The sequence continues at coordinate 95,001,103 of NC_138188.1, read as the reverse complement.
AGTTGGAGAATATGATGCTAAGTGAAGTAAAATAATCCCCAACATAAAGGCTGAATGTTTTCTCTGATGTAAGGATGTTGATTTATAATGGTGTTAAGTGGGGGGAGCATGGGAGGATTAGACAAACTCTAGATAGGGCAACAGGGAGGAAGGGGAAGCAAGGGAGCATGGGGGTAGGAAAGACGGTGGAATGAGATGAACATCATTACCTAAGTGCATGTACAAAGACACAAATGGTGTGACTCTATGTTCAACCAGAGATATTAAAAATCATGCTCTATATGTATAGTATGAATTGTAATGCATTCTGCTGTCTTATATAACAAATTAGAGTTTTTTTAAAAAAAGGAATTGTGCTCTCTTGGGTTTCTATAGTTTTGTGTATCTTGGTTCTTCTTCAGCTCAAAAGCATTATCTTTGCCCTCTCTGCTATTTTCCTTGCTCTTCCCAACACCTGAATGCTCTATCTTAAAACTTACTCTAAAGGCTTTGAGATATGCTTGATCCTTTCCCTTTTTCCCCAGAGTCAGCATGCAAGTCCCATCCATTTAAAATTGTTCCTTTCTGTTCCCATTAATCCATCTTTATGGTATTACAAAGTTCTGACACACTGCTCATAATCTGACAGTGGTTTCTGAAATCAAATGAAGAGTCATGTTAGTTACCATGATGACCAGCACATCAGAGAAGCACATTTATCTTTTTGCACATCCTTCCTCACCTCCCAACTGATTGCCTTGATTTCCATGTGATCATCAGCAACAATCTTCACATGCTGTTTTTGCACATATCATCTCTACTTTCAAACTTTCACCCCAATTTGTGATAGCATCAAACATCTAAAGAAATAATACCCCGATCCTACCAGATTTGCAAAGCAATCACCAAAAGGCCATCCTCACTTCTATCCCTGTTTCATGCTGACTTCATCCCTATTCCTGCTGTCCACTAACATATCTAACTCATCCCTTAAAATGCATCTTCAGACCCATCGTCTTCAACTACTTCAGACTCTGGTATTTTTTCTGAATTTTTTCAGCATTACAGTTATTTGAAATCATTAGGATCTTAAAGGTTTATCGGAATACCATCTATTTGTAAGACGTATAGAAGAGCACTTGACAGGTGTGGTGGTGCAGGTCTGTAATCCCAATGACTCAGAAAGCGAGGGCAGGAGGATTGCAAGTTTGAGGCCAGCCTCAGCAACTTAAGGAGAGAGTCATGTTAGTCAGCACAATGAGCAGCACATCATAGATGCACATTCATATACCCAAAGAACTTAAAAACAGCTTACTACAGGGATGCAGCCACATCAATGTTTATAGCACGTGAAAGGTATAAAAGGCTGGAAATTTAGGTCATTGTTTATAGAAAGTGAAAAGTATAAAGAGCTGGGAATGTAGGTCAGTGGTAGAGCACCCCTGGATACAATCCTCAATACCAAAGGAAAAAAAAGGATATAGAAGAACCCTCAACACCATCTGTCCTTGGCATGGTTTTGCTCTGGCCAATAGCTTTGCTTATATCAGTGATATTACCCATTAAAAGTTGGTAAATGAAGGTGCTCTGTAATATGAGCTTCCCTCAAGATGTTGGCATATATTTTACAGTATTATCTTTTAGCAATTAAGTATTCAGCACTTAAGTATTTTTTGAGGCTTATGTTACTCCTAAACATCTTTGCTTCCTCCTTCACTAGTATAATAAAATTTCAGTCAATATTTGTTGATGATAAGAAAAAGAATATGAAAATCTTTTCCAACTTACATCACAGGAATATTATTGTAAAAATACCATACCCTTAAAGCACTATAAACTCCTCAGAGACATGCAATTTACTTCTATAGGAGGAAAATATATGCCTCCTCTTCTTGTTTGTTTGTTTGTTTGTTTGTTTTTTGTACTCTTTTTGTCTTTTTGGATTCTGAGGAAAAATAATAATAACATAAAATTGTCACTTCTCAAAAACAAATATGCCTCTCTTTAGTACTTCTTAAATCTGGTATACTGACTCTGGAGCAACTACTTGTATAATTATCTAGGAAACACAAAGTCACATTCATTAGCTAAAACAAAAAACAACACACACACATACACACACACAAAAAAAAAACCTGAGAGACATCAGAATGAGGACAATTTTATAAACAGCTTGAAATACATACTCATGACTCCTCACAGAGTATAAAGGAAGATATCTGCATCTAGTTCAAAGCAAACATAGAATTGTCAATTAAGCTGGCATGGGACTCTGGAGGAGCAATGCCAAAAGAGAGATTCACAACATTCATACAGAAATTTTGAAAATGACATGCTCATAGAAGCTAAGATAAAGCTGTCATACATATTCTATACTGTAGGAATCTATGTTTTATAACCCCCCCAAAAAAAATGCCTTCATGCTAAACAAAATACTGAATTTAACATTCATGTAAGTAAGAAATTTATACAAGAAAAAGTAGTTTCAATGGACTTAAGAAATCAAGATAGAAAGTACCTATATAAGGTGTTATCAAAATATCACCATATAAATGGTAGGAGTGCATATAACCAGAGATCTATATTTCCAGCATTTTGTAGAGAGTTAGGTGAGAGATGTACAGTAGTTTAGTCACCTTTACTTTGTTACCATCTTTCAGCAATTCAATACTCTTATCTATAAAATGATGGTACAATACCCATCCCTTTCCCAATACCAAATAAATAAATAAATAAATAAAATAAGACTGTCATGAAAAAAAGTTAAAACAGTGTTTTTAGTGTTATTTAATTTGAGAAACATGCACACAGTAAGTGCAAGGTGTTCACTTACACATGGCTGTGAACTGGATGGTCCATCCCCCGCCACACACCTCCAAACTACTATTGCTCAAAAATAGCTAAGCAAAGCGGCTATTAGGAACCAGTTGAGTTTTCTGCTTATTGATGTATTTCTGATCTGAATTAACTAGGCTAGTTCATTCCAATGGTTAATGGTACATTTTCACATATTTTTTTACTAACTAAATCAGAATCCTGTGTTTCCCAAATTGGATTTGAAAATAACAGGAACTTTGTGTACTTTGGACACTGAGCTTCTACATTAGCTGGACTAAAAGATGACTAAATAATTGTATGAACTATGCACTATCCAATTTGTATAGCTAGTTATCACAAAGTCCATTTTATATTTTTTTATTTATTATAAATATCTTTTATTTACTTATTTATTCTAATCAGTTATACATGACAGTATAAAGCTCTTCAATTCATTGTACACAAACAAAGCAGAATTTTTCACTTCTATGGTTGGGCATGAAGTAGAGCCACACCATTTGTGCAGTCATACATGTACCTAGGATAATAATGTCGGTCTCATTCCACCATCTTTCCTACCACTTTGCTTCCTCTCTCCCTCCCCTTGCCCCATCCAAAGTTCTTCCATTTATCCCATGCACCATCCCCATATTGATTAGCATCCACTTATCAGAAAAAAAAATTGGTCCCTATTTTTTTCAGATTGGCTTACTTCACCTAGCATAGTATTCTCCAACTCCATCCATTTATTAGCAGATGCCATAATTTTATTCTCCCTTAATGCTGAGTAATATTTCATTGTGTATATATACCACAGTTTCTTTATCCATTCATCTACTGAAGGGCATATAGGTTGGTTCCACAGTTTAGCAATGTGAATTGTGCTGTTATAAACATTGAAGTGGCTTCATTACTATAGTTTGCTGGGTTTTTTTTTTTTAAAGTCATTAGGGAATAGACCAACAGTGGGATAGCTGGGTCAAATGGTGGTTCCATTCCAAGTTTTCCAAGGAATCTCCATACTGCTTTTTAGATTGGTCGCACCAATTTGCAGTCCCACCAGCAATGTATGAATGTACCTTTTTCTCCACATCTTTGCCAACAATTATTGTTGCTTATATTCTTGATAACTGACATCCTGACTTCAGTGAAATGAAATCTTAGAGTAGTTTTGATTTTCCTTTCTCTAATTACCAGAGATGTTGAACATTTTTCATATATTTGTTGATCGAGTACATTTCTTCTTATGAGAAGTGTCTGTTCAGTTCCTTAGCCCACTTATTGATTGGGTTGTTTGGTTTTTTGGTGTTAAGTTATTTGAGTTTTTTATATATCCTGTAGATTAGTGTTCTATATGTTGTGTGTGTGGCAAAAGTTTGTTCCCAAAATGTAAGTTCTCTGTTCACCTCATTGTTTCTTTTGCTGAGAAGTTTTTTAGTTTAAATCCATCCCATTTATTGATTCTTAATTTTGTTTCTTGCACTTTAAGAGTCTTTGTTAATGGGATGGGGATGTGGCTCAAGTGGTAGCGTGCTCGCCTGGCATGCGTGCGGCCCAGGTTCGATCCTCAGCACCACATACAAACAGAGATGTTATGTCTGCCGAAAACTGAAAAATAAATATTAAAATTCTCTCTCTCTCTCTCTCTCTCTCTCTCTCTCTCTCTCTCTCTCTCTCTCTCTAAAAAAATAAAAGAGTCTTTGTTAAGGAAGTTGGGGCCTAATCTAACATGATGAAGATTTAGGCCTATGTTTTCTTCTATTAGGCATCTATTAGGGTCTCTGGTCTAATTCCTAGGTCCTTGATCCACTTTGAGTTTTGTGTATGGTGAGAGATAGGGTTTTATTTTCATTTTGCTGCATATGGATTTCCAGTATTCTCAGCACCACTTGTTAAAGAGGCTATCTTTTCTCCAATATATGTTTCTGGTGCCTTTGTCTAGAATGAGATAACTGTATTAATGTGAGTTTGACTCTGTTTTCTATTCTGTATCATTCATCTACATATCTATTTTGGGTCCAGTACCATGTCATTTTGTTGTTGTTGTTTTTATCTGTTTGTTTTACTACAGTTTTGTAGTAAGGTCTGGTATTTTGATGTCTCTGACTTCACTCTTCTTGCTAAGAATTGCTTTGGCTATTTGAAGTCTCTTATTTTTCCAAATGAATTTAATAATTTCTTTTTCTATTTCCATAAGGAATAACATTGGGATTTTAATTGGAATCGCATTGGATCTGTGTAGTGCTTTAAGTCCATTTTATATTATTGTCTATGTGGGAGTATACAGGTGTCCTGGCTGACCCTGAAGTAGAATTCCTTTTTGTGCATTTTCACTTGCAGGTTTCTATCTGGATCTACACATGGGAGGAAGTGGTTTCGATTTTTCAATTAAAGGAGAAAAGTCATTTTATGTTTGTTCATGATGATGATACTATGGAGACAAAGATCCTTGGGGAACAAATACTAATAAAGACAGTGAAAGGGATCAATATCAGGTTGTGCCCCAATTTGAAAGGATTATCTTTAAATCTATGTAAAATAAGGGTTAACAAGAAAAATTTACAATTATGTTCATCAAAAATGTTACAAGACTCTATACAGTGCTTTGAGGTCTAGCATGAAAATAAAAGGAGGAAATAGCAAAGTACTTGAGCCTTGAAGACTCCCCTATCAGAGGTAGTGAGAGGACAAGCCGACAAGTCAGGAACATAAGTGAGCTCAGAGAAGTCAACTCCAAGCCCATGCCATACCACCAGGCTGAAGACAGCCAATGCTACCACATGAGACAACGCTTGAGAGTAGACTGAGGGCACATGAAACCCTCTGAGCACTGGAGCAATTGAGGTTTAAATGTTAATGTTCTTGGTACCAGACATAACCTCACAGGGTGTTGAAATCAGTTACTTATACCCAACCTATTTACACATGAAAAATGCATCTATTTAAATATGTTTTATATCTATTTAGTAATAATCCAATAATTCATTTCAAGGATGAACTATATATACTCACTCTCATTATGTAATGTCAATCCCTTTAGTTGAAGTGAAATTCTGTTTTCTGGGATTTTAATTGGAATCACATTGCTTACATCATCCAAGTAATGAACTTTCTACAAACATAATGGCTACTGTGAATAGTTAATATTCAAATAAACAGGTCACCTGCATACAGAACAAAGTGATATTCATCATTTGGAGGCTAGAAACAATATAAGAAAAGGTGATTACTGTTAAAGAATGTAAGGGTTGTAGGAGAGCCCTGCAGTGATCTGAATTCTTTTGTTGTTTGGGAATTTCTACAACCAGAGAGATGGAATCCATCCTGTGTTTTTTCGCAATATGGCCCCCAGCACATCAGACTCTGCTAATCCCACTTGGTGGTACTGAATTTCCTCTAGCAAGAAATTAACACAAAGAACTCGAGACCAAAAAGAAGGCTGTCTGGTAGCTTCAACAGTTGCTGCAAACTCAAGTCCCTGCTCAGCCTTGATAAGAGTTCCAACAACAGATGTTCTGGTTTGGGGTCATCATGGCTGTTTCTTCCACCTGACCACCATTTCCTGGCTGTGAGTCTGCACCAAGTTTTCTAACTCTCACGGAGTTTCTTGAACTACACAATTTTCAAAAATTCCTTTTCTATAACTTACAACTATGAAATAATGATTAATAAACTTGGGAGTCAGGAGGCTACTTCTTAATAATTTTAAAAAGGTTAAACTAGTATTTATTATTTATCAAACTAATCATGCTCTTCTATCAAAAACCAATGTAGCTCTTAGTTCCTTTATTAAAATCTCTGCTAAATCTCACCTTATCAGTGAGTCCTTTTCTAATCAAACTTTCATTTTCTAAAATGAACCTTTTAGCCAGGCACAGTGGTACACACCTGTTATTCCAACAACTCTGGAGGGTAAGGCGGGAGGATTGCAAGTTCAAAGCCAGCCTCAGCAACCCAGTGAGGCTCACAGCAACTTGGTAAGACCCTGTCTCAAAAATGAAAAATAAAAAGGGTTGGGATATAGTTCAGTGGTAAAGTACTCCTGGGTCCAATTCCCAACACCAAAAATAAATAAATAATAAATAAAATAAATCTTCTATCAATTCCACCAACTCATGCTCTGTTGGAGTTTTCTTGATTTATTTACTTTTGACCTGATTTTTTTTTTACCATAATATTGCCCCCCTGCTATATAAGGTCCATGAGATAGTTTGCTATTTGGTTTCTTCACCACAGCACTTTTTTTTATTTATTTATTTTTGTACTTTATAATGAGGGCTTATAGTGAAGCAAGGCAGTTATATTCTAATATACTGGATGACTATTTACTGGTATCAGTCACTCAAGTAGCTATTGTAATTTATAATTTCTTTGAAAAATAACATCAGATAAAATATGGAAATTAACCATTATGGAACCAACTTGATGTAACCATATATCAAAAATTTAATGATGATACACTGCTGGAAAATTGAGTGTTGGTATATGAACTTATTCATGTTTTTAAAATAGACAATCTAAAGGCTTGGCTGTCTTCTCCATTATTTTAGTGTCACTTTTAATATATGTACATAATTCAAAGAACTATTAAGCTGAATTACTAAAGCAAAATCAACACTGCTAGGATCATGTGTTAAAAGTTTTTTAGGTTATTTAACATATAAAAGGATGTTCGTGGTGCCCAGTAATTTTAGTGACGATAATTTTTCATCCAATGTTGTTTCCCAAGGACGGGTAATGTGTGAATCCCACACCATGATTATCAAATCTGCCTCTTGTGAGATGGAACCACTCCCTATGCTTTTCTGAAGAGCTTGTATGTTTTATAAAGAATTTTTAACTTTCAAAATTTTAAGGAAAACCCCAAAGTACAAGAAATGGGACCTGTCCTCATCTCAAACCCTGAGCACTCTTCATGGGCCATAATTTCTAAATCTGTTGTCACCATCTAGCAAGTGTTTCCAGTTTAAGCAACACCAGTAGCAAAGAGCCAATTACTCTGGCACTTGGTCTAAGGTCATCCTGCTAGGCAAGCTGCAGCGCTAGAGTGGGAGTTAGGACTCCTCGATCTTCCACTAGCTATGTGGATGTGGAAGATTATGAAAAATTTCATAATCTAGAAAAGAGATGAGATGTTTGCTTTAAGAACGGTAATGGCAAAACTGAATTCCAGCCAGCCACTTAGAGCCAGTTTTATAGCATATCCTTCCTGTGTTGGGAAGTTCGGTGGCACTTGAACTTCAGCTACTGCACTCACAGTGATCCAACAGAGAGCTCCCACAGGACATAGGAAATGATAGAGTGCCATCAAGTTTGTCTCATCTTGCCAGTGGCCTGTCTCCTGAATAAATAAATAAATAAACACTGTCTGCAAAATGGACAGAGAAAAACATATTGATCTGGGAAGTTTCTGGAAGCTCTAGGGCATATAGGATATTAAATGTCCTACAGTCTGGCTTCCCTTCCAGGTACATTCTATCTAGAATTGCCTTCAGCCTGCACTATCTTGTCACCTACCAAGCAGAAAGAGGGGCTGGGAGAGTCAGGCTGCCTTTGGTTGGTTGATCTGAATTGGAAATGACAGGTTAAAAAAAAATCAAAGATTTGTGTGTTTCTTATATAAAGTTAGTAAGTACAAAAGCTTTCCTGTCCTCAGACAAAGATCTAAATCGTGCATCGACAGAGTGATAAATGAGTAGGAGTGCAGAAACCTCAGAAACTTTTTATGGGTCTCAAATGTGCATGTCTGCAGTCAGGTTGTAGCATCAAATATCCAAGTGGTGGCTGGGGCTGGGATTACAAATCAGTTTTTCAAGTAACAGGATAATCCTCAGAGCTTTCAACAAGGTATCCAAATAAACTGAAACATGTTATTTATCTCTAGACCTGTCTTACCTTACTAGGACATTATTGAAATAAACACTTCTGCCATAGGTTATGGTTCATTGCAAAGCTATCTTTGAAAAAAATAGTGTGTGTTAAGGAGGGCCAAAAAGAGTTGCTTTTTCTTTCTATGGATTGGTGGTGCAAAAATGTGGCTGTACATTGGAATCACCCAGAATTACTGAAAACACAAAAAGCCTGATGCCTGAGTCCCATTCCCAGAGATCCTGATTAATTGGTCTGGGTGCCGTCGGGCAGCTGAATGTTCAGCGCTGTGTGGATGACTTTAACGTGAAGCAGAGCTGAGAACTAGTGCTTATCTAGGTTGCCAGCTAAGGGGCCAGTTGGTCCTTTCTGTGATTGTTAGCATGGATGTAGGACACCTGTTTACTAAGAAATTGGGCTGAGGCAGCAATTCATTGTGTTCATTCAGCTCTTAATGGCTTTTTTTGCTGCACTGACCTACACTGGATTCAAATCAACAATGACCTTCGCTTTCCATTGCTGTAATTAAGGATGTCTGCCACCACCATAATCCAGTTTGAGGCTTGATTAATTCTGATAATTACCAAAGCATTTTTGCAGCTGTAGCAAAAGAAGGCCTAGGCCACCAAAATGATAACAAAACAACAACAACAAAAAAGATAGCAAAAAATAAATAACAATAATGATTAGCATTTATTTCACGTTTAATCAGTATTTCTTAGTTCTTGGCATTCATTAGTTATTCCATACGGGGGAAGTAATGCAGAATTATTATTTGCATTTTATGTCAGTCAGTGAGGCAGAAAAATATTTTGTCAGGTCTTGAGAGTTGTAATTTTTAAATCCTTTGGTGCATGATTAAGATCGCTACCACCCTTTAAAGAAAAGAGCATTATCAGGGTTGATGGTGATGACTCAGAGACAGTGAAACATGCACTGATCTCAATAAATAACCTCTATCAAAGTGGATGAATTAATGATGCATTTTATGGCTGCCTCATCCCAAGATCTGCCTTCTCTCACAGGGTCCTCTAGTCATCTCCAAGGAATTTTAAAAGTCTCTTTCCAGGATAAAAAGCCAGAATCTTTTCACTTGTTCAATAATTCATGTGCTGTACTTAAAGGGCATATAGTATCATTGTATTTGTAAAATTACAGTCCTTTATAGAAAGAGAGAAAATTCCCTGATTTATCCCACTTCTGACTCCCTGTGTCAATATTCCCAATACTTTAACCACAAGGATCTGAATAGTGATATTTTTATCAGGTCTCTTTTATTAGGTGCTGGTCAGTCCTAACTGTGCTAAAAACCTTTATATCCTATGATGCATTTGCTGCTCCCATGTTATCTACTGGATAGTGCTTTTTATTCCATCCCCATTTTATACATAAGAAAACTAAAACTCAGCACAAACAAAATGTAACCAATAGGTACCAGGTCAAAACTCAGGTCTGTCTAACACTAGAAAACTAAGACACGAGGCAAAATACTCTAAAATGGTTGAACTCATCTGAGGGCTTCCTGTCTCTTGCTCTGTACCCTCTTGGTGAATTATCTCCACTGCAATGACCTACCCATGCCTGTAAGGTCACCTTCCTCTCCTCCCAAAGAAATGCAATCTTCTATTGGATTATCACAAGCCAACTGAATCAAATCTGTTAAAACATAGAAAGGGACCACCTTGGAGCCCCCCTCCCATCCTGGATTCCTGGTGGCTGCTGACTCCTGGTACTGGTTGCCTTTTGCTGCTTGTCCATCGACTGCTTTTGGTCCAGGAGGGAATGGTGGGTTCCCCTAGCTTTCATCCTTTCCATCCCAGGTGACTACACGCGCTAGACCAATAATCCCCAAATGCTACCTTCATGGTACAGTTTTCTTACTCAAAAAATGTTTTCTCTGATATGTGGAAACTTGTCCAAAATAAGGAGGGAAAAGAGAGAGAGACAACACGAAAAGGGAAGTTCCATCCAAACAAGATGGGTGGACTAGATGAAGGGGATTGAGGGAGAGGGAGAAGGGATGGGATAAGGAAGAACAACGGGATGAATTTGACTTAACTTTCCTATGTACTTACATGAATATACCACAGTGAATTGCAACATTATGTGGATCCACAAGATACTAACTAAAAAAAATTTAAATTAAATTGCAGAAAGATCAGCAGAGAAAAGGAAAGAGAATAGGGGAGAGAGGAAGGAAGAGAAATAGGAAATAGTGGAAACTGAATTAGAGCAAATTATATTCCATCCCTTTATAATAATGAATAAATAAAATGAATCCTAACATTATTTATAACTACAAATAAAAGGAAAAAATCTCCCACATTTCCTATCCTTACCAACTCCAAAACTTTACATCTAGCCCCCAGTGCTTCTCATGTTATGTCCCTACCTAATTCACATGATTTACGTCCCCCTTACAATTTAGACTCAGCTACATCAAGATCTCATACATTAGACCTGTGAATTAGTCATTGTTATATCTGATAATTAACTGATATTATATCTGATAAATAATTAATTATAAAATCTAATAATTAACTAGTTACCAATTTTAGCTCTCACACTTCAGTGACTCTGGGTGGCATGAGCACTATCCAGTGAGTGAGGAGGGGACTAGCCCTCAGAATTGCCTGACAGGGAGCCAGAAAAGACCCAGAAGAAAAGTGTACATTATTTGTACTTCCAACAAAGTTTCCAGATGCTGAGCAGCATGCCTACTCAGAATCTCTTTAATAAACCTCACTAAGCTTAGATGATTTGGCATCCAAACTCAGGATATTCTCCTTTTAAGGCTGCACTTAAAATTGCCCTATTTTTTTTTAAAGAAAAATTCCCTATAAGAAGACAGCAGCATGAGGTGGAGTCACTCTCCTAAAGAACAGACTATGAGTGTGTGCAGCTATTCCTCACCCAGACATTGCTCTAAGCAGAATTCTGGGAGATTGAAGAATTTTTAAATGCAGATATGAATAAGGTGTCTTTCAGCAAATCAAAACATCAGATGGCTAAAGGTGAAGACCTCTGAGACTTTGCATGATCCAAGGACTATCAAAGTTTAAATTATAACAAGAAGGTGTGCTCTATTGATTTACAAATTGTGTGGTCTCTATAGTGATTGCCAGTGCTTCACACAGGTGGCAGTTTCTGAATTACAGCAGATTTACTTCCCATCAAGTTCAAGTATAACAGTCTTCAATTCAGAAAGTCAAAAGAGATTGCTACTCATAGTTTATATATGAGTATCAAACAAAAAGGAATGCAAAACAATAGGAGATGAAATTCAAGGTTACCTTAAGCCTAAAACTCCTAGAAAGAAAAACAGGAAAAAATCATTTTAGATCATATGGAGGTAAATGAGGCAAAAAAGTTGATATTGAATGATAAAATGGCCCATATACTGACACATGCAAAGATCCATACAATGGGCTAAAATACAAAAGTATTTTAGAAATATTTTAGAAAGAATAGAACAGCAGCAAGAATAGCACACTGATATTTATTCAGGGCAAACAGTGTCCTGATTTTTTTTTTTTTTAAAGATAGAGTGAGAGAGGAGAGAGAGAGAGAGAGAGAGAGAGAGAGAGAGAGAGAGAGAGAGAGAGAGAGAGAATTTTTTAATATTTATTTTTTAGTTTTTGGCGGACACAACATCTTTGTTTGTATGTGGTGCTGAGGATCGAACCCGGGCCACACGCATGCCAGGCGAGCTCGCTACCGCTTGAGCCACATCCCCAGCCCCTGATTTTTTTTTTTAAATTCTGTTTTGCTAGTAAAGAAATTGAGGTTCAAAGAGCATAAGTCTCTTGTGTAAATTTTTTAATCAAGAGAGAAGATGAAGGGGGGAGGTGTAGGTTAGTAGTTCCCACAGTCACACCACCAGTAAAGGACAGAGGCCGACTGCATCTTGATTTGTTCAACTCCACGTCCCAAGCTTCCTAATCAATATCTAAAAACATGCTGACTCATGGGTCCACACAGCAAGCACTACCTCAGAGATGGGTGTTTTCCCCTTTGTCCACAGATACCCACTGGGAGTAGTCTCTGAGCCTCTAGTTTACAAGGTGTCTGGAAAGAATAGATAAATGGATTTGACACAAAAGGCAGCATTGCCACAGTCCTTCACCTTTGGTTAATTAGGAGCAAATGAGCAGGACAGAAAGGTAGTTAAGGTATTGGAAAGAAATCAGATTCTACTGATCACAGTTACCAAACCCTTGTAATGGAGATGGGCTTTGACAAGGGCAGTATGGACAGGGTCGAGCTGTAATGCTCCTGGGACTTTTACTGACATAGCATCAGCAGCAGCTTTTAAATCCAGATGCTTTTCTTCCTGAATCACAGGTAAAGGAAAGCTAGACAATTCAAAAGGAAGGTAGTGAGATGGCTGGAAATAAGGTTTTGTTTAACGGTTCAGTCAAATAGGCAGACTGCTGGTTAACAAATATTTATGGACGGCTTACTCTGAATGAGGTTCTTCAAAAGCTATGGAGAGTATATAAAATATATAAAATATGATCTCTTCCTCAAGTTTCTTATCACCAGGGAGACATTATATGGTACAAGGCACCAAGTTATGTGCCGTATAAGGATCTCAACATCCAAGAATGTTCATAAATCTTTTATTCCTTGGTGCCTAACATCATACTTAGTGCTTGCATACCTGCCTAGCTCATTTAGTGATGTTTATTAAATACATTGAACTAGGTAGGCATCTCTGCTTCATGGGAATAAGTAACTGTAAAAATCATGAACAGGATATAATTTTCCTTCCTTTCATTACTTTCTTTAAAATGTCATGGATGAAGATCATTTAGAGAAAAAACTTAATTTTACAATTATTTTTAAATCATTCTGGCTACTGATAGGCCATCTTGGTTCATCTCCATCAGTTGTATACCATACAACAATCAATTAAATCCTTAAATCATGAAAGATATCCATATACCTAAAATTTAAGGTATAAGATTCTCTTTTAAATGGGGGGGGGGGGGAGGAGAATATTGAGCTTTTAAAACATCAGAAGGGCAAAGCCTGGTTTGGGCTGTTTGGCATTTCCCAGAGTGTTTGATTTCAGGTTGTGGACATTTAAACAAGGCATACTTTCATGACTCCCTGAAAGACAATAGACTTAGCTAAAAATTTAAATCATCATGCTTATCAGGTCAAACCACCCCCAAAACAAGTTTACCCGATAAACTACACTTTACAGGACAACTTCATTTTTGAAAATAGATAACAACCATAAGAAATTTAATTATATGAGAAACATATAAATCTGTTAATAAAAGTTCCTAATTATTATGTGCCTACTGTATTTCAGACACTATATTAATTGCTTTGCACAGTATTTAGTACATTTCAGGCTTTTAGTAAGTACTGGTTGATTTAACACTTTATTTTTAATTTTCACCAAAATACCTGCATACAGACTTTATTAGTTTCATTTTCTGGCTGAGAAAATCAGATATTATAACAGCTAAATGGTGATGGAGTAAGTGCTTTTCCCTATAGTGAGCTGACCCCCCCATCAGGTAAAATATAGCTAATGATTCTGCATTGAATATAATTTACAAAAAAAAAAAAAAAAAAGTCTTGTTTTCTGTACTTTGAATGTCCTTAAACTGAACATTTGAAAAGACTCTTCAAAAGAGCAGTCATATGGAAGATACAAATATATCACGGCATGCAATAACTGAGTGGTTAAAAATGCAATTACTTGATCTTTTTCATTGTTATGAATTTGCATACATATAGTTTTGAGCTATTTGAATGAAATATATTAGAACATAAAAATATTTCCAAACAATAATTATATCAGAGCAAAAATACTAAATAATAGATAATTAAATTTCTATTTGAGTTATTTTTTTAGATTATGAAATAATTTTAATTTTTATCTGACTCAAATTATTTTCAGCTTATTATTACAATTAAATTCTATTTTGCTTTGTTTGAACAATTATTAGGGGTGTGGAGGGGCAGTGCAATGTAAACATTATTTTCCCTTAACCAGAAGGGATCAGTTTGAAGACTCTCAGTGGATGCCTAAAACAGCAGACAGTACCAAGCCCTACATATATAATACTTTTTTCCTGTATGCACATTCATATTTAATTGTTTTTCACTTAACTAAGCACTTGTACACTGTGGCTATAACTTTTGCTGCTTGAAAAGAAGCAGCAAAACCAGAATGCTTTTTTTCCTTATTTACAGTTTCACAAATAGAAGATTCATTCTTCCCATAGATCTTAGCAACCTTAGCATATGATTTTTTTCTTTCCATATGAATTGAAGAACACTCACCTTTCCACTTAAAGGAAGCATTTATGCAGTTTCTCTTTGGTGTATCAGAATTGTCAGCATCAGGACTCTTAAACTTTGGGGCCATCATCGTGTTATGAGAACATAATCACTTCTACATCATGATAGTCGATTTGATAATTAAGATGACTACTAAGTGACCAAAGGTTGTACAGCATATACCACATGGACACTCTGGACAAAGCAATGTCAAGGGCAGGATGGGGAAGGATGGTGCAAGATTTCACCAAACTACTCAGCATGGTGCACAATTTAAAACCTATGCATTTGCCGGTAAATGGATGAAAATCCATGCTAAGTGAAATAGGCCAAACTCAGAAACTCAAAGGTTGGATGTTCTCTCTCATTTGTGGAAGCTGGAGAGAAATAAAGGAAAGGGATAGGAAAGGATAAGATAACATAAAGATACAAGGAAGATCGGCAATGCAGAAGAAAATCCAGAGGCAGAATGTGAATTCTTAAAAAAAATCACATTATGTGCATAGATAAATATACCACAGAGAACTTCACCTTTAAACATAAGCAAAAATAATTAATCAAATATAAATAAGTAGACAAACAAATGGAAGTCTAGTAGAGTAGAGGAAGGAGAATGGGAAAGGAGAGGAAGATGGAGGAAAAAGGGGCAAGGAGTCCATGAACTGGTATTGAATTTCATGCATGTGTGAGTTTGTCGGGATGGACCCAACTACTAAGTATATCTATAGTTAACTATAAAGCTCTAATAAAAAATAATCATTATTTATTCTAAAGGTCTGGCAGCCATTAGTTTAAGATAGTTCTACTCAAAATTTGTGTAGAATTGAAGCACCTGCAGCACCTGGGAGCTGGATGGAAATGCACATTCTCTGGCCCCACTACTGAATCGGAAAATTCAGGGTGGAACTCAGCCATCTTTGGTTTCCCAGTGTGCCAGGTGATTCTCAGCAACTAATATTTGACAATCAACATGGCACTTCTATTGCTTGGTATGGGTCAGTACAGTATGGGCTTAGGAGTAAAACAAACTTGCTTTTGCATTCTGGATCTTTCACTGTATGGAGTACATAATCTTTTAGAGTTTGATATGAAGAATTTAATCTTTAGGGTTTGTCTCATCTCTAAAATGAATATTTTAATATCTACCTTCTAAGATTGTTGTTAAGGTTTGGATAGAATAATGTTATTAAAATCCTTAGCAAGATTTGAAAAATAACAAAAGCTCAATGAAAGGTAATTAGTTTTAAATGTTATCTGTTTCACATTTTTGAATTTTTACTTTGGTTTTGATATATGCACAATCAAATTTATCTTAAGTAGACATTTTAACCTAATATCTGGCTATAAGTTTTGTATTTATGTAGAAAATACATAAATTTATTGGATGTTTTCTTTTTCACATGGACTTTTTGTCTGTTTCTCATTTTTCTTAGACAAAATGGTACATGAGGTGAGAAACTCTGGTTGGTGCTTTGGAGACAATACATTTCCATTTTGCAGAAGAGCATCTTTGTTTGCTTATTTATATTTTAGTCAATCATTACTTGGACATTTGCAAAAATGGGAATGAAAAATTAATTTAAATGAAAAATTAACTGACTAACCTAAGGCAGAATACTCAGTAGCAGTATAAAACCTTGTTCTTCTATAACTCAAAATCTATTTCCAAAATCATATTACAAGTTTAAAATTTAATGGGTATATGTGAATATGTATATCTCTGTGTGTTTGTGTTGAAGAGAGTTAATTGAAAAAGAGGACATACGTTATATGAAGAATGTGTAACTATCAAAGTGAATGAGTAAAGTTTTAGAAAGTGCTCTTTCTCAATAACAAAACTATAGGGAATTAATAAATTTGTGCCAGTTTATCAAATTAGAACTAATGATTTCCAGGAATTCTTTTTTTTTTTTTTGCACTCTGTGTGGAGAGGTCCTTGATATTATACCTCTCTTTCTGTTTCCTGCAGGTGGCAAATACTTATTTAATTATTCATCTGACTTAATAATGCAAGCACTTCTCAAATAGGAAGGACCTGCCAGAGTATTTCATCATGTCCTTTCTCTCAGTATTCTGGAGATTTATTACCTTTGCCTTGATGGGGAAAGTAGCAAAATAGCAAATTTATTTCCTATTTGAGAATGTTGACCTGAATATCTGATTTGATTTAATTTGAAAAATTGAAATGGAACCTTTTGTAATGATGACTTTATATTCTACATTCTACCTTGACTTGTTCCCTATACATGGCAACTGCTGCAAGGATACAACAGCAACAACAACAACAACAACAACAACAGCAAACTACACACTTTTATAGGATTTCTACTTGAGATAAGATTATCAGCAAGTGTAAGGTCTTCTTGAGTTGAATTTTCTTTGAGAGAGCAGTTGAATTGTCTTCTACACTATTATTATTATCTTCTACTATATTACCTTCAAGGGAAAGTAATAAATCTCCAGAATACTGAGAGAAAGGACATATATATATATACATACACATACACACACACACACACACACACACACACACACATATATATATATATATAATTTATATTTATATTTTACCATGTCATAAATATATATGTGTGTGTGTATTTATGACATGGTAAAATATAAAAATATAAATATAAATTATATATATATATATATATATATATATATATATATATATATATGTGTGTGTGTGTGTGTGTGTGTGTATTTATGACATGGTAAAATATATATATATCGAGGGGTGGGCTATCTTTTGCAGAAGATCAGTATACCACTTGGTCATTTGTTTTTCCTTCTCTAAAAGGAGAAAAAAATACTTATAGAAGTGGATTTTCTCCAATCCTCTGATCAATAGTTGGGGTAATTTGCCTGATAGATAGCTTTACTCATTTCTACTTCATTGAGATATATGATGTTTTATTATCATATTGTAAATTTTCCAACCCTTTCAGAAACAGTTTTGGAAGCTTTTTGCACACATCAGAGCTGTGTAAGGAAAGCATACACTTCCTGTTTGATACTGTGGCAGGCGAGGAGGGGAGCTGCTCAGATCTCCCTGTAAGAGAGAACTTGCTGTTCTGCCACCCAGAGTGCAGGTATAGCCTTCTTCTGCAGGGCCTGCATTGCCCTCCTAGTCCTTTGTTTGGGGCTGTATCTAAGCAGTATCTCTCTCTAAGCAGTATCCAGACAGTGATGAGCAGGCAGAACTATCAGGAACTGGTTATTTCTACCTGATATGCAAATAGACTCCTCCAAAAGGCAATCTTTGCTTCAGAAGTCTCCATCGGGTTGGCTGAAATTCATCTATATTTTGCATATATCAATAGTTTGTTTCTTTTCTTGCTAAGTAGTATTCCATTGTGTGAACATGCAGCAACTTGTCCAAGTTGTTTTAAACAACAGAAATATATTTTCTCTTGCCTATCTTAAGGTCCACAACAATTTTCTCTTGTGTTTTATTTAATTAAAAAACTTTTTTTTGAGATAACATTTCACTGTGATGCTGAAGCTGGCCTTGAATTCATGATCCTGCCTCAGTTCTAAGCAGAGATTATAAGCACATGGTACCATTCTCAGCTCCTCTTATATTTTTTTCCTAGAAGTTTTGTTACAGTTTTGTGTTTTATACTTACAAGTATGAACCACTTTTATTTAATTTTTGGTAAACAATGTATGAACAAAAGTTTTTTGTTTTGTTTTGTTTTTATTTGTTCATGGAAATCCAACAGTTCTACCATCATTTGTTGAACACTCTTTCTCTACTGAGTTGTCTGTGGCCCTGAGTCTATTGTTGTGACATAACCACATTGTCCTGATTACTGCTTATAATAAGGATTACTGCTTGTAATTTGAAGAAATCAGAATGGGTTAGCCATCAAATTCTGTTCCCCCTTTTCAAGGTTGTTTTGCTTAGAGATATGATTTAAGGATAGGTGCCAAAGGAAGAATTTAGCTTACTGCATTATTTCTTGAGGAGAATTATTTTAAGTCCAATTAAAATGTCACTTTTGCAGGAGCGCTCTGCCTAAAACTTGGCCATGTAATTGTGAACAGCATGCTTCAGTGCAATGGCACCTGTGATGATAGCAGGTGTTTCTCTGGCCACCAGCCTGGAGAAGGCTTGTTGAGAGAATTTATTGACACAAACAATGTGATCAGTAGTCACTGACTCAGATCCACTTTAGTATAGTGTCTGAAACTCAATTTTTCTGAAGCACTTCATGCCTCATGGGATGCTCATGGGCACTGCTTATTTTAACCCTCACTACATTTATCGAAGAATTCACCACTATATCCTCAATACCAGAGCTTGTTGCTCAGACCTTGCCTGTGGAATGCTATTGCCATTTCTGCTACCATTGCTTCAAATGCCACATTGCTGCAAAGAAAGAAACGCAACCCCAAGTTAATAACCAGGCACAGAATGGAAGACATAAAATTCTCCTGAGCTTTGGTATCAGAGATGTTGAAGCCAGCAGATAAGTCTGAGAACATTCCAGTGGAGAACATAAGAGAACATGTATCCTTAAACAGCCTACTGGAGGTAGCAAGGACTGACCAGAGGAGTAGACCCAGCCTCCAGGTAACTGGGAGAATATTCATAGGTTCACTTTTTTGTACGATTCAGAAGGAGGAGGACAGGGATGACCTTAGAGACTGGCCACTGGCCACAGGCAAGGTTGACACAAGTCAAAGCATCTTGACAGGCAAGGAAGTGTGGCAGTGGATAATTGATGAGCTAAATGGGAGAAGTAGGTCAGAAACAGGAATGGATTGTAACAAATGCATGCAAATCCGGTGGGGGAGGTTCCCAGATGGATCAACACAGTCAATGAATTTTGTAAAGCTTGGTTAGGGAAAATATGCTTTATAAATAAGGCATTTAATGGATCATTTTAATGTAACCCCTCAAAACCACATAATCATATTCAGATTGAGTCTACAAACACTTAATCCTGACTAGGAGCTAGGGTTGCAGTGGTGCATAGTAAGTCATGAACATGCCTTTGGATCCTGCCCTTCCTCATGCAGCTGTGTGGAGCAACACAAGTGACTGAGGAATCTCAGGTTCTCAACCCATTATTGGAGCTGGTGGTTATTGGAGAGTCAGGCAGGAAGGGAACGGAACTCATTATGGAAAACCAGCCAAGTGCTTTGAGGTCTCTTTTGCTTTCTTTCTCCTCCCTCTTCTGCTAATGGCTTGCCTGGAAGTTAACAGCAAAAAATCCGATCAGAAGCTAACATTCTATACTGTGTAATGCAGCTCTCAGAGAACACTTTGTTTGCTATGGATAATTGTTCCTTTCTGGTTGTTGTTGCATTTAGCGCCTCTGATTTCCCAGTTTTAATGAGCTGCCAATTTTCATTCTTAGGGAGGAAGAAAGGAACACAATAAATATGTAAACAAAGAGGCAAATAAGTAACTGCAAGTGAAAAAGTAAATGATCAACACTTAGATTACAGATGTTTGTTGATCAATGTGTTTGTGAATCCAAATTAGATGCGCATGACGTGTTTCTCATATTTCAAGATCAAAGTCATTAAACTTTTCAACGAACTGTCTACAAGCATTGGTATATTAACAAGGAGCCGCCACATCCTACTGAAGGCTGGTATTTACATAGCTCTGACTTCTTTCTTAAGGTCAGCAGGAATGATTTGGACAATTCTCTCCTTCATGTGCCCTTAATTACCCTTCAAAATGGCAAGTTCTACAGAATTCCATTTAGTCTAACCAAACCACTAAAGAAAAAGCCATAGTGTTCTTTTAAAATTATAAATAGTAATAAAAGCAAACATTGTCAGGTGCCATAGAAATCTTCTACAGATTATTACTCCAAGAAGTCCTCACCTTGTCCTTACGAAGGAGTGATGTGTTCAGTGGAGAAACGCAGCAAGGACTTCACCAGGCATGTGCTCAGCCTATGTCATGGGAACAGTTAGGCTGCAGTTCACAGATTCTTTGTCTCAAAGTCTCAGTTGTGCAATGAATGAAGTAAGCACATCTATCTTTGCTTAGTGGCTTGCTCTTATAACTCTTCAAGTTTATTATCATTAGCCTTGTTTTCTAAAAATGAAACAGAGTTTAGAGTAATGAAATAGTTTGCCCAAGGTCTGATATTCATTAAGATATGGAGAGAACTTCAAGTCTACCCTGAACTCCATCTTTCCCCAAGTACACCTGGCTGTCTGCTAAGTCTCAGGAACTCTCCCTGGGGCAGATTTTATGTAAAGCCATTGTAGCTTTCAATGAGGGACTCTGCCATGTGTTCCTGGAACATTTAAAATATCCATCATCCAGATTGGCATGGCCCTGACAGATACTGAATCTTTCAAGCAAACAAGGTCATAGATTTCCAGAGAATGTCTGTGGTTTCTTCATTCCTGATTCCAAGGGCTAATGTATTCATAATATTTAATTTATTAAGGTCAGTCCAAATCCCACAAATAATGTAGAAGGAATATAAATAGATTCTATGGATGCATATTTTTTGTCTACCTCAATTACTGGTAAATCAAATTCAATACAGATATTCTAATATTATATTATGCTTAATATCTGATTTGCCTTTGTTTATATTTAATATAAATATTTTAAAATTCAGCTGCTTTAGAAATAAGATGTACATTTGATTTGCTTTATATTTGAAATATTTGTTCTTATGTATCATTATGTGCAATTATCACTTCACAGCTATGGCTGCATTGAAAAAGAGTAATCAATAGCATTTCTTTCCTTATTCTTTATATTCCTTGAGAATTGAAGGAGGCTTTCTTTTTTAAAAAAATTCTGTTTTTCTCATTTGATTCAGGATCTTAGTCAATTGCAAATTTTCCCTATTTTAATTTCTTTATCTCCAATGTGAAAACTCCAATAAGTGATTTGCCAACAATTAAGCTGATTCTTAGGTTGATGATGATGTGATTTGGGGGGGGGGAGGGATAGAGGGTGCTACAGCATATAGTTTGTTACAATAGCAATAAAAATAAAGAAAAGCATGTTAAATTTGTTTCAAATACAAGAAAAATAAAAGAGGATATAATTGTTCATAATCAAAATTTATATTCTAAAATGTTAGTGGAAGAAAATACAACAAAAGCCAAATGTCAGTTGTTTTTAAATATACTATTCTCTGTTTCTAATGCAGAGTCTCTTTTTACCAAGGGTTTTCTCTCTCTCACTCTCTACTTATATATGTGTATGTGGGTGTTTGCCTATATGTGTGTGTGTATGTGCAAAAGATTACATAGTAAAATCTCCTTTATCCACAGTTTCCTTTTCTGTGGCTTCAGTAATCCATGGTCAACCATGGTCAGAAACTATTAAGTAGAAAATTCCATATTCACACAGCAAAATTTTTTAATGAAGTTTGACAGATTGCCAGATTTTACTGTGATTAGTTGCCATATAAGCACACACATGGAGGCAAAAAATTATATATGTATACAATTGATAGCTGATTGATAGCTGTATTTCTTTAATATATTTTTGTTCCCATTGTTTTAAATTAGGGCATAGCTGGGAGTGGTGGTGCAAGCCTGTAATCTCAGTGGCTGCAGCGGGAGGGGGGTACAGGGTGTTGCTGAGACAGGAGGATCGAAATATATCCTGCATATATTCTAGAGCTTACTGTATTTTCCCTGTTTCTGATCCCTAGAATATATCCAGGTTACCACAAATAAAGCATCAAAAAGTCTCCACTCTACTTAAGTGTAGCAATATCTGGGGCTTGTGATTGATAGTGATTTATGTGAAAAAAAAATTAACTAAATAAACTAAATTCCTCTTGGACACTATCTCTGTAACTGTGCTACTAGGAAACTTGTATTTCTTAAAACTGCTGGTTTGACAATGTTAATTTAGTCAGAGAGGAATAAACAAAACAAATGTACAGTGACTGAGAAATGTGATTATTAATTTTTGGGAAAATAAAGGAATTGATTAAAATTACTGCTGGGAGCTGATTAGTTAGCCTCATCAATTTTTGGTTATTTTCACCTTATTGTCCCCAGGTATAAGGTTATAACAAGCATTCTAACTATGTCAGGACCTGGCTTAAATTCCACAAATTAAGACCTTGGTCTGATTGTGATAGGGATGTGGCTAAATTTAGAAAATCCAGTAGTTTCATCTGACTGAAGAAAAGGAATACTCTGCTTATCTTTCTCGTGTTTACAAGAGACCTTTTAAATGGGTTTGGCAGAACTAAATGAGAGAAATGAATCTGTACTATACTTGGTCACTTCTCAGAAATGTATTAAACTTAGATGCCAATAAAGTAATCAGCAAAAATCCAGTATACTAGCATCCCTTTTTCAAATTCTTAACTTAATAGCAGATAAAATTGGTCTTTTTATTCACGTTTTTAGTTCAGTCTTATTCACTTTTAGTAGTAACTTAAATCCTTAATATAAAAATAAGTAAGAATCTGTATTTTCTGTTCATTTATTTTTAGATTTTAGTGTCTGGATAAAAAAATATATATCATTCTCACTCTTTGGCCATATTGCCTTGGGTAGGATTATTCAAAGGGAACCAGAGGTAGGAGTGGACAATGATTAACAATTGGGAGATGTTAGTGAGAAGTGGGGGAATGGGTAGAGCTAACTTCCCAGGTAAGGTATTATATAGGAAGCTGTGACAAGAAAAATATTCATCTGCACATACTTGATACAGACAGACTTTTTTTTTTCTCACAAAGTTTCAATCCATAGTTGGTTGAATCTCTGGATGTGGAACTCATGGATTGGGAGGGCTGACTATCCTAGTCCATCCGAGGTTTGCTGGTTCTCAGATTTCAATGTCTTTTGGAAATTCTCAGACCTGTATTCATACATACAGACTTTAGAATGTGTTTACTCAAATACAAATCCTATGTAATTTTCACAGAAATTATCTGGACCAAATATAGGATAAGTCAAGTGAGGTGCATGAGACATTTGCCTCAGGGGCAAATTTAAAAGTCGCCCAAACTATTCAGTCATCATGATAAATAATATTTTCATGAAATATTTAAAAAAATAAAAATTGATAAAGATCTTCTGAATAACAAAATATAAATTATTTTTCATAAAGAGAGAATCAGTCATAGTGCCCTTATAAGCCATATTGGAGGCACTGGTAAAATGAAAAATCAGAACAGATCCTGTTTTTCATTCTTTGTTTAAAATGTTTGCATTTTATTTATCCCAACTTTTGCATTAATTTTTATTTTTATAATATTACATCAAAATTTTGACAACTGAAATTTTTGGTGGCCTTTAAAATTTTGTAGTTTTGTCAGGTCCCGCATTTGCCTCACTCCTTCAATCATATTACTGGCCATAGAAAATACAATGCATTTAAAACTTGATTTAAAGGAAATTAATTATTTTGGATTCTGATGTTTTCAATCATGAATGTGCTACTTTTTCAAAGCACCTTTTATGTCCTGCAATGTTATATTTTGTTCATGAAGACTGAACATGTTTTTTTTATTTTTAAAATGTCTAGTACCTTGTGATATTTCTTATGATTGGGTTTTTCATTTTTTTTTTGCTATAAATTGTTGTTTTTGCACTTTATTCCTGTATCCAGGCATTCCCCTCCTTATTTCATTCCATAAACAAGGATTGGTGACTTCTGTGTGACAGACATTGTTCTAAATTGCAGTAAACAAACCTGGTGAAGAAAGCCTGAAAATAATCACACAAGTCAATAAAAGGAGAAGGTCAAGCAATAAAATGGGTTATGAAAAAGCTAAAACAGGGTGGATTGACAGAAAATGACTAGGCACAGGGCTAGGATCGGTCTAAGTTACAAATAAATTGAGACCTGAATATCAGGAAGGAAGCACATATCTGAAGATCTAAGAAGCATGAGATAAGTTTCAGAGGATATCTAAATAATATAAGGATGGAACTGAAGTATCTTTTGTGCGTGTGTTTGTGGTCTTTTAAATCAGATAGGAGGAGAAAAGTCACAAATAAAATATATTTATACATTTATATCAAAGATGTAATAAAGATATAATTTGTGGGCTGGGGTTGTGGCTCAGAGGTAGAGCGCTCACCTACTATGCGTGAGGCACTGGGTTCGATCCTCAGCACCACATAAAAACAAATAAAGATATTGTGTGTACCTATAACTAAAAAATAAATATTAAAAAAAGATATAATTTGTGTGACAGTAGTACTAAAGAAGAAAAAGGGAGGGTGAACTATTTAATTAGGAACAAAATTTCAATGTTATTGAAATTAAATTTCAATTATCCACAACTACATGGTTATAAATAAATCTTCATGGAAACCATTAAAAATATATAACTCAAAAAAACAAAATGACAGATTAAAATATAGCTATATAAGTAATAATTCCTCCAATAAGGAGGAATACAAAAGAGAGACAAAATATATTTTAAAAAATTAGCAAAATGGTACTACTTGAATGGAACTTAGGTATCTTGACCCTGTACTTCCTTAGGTTTACTTTGTTCTCTAGAACTAGAGCTGCTTTCATATTCCATTTTTCTCTCATTTACTTAGTCATTTGTTCTCTAAACCAATAATATTTTTGACAATTTACTGTGCATTTTTTCCACTTTTAACACTGAAATAGCTCTGAAAAACTAAATTATTAATATACTAATAGTAAAAAATTGAAAATTGAAATTTAACAAATATTACAGAAACATCAATAAAATACATATAATTGTTTTTCCTTTAAAAAAATTGTTTTAGGGGCTGGGGCTGTAGCTCAGTGGCAGAGCACTTGCCTAGCATGGGTGAGGCACTGAGTTTGATCCTGGAGACAATACGATGAAAATAACCAAAAATTAATGAGGCTAACAAATCAGCTCTCAGAAGTAATTTTAACCAATTCCTTTCTTTTCCCAAACATTAATAACCATATTTCTCAGTCACTGTACATTTATTTGTTTATTCCTCTCTGACTAAATTAACATTATCAAAGCAGCAGTTTATAGATTTTCCACTTTGGGCTATTTCATTGGCTTGATATTATCAATAGAAAAATGATAATGCATTCTATAGTCATTGACTTATTTATTTCTTATGCTCCATTCAAGACAGAAAGCCTGCACATTTTCAATTAAACAATTCCAAAATCATAGACAAGAGATAACATTGTTTATGGAGAAAATAGGCTGGGAGTACTAACAAGCTTGGCACATCAATTCATGGTAACTCCCTGCACATTTTGTAATTCCAAAGTTCACTTTGAATCTTGCATTGTATTTTGTCATTCTGCTTACATTTCTTTGTCAAAGTAGAGCAATGCAACTTTTTCCTTTATTCTATTAGTAATCTTTAAAAGAAATTTAAAGTCAATGAAAAATCATAGCATTTTTCAAAGCTAAATTTCTCACTGACTTATATATATTTGTCCCAAAACATTTTTTTTCTTAGTTTCTTTTCATTTCTAATGCATTCTAAAACTGCATGCATATAAACTTTCTTAAAAAGGTACAAAAAGTGATCTCACATAAAGCTTTTCAATAGGCAATATTTTTGCTTCCTTACTGAAAGGGTTGTAATGGATTTGCATTGACTAAATAACCAGAGCAGATCTGCATTGTGGTGGATAGTGGATATAGTAATTATCCACAAAGGTTTTAAATATTATTATTATTTGACAATATGATACAAATCATCACACATATAATTTGCAATTCAATTTGAATTCTATTATGTAAATTCCATGCCTTGCCACACTAAATGAACATTTTGATATAGATTCTCATTCTTTTCCAGAATTTAAAGTTACAAATACTTTTTCACTTATTACAAGACAGGCTAAATCTCCATGGAATATGAAGATAGTAACATGAGATTACAATATTATATAATCAAAAATACAAATATGTATTGAGAACCTACTCTATGTCAGGCACAGCTATACGTACCAGTGCACATGACTGATCAAACAGACCCTTCCCAGACCCCTGGGGGGAAAAAAAAAAAAAACCTCTCGTGAGACTATAGTTTACTTGGGTTGAGGGCCGGATAAATAAAATAATAAGTTAACATGGAATGTATTATTTGGGACAAAGTGCCTCAGGAAGAATAAAACAAGGAAAAGGGATAGGAACATCAGAAAGCAAAACTAGATGTTTTTTTTTTTTTTTCAGTAGGCCAGGGAAAGAATGACTGAGGTATACATTTAAATAAAAACATAGAAAGCACAGAAGAAGCCACACATATTTCTGAGGGGTAACAGAACAGCAAGAGAAATAGCCCTGAAGTGAGCCTAGCATGTTTAAGAAACAGTAAGGAAGAAAAGGGGACTAGACAGAATACATGAAAGAAAAAATGGTAGGAAGGAGAGTCAGAGAGATGAAAAGAAGGGGAGGTGAACTTGGAGACATCATGTGACACATGGCATTCTCTATGGATAGTTCCTCCTGGAGCCGTGCAGGTGTGCATGACAACTCCAGGTGGGCTGGAGGATAAAGGGTGATAGCATAATGACTTGGGCTTTTGTCCTGAGCAAAATGAAGACACTAGGGGATTTTGAACAGTACAGAAAAAATATTCAGATTTAAATTTAGCAGGAGCTGTCTGGAGGCCCTGGTGATGGCCCCTGAAGCTGGGGCCCTTATGGTCTGGCCAGCCCAGCTCTGATCTGTCCTGTTACCCCATCCCTATCCCAACCCTGGTGGCCTAACTCCTACTCCTTGGTGGCCCCATCCCCAGTCCCTCACAAAAATGGATTTTACTTCTATGGATTTAATAAAAACTTCACCAGTTAAAAAAAAGAATTTAATCTTATTTCTACTAACTACAAAAAATAAAATAAAATATCTGGGAATAAATTTAACCAAAGAAAGGAAAGAGATCTATAGTGAAAACCAAAACACATAGACCAAAAGAAATCAAAGAATACTCCCCAGATTGAAAGACATCATATATTCATGGATTGGAGAAACCAATATAGTTAAAAATGCCCATACTACCCCAAATGATCTACAGCTTCAATGTAATCCTTACCAAAATACCAGTGGCATTCTTCATAGAAATGAAAAAAAAAAAAAAAAGACAATTCTAAAATTCCAGTAGAGTCACCTCAAACTCCAAATAACCAAAGTAATCTTGAGTAAAATATCAAGGTAGACATCATCACCACTACCCAACTCCAAAATATACTATAAATCTATGGTAATCAAAACAACAT
This sequence comes from Spermophilus citellus, assembly GCF_964194105.1. NCBI lineage: Eukaryota > Metazoa > Chordata > Mammalia > Rodentia > Sciuridae > Spermophilus > Spermophilus citellus. The sequence continues at coordinate 94,972,965 of NC_138188.1, read as the reverse complement.
GGTATTGACATAAAAACAAATACATGGACCAATAAGACAGAATGCAAAGCCTACAAATAAACCCATGCCTCAATAGCCAACTGATCTCTGACAAAGGAGCTAAGATAACACACTGAGGAAAGAACTGTTTGTTCAATTAATTGTGGTAGGAAAGCTGGATGTTCATATGCAACATAGTAAAACTAGGTCACTATCTCTTACCATACACAAAAATAATTCAAAATAACAAAGACTTAAACCATTTAGCTACTAGAAGAGGAAAAATGCTTCAGGACTTTAAGATGGGATATATATAGTAGTCTCATATATATATATGAGACTACTAAAGCATAGGAAACAAAAGGAAAAATAGGTACCTGGAATTTCATCAAACTAAAAAGCTTTTGCACAGCAAAGGAAACAACCAATCAACTGATGAAGAGATGAACTATGATATGGGAGAAAATACTTTATGCATTTGACAAGAGGTTGACTTCTGAAATATATAGAGACTCAAAAAACTCATAGCACAAAGCAAATAATCTGATTTTAAAATAGGTAAAAGACCTGAGTAGATATTACCCAAAGAAGACATAAAATGGCAAAAAATTTATGAAAAATGCTCAACATCACTAATCATCAGAGAAAAGCAAGTCAACACCACAATGAGATATCACTTCACGTGGTTAAAGGGCCTATTATATGCACATATTAGCAGTGCTAGCTATCTGGGTGGCTGAGACGAGAGGATCACTTGAACCCAGAATTTCAGTACTAGCTTGGTCAATATAGTAGGATATTGTATCAAAAACCAGACAAGCAAACAACAACAACAAAAGGTTATTATCAGAAAGACAAAAGATAACAAGCACTCGCAAGAATGTGAAAAAACAGGGAATTCTGCAACACTATTGGTTGGGATTTATATTACTACAGCCATTATGAAAATAGTATGAAGAGTCCTCAAAAATTTAAAAATGTGATCCTTTTGATCCCACTACTGGGCATATACACAAAGGAAGTAAAATCAGCTTGTCAAAACCATCTGCATTCCAATCTATATGGTTCACAATAGCCAGGAAATTGAACCAACTTAAATATCCATCAACTGATGAATGGATAAGAAATGTGGGGGTAGTTCTGCAGTCTGGCTGGGCACAAATCACAAGCCACTCAAAGGAACAAACTTTATTTCTGAACTCCCGAGAACACCACGCACGTGGCCTTTCCGGGGACACACCACAAACCAACTGGAAATCCCTCCTCCCGCACTTCCCCAACCAGCTCCTGAGGCAGACAGCAGGGGTCTAATATACAATTGAATACACAGCTTAACATAACCATCATCATTTCAAAGGCTTGCTGGAGTCACCTCTCAACCATTGTTCTGGCAAAAATGCCATGGTCATTCGATGCCATGCGTCATTCTGACTCGTCTATGGCTCTCAGCAGGGTAGGTATATATAATGGAATACTATTTGGTAATAAAAAGGATGGAATTCTGTTATTTACAATGACATGGATAAAATTGGACATCATTAGATTATTATTGTTATGTGAGGTAAACCAGTCATAGAAAGACAAATGCCACATGATCTCATGCATCTGAAAAATCAAAATGAGTTGATCTCATAGAAGTTTAGAATAAAATAATGGTTACCAGAGGTCACAGAATAGGGAAAACAGAGATGGAAATAATTTGGTTGATGAGTATTAAATTACAGATAGGAGAAATAAGTTTTAGCTCTATTGTACAGCAAGGTGAATGTAGAAAATGTGATGTGCTATATATTTCAAAGAAATTACATGAAACAATCTTGAATGTTTTCAACAGAAAAAAACTGACAAATGTTTGAGGAGATAGATACATTAAATCTGATTTGAAAACTATATAATGTCTGCATGTATCAAAAATCACAAGCTCCTAAATATGTACAATTTTTCTGTACTAATTATAAATAAATAAAAAATAAAAATAAATAAATGGTTTAAATGCCCCAATGAAAAGAGACTGATACTGTAAATTGACTTGCAGCCAAAGTAGACATCGCCTGCATGTTGTTCTTTTCTGCAAAAAATGACATTTTTTCCATCCAAGCACATGTGACTCAATTTCCTATCACGCTATTATATAAACAGCAAGAAAACTGAAGGAGAAAAGTGACTTCTGTACCCACCAAATTTCTCTGCATGGTCTTATTTGAGATAATTGGAATAAGAACCTTGCCATTTTTTTTAATATTTGGAAACATCAAATAAAAACAGAAACAAAAAAGAGAGAGAGATTGAGAAACCCAACTATATGCTGTCTATAAGGAAATAAGAAAATCACTTCAAACATAATAAAGGTAGGCAGAAATTTTTAAAGACAGAAAAGGATATACCATGAAGACGTTAATAAAAAGAAAGCAGAGGTGTCTATGTAAGATAAAATAAAATAGACTTCACAACAAAATAAATTACTAGGGATAGAGAGAGAAACACTGCATAAAGATAAAAGGGTAAATTGAACGCGAAAACATAGAGATCCTTATTTTGTATGCACCAAACAACACAGCCTCAAAATACATGAAGTTGACATGAATACATGAAAACTGACAGAGCTGAAAAGAGAAATAGATAACTTCACAATTATTATTGAAGTTGTCAAAGCTCTGCTCTTAATAATAACAAAAATACTAGATAGAAACTCATAGAGGATGAAGAACTCAATAATATCATCAACCAACAGACCCAAACAGTGGAATAATGTACCCAGTAGCAGAAGAATTCATATTTTTTTCAAGTGTTCACCTAATATGAACCAAACTAGACCACATGGTGTGCCATAAAAGAAACCTCAAACTCTAAAAACTAAAAAACAATAGGGAATGTATTCCCTGATAACAATGGAGTCACATTAGAAATTAATAATTGAAAGGTAATAGAAAAATCTATAAACACTTAAAAACTAAACAGCATGCTTATAAATAACCCATGGATTAAGAGGAAAACACAGGGGAAATTTTAAAAATATGTTGAATGAAAGTGAAAATACATATTAAATTTGGTGGGTCACAAAAATAAAGAAAAAAATTAATAGTAGTAAAAGTTTACATGAGCAAAGAGTAAACATCACAAATAAGATGACAAACTATGGAACCAACCTAGGTGCCCTTCAACAGATGAATGAAAAAAGAAAATGTGGTATGTATATATAATGGAATATTACTCAGCTGTAAAAAAAATGAATGAAATTATGGCATTTGCCAGGAAATAGATGGAACTGGAGAATATCATGCTAAGTGAAATAAGCCAACTCCCCAAAAAACAAAGACTGAATGTTCTTTCTGATATGTGGATGCTGACTCAAAATAGACAGAGGTGGGGAGGTAGGGAGAGGGGGTTGAGGAGGTTTACCAGATTTGATAGGAAGGAGTAGGGAAAAGGGAGGGCAGATGGGAATGGGAAAGACAGTAGAATAAATTGGACATAACTTTCCTATGTTCATATATAAATACATGACCAGTGTGACTCCACATCATGTACAACCAAAAATTGGATGTTATACTCCATGTATGTAGGATATGTCAAAATCATTCATAAAATACATTCTACTGTCATGTATAATTAAAAAGAATTTAAAAAATAAACAAATAAAAGACAAATACCTAGCAAGAATGTCAAAGAAAAAAGAGAAACTACACAAGTAGACTTCAGCAATATATAAAAAGAATTATATATGACCATGTGGTATATTTATTCAAACTGACAAGGGTGGTTTGATACTGGAAAGGCACCATATTAACAAGCTAAACAAACAAACAAAAGCCTGCATAATTATATTAATTGACAAAACCTAACACTCATTCAAAATAAAAATTTTCAGAAAACTAAGTATAGAAAGGACTTTTCTCAGTTTGATAAAGAGCATCTCAAAAAGCCCGTGGCTAGCTTCCCATTCTATGGTGAAAGACTGGAAGTTTCCCCTAAGATCACAACATAGCTAGGTGTTTGCTCTCACCACTTCTATTCATTATTGTTCCAAAAGTTTTCATGAAGTTCAGTAACACAAGCAAAGGTCAGGGAAGGAATAGAGATTAAAAAGAAAGAAAGTTTTTCCTGTTTGCTGGTGACACGATTAGAAAACACAAAAGAATCAATAGACTTTAATGAGTTTGGCAAGATTATAAGAAGATCAACCAAAAAATCACTTACATTTTTATATACTACAATAAACACATGGAAATCAAAATTAAAAGTAAAATACCATCTTAAATCACTTTTTAAAAAGTAAATGCACTGGACTCCAGCATTTAGACGCAGGCAATGACTTTCTCAATAGGACTCCTAAAGCTCAGGAAATAATGCCAAGAGTTAATAAATGAGATGCCATCAAATTAAAAAGCTTCTGCACAGCAAAGGAAACAATTAGGAATGTGAAGAGAAAACCCACAGGATGGGAGAAAATCTTTGCTAGCTACTCTTCTGATAGAGAATTAATATCTAGAGTACATGAAGAATTCAGAAATTTAGTACCAAAAAATACAATAACTCAATTAAAAATGGACAAATGAATTAAACAGACACCTCTTAAAAAAAGAAATACAAATGACCAATACATATATAAAAAATAAAGTTCAACATCATTAGCAATTAAGGAAATGAAAATCAAAATTATGCTGAGATTTCATCTCACACCAGTTAGAATGGCTGCACTTAAGAATACCAATAATTCGAACTCTAGATAGGGCAGAGGGGAGGGAGGAGGGACAGTCATGGGGTTAGAAATGATGGTGGAATGTGATGGTCATCATTATCCAAAGTATATGTATGAAGACACACATTGGTGTGAATATACTTTGTATGCAACCAGAGATATGAAAAATTATGTTCTATATGTGTAATATGAATTGTAATGCATTCCACTGTCATATATAAATTTTTTAAAAAATTAATAAAAAAGAGAGGATTCGGAGAAAAAGGAACACCTTTACACTGTTGATGGGATTATAGATTAGTACATCCACTATGGAAATCAGTATGGAGGCTCCTCAAAAAACTAGGCATGGTACCACAGAATGACCCAGTTATACCACTCCTAGGATTCTGAAGAATTAAAATCACCATACTACAGTAATAGATGAATACCCATGTTTACAGCACCACAATTCACAATAGCCAAACTATGCAACCAGGCTAGGTGTCCATCAACAGATGAATGGATAAAGAAAATGTGGTATATATACACAATGGGAGTTCTATTCAGCCATAAAAAAAAAAAAAAAAGAAATTATGTCATTTGAAGGAAATTGATGGAACTAGAGATCATTACGTTAAGCAAAATAACCCAAACTCAGAAAGTCAAGAATCCTATGTTTTCTCTCAAATGTGGGAGCTAGAGAGAAAAAATGAAAAGAAAGGTGGGGGACAGAAATCTAGTGAAAATCAAAGGGAGTTCAGTAAAGAAAATGGCCAAAGTGTGGGAAGTGGGGAGGAAGGGGGAAAGTGCTGGGAAGTGATATCAGTCCAATTGTATTGGCATATTGTGTGCATTTGTGAATATGTAACAACAAATCCCATCATTATATACAACTTTAATGCAGCAATTAAAAATGTGGAAAAATAAAAATAAATAAATTCATTATATATATTTAGTGAAACACCCATGGGATCTGTGTTCTGAAAAATCATAAAATGCTTATGAAAGCAGTCAACAAAGACCTAGATTAGCCAGGAGGCAGACTGCATGCATAAGTCATAGTTTTCCAGATAGAAATCTGGTAGCTCAGTAAAGGTAGCACATAAAATTAACTGTCTCACTGCATCATGGACTAGGAGACAACACAGCAATGACAAATAAATTGATAAAGTTCTATTACATTTTCTATCAATACCCATCAAAATTACTTTTCTAGGTATAGACAAGATTATACCAAAACATGTGGAATGGCAAGAGAATTTGGATATACACAACAATTTTGAGAAAGACAAAAGTAGGAAGAATTATTCTACCAAGCTTATATTACAGCCATAGTCATCAAAACTGTGCAGTATTGGTAGATGGATAGTCACATAAATCAATGAAACACCATAAAAAAACTCAGAAATAGACCCACACAGCTGATTTTATACAATGGTGCAAAAACAATTCAATAGAAAAAGGGTAGCATTTTTAACAAATAGTACTGGGGCAATTAGATAGTCACAGGCAAAAAGAAAAAAAAAGTTCATACAAAAATTTTTTAAGTTATAGATTTGCATGTAAAAATAAACGCTATAAAATATGTAAAAAATAACTAAGGAGAAAATATTGGGAAAATAAGGCTCAGCAAAGAGTCTTCAGACATGACAGCAAAGGCATGATCCAAAAAGTTAGGGGAAAAAATTCTAAACTCAGGCTGGTGTTGTAACTCAGTGGTAGAGCACTTGCCTTGTACGTGTGGGGCACTGGGTTGGATCCTCAGCACCACATTAAATAAATAAATAAATAAATAAATAAATAAATAAATAAATAAATAAATAAGTGCATTGTGTCTATCTACAATTTAAAAAAATATTTTTAAAAAATTTTAAACTGAATTTCATCAGAGTTAACTATGTTTGTTCTATGGTGAAAAGAAAAGCCACCAGGGCTGGGATTGTGGCTCAGTAGTAGAGCACTTGCCTCGCACATGTGAGGCACTGGGTTCGATCCTCAGCACCACATAAAAAATAAATAAATAAAATAAAGGTATTGTATTGAACTAAAAATATTTTTTTATTGGTTGTTCAAAACATTACAAAGCTCTTGACATATCATATTTCATACATTAGAATCAAGTGGGTTATGAACTCCCATTTTTACCCCAAATACAGATTGCAGAATCACATCGGTTACACATCCACACTAAAAATATTTTTTTAAAAAAGAAAAGAAAAGCCATAAAATAAGAAATATATATATATATATATATATATATATATATATATATATATATATATATATTTGAAACCCTGTATTCAACAAAGGACATAAATGAAGAATATGTGAGTTCTCAAAATTCATTAGCTTAAAATAATCTTTTTAGAAAATACACAAGAGACATGAAATTTCACCAAAGATGATCTGTCAAAGTCAAATGCAATATTCTAAGCAAACCCCTTTTTATGGGTCATGAGGAAGGACTGAATACAGATTATTTACTACCACTATCCAACTCTAAGATATTGACAATACAATAAAATTAGTAAAAAAGTAATTTATATGTATTCACATCCTTCAGTACCCCTCAAACCCCAGTACCTAGTCCAAAACACTACAATCAGTTTTAAATTAGTCACTACATCAAACTTAAGAAGATGAAATACCATCTTTATGCTTATTGTGAGTGAAATATATATACAGTACTAGGTTCTTTAGTATTTAATATTCATTTTAAATTTCCCCAAAACCTCATGACAGAGATAATTATCCTCATACAAATGAGGATACTGAGATTCTGGATGTCTATACTCACTTGATAAGTCCACAAATTTAGTTAAATTATGAATTCTAAATATGGTTGATCTTATACAAATAATCTTTCATTTACATTTAGAAAAAAGATGGCAAAATATAATTTTAAAAACATGGTTTGGATCAGTATGAAAGAATAAGTCCTGGATTTATCCTGTCACCTGAATTAACTTTTAAGAATGGACATAATATATGAAACCACAAGCACTGAAGACATTGGATATTTAACAGAGTAGGAGCCCTGGCACAAAGAGAACAAACTGAGGTGAAGTCCAGTGGTCTTCCCCCCCAAGAAGAGAGTAGCCTGTGAGGCCAAAGAGCTAGAGTTTGCAAGGGAGAATGCAAAGAGAGAGCAGAGAATCTGAAGAGCAGCAGAGACTCCCTCTAAACTAATTAAGTACAGATCAGCAGAAGTATGTGAAGAAACTATCCAGGATTGTGGAAAGAACAACCCAAAAGTGTTAGAGGTGTAATCTGCAATTCTACTGGAAGCACCCCAAGTCATGAGTCTTCATGTTGAAACCCTGGTCACCAAGTTTCTGAACCTCAGTTCCAGCCCTTCCATGGCTGTCCGGATCGCTGCGCTGCAGTGTATGCATGCTCTCACTCACCTGCCCACTCCTGTGCTGCTACCATATAAACCACAGGTGATCCGGGCATTGGCCAAACCCCTGGATGATAAGAAGAGACTAGTGCGAAAGGAAGCTGTGTCAGCCGGGGAAGAGTGGTTTCTGCTGGGGAGCCCTGGCAGCTGAGCCCTTATTTCTGGCCTAGACTCTTCTGAAAATCTAACCTGGAATTACTAACTCAAGCCATCTTGCCCAAGGCAAGAATACTAGCCTCTGCCCACCTTTCCCACAGACACAGCACAAGCGCTGGGCCTCTGCTACATGGCTATACAAGAAAAACCAGAGTCCTAATTTCTAAAGGATTCGTGAATTAATTGAGCAAGTCTACTTGTTTTTGAAGGAAGATCTTGGGTTGTGGGGCCCTTCTGTTGTATCTCATGTCAGGAAAAGGGAGCTATGCTGCTGAGGAGTGAGCGCAGATGACTGTGACCCTGAAGACCAGGGATAGTGGATGATAGTGAACGCGTGTGTACCTGCTGGAGAATAAAGGTTCTCTTTTTTGTAAGTTAACATATGGCACTTAAATATTCTTACATGACAAAGGCAGAGTTTGGGAGTGGCAGCAGAGCCAGCATGCCTTCCAAGCTTAAAATGTTTACTATTGAGCCCTTAAATAAAGTCTGTTGATCACTGAATTAGAATGACCTAACTTCTGAGTCAGGAAGGAGCTTTTGGAAGACAGACATGGCATCCAGAACACAAATTTTACAAGACACATGCTGACGTGCAGCTCCACACTTGCATGAGCCTGAAGTGAACACCTCCTTAAATGTTAGACTCCTGACACCTTCCTTACTCCACCCTAGTTGCAGCCTTGCTTTTTTAAAAATTGAAATGACAGATATAATTGCCAGTTAGTAACTAGAGCTGGCTTAAGCATATCACATCTCTACCAAAAAGGGGTGGGGTGGATAATTAGTATAGTAGCTAATTTTACGTGTTAACTTGACTGAGCCTCTAGTTGCCCAGAATGTTTTTAAATGAGATTAACATTTAAATAAATAGAAGGAATAAAGAGATTGCCCTCTCTAATGGAAGAGGGGGATTTTAAAGAGTTGAAGGTCCAAATAGAATAAGAAGGCTGACCCTTCCCCAGAAAAGAAAGACATTGGCTTTTTCCTGCATTTAGACTCCAATAGAAACATCAGCTCTTCCTGGATCTCGAGCCTTTGGACTGGAATCTTACCACTGGTTTTCCTGGTTCTCAGGCCTTCAGACTTGAATGGGAATAAAACCATTATTTTTCCTTTGTCTCCAGCTTGCCTACTCAACCTGAAAAGCTTGGGACTTGTCAGCCTCTGTAACCATATGAAATAATTCCTTGTAATAAAACTCTTTGTGTGTGTGTGTGTGTGTGTGAGAGAGAGAGAGAGAGAGAGAGAGAGAGAGAGAGAGAGAGAGAGAGAGAGAGGAGGAGAGCAAAGGAGGAAGGGAGGAAGAGGGATGTCGGGGGAGGAAGGGAGACAAATCCCAAACACATATGACCTATTAACTATTTCTCTGGAGAACCCTCTCTATTACCACTAGGAAGGAGCAAAGAAATTGGTAGATCAAAGAGGCAGAAGGTGGCAAAGTAGCTCCAGCACCAAAGAGCATAAGGAAGTATTTGATTCCCTGGTTCACAGGTTGTATCTTGTTGTCCTCAGTAACAAGTATGATCTCACTGTGGAGATCTTTAGTGATCCAGCTCAACACCATCCAACACCCAAACCCTGTGTGGGTGAAATTTGTTCCAATTTCATACTCATTGCTGTGGTCTCCAGATCCATATATTGAAATCCTCACTCCCAAGCTGGGATCTTTGGCAGGTTATTAGGTCACACAGGAAGGCCCAGGCAAGGTCTCTCATCCATGCTGACATCTAAGATTTGTGTACAAAAGCAGCTCAAAAGGAGCAGCTCATCAGAAGACACATCAAACAATCACATCCACTTTATAGTGGACTTCCCAGTCTCCAGAACTGTAAGAAATTAACTTCTGTTGTTTATAAGAAACTTAATCCATGATTTTGTCCTAACAATTGAAAAGGAGGACTAAGACATCCACCAAACCTGTGTTTTAATTTAACTTTCTATTACAACTTCTCATCTTAGGACATGCTCCCTAAAATGCCAAGTATTTCACACTGTTTCAGATTGTATATACCCGTTATCTTGGCCTCGCTAGACTTCATTCGTTCTTCTTTTGGAAATAACATTTTTATGATTGTGGGGATATTGTTTATCCCTTCATATATGGGACTAGGAACATGAACCAGGTTTCAATAGGTCAAAGTTGTGACTGCTTTCACAATAGCATGGGACCGAATCTAGATCCGTAAGAATTAGCCCCAGGATTTATGTAGAACCATTTGCAAGTATTTGCTCATTTTTCTAGGGCTGCTAAACTGCTAGAATACATGTCTGGAGATCTACATGGCCAATTTTGCCATATTTACTTGCCTAAAAATAAAGCCAAGGCAGATGAAATCAATGCCAAAAGAAGAGGATAGTATCTATACCAAACAAACTAAATATCTGAATCCAGCTGTCTCTGAAGATAGCACTGTTCTTCCTAGTTATGAAAGCCAATGATTTTTATTTTCTTTTGTTTTGCAAAAGTCAGCTTGAGCTGGGCTTTTGTAGCATTCCATTGAAAAAGATCTGACTCACATAAATGGAAAATTAGAAAACAAGTTCTCTCTGGTTCTGGCAGTCTCTGTGAGCCTGGCTAGAAAGCCCATTCTTGCTGTGCTGAAAGATCCTGAGTTTGAGTATACAGAATTGAACTAGGACAAATTAAGCAATCCAAATGTTTGGTTTGTAAGGCTGAATGTCGTATGAATTTAAAGCATGTGATTTGCAATAATAAAGGGCTAGCATTACATTTTTGCTTGCCCATTTGTTAAATGAGGGTTCTAGGGCAGGCAAATTATTAACTTTTGTAAGCCTCATTGCTCACAGCTATTAAATGGATCTATACTATCTGCTTCATATCCTGGGCATTCGAGAAGAGAAGGTGACAACAACAGTAGCTAATAATTACTGAACACCCACTATGTGCAAATCATTGCTCATGTATATGTGTGTCTGCAAGAGCTCACGGATAAAATCTATTAATATGCATGACTGAGACATCTTGGCAACAAGCAAGGGAACCCATATGGTAGAGCACCTATTTCTATTTAATTTTAGACAGTAGGAATCCAGTATTTTCTTGTGTTTATTGGTTATTTTATTGGTTAGTGGCTTTTGAGTCACAATCAATAAGATATAAGATTATGAGGATAGGAAAGACTGTGGAATGAGATGGACATCCTTACCCTAGGTTCATGTATGATTGCATGAATGGTGCATCTCTACACCATGTACAACCAGAGAATTGAAATGTTGCACTCCATTTGTGTATGGTGAATTGAAATGCATTCTTCTGTCATGTACAACTAAATAGAACAAATAAAAAAAATTAAAAAGATATAAGAGAGTATCTATAAAGTTTTTGTTTTGTTTTGGAATTCTTCTATTTTTCTTGCATTAAAAAGATTAAATTCTGGAGTTGGAATTGTGGCTCAGTGGTAGAGAGCTTACCTGGTATGTGTGAGGCACTGGGTTCGATTCTCAGCACTGAGTATAAATAAAGTACCAAAATAAAGGCCCATTAAAAAAAAAGATTAAGTCCTTCAATATGATAAAGAATTTCATCTAGGAACAGAAGAACTGAAAGTGAAGAAAAAGAACACCAAAAAAGAAAATATTTAATTCTCTCATATGGCTAAAGCTATAAATCATTCAATTTTACCCAGTCTGAGAAACCACTTAATATCCTAAGCCTCCAAAACTCCGTAGCTTGTCACGAACAATAAAGAGAACTAGACCAAAATCCTTTTGTGGTCCCTGAACTCATGAACTCTAATCATTTTTCTGGCCTGGACTTTTAGTGCAGTTCTACTTGTAACAGAGGTGACAGTCCTCAGAAAGCAGCAGTTCAATCAGTAACCAGAATGTGGAGCTTATGAGAACAGAGCACTAGTTTCAACGAATTGGTTTCAAGAACAAAATGGCCTCATGGAGAGAAAAAAAATCCAATTCTATAACCATTATCAGCAATCCTCTCTAACCAGCACTCCTCCAAATACATAGCCTTGCAACCTGATAGGAAAATGTGGTATCTCAACACAGCCCATCACAACTATGAAAAAGAGCAACTGCAGTTTAAGACCCCTGAGTCCCCCCATGAATACTTTGCCTCTGAGCCAGAGACATTATTAAGCATCTTTTTTCAGACTCTTAGATCTTACATTGCAGATTAGAAACTGGAAAACTTATAAACAACTGCAGAACAATTTTACAGAGAAATAATTAAAAATGAGTTTTAATATTCAATGCCTATTAAAAGTTTACCACTTGTCTGTGTCTAAGTGCTGGACATTTAATTCGAAAGGCTTGTGTAGGTGAGGAAGCTGAAACTCAAATCACATAAGAAGGTTTGACCAACATCTTACAGTTGAAAGGTAACAAAATTACGAATTGCGTGAGACTAAAAAGTCAAAAATCACTTGCTGTTAAACAGATTTCTATGCCGTTTTCCTAATGGAGCTGTGGAAACTTCACAGAGAAAGCTGAGTACTGATCTTTTCATGTAGATGGACTCCACCAAATGGAAATCTTAGTTAAGAAGCAGCCTTCCTTTCATTGGTGGCACACGCTTATAATCCCAGCAGCTCAGGAGACTGAGGCAGGAGGACCATGAGTTCAAAGCCAGCCTCAGCAAGGCCATAAGCGACTCAGTGAGAGCCTGTCTCTAAATAGAAAAAAGGGAGAGAGAGAGCGCGCTCACGCGAGCTGGGGATGTGGCTCAGTGGTTAAGCGCACCTGGATTCAATCCCTGGTATCAAAAAATACAAGTAGCCTTTCATGCCTAAGGAGCTACCCTATGTCTTCTGCATGACATTGCCTCTGACCAGAAAATTAAGCCGTAGACTTCCATAAGATAGATAGAAACAGAGTTATCATAACTTTTCCAAAACTGTTCATTGCACTTTGGCAGGTATTTATGTTTTTCTCACACAGGAAAATGCCTGGAAACACAGCCATGCATCTTAATGCATAGGCCTTTTAGCAGGAATCTTAGGGGGCAACTTTACAAGTGCCTTAAATAATGACCAAAGCAATTTTTAAAATGTGTTCAAATAATAGTTGTGAGCACAGTCAAACTGTTCCATCTAAGATGCAAAAGAAAGGTAATTACCTGTAAAACACATAAAATGTATATTGTTTACTCATCATTAACTCTGAACACCTTTACACTAATGGATAGAATAAGACATGTTCTCCACAATAAGGTGCCATAAACAGCCAGAGTTAGTCAGAGGAGTACAGAGACTTCCCCAACCAAGTGAATGACATCCCAGTAACCTTGAAGAATTGCTATGACCAGCCACAGACTTCAGTCACCTGTGGAAGCAGTAAATTATGGGAGAAACCCAGTCGGCACTAGAGACTGCTTTACAAACATGACCTTGTCCTTACACAGCCTCTACCAAGGTGATAGAAAAGCACATTTTAGGTAAAGAAATAGAGTATCCAGGAAGAAGATAAATGACAAGAACTGATAGAAAAGTCGAAGTCTGAATCTTCTGAATTCCAAGAATATTTTGTTACTGCTTCACAAAATATTCTTACCAAGAAAAACTTACCAAGTTTTCTATCATGTAGAGGTTCTAAAAGATCTTCTTTTTTAAGATTAAAAAAAAAAAATCTGGGGCTGGGGTTATAGCTCAGTTAGCACAGTGCTTGTCTTGCATACACAAGTCCCTGGGTTCGATTCCAAGCACCTCCAAAAAAAAAAAAAAAATCTGAAAGTTTAAAATTATTGAATGAGGGTATTGCTTTTTCTCCTTTTATTCATTCTTCCCCTTCCACATTTTTAGTGAAGTGCAGAAACTAACTACTGCTTATTGAATCCCTGCATTCTGCTGTTCAACTTACATAAGGAGTTTTCAGGAGGTTTTTAGTACCTTTCTTTGGTAATAATCCATCCCTTGGAGCTGGAGAATAACATGCTAAGCCAAATAAGCCAGTCCCAAAAAACCAAAGGCCAAATGTTTTCTCTGACAAGTGGATGCTAATACATAATGGGGGTGGAGGGGATGAAGGAACTATGGATTGTGCAGAGGGGAGTGAGGGGAGGAGTGGGGTTGTGGGGGTGGGAAAGACTATAGAATAAGACGGACATTATTACCCTATATACATGTATGATTACACTAGTGGTGTGACTCTGCACCATGTTCAGCCAGAGGAAGGAGAAATTGTGCTCCATTTGTGTACAATGTGTCAAAATGCATTCTACGGTCATGTATAACTAATTAGAACAAATTTAAAAATAAAATAAGTAAATATAAAAAATATCCATCCTTTCCTCCTGGAAGCAGAAATAACTTAAGGAGCTATTGCAGAACAGTAAGCAGAGTAAGAGAGCACTACAAGTCACTCAGGATTCTGATTTTTTTTTTAATGTGATTCTTCAGCCAGTTCTGAAAAGAATTTTAGGAATGAAAGAGTCCATGATTCTCATTAAGAATTTTTCCTTAGCTTATGGTGACTTCGTTAATAGGAAAAGAACTAAGTTGCCAATAGCTAAACCAGTGCCAATGAAATAATTTATAAATCAATAGATAGTCTCCATTTTGGTTCCTAGTTTCTAGTCAAACCATGTAGCAAATGCTAAAATGTTCTTACAAAATCAGATTTCAGATTTTAAAAAATCAGAATAGAAAGAATTTAGAGTATACATACCATACATATTAGATAATAATTAAATATATTACATATATTAGTTATAAGATGAAATACTATGAAACAAATTTAAACTGCATTGTTTAGAAATATTTAATGGCATGTTATTACAAAGTTTGACATATTTCAAAGTGAATAAAATATAAAGCAAATGGAGTACCACTTCATATTCACTAATGAGGCTATTATCAAAAAACAGAAAACAAAAAGTATTGTTAAGGATATACAGAATTAGAAACTTTGTTCATTGCTGGAAGGAATGTAAAAGGGGGCAACTTCTAAACAAAGCAGTATTATTTTTTTCTCAAAAAAAATATGGTACAATCCATTAATTTCATTTCTGAGTATACACACAAAACCACTGAAAACATCCCAAATATCCATCAATGGATGAATAAAATATGGTATATACATAAAATGGAATTGGATTTAAAATTTAAAAAAAAAAAAGTAAAATTTGGATACATGCTGGATATACAAGATGAACCTTGAAGACATTATGCTAAGTGAAATAAACCAGACATGTGACAAATATTGAATGATTCCACTCACAGCACCTAGAACAGTCAAATTCATGGAACACAAAGTAGACCAATGGTTATGTGGTGGGGGCAGAAGAATGGGGAATTATTGTTTAATGGTTGCAGAATTTCAGTATGAAATGACAAAAATCTTATAGATATGGACACTAGTGACTGTCACACAATGTGAATGGGCTTAATGCCACTGACATATATATTTAAAATGCCCAAAATGCTAAAGTTTATTGAACAGATTTTATCATGACAGAGAATTATTAAAAAGAAAACAGACATTATTATATAATATATACATAGATCAAGCTATTATACTGTATCCCATAAAAATTTATCCTTACATATTTTTATGTGACAATAAACAAGCAAAATTTTTATATATTTCAATAATAAAACAAAACTAGATTATATAATTTTTATAAAAATATAGCTAGGTACTAGAGTGGGTAACTACTCTTGTCCACCAAATCTTGTCCCCCTTCTAGTAAAAGCACATGTGCTTCTCTGGGGGAATTAAAATTCTATTCTGAGACTATTGCTCTTGCCTTGCCAACCTAATACTAAGGCAATTCCCTGGAAATGTGAATCCAAAATAAAGTCACACAGAGATTGACTACTTCATCAAGGACTCTACATGCTCACTCATACCATGTATATAAGATATACATATATAATATTTTAAGTCTGGAAGAACTTCAACAGGTAAGGTAAAATATCTTTGGTAGGAGGAATAAATAATTATTTCCCTTCTTCCTCTGATTTTTCTGTATTTTTCAAATTTCTACAATAAAAATTATAGTCTTAATCACATAATATATATACACATACATATGCACATATACCTTCAGGACCACCTACTTATATGCATAATGTAAAGAAATACAATAAATTGTTAACAGTGGCTTTCAGGGAATTATGAACTCATACGATTTATCCTCTCCTATAATTTTCAAATTGTTTATAGTTAACTTTTTTTTTTACACTCAAAAATAGGACCATGAAAAGTCTTTTAGGATACTTCAGGAAATTTTCTAAATAAGGAAGCATAAGCATTAGGAACACAGATTTCCAATATTTTATATCCAAATAGGACAGAAATGGATTTTGCTTTCAAAATTCATCAATTTATTTGATGAGGTGATGCTCCCTTTGCAGAACACACATCATCTCAGTCCAATTTTATCAGGAGTTTAATCATTAACAAAATCTTCTGGGAACCCCTATGGAGTTTACAGAGACATTTCAAGATGTCCTTTCAGAAAATAAATACTTTTAATCTCACCATGATTAGAAGTTTTTATTTTTTTTTATTTTATTTTTTGCTTTTCAATGCTCTGTCTTAATCACTTTAGTATTACAACTCAGTGACATAAACACACAAAGCATTTTTAGAGCCAGGAGTGGTGGTGCACACCTGTAGTGCCCAGACACTCAAAAGGCTGAGGCAGGAGGATCCCTTGAGCCCAGGAGTTCCAGGCCAGCCTGGGAAACATAGTAAAATTCCATCACTAAATAAAGAAACAAACAAACAATCAAACAGCAGTTTTAGCCCTATTTTACAAATGAGGAAACTGAGGCTAATGTTAAGAAATGCTCAAGGCAATTGATTCCCAGATGGATCTGGAGGAGGGGGAGGGAGAGGAGGAGGAGGAGGAGGAAGAGGAGGAGGAGGAGGAGGAGGAAGAGGAGGAATAATCCCATCAAACTTATCCTGCTATGGTTTGGACATGGATTGAGTGTGTGCTTAATGATTCACATGCTGGAAGCTTGATCCCCAATATACTTGTACTGAAAGGTGGTGACATCTTGAAGAGATGTGACCAGTGGGAGATGATTGGGACATGATTACCCTCATGAAGTGATTGATGTTGGGCAAATGAAAAATGGATTAGGTCACACAGAAATGAATTAGTTTCTATAATAGTGGGTTCTTGTAAAGGAGTGAGCCTGGTCTCTCCATGCATTCTTGCTTCTTCTCTCATCATGTGACTTCTTGCTTCAACCCTGTGATGGTATCCATCATGTTGTGACACAGTAAGAAGACCCTCACCAGAGGCCAAAATGACCTTATGTTGGACCTATAGACTCCAAACCTATGAGTTAAATAAACTTCTTTCCTCCATAAATCACCCAAGCTCGGGTATTTTGTTATAGCAACACAAAAAGAACTAATAAGGCACCCTCCTTTCTTCTTTTCTTCCTTCAAAAACCATGTGTTGAACACCTACTTGATACCAGATTCTAGATTCTAGAAATCCAAAGATTTCTAAGACAGAAAATTTTCTCATAAAGGGCATTCACACTCATAATTTAGTGAGGGGGGGAAAAAGATACTAAGGAGGAAATAGTTCCTTGATTTGACTGAAAGCCCTAACGAACATAAGAGCTGAATGTTGTGAGAGCAATGACCTTTGCTGTTACTCCTCCCCCAGGGAAGGTCTCTGGGATATGAGCAGCAAGGCTACAGTGAGCATTTATACAATACTTTATCCTCAACAAAACAAATATTTTGGTCATCTACACCAAAGAGAATATGACTCCTAATTTAAGACTTCTATCTACTAAAAGTCCTTCCATGAATCACCTTTGAAAAGTCAATGCCTACAAAATCATCAATTAAAAAAAAAAAACAGGATTTGGTGGTAGAGTGCATGTAGCATCCATGAAATCCTGAGTGCAATCTCCAGCACCACAGAAAGAAAAATAAAAGAAATATATTTGTGTGTGTATACACACACACAAAGTAGAATATAAAAGTGGAAAAATTTTAAATATTATTATAAAGAGGTAATATAGGGGCTGGGGTTGTGGCTTTGAGATGGAGTGCTCACCTGGCATACGTGAGGCACTGGGTTCAATCCTCAGCACCACATAAAAATAAAATGAAGATATTGTGTCCACCTATAACTAAAAAGTAAATATTTTAAAAAAATAAAGAGGCAATATATATGTATGTATATATGTGTATGTATGTATCATATACATATAGCTGAGATCAGATGAGTTGAATCCTTGTCCCAATTTAATCATTTAAAAATGGATAATCATTAGCTAGTTATTTAATTTAATGGGTCTCAATTTCCTCATCTATAAAATAAAAACATCAGGGTAAAAAATATCTAAGGTTTTTCATTACTGTTTTTCTTAGATTCCACCCACATCTAAGAAATCCTTCTGTGTGTAGATTTATGTGACGTTCTAAGATTTTTGTAACATCTAGGATTTCTTTGTGTCTATTGCTATTAGCTTTACTATTGGAAAGATGATTGACATATTTAGAGGTGATTTTTAATCCTCATGCATAATAAGATTATTATTCTAAACATCTCAACAATATGGAATTAAAAATCTCAGATAATGAGAAAATCAAGATTTCTCAATTATCTAGCCTTTTTGTTTTATTTAAAGTGTGGAAAAGAAAAAGGAAAATAATATCAAATGTTTTATTTATTGTCATGATAGTTAACTTTATGTTATCAACTTGGCTAAGCTATAGTGAAAATTGTTTGATTTCAATCTAGATGTTGTTGTACAGATATTTTGAGATATCATTTAACATTTAAATTAGTAGACTTTAAGTACAGGATAGCATCCTCCTTCATATGATTGGGCTTTATTCAATTAAATGAAGGTTCAAAGAGCAAAAAACTTAGACTCCTTGAAGTAGAAGGAATTCGCCACAAACTGCAACAAGGAACCCAGCCTGAATTTATAGGATGACAGCTGACCTTATAAATGTCAGTTGTCAGTCCTCACCTAAACATTGTTATACTTTTTTTTTTTCTTTTTCAGTGCTGGGGATTAAACCCAATACCTCCAGAATGCTAAGCAAAAATTCTATCACTGAATTCCCTCCCCTTTTTATTTTTATTTTTGAGACAGGATGTTGGGTAAGTTGCTCAGGCTACTCTCAAATTTCCAATCTTTCTGCCTCAGTTTCCCAAGTAGCTGGGTTACAGGTATATGTCGGTATGCCTAACATAATGCATCATATTTGCTGTTTTCTAAGGATGATTTCTCATGTTGAATATATAGAGGGAATGTTTTAGAGAGAAGAGACATCAAATAAGCATGATGTGATCAGTCATTTTAACTTAAATTTATGAAGCTACTTGAAGAATATTGGTTCTGCACCATATGACTCAGCTATCCCACTCCTCGTATATATCTAAAAAGAAAAAAACTAAACTAAAATCAGTATGTTATAGTGATACAGCCACTATAATGTTTATAGCAGCACAATTCATAATAGTCAAATTATAGGATCAACCCAGATGTCCAACAATAGAGAAATGAACCAAGAAAATCTGGTATATATACACAATAGACTTTAACTCATTCATAAAGAATGAAATAATAGCATTTGCTGATAAAAGGATGGAAATGGAGAAAATCATGCTAAGTGAAATAAGCTAGATTCAAAAAGATCAAGGGTCAAATTTTTTTCTCATATGTGGAAACTAAAATAAAATAAGATAAAGAAGGCAGTTGGGGAGGGGATTGGATATCAGAGAGATATAGAGAAGATCAGGTGAGTAGAAGTACAAGGAGGTAAGGAGGAGGGATGGGAAAGAAATATGGAAGGAATATAACAAAATCATGTTATATACATATATAAATGTACTTTTATGTACATGTAGAAAGTAATAATCAAAAATAAACAAAGGAATGAAAGGAAGAACAGTAGAACAGAAGAGGGAGAAAAGGGGAAAGTAGAAAGAGAGGAAAAGGGTAGGGGAATGGGAATTGAAATCAAATTCCCTGTAAGAACAATTTTGTCAAAAGGAAACCAAATACTATGTATAATCATAATGTTCTGATTAGGAAAAACAAAACAAAACAAAACAAAACACTGGTTCCGGATCTACAAATATATTGAACCTTTAGATTTAATTTTACCTACCCCAAAAAAATGTTAGAAAAATCTTAGAGTTGTTGAGTGTACTTGGTACAAACATTTGTAGTTGTAATTATAATGATGGACATAACAGAATGTATAGTAGACCAGACTTCAGACCTAAAAGTCCTCCAAAATGGTCATCAGGACTCCTGAACCATCCTTGACTGATTTTTCTCAGTGTAGAATTTATTCTCAGAAAGTTATCTAATAGCCACAGCCTCCTGGTCAATTAACTCAAGCATTTTCCCATCTTACATCTAACACTCTGTGTGGATAGAAAGTTCTAATTCCCAAAAACCCCAACTAAACTTCCAGAAACTGCTCTAATTGGTCTGCTCTTCTCAGGTGTCTGTCTCTAAAATTACTAAAAAAGAAAAACCAGGCTGATTAGAAAGAATTTAGCCACCTCCTATTGGTGTGGAATATGAGAGGAATGGAATTACACTTCAGGAGAAGAAATTCCCAAAGGAAAATCAGAATGGTGGGATTGGAAGAACAGCACCATTTTTTCAAAAAATAACGATTAAAAATGAGTGACATCCTTTCCAGCAGATAGCCTAGAGGTCTGCAAGAGGCAAGTTTCTAAAATTCCCTGTCACATTCCTGCTCCCTGGAGTAAGTAGCACATGTGTTGCCCCTCTTCCTACGAAGTCACCAGAACTTATGAATATGAGGAGATATTTAATCCATGATTATGTTGTTTTGGCAAAAGGAATTTTGTAGATAAAAGTCCTCTGTCAATTGATTTTAACAAATGAGAAATTACTCTGAGCAGGACTGATCTAATCAAATGAGCCATTTCAAAGAAACCAGAAATATCAGTTGAGCTCTTCTGCAGAACTGGAAGAAAGTAAACAGTCATGTCAATGTCATGAATTGCCTTTGGGTGGGGTCATGTGACTAAGACCTGAAGGTTACATGTAAGAGCTGAGAGTAACCCCAGTCCCAGAGTCAGTAGGAAGGATGTCAATCCTGTTAAAACCATAAGGAACTGAAATCTGTTAACAACTATAATGAGCTCAAACAGCACCCCAAGCCACAAATGAGACCACAGCACTGGCTAACACCATAATTTCAGCCTGTGAGACATGGAGCAGAGAACCCAGTTATGACAGATGCTGCAAGATGACTTTGGGGTGTTTTAAGTCCGAGGTGATGTATTACACACCAAAAGAAATGAAGGAATTTCTTAAATTCCATTGAGTTTTTATTTTTATGAAAGGAGACACAATATACAGAGGTGTACATGGTGTATATCAATAATAGTGATCTCAGAGCTAGAAACAAAAGGTTTACTTTGAGTATTTTTAGTTTCCTACAGTGGCAAATATATATGATTTTGATATTTGAAATGTGTCTCTCCTAATGCCTGCTATATGCCCTATGGCTGAGTTTTAGGCATATTATTTGTCAAAATAATCCAAGTCTTCATTTCACTTGCTGAGCTAAAGAGAGAAAAATGTTGTAGTTTACCTTATAAGTAGTTTTCTCCTTCAGAAGAAGCAATCTGTATTGCTTAAAATCTATTAAGTTCTTATAAAGCTATACCTTCTTATCTATGAACACAAGAGGAAGGAAGAAAACTCAGAAAATGTTTACAAAAGATGACCTTTTCTGCTGAATTAATGTACAGAGATTCTAGAATCTTTACAAAAAAAGAAAAAAAGAAAGAAAGAAAGAAAAGAAAAGAAAAAGAAATGCATTGATATTAAGACCAGGAGCCAAGAAGGCTTTTTTTTGTTTGTTTTTTGTTTTTTAACCCCCTACTTTTTAGTCATGTGATCTTGGGAAAAATCATATATGTATCTGAGTCTCAATTTTAAAATCAGTGAAAGGATTTCATACAAATAGTGTGTGTTGAAGTAATTTGTAAATTCTAAAGTGCTAACTAAGTCAAAACATAAAAAGATAACACTTATTAAAAGTTCTCTCTTTTTTCTTCCCAAAACAATATATTCCACACACCAGTATATTCAAAAGAAAACCTTTTAGGAATGACAAAGCATTGGGTGTCAATGGCCCTTAGCTTGCATTGTGAAATGTATTCTACTGAAATATTTTTCTAGAAAATACATTACACTAACCAGACTCTAAAACAAAATTTAATTTTATAAATTATCATGTTTGTAGACTTTATAAAATTATGTAGAATGACACATTTAAGTTGCTTAATAAATTAATTATTAAGATAATTGTTATTGGCCTAAAACTCTGGAATTACTATTGTAATTAAAATCACTTGTGTAAAAACAATTTTTGGTACAGGGAAATTTTTTTTTCCCTATCCTTTCTTCTTTTTAAATTTATCTTTGACCAGAGCTTAGTAGGAATCCCAAATCAGCTGGCATGGCAGAACATTCCTGAAATTCCAGTGACTCTGGAGGCTAAGGCAGGAGAACCTCAAGTTCAAGCCCAGCTTAGCAAGATTCTATCTGAAATAAAAAGTTTTTTAAAGGTGGGGCAGGACTGGAGATGTATCTCACTGGTAGAGCAACCTTAGGTTCAATCCCCAGTATGGGAACTGGGGTGTCCAAAATCATACATATCCCAATATGTATGGAGTCAGCCCAGGCAAGGTGAGATGATTTTAGGCAAAGTAATGGTCAAACATCTCCCTGCTCTTTTGTCACAAAGGTTTAGAGTTGAGAGGAATGTGCTACCTGTCCACTGCTCCATCCTCTAAACAGTCTTTTGAGGGGAATTATCGCTATTTTTTTATTGTAGTCTTCAGCAAAGTCTTATATAGTTTTCATTTTAAATGCTTCTCATATCCCATCATACACACTTCTTATGCTCGAATTTGGGACCCCCAAAAGACCACCAGAGACTGAGATTGATGTAAGCAGCAAAGAGGTGTTTATTGCAAACTAGCTGGGTCCTCCACACGCACACAGCAACTGGTGATGCTGAGAGGCCCCGAGCCCAGGGTTTGCAGCAGTTTTATACATTCTTTGGGGAAGGCAGGGACCCCATATACATCATAGCATCTCTTAGCAAATCATCACACGCCCCGGGAAAATCAAACAACAACTCTAAAACATGATTAGCACATTCACTGGCGGGAACAAGTTGGGTAAGGGTGATTGACTAGTACAATAGGGGGATTCGTTTGAACTGATTTGTTTAGGCCAAGAGGGGTGTACCTGCTGAACTACATGGTTTCCCAACATGTTATCAACCACCATAAACTACTGGGAGGGTCATCTGGCATCCCAGGTATTTTTCCTGTCTCATGCTGATTGGTGGCTGCTAGGGGGTTGCTATGGGTCCCCACCTAGCCTGAGTCAGGGACACCTGGGGCAGCAGATCTCTCCTGTTATTCATAGATAAACAACTGAGTAGGGTGGGTATGTGCCTAGGAGTGCTCTGTGGGTTTTTCCAAGGACAAGGGTCATGTCCCCTTCCTTGGACAGGCTTTGCTCTGAGGTAGGGGCTGGTTTTTCACACTATTTTATTAATTACATAAGAGAGGGTTTTCTCTGTAAACCCACCTTAGACAGGAACTTAAGAGCTAGCTTTTTAAATTGCAATTGTTTGACCTCCTCATACAGCAGTTTGGAAATCCATAATGAGACTTTCCCTGGACTCTTCTTACATCCTAACTTTGTTTTTCCATTGCTCTGTATGAAAGCCATTCTTATACTACTAGGGACTCCCCTAGTTAGTTGTGAACCCCTCCTTGATACTTTTGGCCAATAATGTAGAATGTCCTATTTCCCAAAAGGCAGCTGTTTCAGCCAAATGAAATTGCAACATCTGCCTTACTTTATTTGTTATAGATGTACTTACAGTAGAAAATCCTATAAACTAGGACTATGTGATCAGATCAGAACATCTCAGTGCCTCCAATTCTCCAAACGTAGATACTAAAGTAGGAAGTAATATATAGCCAGTAATGCTTTCCTCCCCACCCCACCAAATACCTCAAAATAAATAAAAGCAGGCTTGATGTGGATGAAAGAAAAACATACAGCATAGAGCTATAAGCTTAAACAATTATCTAGGTTTAATCCATGGAATCCCTGCAGTATTCTGAAAGTCTTGGTGGTGCCAGATGGCTGTCCTGATTAATAAGAAAATGCAGAAATCCAATGTGTCAAATTCAGGGCTATTTAACATTATTTAAATTAGCTATTTAAAGCATGCTACACCTTTCCAAGTGGGATTTGCATTAGAGAGACTGTGGGGGGTCAGGACTCAAAGACAGATCTGCATTTCATTAAATTTGAGTTACTGGTTCATTTGTGTATCCTTGAGCAAATCATTTTATCAGTAAAAAAAGAGATAATAAGCCATACTAAAAGAATACATTTCCTAGTTAAAAAGAGAGCAAGATAAGTGTAAAATGATAATGTTATTATGATAATTATTGTCATGTATTGCTTTTATGTCTAACTCACTCCAGGCTTCCATTATTAATCATTATTTTCAATTGTGGACATTAGACAAGTTGCAAGGAGCATACATTCAGTGTTTTACACCACTCTGAGGGCATTTCTTGCTGCCCTAGTCCATACTATCTGGGCTCTGTGGCAAAGAAGACCCACTGGAAAGATGTTGTAGAACATGAGGCAGGAGCCCAGGGGCCAGCTTCCACAGAACTCCTTTCAAATACTCTAATACAGAGAGGAGAGGACCCAGTAGTACAGGGCCAGGTGCTGGTGAGATGAGATGACATAAATCAATGCACTGAGTAGAACCACAGCATAATGACATCTTTGTTCAGTCATCTGGACAGATTGGGGCACATATCTACTATTAAATTTATTTATTCATCTGCCCTCTATGCATATTGCATTTTATTAATGCTAAAAAAGATGCCACAAAAATTAACCTTTCTATAGGACACAGAGAAAGATAGATAAATTTAAATATAAGATCTGCAGATAAATGTGCCTAATAAGGATTCTTTAACTTCCAAAAGCTTACAAGATTTCACAAAGATATGATACCAAGAAGAGTAAAAGAAAAAGTAGGTTATTGAGACAGATGTAGTGTCATGTAATAGAACAGAGCCTTCTACTGGAATCAACATGGATGTAAAACCATAATAATGAAAATACTGTGTTATTTAAGTCTAGACAAATAAGTCAGCAGCACAGAATACTGAGCAATGTCACAAATAATCAAGTAAATATACATCAAAATAGCAAGGACATCCCACTTTTACCACACAGACCAAACATTTGACAATACCAACTGTTGTCCAAAGAGATGGGCAAGAGGAACTCTGATCCCCTGGAAGCAGAACAAGTCATAACATCCACTCTAGGAGAGCAGTTTGGCAGCATCTAGAAAAATGGCAAATACTTGAAACTTAGGACTCAACAATTCAATTTCTAAGTATATTTATCCTACACGATTTTTTAAAGTTTTCCACACAGAAATTCCACACAGACATAAAAAATTATGTTCAATTCATCATTTTTGTAATAGCAAAGCACTGGGGAAAATATTACAGCAGTTGATCAAAGAATGGTTTTATGACAAATAGAACCAAAGAGATATAATTTTAAATAAAACATTGTGATTCACTAAGAATCACATTATAGGAAGGAAGAGGGGAAGTATTTACCCATTTAAAGTCTGCACAAAGGGCTGGGGATGTGGCTCAAGCGGTAGCGCGCTCGCCTGGCATGCGTGCGGCCCGGGTTCGATCCTCAGCACCACATACCAACAAAGATGTTGTGTCTGCCGAAAACTAAAAAATAAATATTTAAAAAAAACCAAGTTTAAAAAAAAAATAAATAAATAAATAAATAAAGTCTGCACAAAGACCATCCTATTCCTTAATATATCAAAATCATAACTTCCATATAGGAGTACTTCCTGAAAAAGCCCTCTCAGAATTCCCTTGGGTTTTCAGAGAGTTAGAAGCCTCTGACATTCAAGTAGACCATGTGATACCCAGCAGGTAATAGACAGGAAACTGCATTCATATATGTCAGTAATCTTCAAATGGTTCTTAGAAAGATATGCTGGTATAGCATATTAGAAAAGAGATTAGAGAACCTTTCTGATAAAACATAGTGACCTATCATTTTGACAAAATTTCTCCAACTTCTACTAGGTAACATTGATTTCATAAAGATTTCTTGTCAGGGAACAAATGACATATAGTAATTTATTGAGTATATTTATATGAATGAAATTGATGCACATATGTGGGCTGGGGATGTGGCTCAAGCGGTAGCGCGCTCGCCTGGCATGCGTGCGGCCCGGGTTCGATCCTCAGCACCACATACAAACAAAGATGTTGTGTCCACTGAAAACTAAAAAATAAATATTGAACTCAAAAAATTAAACAATAAGAAAACGAATAACCCAATCAACAAATGGGCCAAGGACCTGAATAGATGCTTCTCAGAGGAGGATATACAATCAATCAACAAGTACATGAAAAAATGCTCACCATCTCTAGCAATCAGAGAAATGCAAATCAAAACCACCCTAAGATACCATCTCACTCCAGTAAGATTGGCAGCCACTCTGAAGTCAAACAACAACAAGTGCTGGCGAGGATGTGGAGAAAAGGGTACACTTGTACATTGCTAGTGGGACTGCAAATTGGTGCGGCCAATTTGGAAAGCAGTTTGGAGATTCCTGGGAAAGCTGGGAATGGAACCACCATTTGACCCTGCTATTGCCCTTCTCAGACTATTCCCTGAAGACCTTAAAAGAGCATGCTACAGGGATACTGCCACATCGATGTTCATAGCAGCACAGTTCACAATAGCAAGACTGTGGAACCAACCTAGATGCCCTTCAATAGACGAATGGATAAAAAAAATGTGGCATTTATACACAATAGAGTATTAAAAAAATGACAAAATCATAGAATTTGCAGGGAAATGGATGGCATTAGAGCAGATTATGCTAAGTGAAGCTAGCCAATCCCTAAAAAACAAATGCCAAATGTCTTCTTTGATATAAGGAGAGTAACTAAGAACAGAGTTGGGAGGAAGAGCATGAGAAGAAGATTAACATTAAACAGAGGTGAGAGGTGGGAGGGAAAAGGAAAGAGAAGGGAAATTGCATGGAAATGGAAGGAGACCCTCATGGATATACAAAATTACATACAAGAAGTTGTGAGGGGAACGGGATAATAAACATGGAGGGAAATGAATTACAGTAGATGGGGTAGAGAGAGAAGATGGTAGGGGAGGGGAGGGGGGATAGTAGAGGATAGGAAAGGTAGCAGAATACAACAGTCACTAATATGGCAGTATGTAAAAATGTGATGTGTAACCGATGTGATTCTGCAATCTGTATTTGGGGTAAAAATGGGAGTTCATAACCCACTTGATTCTAATGTATGAAATATGATATGTCAAGAGCTTTGTAATGTTGTGAACAACCAATAAAAAAAAAGAAATTGTGGTATAAATGCACAATGGAATATTATTCAACCTTAAAGAAGAATGAAATTATGGCATTTGTAGATAAATGGATGGAACTGGAAAATGTTATGCTAAGCTAAATAAGCCAATCCCAAAGAATCAAAGGCCAAATGTTTTCTCTAATATGCAGATGGTAATTCACAATGAGTGAGAAGAACAGAGTTATTTTGGACTAGACAGAGGGGAGTAAATGGAGGGAAGGGCATATGGGGGTAGAGAGGAGAGTAAATGAATCGGGCATTATTACCCTACATGCATATATAATTACATGAATTCTGTAACTCTACATCCTGTACAACCAGATGAATGAGAAATTATACTCTATGTATAGTGTATCAAAATGCATTCTACTTTTGTATGTAACTATTTAAAACAAATAAAAAAATTTTACAGAAAGTGGGGAAAAAAGGATATATTCTTACTGAATCTATTCCAATGACTCTATTGCCATAAAAATAAGATGCTCAATAACAGTTTCCAGGTTGGGAATGTAGCTCAATGGTAAAGCAATTATCTAGCATGTATGAGACTTTGGGCTCAATCCTCACTACTATTAATAAAAGAAAGTTTGATTTGGAGGAGGAGCCGGCAGGGAGAAAGAGACCAATTTTTGTTCACAAAAGTATAATTTACTAGTTTGTTATGGGTAATAGGTAGCTTAAGGGCAGGGGGAAGTATTTCCTTATATCCAGAAAAATAGAACATTAAAGATCCAGTAATACTTTGAACAGCAACCATTAAAATTTATATCATCCATGGAATTAATTTTCTTCTACTTGATATTGGGTTAGCAGTGGTTAAGGATTGTTTGTATTCCTCCAAAACTCACATACAGAGAACCTAATCCCCAATATGATGGATGACATGTGAGGAGTTGCATTCTTTGGGAGGTGATTAGGTCATGAGAGTGGAGCCTTTATGATGGGATTAGAGCCCTTATAAAAAGATATTAAATATTCTCTCCCCCACCTCCTTCCTTCCCCCTAATGTGTGTGAACTATCTCTGCCATTGGAGAAAAATGTGAAGAGATAACCATCTACAAACAAGGAAGAGCACCCTAATCAGAAAATGTATCAGTTGTCACCTGCAGAACTATAGGAAATAAATATTTTTTATGTAAACTACCAAACCTCAGGTAATTTGTTACAGCACCCCAGACTGACTAACATAGCAGCTTAACAAACTCATCAGCTTTTTTATTAGCATCTATAAAAAGAGAGATGTTAAACTAATTTATTTTATATACTACATTGTAGTAAAAGCATAGTCAAAGGAGAAACAATATTATTTCTTATATTAAAGCTTCTAGATATTTGTCCATTCCTTTATTATCCATAATATAACCTCATATAATGTTATCAGCTATACTTATAGTAATTATTTAAAGTGTTGTATGTCACAAAACAACCAAATTTTCTTGTCAATTGTGTTAAAGTAGGAGCATGCCTTTGGAAATTATATTTTTGCCCCTGGTTCCTTGCTCTCTGTCTCACTGCTTTTGGTTGCCACAGCTGAGCAGTTTTATTCTGCTATTCCTTCCTGCCATGTTGTTCTACCTCACCTCAGGCTCAGAACAATGGAGTCAGCCAACCATGAACTGAGACCTCTAAAACTGTAAGCCCAAAATAAATTTTCCCCCCTCAAAGTTGTTTTTGTCATGTGTTTTGATTACAGTGAGAAAAAGCTGATTTACACACAGACCAAGTATGTGTGTTCGCTATTAGTCATGGACAGAGCCTTATAACTGTGAAGCTAAATATGTCTTTCTTCTTTACAAGTGTATTATCTCAGGTATTTTGTTATAGCTTACTGACATTGTTATGGATTAAGCTAGCATTAGAGTTATATGTATCCTAATCCACCATGAAAATAGCATTTTTAAAATCAAATTGTAAATTTAGACAGCTTGAATTTCAATGGATTTTACTTCAATCTATAAATATTAAGCTACATGTCATTGTATGTTCCAAGTTGATTTTTTTTAAATATATACTTCCACTTAAAGTGGCATCCATGGTAGTTTTGGCTTCTGTGTGAGAACATGGTGCTAACAGCTGCTGAAATCAGATCTAAGGCTCATGAGGGGATGGCTAGAAGATTCTAAAAGACCTGTGTCTGGATTCCAACAATAATAAGCTAGAGACATTTTGCAATAACTTCACTCCAGATTTCTTCTAATGTGATGTAATTCTTGTCTTATTTATTTCACTTTTAATTGGGTATTCCATTATTTGCAGACAATAGCGTTACTAAATGATATGATGAATATGTAATTTTTTTTCTTGGAATATAGGATGTCCTACTGATTCAACAATCATTCAAAATATTTTTTTAATTCTAATTTGTTTTATATGATAGCAGAATGCATTACAATTCCTACAATTCCTATTACGTATAGAGCACAATTTTTCATATCTCTAGGTTTATACAAAGTATATTCACACCATTCGTGTCTTCATACATGTACTTTGGATAATGGTGTCCATCTCATTCCACCGTCATTTCTAACCCCATACTCCAACCCTTTCCCTCCCACCCCTTAGCCCTATCTAGAGTTCATCTATTCCTCCCAAGCTTCCCCTTCCTACCCCACTATGAATCAGCCTCCTTATATCAGAGAAAACATTCAGCATTTGGTTTTTTTGGGATTGCTTAACTTCACTTAGCATTATCTTCTCCAACTCCACCCATTAAAAAAAGTGGTTAATAACACTTCACACACATTTGTAAAGAAAATGTTTAGCCAAGAATGAATAGAAACTTCTTAAAGGTGAACATCCTTAGGAAAGATCAGGACTATTCTTGTTTCAGTTGAAAGAAAACAGGAATAGCTACTCTCACTAGTACTTATCATCCCAGAGATCCTCGCCCTTACAGTTAACACACACATACACACACACACACACACACTGAAAGTACCAATATTAGAAATAAACAGGCTAAACTCTCATTTGCAGATAAGTTGAGAAAATTTAAAAACTCTTAAAATTCTGGAATAACTGCTAAGATATGTGAACCAAACGTCCTGCAAACTTAAACCCCACATGTATGGCATATACTTGTCTTGGAGTTGTTTTAATTTCTACAAATGTAAACTGCCTACCATATGTCAGTTACTGTGCTAGAACTTGGAGATTCAAGTTAGGAAATGTAGACCGACCCTAACAGAATTAATGTCTATCATTAGGAACTAATCAAATTTTATACTAACATCAATCACAGGGTATGATAAATCCTCCCAATGAATATACAGTAATCTTTAAGGGAATGTGATTTAATCTGGGGGACTAAAAAAAATAAAAATACCCTATATATAATATTTAAAGAATGATGCAGACATTCAAAAATGATGTAGATGAAAGAGGAGAAAATGTTTCCAAAAGAAAAATAGTACCTGCAATGGAACCTGGAGGGACCAGAGACCGTAAGAGAAACCAAACCCAAGACAGTGAGTGCCGTGGAGAGGCGTTTCTCCCTGAGAGGTATTTATGGTCCTGCATCAGCTATTTTGCTGGACTGTATTCCCAAGGATGTTAGAATAGAAACAATCTTGGAAAATCAAGATAGAGTGTTCCTTTGGGGTGAAGGGCAGATTTATTTTTTTACTAGGACAGGAAAGAGAACATCCTCCTCCAAGGCAAAATTTGGACAAATTTGCTAGCAGCCTACCAATTAAGATAACCCCAAAGCTGTAACACAGATCCACTGTGTGCACAACCAACCCCCCGGGGCCTCTCTGCTCATCACCCTTGTGGAACATGGGGGTAGAGA
Organism: Spermophilus citellus; assembly: GCF_964194105.1. NCBI lineage: Eukaryota > Metazoa > Chordata > Mammalia > Rodentia > Sciuridae > Spermophilus > Spermophilus citellus. Next base: position 94,941,499 of record NC_138188.1, on the reverse strand, counting down.
ACCAACATGAGCATAAATCTGCCTGCTCAGCTCTGTAATGATATCCTCCTTTCTGACCCAGGAGTTAGGAACTTTTGAGACTCTATTGTTAGCTTTTAAGTAGCATAAAATCTCAGCCCCTCCAGTTTGTGACAAGTGTGGACAAAACCAAGATAACTTTGGAGAGGATTTTAAAATATGACTGTTGAAAGGAACTTATGAGACATGGCCAGGAATTAACCACTCCAACTGAACTCTGGAAAACTGGAAAAGCCACAAACCAACCAAGGCAGTGTTATTCATACCAACTGAATATCAGATTTAGCCTTGGATATTTTCATTTTTTTTTTAATTCCAAGAAAAATACAAAATCAAAATGAGTTTAGTCAGGGAGTCATGCTAACAGCTCTGAGTTTTGTTTTGTTTTGTTTTAAAGGTGACAACTAGCTGCAATTTGCAATCATGGACTGAATTCTGAGAGAACAATTATTGTGCCATAAAGTAATTAGTAGGAAAATGGGAAAATGTGATCACAATCTGTAGATTTCATAATAGTATTAGATTAATCTGTGATTTTTGTTATTATAACATGATCATGGAAAATAATTGCTCATTTTTAAGAAATATACATGAAGGTGCTTAGAGGTAAAGAAGTATCAAGTTTACAATATACTCTCAAACTATTCCATGGGAAATGTGTGAATGAAATAAGGGAAGAGGAAAAAGGAAAGAAAAACGGGGAGAGGGAAGAGGGGGAGGAAGGGAAGGATGGAGGGACGGAAAAAAAGAATGATGATAACCAGTGTGGTAAAATAGTAACAGAAAATCAAGATGAAGAGTATGTGGAACTTCTTTATTTTTAAAACTTTGCTATAAATCTAAAATCATTTCAAAGTAAAATCCTAAAAGAAGAAAGTTAGTTTGTTTGAAATTTGGGGGAGTGATTTAAAAGGAATCATATAGAAACATGTCTAATTAACAAATTTATCTAATTTACATATACAAATCAAGTTCATAATTATCTAATCTACTTCTGCCTTACCACTATAAGATAGGAGGTAGTCATTTATTTTAATTGATCTTTTATTATTGACATTTTATAATCAGATTTATATTATCAATATATTCCACAATACTTTCTAGCAATTTTCCAGGCTTATATCTGAAAGGGATAAAAATTTCCCTTGTCCCTCTAAATTTGCATCTGTGAGTATTTTCCAGAATTTCATATTTCTGAAAATCTATTATGCTTTGTCATTTAAACTGTCCTGGCCTTTTCTGCATAAATCCATGATTCTTTTATTTCACACTCATGACCCAACCCAATTCCCACATTCTGTGATAGTCTTGTGTGCCTCTCCATTGCTTTGTGCAGCTCTGAAATTAACAAAATTTATGCCTTGTTAGCTTGCCCAGTATAGTCCCATCTGTAGGCTTAATGAGCAACCATTGCTGGGTAAGATGATAATTATTAAATAATAAGGTAGTGAATGAAGAGTCTCTTTCTTTCTCTCCCCCACCCCTCGTGTGTATGGAGGGGTGGGAGTGGGGGGAGAGAGAGAACCACAAATACAGGAAAATAAAAGTTAATTCTAAACTTTGGAAAAGTTAGAAGAGGTAAGATAATCTCCATAACATCCTCTAGTACTTCCGTAATGCTGTTGCATTAGGCTATTTGTGGTGATTCTACTGGCAAAAATAAAATAATAAATATCAGATCTTCATCTCTCCTAGAGCTATGGGGCAGCCTCATACATGGTGATCAACAACAAAAAAAAATTGCATCAGCCACCTATTTGTAACTAGATTGCAGCATATTGAAAACTGAGCTGGTGGTAGGAGTTCTCACAGGCAGAAAGCCTGGCTGGCCCTCTGGACCCTAATGGAGGTTGTACAGACACCAAAGAAGCCTGAGTTTCAGCTCACCTTCCAAAACCCAAGAAACAGGTATGAGTGAGGTTTTTCTTTGAAGAACTTGAGCTAATTCTCAACTTCACTAGGTTTTTCTCCTATAGAAATGGTATTATGGAACAAACATGCAACGGAAAAGAGCAAAACAGGAAGCTGTGAAGTCCGGAAGTCTAGGTTTCCCATTTCCTACACGGTCCCTGAGACTCATTTACAGATGAGGCACTTATCCTGAGTAGCAAGTCGACCTCAGGATGTTAGAAAAACCAAAGAAAGAATTAGACAAAGACCAAATGTATGTTTGGTAAGGCATTTAACATAATCAGATAATAGTACCATCTGCTATTTCAATCACAAAACCAGATCATGTTTTATTGGATGACATTATGGCAGCAGTTATCAGTGTTATCAGTGAAGCAAATGTTGCACTATAGAATCTGCAGCTGAGGGGCAGAAGCAGGAAATGACAAACCACCAAGCTCAGCAGAACAAGTATAATTAAAATGGATGTTACATGCACTGCATAGAGAGAGAGGGATAAAATAGGTGACCTTTTGCTTTACCCTCAGCCCTATTATTTCCGAGTCTGTGGAACAGGTGGCTTCTCAGAAATAAACCTGACTTGATACATTAAAATCTGACCTCTAGCTAACATGCACCTCTCTGGAGTCAACTCCATGTCTAAAGGTAATGCTCAAGATAAGTTAATATTTGAGAAGCCCAAGTGTTCATTATTCTAAGTGGCTACTTCTAGTACACTAGTAGACTATTCATGGTTTAAAAAAATTGTCAGCATCTGACAGCCATTGGGCACTTAGCAAAATAGTAAATAAAATAAGTCTTTTCACAAGCAAGAGGAAAATGACTACATATTCTCTGATTTACTTTAATAGTTAAATATTTTAGCCAAGAGCCTGTGTCTAACAAGATAACAGAGAACCCCTTAATACAATTCTGTTTTATGATATAAGTCCAGAAATACAAATTTTATTCCAGAAATTATTTTACTTTTGTACCTTCCTATTACCAGTGACGGGAAGGGAATATGTTCCCAAGCTTCTTAATCTTTTACCCCAGTGCTGTCTCATGGACACCTTCTGGCCAAAGGTAGAAGAAACTCACTCAGGATTAATTCTCTTGTCCCCCTTCAACACTCTATTAACCATTGACCCTCTGACTTTTTGGTTTTCCTGCTTGAACCAAGAAGAAAATTGAGTTGCAGTTGCCAGTGGCTAGGATTTCAAAAGGGTTATCACTTGTTTTCTCTTTAAATTTAGGGCCAGCACTGATAAGAATAGCAGGTGTGGGAAACTCACAGGTAATCCCTCTTCCTAACCCAGCTTGCTAGAGTTTCAGAGTCTAGACACATTTGTGCAGAAAACCCCACAGTAAGCAGAAACGCTAGTAACAATAAACAGAGATTTCCCATTTGTGCATTCACTAAATAATTACAAACCAAATTTTAAGTTGCAGAACATTGATCTTTGTTTTCAGGGAAATTACCATTTATCAAAGGAGTTCTCTGCCTCTTTCTCTGTTTAGATCTTTTTAAATACTGAGTTTTGTTTTTTATTCTTCTTTCCTCCATTTGTTGCATAAGTATTTAAACCTCCTGGTCTTACAGATGTAGTGCCTCCAAACTGAGCAGTCCCAGTCCACAGGCTGCTCTCTATTAATGTCATGTTCTTGGAGGTTCCCCTGCTATTCTGTCCCCCATGCCCACCTTCCCAGTTTAGGCTGGTTCCCCTGCTACTCTGTCCCCCATGCCCACCTTCCCAGTTTAGGCTGGTTCCCCTACTATTCTGTCCCCCATGCCCACCTTCCCAGTTTAGGCTGGTTCCCTGCTATTCTGCCCCCCATGCCCACCTTCCCAGTTTAGGCTGGTTCCCCTGCTATTCTGTCCCCCATGCCCACCTTCCCAGTTGAGGCTGATTTTCTACAAACCTGGACCAGCGATTCCAACTCCGATGGACATGTAGATTTACATGTATGACACCTTGGGGAGCACAGATTGAGAATACAGGAAGTCAGTGGGAGAAATTTTGCTAAGGATGTGCTAATGGTTTTCCCTCCTTTTTCCTTCTGTTTCCACAACAATGCTATGATGTAAAGATCTTATTTGAAGATGAGTAAAACTGAAGCTCAGAAAGATGGGGATATAACTCACTGGTAGAGTGCCTGGGTTTGATCTCTAGTACTGGGGGAAAAAACAAATATGAAGCTCACAAAAAGTAAGTAACTTGTCCCAGGTCACATAACTCAGGGACAAATGAAATTTCCAGATGTCAAACTGCATACTTTTCCTACCTGACCAACATGTTAATTTGCTCCATAGAAGTGAGGACATTTCCTTTTGATAGTTGAGTCACAAATTTAAACCTGTTAGGCCACAAATCTAAATCTGGAAGATGTTTCTGATTAACTGAGAACCACTAACTATACTATTTACTCTCAATTCTAGATGACTTCACTCCTCCCTACCATGTGAGAATCGAGCATTTATCAATTTTATCCTCCTCTTTAGACTACATGTCCCTTGAGGAAAAAGCTTATTTTTAAAGTATAATAACTTTCTTGACCTTCAAACATAGCCCAGCTCAGGATTGTAGATAGTTCAGCGGATATTAAGAATGTCCAGGCTGGGCATGGTGGTGCATGCCTGTAATCCCAGCAGCTCAGGAGGCTGAGGGAGGAGGATTGTGAATTCAAAGCCAGCCTCAGCAAAAAGTGAGGCGCTAAGCAACTCAGTGAGACCCTGTCTCTAAATAAAATACAAAAATAGGGCTGGGGATGTGGCTCAATGGTTGAGTGCCCCCGAGTTCAATCCCCAGTACCCCCCCAAAAAAAGAATGTCCAGTGCTCATGTAGACCACCCTATATATGTACCCCCACTAGGCATAGAGATGATGTTTTCACTTTGATTTCTACTATAATTTCAGATAAACATATACTAATTTTTAATTGTTCTATAATTAGCAGTGGATTCCTAATTCTTCAATTTTCTCTTTCCTGGTTTCTTTGTCAAATAGTTAATGATGTGTAAAATAAGCAGATGTACATTTACAGCTGGCTTCTGTAGCATCCCCTTAGCTAATTCGTCCAGCAAACTAAAGATAGGCTTGAAAAAAAATCCTCCAATTGACTTTAGTATATGAATTTTCTTATATCAGTTTTCATAAATCAGGGTGCTCTTGAGGTCTAGATAAACTTCAGTTCCCAAAAAGAACCTCTTATGAGCACAGAACTTGATGGAAAATGAAAGAAAATGCAAAGCTCAAGTTCCCATAAAGTCTAAGAACAAACACTCCAGAAATTAAAATCTGTTTTACCAGGCTTTTCCACTCAAATGGCCAAGCTAGAAAAGTAACATCAAAAAATCATATCTACTTGATACAGTTGGCTTAGAACAAAGCAAGTTAAATAGGAAGAGAAAGTGCTTTGACACCTTGACAACAGCATCCGGCATGTCATATGAGCCAGAAAAGTAAAAGAGAAATATTATTATGATGGAAGGTGATAATCAAACAACGACTTTTCTTCATTTAAAGCTGTCATAGTGGATGAAATCGGAAGGGTTTGGAGTTTGATCTTCTTTCCCCCTTCCTAAATGAAAAAGCAAACCTGTTTAGTAAAAGCCTAATTTACTGGAGCACATTTTACTCTTACACAACTTCCAGAAAATTGAAAAAGCATTTGTCATCCCAGTTTCCCACAGTGTTCATTATTGAGCTGTTTCTCTTTTGCTGTGCTATAGCAAACGTGTTTAAAGTATTGACATTTGCATTTTGATTGTAAGTCTGACGGGCAGCCTCGTACTGTTAGCTCAACTGGTTGTCATTGTTATTGTTGTTGTTTTTCCAGCTTTCAATATTATTTAAACTTGTGCCTGTCAGAGTGCTTCAGATGAAAGCATCCTGTCAGTTCTGTTTTCATACCTTCTAATTCTACATAGAATGTATCTAAAATAATGAATGAACACTCCTTAGAGCTTCATATTTGTAAATGCATATTTTCAAGAAAAAAATGAATCCAACAGCATTCTGAATACCTAAGGCAAAGGAAAGAGAACAATATGGAGGCCTGATTTTTTAAAAGAAAATATTCTTGTCTCTGTGATCTTTACAGAGCTGTTTCATTAGATATTGGCAATTATGACCAAAGAAATAAGTACACAGAAAGGGGGTACACAATTATTGCTTCTTCTTAGCTTCCCATCTGCAAATCTTTCTGAATTCTACTTCTATTCTGCCAACTTATCCCAAAACCAAATTTTCCTTGTCAAAGGTCATTTCTTATTAAAATACCTATAAAGCATCTTCCAGTAGATATCTTCTGCCAATTCACTTATTAGCAGTCATATTTTCTTCAGAAGTCACAGTAATGAAAGTAAATAGAACAAATGGGGCAAATATGTGTATATATATTCACATACACAAAGAGCTTGAAACCCTCAATTATTTATGTACTTCGAAACAGAAAAGTTAGACATAAAATAAAGTAGTATGGAACATCTCGAGTAGCCAGGCAGAGAGTAAGTACCCACTCTGAAGGTTGCATTCAGTGGCTAATTATGTATGACCCCATTGCTACAACTCAGGTTACACACCTGTGAAATACAGTTGAGTACTTTATTGGATGCTATATTTATAAAGAAATCGGAGATCCCAGGATGAAATCTGTTGACAAGGGCTACAAATGTTATTGATGGGCTTCTCCATTACCAAACCCATTTCCAAATCCCCCATAACCTCCAGGGATGCATTTCCTGTTTCTCCCTAACATTAGTAAATTAGGGGACTTGTCAGTTAAGAACAGCAGACATGAATCAGACCCTGAAACTCGATGGTGCACTCTGGTTTTATTTTTTTTATTTCTTAGCCTATGTTCTACATTCAACCTGTTTCTTCCTTCCAATTTTATACCATTATCTCTGGATCAAGATTACATCTTTGACTTTTCTCAGCAAGGGCTATTTTCCAAACTGTGTGCTATTGTAGAGGTTAACAGATTGTTCTTCCCTAATGGCTCAAGAAGTCTTTGTCTTCAGAGAGCTGAGCGTTAGTCTGAGCACATCTAGCCATTGTCCTTTCTAAGAATTTCATCAGCTGCTCATGCAAAGGAGAACTAAATGAGCAGCTCCAGTAACCCACCGCAGCTTGTGCCCTGATATGGATTTTTTTTTTTTTGCTTTGTTATGATAGGGATTGAACCAATGGGTTTTGCCCATGTTAACCATGCATGTTACTACGAAGCTACATCCCCAACCCTGACTTTGATTTCTTTAGTGGATGATAATAAAATGGAAATCTAACGTAACTGGAGAATAAACTCAGGTGCTCTTGATCTCAGGAAGGTGGTAAAATAGCATGAGTTACTGTCCCATTGGCCTCCATCAACCCTAAAGAAACTAAAAAAGGAGACCAAAGTAGAGAAAAGAAGAATGAGCAAAATTCCTTCAGAAGCCTAGAGAGAGCAAAATTGTGGAGTGGAAGCATGGAGGGGAAGAGGATGGTGTGATTGCAGCCCTGCAACAGAAAGAACTAAGAAGTAAGAGTAGAAGAGAATTTGGGAGAAAGTTTAAGTTTTGTTCTTGCCTCTCCCTGGTTTTGCCTTAGAATGTCCATTGCCTATTTTTTCCCCCTTAAGGATTAGGAAGAATGCCTCAAGTTGCGGATTGCCTGTTGGTGAGCAAAATCAGGTGAGCAAAGCTCTGTAGATTGCATGCTTATTGAAATTAGTTACTGAATAATCAGCTGCCCTCAATCTGGTGACAGTCTGGAATACCTACTTGGTCAAAAGGAGCATCAGTTTAGCAGTTCTGCCCAAGAGTTAAAATCTTAATGAAATTCTTGCACAACTATGAGGGGCTTTGCATAGGACTTTCAATTATTCTATTCACCATTGTTTGTGGCGGTGGGAAATGGGAAACAATTTGGTTGTCCCTCACTGGAAAAAATGTACTAAAGAAAAGTGAATGTTTTATGTGGTGGCCCAGGGCTCCCACAAGCAAGTTTTCCAAGGAGGAGGCAAAAGCTGCTAGCTCTCTTAAAATATTAAGCCAGGCCAAATGTGATGGTGCACCCCTATCATCACACAATTTGAGTGGCTTAGGCAGGAGCATCACAAGTTTGAAGCCAGCCTGGGCAATCTAGCAAGATCCTGTCTCAAAATGAAAATAGGAAAGGCTAGGGATATAGAGTTTAGTGGTAGATCCTCCTTGGATCCATCGAAATACAGAAAAAAGAATAATTGAGAGAGAGAGAGAGAAAGAAAGTAGATAATGCTTTTACCTCTAAGCCATTTGAGAGTCAATCACAGACATGAAGTCCCCTTACTCCTCATGAATTCAGCATAATTCCTAAAAACAAAGACATTCTGTAAGTCAGTTTTTTGGCTACTGTGATTAAAATTAATTACCATAGCAAAAAAGCTGACCAGAACAATTTTAGGAGGAAATGCTTATTTAGGGACTCATAGTTTCAGAGGTTCATCAATCCATAGACACCAGACTCCATTCTTTGAGGCTCAAGGTGAGTCTGAACATCATGGCAGAAGAGTGTATCAGAGGGAAGTAGCTCACATCATGATCAGAGAGCAGAGAGAGAAACAGACTCCACTCTCCAGATACAAAATACATACCCCATAGCCACACCTCCAATGAACCACTTCCTCCAGCCACACCCCAGCTGCCTCCAGTTCCCACTCAGTTAATCCCATCAGGGATTAATTCACTGATTAGGTTAAGGCTATAACCCAACCATTTCTCCTCCAAACCTTCGTGCATTATCTCACACATGAGCATCTGGGGGACACCTCACATCCAAACTATTGTCTCAATTTCCATCCAATTTCCCTTTTTTCTCCCTTTTCCCTCCCACCTCATGTCTCTGTTTAATGTTAATCTTTTATTCCTGCTCTTCCTCCCTGCTCTGTTCTTAGTTGCTCTCACTATATCAAAGAAGACATTTGGTATTTGTTTTTTAGGGATTGGCTAGCTTCACTAAGCATAATCTGCTCTAATGCCATCCATTTCCCTGCAAATTCCATGATTTTGTCATTTTTTAGTGCTGCGTAATACTCCATGGTGTATAAATGCCACATTTTTTTTATCCATTCATCATCTATTGAAGGGCATCTGGGTTGATTCCACAGTCTAGCAATTGTGAATTGTGCTGCTATGAACATCGATGTGGCAGTATCCCTGTAGTGCGCTATTTTAAGGTCTTCAGGGAATAGTCCGAGAAGGGCAATAGCTGGGTCAAATGGTGGTTCCATTCCCATCTTTCCCAGGAATCTCCATACTGCTTTCCAAATTGGCTGCACCAATTTGCAGTCCCACCAGCAATGTACAAGAGTACCCTTTTCCGGCTGGGGATGTGGCTCAAGCGGTAGCGCGCTCGCCTGGCATGCGTGCGACCCAGGTTCGATCCTCAGCACCACATACCAACAGAGATGTTGTGTCCACCGAGAACTAAAAAATAAATATTGAAAATTCTCTCTCTCCTCTCTCTCTCTCTCTCTTTAAAAAAAAAAAAAAAAAGAGTACCCTTTTCCCCACATCCTCGCCAGCACTCGTTGTTGTTTGACTTCATAATGGCTGCCAATCTTACTGGGGTGAGATGGTATCTTAGGGTGGTTTTGATTTGCATTTCCTTGACTGCTATAGATGGTGAGCATTTTTCCATGTATTTGTTGATTGTTTGTATGTCCTCCTCATTGTTATACAAAATTACATATAAGAGGTGGTGAGGGGAATGGGATAATAAACAAGGAGGGAAATGAATTACAGTAGATGGGGTAGAGAGAGAAGATGGGAGGGGAGGGGAGGGGGGATAGTAGAGGATAGGAAAGGTAGCAGAATACAACAGTCACTAATATGGCAGTATGTAAAAATGTGATGTGTAGCCGATGTGATTCTGCAATCTGTATTTGGGGTAAAAATGGGAGTTCATAACCCACTTGATTCTAATGTATGAAATATGATATGTTAAGAGCTTTGTAATGTTGTGAACAACCAATAAAAAAAAAACTATTGTCTCAATAGAAATATCAAAACCAGAAAGTTAACATTAATGTAGTTTTATTATCTAATCTATAAATCTTATTCAATTTTTCACAATTAGATGGGTACAGTAGTGCACACCCACCTATTGAGGCTGAGGCAGGAGGATCCCTTGAACCCAGCTGTTTGATGACAGACACATAACAAGACCCCATTTAAAAAAAATAACTTTGTCCTTCTAAAATCTAATAGATGGATGATCCCCAAATTAAAATGATTTGACTTACAATTTTTCAACTTTGTTATATTGCCCATATAACCATTTTGTTTTTTACTTTCAGTAGATTATTTAATAAATTATATGAGATAATCCATACTTTAGTATAAATAGGCTTTGTGTTAGATGATTTTTGCCCAACTATAGGCAAATGTAAGTATGCTGAGCGTATTTAAGACAAGGCTAAGCTATGATGCTCAGTAGCTTAGTTGTATTTAATGCACTTTCAACATATAATATTTATATAATATTTCAATGTACAATGAGTTTAACAGGATTCATTTCTATTATTAATCAAGAGATATCTGAATATCTGAATATTTTTTTTTAAAGAGAGAGTGAGAGAGGAGAGAGAGAGAGAGAGAGAGAGAGAGAGAGAATTTTTAATATTTATTTTTTAGTTCTCGGCGGACACAACATCCTTGTTGGTATGTGGTGCTGAGGATCGAACCCGGGCCGCACGCATGCCAGGCGAGCGCGCTACCGCTTGAGCCACATCCCCAGCCCCTCATTTTATCTTAATGGTTTCCCAGTCTTTCTTTGTCCTAAGACCTTGACAGATTTTTAATAATACAGGCCAATACTTATATAGAATATCTCTTAGCTTGTCACACTTCCCTCATTATTGAGTTCAGATTAGACAATTCTAACAGGAATAATTAGACAGAAGCAATGTTACCTCCTTCTCAGTGCTCCCTAATAGAAGGCACACACTGTTTGCTCCATTACTGACAATATAAGCTTTAATCACTACGTTCAACATGGTGTCTACGAGGTTCATAGCAGCAATATTAGACATGATTCTGATGTGAGAGAGCAGATAGGGTAATGAATGAAACAGAAAAATTCTATTTTGTTTTTTTTTAAACATTGGAATCATAGAAATTTTAATTCTGGCCTGTAAAGTTTTATGAAATTCTTTAAAAATTGATCATATTCTGATTGTTCTAGAAATATGTTAACAAAATGGTGCATTTTTTTCTTTCATTCATTTATGTATTTATCAAATATACATTTATGTGCATATGAAGTTACAAGTTGCTGGCTATATGCCAGTCACTGTACTGAGGATTTCAATTTTTCAGTCTCATTCCTATTCCTGATTCCAGATGAGTGTCTATGGGAGCAAGAAATGGCTTCTGCCTTCAAAAACTCACTCATCCTGAATTCACCAACCTTGAGAAATTATTTTTACAGATGCTTCAGCATATAGACCAAAATGCGTCTGCCTCTCCTACCTGGAATTGTCATTAGTTAATTCATTCGGTCATATTGTGTTCTCCTAATGATCCCACAATATCAGCAGCCCAGATTGTTTTGTTTTACCATTTCATTAAATTCTTAGGAAAATATATACAGGGCATGTTTAGTGCAGATATCTATTTAGACTCAGATGAATAATTAAGGGTGGCCCAAATCTGGACACCTCCTACATGATAACTACAAAAGCAAAGTGACTCATCTGAACCCAAGAATAGAACTGAAACCAAAAAACTACTTTCCTTTCACATGATTTGTTTCTCCTGGTAAATCTTAGTTCACCACAGAACAATAACATAAGAAAGTACTATTAACGCAGTACTAATAACATAAGAAAACTCGAGTAAAACAAGCTCCCTGCCACTGGAGATTCCATGATGAAACAATATGACCATGGATGTGGCAAAAATATTAAAAATTACTTGTTCATCTCCCTTAAAAAAATTTGCCAAGTGCATTCTGTGTGGTAGGTTCAGCCAGTACATACATGAAGAAGACATAATCTCAAATCTCAAGATATTTATGTTCTCATAATATGTATAACAAGAATGGGCTGGGGGTATACCTCAGTTGTTCAAGTGTGTGTGTGGCACATACAAGGCCCTGTGTTCAGTTCCCAACACCTAAAAAAACAAACAACAACAAAAAACAACTCTATGTTTGCTGGGGATATAGCTTAGTTGGTAGAGTGTTTTCCTCACATGCACAAGGTGCTGGGATCTGGGTTCAATCCCCAGCACCACAAAAGTAGAAGAGAAAAAAATATGTATATATAAAACAAGAAATTTAACACTTTTACATAGTTATATGTTTCATGAATTTGTTTTTTCAAACCCAAGTAGTCAATTTGTGAATAATTCTCTTTTCTGAGTAATAAAGGGCTGAATTTTAAAATATAGATTCATCTTATTTTCTGACACCTACCTACAATGTGTGGAATAGAAACTCTTGATTTTAAAATTATTCTGAAGCCTTATATCTTAAACCCTATTCAAGTGATCAGAATGCTTTTCATAAGAGAACAAATAGGATAAGATGTTTCATTAGCGTTATTAGCCATAGAAATACATAATAAAACCTAGAAATACGTCTGTGGAAACATGAATTTGAAACAATTCTTCTCAAATATTGAAAATGAAACCAATTCATAAAAGTCGCATAGAGTCAAGTCCACTAGTCCCCTTGGGCACGGTTTTGTTTTCCATGGTGTCAGCTTCCTGTAGTGACTTGCCATCCAAAAATAATAAAGATATTTTAAGAAAGAGAGTGGCCACGTTCACAAAACATTTTTTATAGTATATTGATATAATTATTCTATTTTATTATCAGTCAGGTTGCTAATTTCTTATTGTGCCTAGTTTATAAAGTATGCGTTATCTGATGTGCATAAGTACAGGGAAAAAAAATGGTATGTGTAGGATTTGGTGCTATCCATGGTTTCATCCGTCCACTGTGTGGTTATGAAATGTAAGGATGGAATATTGTAATTATCTGTTCCAAAGGCCCCAAAGGATATTGATTTTACTAGGCTTTATATGGCATTCACAGAAAAAGGTAGGCTCAAGGATCTTTAGAACTCAGTTCTCATGCCTGATCCTGCAAATCTCAGCCATAAACCCTGCATTAAATTTCAAACTGAAGAAAGACCAAACACTGAGATTCAGTGAAGGGAAGCCAGAAGCAGGAGGCCAGTGCTGCCAGATGAGCTCCGGAGGAGCAGGGAATCCAGATAACAATGACCAGAAAAATGTGTTTGCTTTTTTAGCCTTCATCTCTCTACTAACAGAGGTTCAGCTCAAACTGAGATACTTTGGAGATATAAATTATGAAGTAGAAATATAGTTTATAGGGAAGCTTAATTGCTGGATAATTTGTTATTATATATGGTATCCAAGAGGGATGCATTAAGTACCACCATGAATATTGACTAATTTTCAAACTGCTATTTCATTTAGTATAAATTTCAGTGTCACTCAGTATATTCTAGCATGAGAGTAATTAATTAGTAAACTGTGGAGGTATTCATGTAAAAATATTTATTTTCTCTCAATAAATACTACATTGGAATTAGTCCATCATATCAAAAAATTCCTCCCAATTCTAATTAAAGCATATTAAGTATGCACAAATTAATATTGGCATGATAAATGACAAATAAATTAATAACTATCGACCGTTAATTATAGGAAGAGACAGCAGAAAAACTGAAAAAGATTAAAACACAGTTTGGGAAGAGGCCATCCCCACCTTGTTTACTCAACCAGGGAGAGCTGGACTGCTGTTTTTCATGCTTTTGAGAATCACATAATTTTATTCCACCCAAATATTCAGCAGTTCTCAGTCTTTAGCTGCCTTTTGTTTCTTCCCTACTTGATTTTCCTTTATCCTTTTGAAATTGAACCTTGAGACATAACTGAAGTCTGGAAAGAACCCTTCAAAAACTATAAAAATAATAATAATTAAAGTTCTAAGACTAAAAAGAACCTCCAGCAAGAAGTATTTACCACTGTTAAAAATGTGTTCACCACAAATGGCATTAAACACACACACACAAAAAAAAAAAAAAAAAAAAAAAAAAAAAAAAAACTACCTAGAAAAGTTGTCTTGATAGTAGAGCAGTCCTGGGGATAAGCAGAGCAGAGAAAGTGAATATCGAAAAATAAAATAAGGATTCACACTTAAATTTCACAAGGTGGAAAACAGGAAATAATAACAGTAAAGATTCCCAGCAGGAGCTTCAAAGACCATTTGCATTTGGCTTGCTGCAGTCTCCACACACACAAAGTCCCATGCAGTATCCTAAAATATGCTAATCCAAAAAATAACTTATTTACTTGTAATCACTTAAAAGCACACACATTTCTGAAATCACCCTTTATTTGGAAAATTTTCTCACCTGCAAGGGTGTGATTGTGTTGAAGCACCCACACTGAGGGTAACTTTAGAGTAGGAATTAGTGTAAATCTCAAAGTCCAAGAAAGAGAGGCTTTTAAGCCCCAAACTCAATTCCCTAATTGCATTTTTAATAAAGCTGTTCTCATCCTTTTTAAGTTGGATTATTGCTATAAGATATATACTTATTGATTAGTCTGGATAATGAAGGAGCAATTAACCATGTACAGGACACTTAGAGTTGATTTGGTTCACTAGTTTTTAAAGTTGTATTTGCAATGAACTGCACAAAAGAAGGCACCAGATGTATAATTGTGTACAGGAAAAACAGGGCCACTATTGAAGACTTTAAAAAATTAACTCTACTTTAAAGGAACATTTTTTTTTCTCTTAGTACTATTAACAAAACATTAGCTTATTTTAAACACCTGGGTATATATTTCATTCTTAAAAATGAAAGATGATAGTTTTTCTCCTCAGATGAAATGCTTATAAATCTAGTGATAGAATTTCAAAAGTCACACACGGCTGTCCATGACTAACTACAAATTTGGAACATAAACACATTTTATCAAAAGTTTGTTCTTGAGGACTAGGGATGTGACTCAGTGATACAGTGCTTACCTAGCATGCACAAGGCCCTGGGTTTAACCTCCAGCAACAACAACAACAACAACAAATGTTTGTTGGGACATACTAGTAGAATGGTTCAATTTGTAAATTTCTGTCTTGAATAAATTATCAAGTGAGTGACAGATAGTCAATTAGTTAATGGTACATGCTGGTAGAAAATCTAAAAAATACTTTTAAAATATAAGTATATAACTGCGTATAATTCTCATAAAAGTCATCAATTTCCTGATACTTTCTCTATTACATTAATGTTCATAGGCAGCAGTTCCATGTGATCACAGATGCTTGTGTGCTCAAATGTTGTTATGAACTCATGCTAATTACAGGGAAGCACATTGAAATGTACCTTCCCCTTAGAACAAAAAGATGACCTTCTAGCATTTCTGAATGGTCACAGCATACTCTACACACACACACACACACACACACACACACACACACACACACTTTCTGAATGACTTGACAGCACAACACCTTCTTTTCCATGAGCCCTACTCATGCCTGAAAAGGGTCATGGATCTCTGTGGCCCCCTTTGCACAAGAGATTTGAGGTAGCCATGGCCAATATGAGCGGCTTCATCATTTGGTTTAAGCCAGTTGGACTTAGTTATTAGACTACACTTCATGGGTCTAAGACACTACTCTGCTACTTATTGGTTATGTGATCTTAGATAGGAAACTGGGGTTCATAGAATTTGACCTAATTTCACAAAAGAATATAACTTTAATTCCTCAGAAATGTATTATGAGAGTCAAATAACTTTTTAAATGGATATTCAAAGTAATATTTATTTATTTTTAAAATGTTTTTATTTTTAGTTATACATGACAATAGAATGTATTTTGGCAGAGTATACATACATACGTACAGTATAACATTCTGTTTAGGTTCCCACTCTTGTAGTTATACATGATGTGAAGTTACCCTGGTTGTATATAGATATACAAGGCTAGAAAAGTTATACCCAATTAATTCTACTATCTTTTCAACCCCACTCCCTGCTGTCTTCATTTTTCTTTGTCTAATCCAATAGATTTCTATTACTCCCCACCCTGACCTCCCTTGTTTGGGGTTAGCATTCACAAATCAGAGAGAACATCTGGCCTTTGGTTTGGGGGGGATTGGCTTATTTCACTTAGCATGATATTTTCTAGTTCCATTCATTTACCAGCAGATGCCATAATTTCATTCTTCTTAATGGCTGAATAATATTGCATTGTGTATATATACCACATTTTCTTTTTTCATTCATCTGTTGAAGGACACCTAGGTTGTTTCCATAGCTTGGCTATTGTGAGTTAAGCTGCTATAAATATGGATGGGGTTACTCAACTGTACTATGTTGATTTTTAAGTCCTTTGAATATAGACCAAGGAGTGGGATAACTAGGTCTAATGGTAGTTCCATTCCAAGTATTCTAAGGAATCTCCATACTACTTTCCATAATAGCTGTACCAGTTTGCAGTCCCACCACCAATATGTGAGACTAACTTTCTCCCCACATCCTCACCAACATTTATGATTATTTGTATTCTTTATAACCACCATTTTGACTGGAGTAAGATGGAATCTAAGTGCAGTGTTTTTTAATTATTTTTTATTTGTTTTAATTAGTTATATATGACAGAATGCATTTATATACTTTGATATATCATACATAGATGAAATATAATTTTTCATTTTTCTGAGTGTACATGTTGCAGAATCATATTGGTCATGCAGTGACATATATACATAAAATAATAATGTCTGTTTTGCTCTACTATCTTTCCTATCCCCACATCCCCTCTTCTACTCTCCCTTTACTTCCCCATACCTAATCTAAGGTAACTCTATTCTTCTCTAGTGCCCCCCTCTTATTGTGAATTAGCATTGCATATTAGAGAAAACATTCAGCCTTAGATTTTTGTGGGATTGGCTTATTTTGCTTAGCATGATATTCTCCAATACCATCCACTTACTGGAAAATGCCATAATTTCACTCTTTTTTAAAGCTGAGTAATATTCCATTGAGTATATATATATCACATTTTCTTTATCCATTCATCTATTGAAAGATACCTAGGTTTGTTCCATAGTTTAGCTATAGTGAATTGAGCTGCTATAAACATTGACATGGCTGCATTACTATAGTATGCCAATTTTAAGTCCTTTGGGTATAAACCAAAGAGTGGGATAGCTGAGTCAAATGGTGGTTCCATTCCAAGTTTTTTGAGTAATCTCCATATTGCTTTCTATAGTGGTTGCACCAATTTGCAGTTCCACCAGCAATATATGAGTGTACCTTTTTCCCCACATCCTTGCCAACATTTATTGTTGCCTGTTTACTTGATAATTGCCATTCTGACAATGGAGTGAGATGAAATGATTTGCATTTCTCTAATTGCTAGAGATGTTGAACACTTTTTCATATGTTTGTTGATTGATTGTATTTCTTCTTCTGTGAAGTGTCTCTTCAGTTCCTTAGCCCATTTATTGATTGGGGTTTTTGTTTGTTTGTTTGTTTTGGTGTTAAATTCTTTTAGTTCTTTATATATCCTAGAGATTAATGCTTTATCAGAGGTGCATATGGTAAAGATTTTCTCCTTATCTGTAGGCTCTCTTCTCACATTGTTGGTTGTTTTCTTTGTTGAGAAGAAGCTTTTTAATTTGAATCCATCCTATTTATTCATCCTTGATTTTACTTCTTGTGCTTCAGGAGTCTTGTTAAGGGAGTCAGATCCTAGGCCAATATGATGAAGATTTGGGCCAGTTTTTTCTTCTATTAGGCACAGGGTCTCTGTTCTAGTGCCTAAGTCTTTGATCTACTTTGAGTTCACTTTTGTGCAGGGTGAGAGAAGTTTAATTTCATTTTGCTACATATGGATTTCCAGTTTTAATAACACCATTTTTTGAATAGGCTACCTTTTCTCCAGTGAATGTTTTTTTGGCACCTTTGTCTACTATGACATAATCATATTTATGTGGGTTTGTCTCTGTGTTCTCTATTCTGTACCATTGGTCTAGAAGTCTATTTTGGTGCTTATACCATGCCATTTTTGTTACTATAGTTCTGTAGTATAATTTAAAGTCTGGTATTGTGATGCCTTGTGCTTAAATGTAGTTTTAATTTGCATTTTTCTAATTGCTAGAGATGTTGAACATTTCTTCATGTATTTTTTGAACATTCATATTTCTTCTTCTATGAAGTGTTTGTTCAGTTCCTTGCCCATTTGTTGATTATGTTTTTTTTTTCTTTTTTGTGTGTTTTTTTTTTCTGATGTTAAGTTTTTTGAGTTCTTTGTATATCCTGAGAAATAATTAATGCTTTATGTGGGTACTGGTAGTGAAGATTTTCTTCCAATGTGTAGATTTCTATACACATTCTTGACTATTTCCTTTGCTGTGAAGAAGTTTTCAGTTTGATACCATCCCATTTATTGAGTCTTGGTTTTACTTCTTGTGCTTTAGGAGTCTTGTTGAGGAATTTGGTTCCCAAGCCAACATGTTGAAGAGTTGGGCCTATTTTTTCTTCTAGTAAGTACAGAATCTCTGGATCAAATAAACTTCTAAGTAAAAAATGCTTGCAAATGATAAGTAATTATCATATTTTCTCTTTGTGTGTATTCTTATACATATATAGATATATATGGATATATGATTGCTGATGTATATAAAGACTATATATATATAATCGTGTGTATGTGTGGAATATTCAATTTGTTGCCTCTTTCTCTAACTAGCAATTTAGAATCGTTCATTTCCTTGACCCTCTTCCTCCAATTACACCCTACCAGCTATATGTACCACCCAGTTAATCAGTATCACTGGATCAACCCACTGATGAGGATGAGGTTCTCACAACTTAATTATTTCACTTTAACATTTTTGCATTGTTAAGTTTTGACAAACTTGCATTGTCCATACTTTGTGAGTTCCTCAAAAACTTAATGAGACCTCACTCAAAATTAAAAATAAATTAAAAAGAAAAAAATCTTTAAAAGGACTAGGAATATAGCTCAGTGATATAAAATGCCCCTGGGTTCAACCCTAGCACCAAAAATAGAATTCTTTGGAAATCACAATACTAGTTGATTAAAAAAAAAAATCAGTTTAAGCCCTTTTTATGTTCCTACTGTGTTTATTTCATCTTCCTCATTTAAGTAGCTAATCTCCCCTTGATTTGGACCTTGAATAGAATTAACTCAGCCTCTTAGTCTGACCTTAGATACTAATCCCTCTACTCTGGTCTGAGCAACACTTTGAAGTCATTGTTTTCTCCTCTGAGCACCTCTCTCTTCCTCCACCACCTATAGTAGCATAGTGACTCTAGGGCCACTTAATGCAGGTCTCTGCTCTTTGTGGCTAAGTAGCCCTTGGCTAAGCGATATTTCCCAACAATTACCTGATGCCCCTTAACACTGCATCTTTAGAAAATGCCCACAGATAGAGAAAAATCACTCTGTTGCAAAAAAAAAAAAATGGAATATTGAATTTGTTGCCTCTTTCTCTGTCTAGTGATTTAGAGTTGTTCATTTCCTTCACATTCATTGTGCTATTATTAGCACAATGATATCAAACATACCAAAAAATAGCTTAATTAAAATTGTAAGAGTTCACATAATACAATAAACTGACTATTGATTTATCAAGTAATAGGAAACAAATATTTCTTTAAGAGTTCTCCTATGTTCAGCTATTAATTGTACCACTGCCTGGAAAACACACAAAACTATCAATCTTAAACAGTAGGATAGCTAGTAGTTATGAGTATATTTGTTTAAGCTAGCTTTTCCTCATTGTGACCAAAAGACCTGACAAGAACAACTTAGAAGAAGGAAAAGTGTATCTTGACTCATAGTTTCTGATCAGTCCTTCATCAGTCAACTCCACAGCTCTGGGCCTCGGTGGGGCAGAACATCATGGCAGAAGGATATAGCCGAGGAAAGGCGCTCAGGACCTGGCAACCAGGAACCAGAGACAAAGAGAGAGCCTCAAGTCGCACCACCAGTGACCGGCTTTCTCCAGTCACATGCTTCCTGCCTACTGTTACCATCCAGTGATTTGATTAATCCGCTGAGTAAGTGAATATCCTCATAACCCAACCATTTCACTTCTGACCCGCTGGCACTGTCTCACTGAGCTTTTAGAGGACACCTCATGTCCAAAACACGATAACATCTGACAATCCTTATGTTTTACATATATTGATGAATAAATTCAGCTTTGCCTTCTGCAATAGCTCTACCTTATTAGAGTCCCATTATTATTATCCCTCAGTTATTAGTCTTGGTTTTGTAAACTAGACTCTTCTGTCTTCTGTCTATATCCCAATGTGTCTAACTTGAGCTACGCTAAGGAAAGTTTTCCTTGTGCACACAATGACCTAGAGCAGTGTTTACGGTGGCACATGGGTCTCTACCTGCCTCCCAGGAGATCATTGTTATTAATATCCTAAAAGTTGTGCCTGCTAAAATAATCAGTAAACAAAACAAAAAAAATATTTCTGTTCTTTCTCTATATTATCTAATTCTTTTTAAAAAACCCAGAAAAGCTCACAGCCCCCAACTCCCACCATCTTTCTTCCTCCTCTGTTAATAGAGGACTTCTGGTTTTGTTTCACTTCTTTGTTTGCTCATGTTATTTATTTGCTTTGTTGTGTGTGTAATATTTTAGTACCTTAGTTTGGCCTATATTATTTTCTAACTTTCTCAAACTTTAATCGTAATTCTCCATTTGGCATACTTTAATGTGAACAAACTCTTACTCTCAATTTGGTTTTCTACCAAAGTGAAATAAGTCACAGTATCTCATATTTCATTTAAAAATATCTTGAACTATATTATATACCCTTTAATTAGATTCTCACTCTTCTTCAAGATAGAAACACATGCTGGTGGACATTTTGGTTCTTAACTCATTTAAAAGTCAATCCCTGAAAAGATATTCTGCTAGTTATCTGGGCATTTGTTCTGTATTCTATTCATTTAATGTTTCTTGAATAATTATTGAAAGCAAGGACCTATGTTCAACATTGATCATGCAGTCGTGAATAAAAGAAACACGGTACCCGCCTTTCAAAATGTTTAAAGCAGTAAGAAAGGCAAAGGACTATACATGTAACTAAAAAATAAAGATGAATTCTCAAGCTATGAAAATGTCCCTGTGAGAAACACTGAGGTCCAATGACAGAAAGAACCATAGGTCTTAGACAGGGCGGAGAAGACATCACTGAGTGAGGAGGAGCTCCCTCCTGAACATAAGAGAAGGGAGCAGCTTCAGGAAAATTTGGCAACCTATACAAATGAATCCTCCCACTGTGGAATCTGGTTGGTCATATGTGAAGCTCTAAAGGGCCATGTGGGCTGGGACACTATAGTCAGGAAATGAGGCGATAAGGCTAGGGAGGTAGGCAGAGTCTCTGTCGCATATGACAAAGGATTTGGGTATATTTTTGAGTGCAAAGTAAACCTTTTAGGAAGGGTTTTAGGTTGGCCAAAGTGAAACCAGATATAGTTCATATATACAAATTTCATATAACAAATTACTATGATTTGTGGGGTGAGATACCAGGGATTGAACCCAGAGGTGCTTAACCACTGAGCCACATTCCCCAGTCCCTCCTTTTTTTTTTTTTTTTTGAGATAGGCTCTTGCTAAGTTGCTGAGGCTGGCTTTGAACTTGCAAACTTCCTACCTCCAGCTCCCCAGTCACTGGATTACTGATATGTACCACCCTGCCCAGCTAACTATGATTTTTTTTCTTTTTTTATTGATTATTTAAAGCATTACATAGCTCATGATATATCATCGTTCATACATTTGACTCAAATTGTGTTTTGAACTCCCATTTTCACCCCAAATACAGATTGCAGAATCACATCTGTTACATATTCACATTTTTACATAATGCCATATTAGTGACTGTTGTGTTCTGCTACCTGCTAACTATGATTTTATTTCTTGGAAATAGATTGGAGACTGACAATGATGGAAGCAGGGAGGACTGTAGGGTGACTATTCTAGAAATCCTAGTGGGACATCATGGCCACTAGATGACAGTGGTGAAAAAGGACACAGGGGAAGTAGATCAAATTCAATAGATATTTTGTGGGAAGAATTAATAGGAATTTCTGAAAGACTGCATGTGGAGGAAGAGAGCGAGAGAGGAAAGAGACACAGCGTCTTTCATCCTTTCGGATAAAAAGATATTGAGTCTGAGGTTGAGATTTAAAAATAAAAAGAGTATGACAGGTCAAAATTGCAGAAGGGAAAGGAACTGTCAGCAAAAAAATCTCATCCCAATGCACTAAGTATAACTACAAATGTGACAAGAGTCGTTGTAGTTTGAATTTGCACATCAGCTCCCAAGTTCCCAGCTCTTTAGTCATTCGAAAGCCATTGCCACTCGACAACCATGAGAGTAATATGATTTAAGGTTCTTTCCACAATGCCAACACACAAATTACAGTGATTAAAAAAGTAAGGAAGGCACTAACAGTGGTGCAGGGCTGTACTCCCAGCTGCTTGGATCCCGAGGCAGAAGGATCATAAGTTCAAGGCCAGATTCAGCAACATAATGAGACCCTGTCTCCAAAAAAAAGAGAAAAAAGTAAAAAAAACAAAGAAGCCAGATATGTTTGTCAGCTTTTTGTCACTGTAACCAGAATACCTGACAAAAACAACTTCCTTGATCCAAAAACAAGAGAGGATGTTTGCGTGAGCTTATGGTTTCAGAGGTTCAGTTACAGATCACTGACTCCATTGTTCTGCCCAAGATGAGGCGGAATTATTATTATTAATCCATCCCATGGATGGAGCCGTTGATTAGGTTACAGCTCTCATGGTCTAATCATCTCACCTCTGAACATTCCTGCACCAATATGGGAGCTTTTGGGGACACCTCATATCCAAACCACAGCACCAGTGTAAAGTGGTTCTCTCCTTTTTATATAAACTATAAAATAAATGACGGGAGTTGATTATTAACTCATAGAATTAAACAAGAATCCATGACTGCATGTTGATATAAACACACGATAAATCAATAAGAAAGTAGTAGAAACTCCTTTGAGAAGAACTCAACTCATAAACACAGAATGATAGCATTCGAAAGCCACAACCATGAGAGTAATATTTGTAGTCGGGAATCGTTTATGAAGACTAAAATTTGTGAGTAAGATGATGATGAGAAACAATGTGTAAATTTTATTTCAAAGTTATCTCCCCCAAAAAATAAATAACAAAGAAATAATAGTGAATTTTCAGTAAAGAAAACTGACAGAGATCACCTTAACAAACCCTAGCCTTAACATCACCAAAAATAATAACATCAACAACATATGCCTCCTGATTTGAGCATGGCATCACTTCTGTTGCATTCCTATCAAAAACACGTAGCCCATTCACAATAGCTAAACTATGGAACCAAACTAGGTGCCCTTCAACAGACAAATGGATAAAGAAAATGTGGTATATACACACAATGGAATATAACTCAGCCAAAAGGAAGAATGAAATGATGGCATTTGCCAGTTAATGAATGGGACTGGAGGCTATCATGCTAATTGAAATAAGCCAATCCCAAGTAAACAAAGGCCAGATGTTCTCTCTGATATGTGGATGCTAATACACAATAAGAGGAGGGGAGGAAAGAATAGAAGTTCATTGGATTAGACAAAGGGGAACGGAGGGAAGGAGGGAGAATGGAAATAGGAAAGAGAATAGAATGAGTCAGACATAGCTTTTCTATGTTCATATATAAATACACAACTAGTGTAACTCCATGTCATGTACAAGCACAAAAATGGAAAGTTGTACTCCATGTATATATGTCAAAAAACACCTTACTATCATATATACCTAAAAAGAACAAATTAAAAAAAAGGAACTGAAATAAAATTAAATATAAAACTTCACTTATATGCTCTTATAAAAAAAACTAAATACAGATTATAATCCTGAGTCAGATCTTATACATTTATGTGTGTATGTATATACATATTTTATTTAAAATATATACTATATATAATATACATTATATGTATTATATAGGATCATTTTTATATATGTGGAGCAATTTGCAAATTTTGACACTATGGTCCATGGATTAAGTAATACTATTTTATCAGCCTTAATGCCCTGGTTTTGACTGCCATACTCTAGTTTAATAACAGAATTTTCTTATTTTTAGGAGCCACCTAATTAATTATTTAATAATTTTGGGTTCTCATGTATGCAAGCTAATCCCAAGTATTTAAGAAGAATATTCACCACACATAAATATAGATGTGGGTATGTGTATGTATGTGCTTATGTGTATGTAGATATATATATACATACATATATCCATGTATGTATATATATATCCATCATTCATATATATATATATGAATGATGAATAGATATTTCTATAGCAAGTATGTTTAGCTATTAACATTTGAGGAATCTGCATGAAAAGTTTATAAGAATTCTGTGGTTTTTTTTAGTCTAAAATTTTTTCCATAACAATTTAATGATTTTTTAAAAGGATTATGAAAGCAATAAATCAATTCTCCAGACACAAAATCTTCACCAAGTTACTAAAAACATACATTCAGCAAAGTATACAAAGTTTGCACATCGTGACCAACATGGATATAAGGTTTGTTTAGAATACAAAGCTCAATGTAATACATCCTCTTAATAGAAAAGAATATTTTTTTAAAAATGGGTGTGTATGCCAGTAGGGGTTGGTTCACATCCAGTCTGCATCATTCCTCACAATTCTGAATCCCTTCATACAAAGCATCTTTATGAAGTTGCCACATTGTCAACCCTTCCTGAGAGCAGTCGGTAGGTATTTGGTTTATGTGTGCATACTGATATCTACCATCATCCTGGGTCCTCCAAGAATAAAAATATGGCCTGCCTGAAACTGGCTAAATTTCCTGTAACTCTCTAAAATTTAATTTTTCCATCAAAAAAAATAAAGTGAAACCATAAAAGGTGTAACTTTCGAAAACCTCCAACTATTGTCATTCACAAAAATGCATACAGAAGTACATTTGTAAATATTTTTTAAAAAATTGTAAACACTAAAAAACAAGATGAAAAAGTACAACCTCACAGTTCATGGTAATGACTCCTCTTCATAGTGTGGGCTGAGAAACTACATTAGGGATTTAGGTCACCCCTGCTGCTGTGCTGAGAACAGACTGTAGTGGGCAGAGAGAATGCATAGCAAAGTCTCCACCTGTGGTGGGAAATGATAGTGGCTTGGACCAGCATGGTAACAGCAGAGGTGACAAAAAGCAGAACACTGGAAATGTACATAGTACAGGATTTTCTAGTGGAAAGAACATGAGCATGAGACGTGGCCCCGGGATACATGGCCTGTCTGTCACTAAGGTATGAAAAGCTGGAGGAACATCATGGGGAGACAGTTTAAGTGTTCTGTACCTCAAGGATTCTTTTACAGTAATTTATCTATCCACCTGGAGGGCAGACTGGGTTTAATAGGTATGTGTATGTGTCTTATGAGAAATATAAATAAATAATAACACATTTTATGCTAATGGAGATGAGACGGTACACAGAAAAAAGTTTTCATGAACATGGTCTTTTTACTGCCTGAATTATAACAGTCTTTTGTAGCCTCCGTTTCCACACAGGTGGAATGAGGGGATCAGGAGATGATGTGTAACATCTAGTGGTTTATGTTCATTGATTCAAAATGAATATTCTCTATTGTTCTTGTCACCTGTATTCTGGGTCATTTAATTTGTCCCAGATGTGAAGGATGGTGCCATCTGTGAGGAGAACTTCATCCCCCACTCTGTAGTATATATCACTTGAACTTTCTCTTCACTATCTTTATTCCCTATTTCTTCCTTGGAATCAATCCCAAGGGACTGCTACGTTTCTGTTATGTTTCATCTGTGTTACATTAAATCACCTGTGAAAGAAAGCGGGTACAACTTGTAGTTTAAACATCCCTGGTTATACAGAGCTTCTCCGTGCTGTGCTATAAGACAGATGACCAATTTCCTCAATGCCGTCTCAGCGTTTCTGTATGTAGATTTCTAACTCCTGCATAATCATTCCTGATTTCCTTGAAATTTATTCTTAAAGCTTAGAGCAGCTCATTTTTACCAGCACTGAAAAACAGCTCATAAACAGACTACACTGACTGAAACACAAGAACACGTAATAACACTTTGAGTTCTTACTCACAGGGAGACAGAACGTGGGTCACCACTTCACCGCTCACCCTAATGAGGACACCAAATTCTCTCTAGATTTAGAGAAAAACTTGAGCAATTACAGTCTCTCCGTTGTGAACTACATTTTATTTTTTTTCTTTTTTTTATTGGTTGTTCACAACATTACAAAGCTCTTGACATATCATATTTCATACATTAGATTGAAGTGGGTTATGAACCCCCAATTTTACCCCAAATGCAGATTGCAGAATCACATCGGTTACACATCCACAATTTTACATAATGCCCTATTAGTAATTGTTGTATTCTGCTACCTTTCCTATCCCCTACTATCCCCCCTCCCCTCCCCTCCCATCTTCTCTCTCTACCCCATCTACTGTAATTCATTTCTCTCCTTGTTTATTTTCCCATTCCCCTCACAACCTCTTATATGTAATTTTGTATAGCAATGAGGGTCTCCCTTCATTTCCATGCAATTTCCCTTTTCTCTCCCTTTCCCTCCCATCTCATGTCTCTGTTTAATTAATCTTTTCTTCCTGCTCTTCCTCCCTACTCTGTTCATAGTTGCTCTCATTATATCAAAGAAGACATTTGGTATTTGTTTTTTAGGGATTGGCTAGCTTCACTAAGCATAATCTGCTCTAGTGCCATCCATTTCCCTGCAAATTCTATGATTTTGTCATTTTTTATTACTGCATAGTACTCCATTGTGTATAGATGCCACATTTTTTTTATCCATTCATCTATTGAAGGGCATCTGGATTGGTTCCACAGTCTAGCTGTTGTGAATTGTGCTGCTATGAACATCGATGTGGCAGTATCCCTGTAGCATGCTCTTTTAAGGTCTTCAGGGAATAGTCCGAGAAGGGCAATAGCAGGGTCAAATGGTGGTTCCATTCCCATCTTTCCCAGGAATCTCCAAACTGCTTTCCAAATTGGCCGCACCAATTTGCAGTCCCACCAGCAATGTACAAGTGTACCCTTTTCTCCACATCCTCGCCAGCACTTGTTGTTGTTTGACTTCATAGTGGCTGCCAATCTTACTGGAGTGAGATGGTATCTTAGGGTGGTTTTGATTTGCATTTCTCTGGCTGCTAGAGATGGTGAGCATTTTTTCATGTACTTGTTGATTGATTGTATATCCTCCTCTGAGAAGTGTCTGTTCAGGTCCTTGGCCCATTTGTTGATTGGGTTATTTGTTATCTTATTGTCTAATTTTTTGAGTTCTTTGTATACTCTGGATATTACGGCTCTATCTGAAGTGTGAGGAGTAAAAATTTGTTCCCAGGATGTAGGCTCCCTATTTACCTCTCCTATTGTTTCTCTTGCTGAGAAAAAACTTTTTAGTTTAAGTAAGTCCCATTTGTTGATTCTTGTTATTAACTTTTGTGCTATGGGTGTCCTATTAAGGAATTTGGAGCCCGACCCCACAATATGTAGATCGGAGCCAACTTTTTCTTCTATCAGATGCAGAGTCTCTGATTTGATATCAAGCTCCTTGATCCATTTTGAGTTAACTTTTGTGCATGGTGAGAGAAAGGGATTCAGTTTCATTTTGTTGCATATGGATTTCCAGTTTTCCCAACACCATTTGTTGAAGATGCTATCCTTCCTCCATTGCATGCTTTTAGCCCCTTTATCAAATATAAGATAGTTGTAACTTTGTGGATTAGTCTCTGTGTCCTCTATTCTATACCATTGGTCCACCCACCTGTTTTGGTACCAGTACCATGCTGTTTTTGTCACTATTGCTCTGTGATATAGTTTGAAATCTGGTATCGCTATACTGCCTGATTCACACTTCCTGCTTAGAATTGGTTTTGCTATTCTGGGTCTTTTATTTTTCCATATGAATTTCATGATTGCTTTATCTATTTCTACAAGAAATGCCATTGGGATTTTGATTGGCATTGCATTAAACCTATAGAGAACTTTTGGTAATATCGCCATTTTGATGATGTTAGTTCTGCCTATCCATGAACAGGGTATATTTTTCCATCTTCTAAGATCTTCTTCTACTTCTCTCTTTAGGGTTCTATAGTTTTCATTGTATAAATCTTTCACCTCTTTTGTTAGGTTGATTCCCAAGTATTTTATTTTTTTTAAGGATATTGTGAATGGAATGTTTTTCCTCATTTCCGTTTCAGAAGTTTTGTCGCTGATATACAGAAATGCCTTTGATTTATGCGTGTTGATTTTATATCCTGCCACTTTGCTGAATTAATTTATTAGTTCTAGTAGTTTCTTTGTAGACCCTTTTGGGTCTTCTAGGTATAGAATCATGTCATCTGCAAATAGTGATAATTTAAGTTCTTCTTTTCCTATTTTTATGCCTTTAATTTCTTTCGTCTAATTGCTCTGGCCAGTGTTTCGAGAACTATATTGAATAGAAGTGGTGATAGAGGGCATCCCTGTCTTGTTCCAGTGAACTACATTTTAGATAAACAAAACGGTGTAACTAAAGAATGAAACGTCTTTATACAATACCCATAGAGGACTGGAGTTGGGATATAGCTCAGCAGTACAACACTTTCACAAGGTCCTGTGTTGGAACTCCAGCACCACAAAAAGAGAAGACAAAATATATGAAAAAATTGGAAAAGCATTTTCAAGCTTAATTAAAAACCTAATTAAAAAATTAAATGAATGATTAACAGTTACACAAAAATCAACAAAAGGCACCATGTAAGTTTCAATGGTGGAGATTTACGAGGGTAAAGTAGGGCAAGTAAAATCTATGCTTCCTGACATGGAACATGAGAAGCACCCAGTAACACTTTTGAAGTTCTCTCACACTAGACAAAGGTGCCCAAAATACACAATGGTGAAAAGACAAGCCTATTCAACAAGTGGTGCTGAAAAAACTGGAAATCCATATGTAGCAAAATGAAATTAAACTCCTATTTCTCACCATGCGCAAAAAACAAGACGATCAAGGACCTAGGAATTAAACCAGAGACCCGGAACCCAATAAAAGAAAAAGTAGGCCCAAATCTTCATCATGTTCAATTAGGCCCCCAACTTCCTTAACAAGACTCTTAAAGCACAAGAAATAAAATTAAGAATCAATAAGTGAGATGGATTCAAACTAAAAAGCTTCTTCTCTTCAAAAGAAACAATCAATGAGGTGAAGACAGAGCCTACTGTATGGGAGCAAATTTTTACCACACACACATCAGATAGAGCACTAATCTCCAGGATATATAAAGAACTAAAAAAAAAAAAAAAAAAAAAACTTAGCACCAAAAAACAAACAACACAATCAATAAATGGGCTAAGGGACTGAACAGACACTTCTCAGATGAAGATATATAATTGATCAACAAATATATGAAAAAATGTTCAACATCAATAATAATTACAGAAATGTAAATAAGAACTGCTCTAAGATTTCATCTCACTTCAGTCATAATGGCAGCTATCAAGAATGCAAGCAATAATAAGTGTTGGAGAGGATGAGGGGGAAAAGGCTCATTCATACATTGCTGGTGGGACTGCAAATTGGTACAACCACTATGGAAAGCCATATGAGATTCCTTAAAAACTTGAAATAGAACCACCTTTTGACTCAACTATCCACTCTTGGTCTATACTCAAAGGACTTAAAAACAGTATACGACAGAGATGCAGCCACATCAATATTTATAGCAGCACAATTCACAATAGCTAAACTGTGTAACCAACCTAGATGCCTTCAATGGATGAATGGATAAAGAAACTGTGGTATATATACATAATGGAATATTACTCAGCAATAAAAGAAAATAAAATTATTGCATTTTCAGGTAAATGGATGGAGTTGGAGAAATCATGCTAAGTGAAGTAAGCCAATCCCAAAAAAACAATGGCCAAATATTTTCTCTAATAAGTGGATGCTAAATTTATAATGGGGTGGGGGGTGAGTGGAGGAATTTTGGAATGAGCAAAGAGGGGAGGAGAGGGGTCATGGTAATAAAAATATGGTGGAATGAGATGGACATCTCATGTAATGACCTTAGATACATGTATGATTGCATGAATGGTATAATCCTACTTCATGTACAACCAGAGAAGTGAAAAAATGTGCTCCATTGTGTACAATAAATTGAAAAGCATTCTACTGTCATGTATAACTAATTAGAACAAATAAATAATTAAAAAATGTTTCCTTTCCCAATCTGGTGAATTTAATTCTACTCAAGTCTTTCACTCTTCTAATTTAAGTAATTATCAATTTTTTTTAAAAAAATTAAATGTTATGATAAACTCAGAATGTGGGACACTCATAGGATAATAGAGCCAGTTTCTTCAATAAGCTCCATGGTAAAAGAAAAAAAAAATTAAAGACTAACAGCCAAATGCAATAAGTAGACTTCATTTGGATAATTAGCTAATAAAAACTCAGTTGAGACAATCGGTGAAATTTGAATATGAGCTAGCTACTGAATGGTGCCAATGAAATTCTATTAAACTTGGTAAATGTGATAATAACATTGTGGTTATATTTACAAAATTTTGCATAATCTTAGAAATATATTCTAAATTATGTTAGAGAAATGACTTAATATCTGGGATTTTATTTAAAGTACTTTAGCAAAAAAAAAGAGGTTGAGGAGAGAGGGGAAAAAATGGAAGAGAAGTAAATTCTTAATTGTAGAATCAAGGTAATGAAGACACAACGGTTCCTTATAGTTTTTTGTTTGCTTGTTTGTTTTTACTTATGTTGTCTATTTTAAGGTTTTATAATGAAACTCATCATGTACTCAGTCTACTCTTTCAAACCATCCTTCTCCCAGAAACCCTTTCTGTCTTTTCCTATTTCCATACACCTTCAAAGCCAGACACAAAAGAAAATTCACTGTTGTCTGCTTTATTTATTAGCCTTTCCCCCAAAACACATCCAGCTACCTTGTACCTCAGGCTCCTGCACTTCCTGTTCCCTTTGCCTAGTATACTTTCCCTTTAGATATCTACATTACCCTTACTCCATTTGTGGGTCTTTTCAAAAATCTCTTCATCAAAATCTCTTCATCAAAATCTCTTCATCAAAATGTGT
Organism: Spermophilus citellus; assembly: GCF_964194105.1. Lineage (NCBI taxonomy): Eukaryota > Metazoa > Chordata > Mammalia > Rodentia > Sciuridae > Spermophilus > Spermophilus citellus. Next base: position 94,910,330 of record NC_138188.1, on the reverse strand, counting down.
GGGTCTTCATCAAAAATCTCTCCCCTTATCCCTGCCTCCTTCCCTCCACAAACCACTCTGTCCTGCCTTTTACACCCAGCTACCATAGTGTACATTTATCTATGTGTTTCCTTATGTCTACCTCCCCCCACAAGAATGTCAGCTCTGTGAGAGGTGGGAGTGTGACTGTTTTGCTGACTGTGAGTATATGCACAGTCCCAAACACTACCAGGAGCATACTAAGAGCTTAATAAATGTTGAATTAGAAAATAAATAAAATATCATTCTTCGAGGTGAAGTTTTTTTCTCAACCCTTTATTTAGCTGAGTTAGGCACTTCTTAACTTGTACTCTCTTGGCCCTTTGTTTTTATCCCTATCTCTGAATCTACCACAGTACAACATTTTGAAGCTGTTAATATATTTCTAGCAGACTAACAAGAGGTTCTTAATGAAGGGATGGTATTTTATTCATTGTGATGATGCTAACAGTGCCAGGCATGTTGTAGGGGTTCAGCAATAACATACTGGATATATTGAACAAAAGAAGGACATTTTCAGAGCTTTGCAACTTTGGTCTCCTCCATCCTTAAGAGTCTTTCTCAAGACACCAGAATGTACCAGGCACAGTGGCACTAGCCTGTAACCCCAGTGACTCAGGAGGCTGAGGCAGGAGAATCACAAGTTCAAGACCAGCCTCAGCAACTTAACAAGACCGTATCTCATAATAAAAAAATAAAAACAACTGGGAATATGACTCAGTGGTTAAGCACCCCTGTGTTCAATCCCCAGTTTTAAAAGCAAATAAATAAAAAAGAAAAGAAAATCACCAGAATTCATGGGGAGATGGAGATCAGATTGTTTCAAAAATACTACACACAACTAATTTATCTTCTGGCACCTAAGAAAATAAACATTAACTTTATCGTCATTGTCACCCCCATTGGGTACATCTATGCTGCTGTACTATATTAGAATACTTAGAACAAGATAATAAAATGTGTGCACTCCATGTGTCTAAAGAGAAAAAGAGGGCTGGGGATGTGGCTCAAGCGGTAGCGCGCTGCCTGGCATGAGTGCAGCCCGGGTTCGATCCTCAGCACCACATACAAACAAAGATGTTGTATCTGCTGAAAACTAAAAAATAAATATTAAAAAAAATTTTACTCTCTCCCTCTCTCTAAAAAAAAGAAAAAGAAAGAAAAAGAAAAAAGCTAGAAAGTATAGTTTCATCTAATCTTTGAAGTTGAAGATGTGCAAATTTCATGAGCCAGCATTTTTATTCTTATATATCTGCCCTTGGAGCAATTATAACACATATACTCCAGGGGCTTTGCATTCATGTATTCACAGTGGCATAGTTTGCAATAGCAAAAGCTTATGGAAAAATGTGAATTTTATCAACATAAGAAGGGATTTTAAAAAAGGTACACAATAAAATAATCTGTATCAATGAAGCTGATGAACTTCAGCAATGCACACCAATGATTCTCCACTGGTGGGAATTTGTTCCATCCAGTAGTTATTTGGCAATGTCTAAACATATAGCTGTCCTAACTAGGAGGCATGTTACTAGCATCTAATAGACAGACACCAGATAAGCTCTATCATACTAGATGCACAGAGCAGCCTCTCACAACAAAGAATCATCCCATCCAAAATGCCAATAGTGCAGAGGTTGAGAAACCCTGATATACACAAATGGCAAAAGCATGCCCCTGGGCAAAGATAGCAACTCAGAATTGCACATTATTATAATTTACATCATATAATGCCATTCACATAAAACTTTCCTTAACAATCTCAATTTAAAATATATTATTTAGAAACTTGCATTTATATGGCGAAATTACAAAGAAAAGCAAGAGACATTCTAATATCTTAGCTTGAAGAAAAGCATATGAGAGCAGGTTTTATTATTCTTCTTTAGAGTATAGCATACTACATGCATTCTTTTTTATGTTTGATTTTTACATTCTTTTTTGAAGGGGAAGACATCAAAGCAGGGCTCTAGAATAAAAAAGAAATCATTAAAAGCAAGGAATATATCCAAGATCTAACTGCACACTATGTCCACTTCGAGATAAATGCATTGACTTTGCAAGTAATATTTCTATGGATTTAATCATTCTAGTTATGTTTTTACTCATAACTAGATAAACTACATACATACTTTTTATGTTTTTTTAAACCATGTTAACTTCCCAGAAAGTCTCTGGTAAGTACTACTTTACACAATTTTGTCTTTAAAAAAAAAATGAAAGCTGAATATGGTTGTACTGATCAGTATGGCAAAATACATACATAGAATATGTCAAATGTGTGATACAATCAACAAAACCCAGTCTCCACAGGACAACCAGTTGCCTGTAGAAATAATTCTCAAGACAATAATTCAAGGAAAAAAATTAAAGGAAGATGGGAAAGAAGAAAACCTATTGATTAAAAGACAAAAATAAAGGAGGTCAATTTTATTTTAAAAAGAGGGCCCTGAGCCCAGAGAGCCCAGGGCAGTGGTGGTGCTTGGCTGATGCCTGGAGCCCAGCGGACAAAGACGTCTTCCCACCCTTGGAAAGGACACCAGTGGAGAAATTCTGTGGGCGTGGTGTCATCCTTCCACAACATCTGCATAGAGGAATTGGCTGCTCAGAAAATGTTGCCTTAACAGGTGAGAACTAACTTCTCCATCCCTTTGTCTTTAGTCGGTACAGAAGTGCATGGTTTTATATCATAAGAATTGAAATTCCAGACTCTTCAGTTTTAAAAAAGGTGACTCATTTAAAAAAAAAAGTGACTCGTTTTTCTGTTGTTCTAACCACCAAAGGTTTTAATCCAGAGAACTATGCCACCTTCGCTAGGATATTGTGTAGGTCTGTATGGAAACTCTCTTAAATGCTAACATGACAAAGTGAAGATCTCACTCAATAAAGCAGACTTCTACATGCAGGAAGCCAATTTCAGCCCTCTGTCTCCCTGCACTTCTGTGGTGGCCATGCACTTCTGTGGTGGCCCTCCAGAGGCTGCTTAGTAAGAGGGACTTTCTTTTCTGCTTTGTCAGTTTCCTCCAATTTGGGGAAATGGGCTGGGGGAAGAGAAAAAGCATTTTGGATAGCTGTTATATTTTCTGGGTGTCTGCCATTTTCTGTTACTTATAACTTTTAATCTAAAAGTTTCCTTTGCAGGATGGGTAAATAATATTTCCTGAAGTGGTAAACTGGCTCAGATGTGACAAAGTCTGTGTAAGAGTGATTTTGGTTTAAGTTAATGGACGTTTTGGGGTGTTTTTTGTATCAGGGATTGAACCCAGAGACACCTTACCACTGAACCATGTCCCCAGTCCTTTATGGGTTTTTTTGGGAGAGGATCTTGCTAAGTTGTTAGGCCCTTGATAAACAGCTGAAGCTGGCTTTGAACTTGCAATCCTCCTGCCTCAGCCTCCCCAGGTGCTGGAAGTATAGGTATGTGCCACCACACCCAGCTTTTCTTGTTTGGGTTTTGGTTGTTGTTGTTGTTTTATTTTGTATTTTATTTTCTTTCTGAAGTTAACAGACATTTTGTTTGTTTTTTTTTTTTTGAATATTTTAATATTTATTTTTTTTTAGTTCTCGGGGGACACAACATCTTTGTTTGTATGTGGTGCTGAGGATCGAACCCGGGCCGCACGCATGCCAGGCAAGCGCGCTACAGCTTGAGCCACATCCCCAGCCCTAACAGACATTTTGAATTGGGCTGAAGCACAGAAAACTATTTCTTAGCTGGAATGCTGAGGAGCTAGGAAATTGTCACTAATTAATTGTGATTCAAGTAGATTCCTTTAGTTATATCCTAGCTGTTGAAACAAGAAATTTATTTAACAAGAGAAGAGAATAGACTGGTAATAGTAAATATTTTCATTTACCTAAAATATACCAGTCTATTCTCTTCTCTTGTTTAATATAGCTAATGGACTTAATAAATTCTTACCTTATTAGTAGGGACATTGGCTCTTTCTTTAATGAAGGTTTTTACACAGTTTTAATTTTAGTGTTGTCTTTTTATTATAACTAGATAGAATTGTAATTCTGGATGTTATGTTTAGTTATGCAGGGAAGTAAAAGGAATTGTTTATTTTCCCATGATAAGCCCAATAAATAGTTGCATTTTTGCAAAAAAAAAAAAGAAAATAAAAAGAAAAATTTTAAATATTGATCAGATAAACGATTAAGAAATTATTGCAGAACAGGCACAGTGGCACATGCCTATAATCTCAGCAATTTGGGAAGCAGGAGGATCACAAGTTCAAAGACAGCCTCAGCAACTTAACAAGGCCGTGAGCAATTTAGCAAGACTCTATCTCAAAATAAAAAATAAGCCAGGCACAGTTGCTCATGCCTATAATCCCATTGGCTTAAGAGGCTGAGGCAGCAAGATTGCGGGTTCAAAGTCAGCCTCAGCAAAAGCGAGGTGCTAAGCAACTCAGTGAGACCTTGTCTCTAAATAAAATACAAAATAGAGCTGGGGTTGTGGCTCAGTGGTCAAGCGCCCCTGGGTTCAATCCCCAGTACAAGAAAGAGAAAAATAAATTAATTTTTTATTACTGATTATGGTATTTCTTATGAATACTTATTTTTATGAATGAAATTTTTATGAGTCTCATTTTTTAAATTACCTAAAATAACCTGGGAGTAGTTGCATACTCCTATAATCCAGCCACTCAGGCTGTTATGGCAGGAAGATGGCAAGTTTGAGGTCTGCCAGAGCAACTTAGTGAGAAACCCTGTCCTAAAATTAAAAATAAAAGATTGATGACAGAGCTCAGTGGTAGAGCACACCTGGGTTCCATCCCCAATAATGGGAAAAAACATTTACCTAAAATAAAACAAGATGGTGATGAGTTGGTAAGTGCTGAAGTTGGAAGATAGACAGCGTGGCATGTGGGTGTGTGCATGGATGAACTTTTAAAAACTAAAACTTTTTAAAGATATCTACCTGTCTTAAAAGTATCTTTGACATCTCTCCAACCAAAGAGAATGCAAGGGTTAGTAAAGTTGACCTAGGGAGAAATAAAGGAATTATATCAGCTTTGCCCAGATACAAAAAAAAAAAAAAAAAAAGAGTCAATTTGATCAAGTATCTGGAATGTTTGTTCTTTCTTATTCCCTAAGTTATTGAAGAAAAGGCTACTTTTCTTCCTTGTTGAATTGCTATAATAGAACAGAATAGAATAGAACCCGAAAGAGATAGAACCTCTATCTCTGACAGGCTCATGGTTTTCAAAGTAACCTACATCCAATCTCATGTAAACATTCAGACCATGTCTGAAATACTCAGAAAGGGGGCAAGGGTAAAGAACTGGGTTAGCTATTGAATGTAAGCTTTGTCTATGAAATTTTATTTCTATTATTTCTTTGTCTATATGAGGGAAGGTGTTTCCAGTGAACATATTTTTTGCTACTGTGAGTACGTCATTTTATTCAAGTAAGCCTTCTCTTTTGAACAGTGTGTTATGGACAGAGCCAGAGAGATCCCACATTCCCATGTTTAACTACTCTCCTCTCTACCTAGCAGAACAACAGAACTGTCAAGTCATGTGAGCATCCTGAGGATGGCAATGAATTAGTGTCCTTCCCCCAGAGGTAGTACTAACTTTGTGTTGAACCATAATGGCCCAAGCTCTTGATGAGCCTTTCCAGAGGGATTGGATCAATTTTGTGAGCTTGAGAATAAACAGATGGTTTCCCCAGACTTTCAAGTGTTCTTTGGTTTATATTTATACATTCTTAAGAGAAAGATGTATGGTGAATTAATATTAGTTTTCCATTCAATATCCATTACATCTTCTGGGAAAAGGAGTTCAATTTTTGTTTGGAAAACAAAATTCACAGTTCACAGTTGAGTCCAAGAAGTTTGAGAAAGGCTGAATGTGATTCTCTCCCCAACTTTGACAGCCTGAGCCTGACCAATAAGAATAAAGGAGTGATAGTGCATTAACACAAAGAGGAATACAAAATGCAAACCCTGTCAAAGAGTGCTATTCTGGGTGCCTTAAGATGCAGCACTAAACCAGGTGTGGTGGCTCATGCCTGTAATCCCAGCAGCGCAAGAGGTTGAGGCAGAAGGATCACAAGTTTGAAGCCAGCCTCAGCAATTTAATGAGGCCCTAAGCAACTTAGTGAAACCCTGACTCAAAATAAAAACAAAACATAAAAATGGGTTTGGCATATGGCTCAGTGGTTAAGCATCCCTGGGTTCAATTACTAGTACCAAAAAAAAAAAAAAAAGAGAGAGATGAAGCAATAATAGAATCTTAATTCATGTTTGCCAGTGTCATCGTTGTCTTTGTTTTTTTTTTTTTTTTGTTTGTTTGTTTGTTTGTTTGTTTGTTTTGTTTTGTTTTTTTTGCAGGGAAGACCTTGTCTGAAAGAAAGACCAACACAAAGGAATATAAAGCCTAGATACCCAGTGATTTGGCAGGCTGAGGCAGGAATTACAAGTTCAAGGCCAGCCTCAGCAGCTTAGCAAAACCCTATCTCCAAAATTAAGAAGTTTTGGAAATTAGTGGTAAAGCATCCCTGCATTCGATTTCCAGTACCACAAAATACAAATACAATAAAAACCAGAGAGAGCCCTACTGGCAACATGTGAGGTTCCGACCTAGCTGTGCCCTTTCCTTGTCTAAGTTAGAGTTAGTTTACCTAGGCACCAAATAACAGTCCCCAAAGATGCCCACATCTAATCTCCAAAAAGAGAATATATTATCTTATGTGGCCAAAGGAACTTTGCAGATGTGATTAGTTAAAGACCTTGACAGGACGAGATTGTCCTGAAGTTTCCAGGTGGTTCAGTGCAATTTTAAGGGTCCTTAAGAGAGGGAGGCCAGCAGGTCAGACTCAGACATGAGATGTAACAACAGAAGCAGAGGGCACTGTGATATAGAGCAGAGACATGAGCCACGCAGTGAAGGCAGCACACGATCAAAGATAAAAAAAGACAAAGACAATGAGAGAGAGAAAACACAAAACTACTTCTCCCCCAGAACCTACTAAAAAGGAATGCAACCACACTGAAGCCTTGGCTTTTGGACTTCTGACTTTCATAATCCCAAGAGGAAGGCCTCATAAGTTGAAGGCCACTAAGTTTGTGATAATTTATTTACCACAGTAGTAGGAAAAGAAACAGCTGCCACATTGACACTTACAACTGGAAGCCTCCGATCATTGTTTCCATGAACAATTCACAACTAGTTATTCAGCAAAGAGCTCAGCCTCAAAGAGCTCAACCTGAGTGGATCCTGACACTGAAAAATGTAGAGCTCCAAGAAAGAAGTTATCAAAACCATGAATCCAGGCTCAGATTTGATTTTTTAAATGGAACCAATATTAACTTTTAGTATTATAATTCATTTGAGTATATTTGACCATTAGAATAATCGCACATCCAAACAAAATAAAAATGTTCCTATTTGAACAAATATAGATTTTTCTACAGATCTTAGTTTACATCTACATTGATAATTACTATAAAGTCAAAAAGTATAGTAGCAAATTCCTATGAGGCATTTTGCCCAACTTTAAGTTGATTAAAAGAATGAAGCAATGGTATAAGTGTATGATGTGAATCAAGGGGGACATGCATTTTACAACTAATGACATAAATGTTGACTTGTACTTTTATATTGATATTCCTCTGGGAGAAAAGTGAACCAAAATCTGAGAGTAGGGGGCAGGTATTGGGAGTTTGACAGAACTCTTAAAATGTAAGGAACACAAAGGAAAAAAGTCAGCTATGGATTCATGGTTTGAGAAGAAGAGAGAAAAATAAGAGTGAAAAAGACCAGCATTGTGTACCAGACAACCCTAACCATGATTCCTCTACTTGATCATCTGTTACTTTCCTTATTTTCTCAAACTTAATGAGGAAAATAAGGGGGAAAAGACTATCTTGCTGGGTGTGTGGTGCACACCTGCAATCCCAGAGACTTGGGAGGCTGAGACAGGAGGATCATAAGTTCAAGGTCAGCCTCAGCAACTTAGCAAGATCCTGACTCAAAAACAGAAAATAAAAAGGCTGGGGATGTAGCTCAGTGGTAGAGAATCCCAAGGTTCAATCCCCAGTATCACAAAACAGAAGAAAGAAAAGGAAAGGGAAGAAAACAGATTTCTCTAGCTGTTCTAGTTTTTTCAATAAAATACCTTAGGCTGGGTAATTTGTAAATAATAGAAATTTCTCTCTCAACTCTCCAGGGTTTTGGAAAGTTCATGTCAATGTGCCAAAGATTGGACTTGACTTCTGCTGAGGGCCCATTCCTTTTAGATGGGCGGGAAGGGCCAGGAAGCTCCTTTCAGCTCCTTTTAAAGGCACAAATGCCCCCTATAAGTGCAGCACCCTCATGACTTTTTTTTTTTTAAAGAAAGAGTGGGGGAGAGAGAGAGAGAGAAGAGAGAGAGAGAGAGAGAGAGAGAGAGAGAGAGAGAGAGAGAGAATTTTTTAGTTTTTTTTTTTTTTTTTTTTTTTTTTTTTTTAGTTCTCAGCGGACACAACATCTTTGTTGGTATGTGGTGCTGAGGATCGAACCGGGCCGCATGCATGTCAGGCGAGCGCGCTACCGCTTGAGCCACATCCCCAGCCCCACCCTCATGACTTAATCACTTCCCTAACAGTCCTCTCTCTTAATACTACCACATTGGGTACTGGGTTCCAACATGAGATTTGAGAAGACACCAATATTCAAACCATAGCAAAAGCCAAGGGGTGGGGGAGGAGGAGGAGGAGGTGGAGGAGGAGGAGGAGGAGAAAATGGGATGATGAAAGGGTAACTCTCTAATGATTTTCAGCCACTCCAGTTTAGATAGTGCAGCACTGAATTGGTTAAAGAGAAAAAGTAGACAAAGCAAACATAATAAGAAATGTGAGAGCTTAAAGTATCAATAACTTTCTCATATATTCTAGAAACAATCTGCAAAGAAAACTCTTTTGGAAAGAGATCTACCCATTTTTTTTTTTTTTTTTTTTTTTTTGCTAGCTCAGGTACTGAGGACACCTGAGCTAGTGATCAGGGTAGTGGAGGTGGAGAGTGGAGTGGGTGTAGGCTAATTAGTTCTTGCAAGGAGCTTACATTCAAGTGGAATTATGGATAGCTAAAAGGAGATCACGCCATTCCTTTCTCTATGCCACGCCCTCTCGTCTCCTCTTTCCCCCTTACCCAAACGCCTACACTGAGAGAGCCCTATCAAAGGAGTCAGGTCAATACTTGATAGAAATAGTTTGTGCATAGTGACGGTTCCCAGTCAGTCAACTTCTATCATTACTGTTGTTCTTCCTAGGGAAATACTAAAATTCTACAACAGTTATATTCAATTTTAGCTATGTAATTACATGTTAAGTAACCTCAGTGAGAGCCAGGGACCCAATGTTGCTGCATACCCAGCACCAAGACAGTGCCTGACACATAACAGATGCTCAATAAACATGTACTAAATGAAGGAGAAACACAAAGAAGCCGAGAGCTATCAATTGTAAAGGAGAAAAGACACAAAAAAAGAAAGAGCTGATAAAACACACAATACAACTCAAAGCAGTGATACAGATACAGATCAATGATACAGTTTACTTTCATGTAAGGGAGGAATGAATTCTTTTGTTCTACAACTGAAACACTAGTATTTACTGGCCAATCCTCTATAACACATGTGAAACTAGCAGTTGTCCTCATTTATACCTAGAAAGGGAAGGTTGCTGGCATGTCAATTGCTAGAACCTCACCATCTAAGATATTAGCCATTTGCCACATGTCCAATTAATCAAAACTAAATATATTAGCAAAATAAGTTTTTCTATTGATAAATTAAATCTCACTTCCTCCCAAATACTTGAATTTACTGTTAGTAATTCAATGCATTTAAATTATCTAGAAACTGTTGTGAACCCCCAACATCATTTGATATTGTCACTCATTTTTATCTAGTTCTTAATAGCCCAGCACTCTCTCTTCAAATGATATCTGCCAAATCTTGATGGTTTGGGACTTGTATATTTTTTTTTTTATGAGTTGAAAACCTTACAGCTAGCTAATAATTCACCTTTAGAATTAGCTATGTGCTGGACTTGAGTAACACATCTGTCAACCACAATTAGCCAGTCAAATATGCATTTTAATTCTAAAAGCCCATGGAAGCATTTTACCCAAACTGGCATGCCTTTGGTTTAAAATTATTCCCTAGACTTTGCACTTCCTGAGGGCTAATAGTCAAAGATCGATTCAATAGTTAGATAAAATCTGCATTTTCCTAAATCAAAAGCAAGCTAAGGTTGATTTATTTAGAATCCCTAGCTAAATTACAAAAAATATGAGACATAAACAGGGCAAACACTGTTGCATGATGACTAATTACAAAGATGAATGACTTTTTGACCAAATTAGAGGTTGATTTAAAAACTCGCCATTACCAGGGAATGAGAAACAAAACAAAGTTTAAAATACAGGAATATATTAATACATTATTAGCACGTATACATACCCCTAAGTTATTATAACATCTAGGACTTGGTAGCTATATTTGATGAACAGGACAAGAAAAGAGACTGTGAGCAAATTTGGAAATATGTGCATACCCACTTTGCCTCAGTTAATTCATCCCTGCTGTGGGAAGCACAGATTTACCTCTGCTAGGTAAGGATGATACAAAACCAAGGTGATAAAGTTAGAAAAGGATATGACCTTCGGCAAAATAATCACTAAATTATTTATAAACTGTCCAAGATAAAACGAGTAGAAGAGAGAGAATTCTAATAACGAGCCTGCTCAAATGAAGTAGCTCCTTTGAAAACACAAACACTAAAGGATGTCCATAGGGATTAGCAAGTCCTGGTCTGTTAAACATTGTCCTGAAAACTGAAAACCTTCACTTTGCAGTGAGGAGCACCAGTAACCCATCTTAAGGAGGCCCAAGAGAACATCTTTTCAAACGGGTGATATAATGAATGATTTGATAAAGGTTTCTTATGCCTTAGTAATTTTGATGATGGAAGTCACATTTGATTAGCCTGGTTAAATGTCCATTGTCAAGAGCAGCTTAGGCAGAGAGAAATGTCCTTTTTTACTGCCAAACTGTCACTTATACTTATTTAGAATCTCATCCAAGTTTAAGATTCTCTTTCTTCTCATAAATTAACTGTTTCACAGAGGCCTTTCAAAAATACTTTACATACTTGAAGGGAGCTCCAATATGAATTTATTGAAAATGAAAACAATTTTATTTTCCAAAATTTTTGATTTTGCATTTCAGTAGAGAAGAAGAAATTGGAAGTTTCCCCTCAGTGATTTATTGTCAAACTTTTTTTTAATATTTATGTTTTAGTTTTAGGTTGACACAATACCTTTATTTTATGTGGTGCTGAGGATCAAACCTGGTGCCTTATGCATACTAGGCAAGCACTCTACAACTGAGCCACAATCCCAGCCCTTTTTTTTTTTTTTTTTTTTTTTTTGCAGTCCAGGGAATTGAACCCAGGGCCTTGAGCATGCTAGACATGTGTTCTACCACTGAGCTACACCTCCTGTCCTCATTTGTTATTAAAACAAGGAACATGATAAAATGTGATACTTTCCCAACAATGGACTAACAATGAGACTAACTTAAATAAATAATATTGGCACATAATGAGACAGTTTAATGTTTCGTGCTTAATCATGAAAACAATTTAAAAATAATAACAGGAAACACAAGAAAGGAAAGCAACCTTATTTCTTGGCACTTTTTGAAATAGTAATAATAATAGCTGCAATTCATTGAGCAGTTAATTTGGACCAGAGACTGGATTTAGTGCTTTATAAATATAATTAAGAACTCCATTATATAAGCAAAATTAGTCCAATGTTCAGTAAAGTCCAATGTTCAGTAAAGTTTAAAAGATGTAGGTAAGGTTAAATAGTCACAGCCTAGCAGACAGAAGATTTATACTACAGTCCAATCCTGACACTACAGTTCAGATGTTTCCATTCTGCTCTCACATTGTCCACATTACACATTTACATGATTCTCTTATTTGGGAGAAAAACTAATTTTTTGTTTTTCAAATTTTTTTATTGTAAATGGACACAACATCTGTACTTTATTTATTTATTTCTATGTGGTGCTGAGGATTGAACCCAGTGCCTCACACATTTGAGGCAAGTAAGTGCTCTACCACTGAGCTACAGCCCCAGCCTGAAATTTTTGTTTTGTTTCCCAATTTGCTCACTTAAAATGGTACTGGCACAGCCTTTGTCCCCTCACCCCCATACTGGGGATTGGACCTACAGTGCTTTACCATTGAGCTCATCCCCAATTATTTTATTTTTTTTTTTTATTTTGAGGCAGGATCTCCAAGTTGCTGAGACTGTCCATGAATTTGTGATCCTCCTGCCTCGTCCTTTGAAGTAACTGGGATTACAGGCATGTGCCACCATGACTGGCTATACAGTCTCTTTTTAGTGATTAATGTTGTAGAACAAAATGAGTATAGGTATGTAAACTTCTTAAATATTAAGTTTCTTGCATGTTCTAAGGTCTTCTGCTCATCTCAGTTCCCCTCTAGAAACTTGACATGAGTCATCTACAAAAGAGGACCAGTGAGAAAATTTTCATTACATGTCTTTTTACTTTTTTTAACCATGTAACTACATTACCCAAAATGGATAAAATTGAATTTTAAGATATAATCTCCTAGATTCTACATATAAGTGAGATTAAATAATATTTGACTTTTTTATATACCTTTATTTTGTTTGTTTATTTTTATATGGTGCTGAGGATCAAACCCAGGGCCTCACACGTGCTAGACAAGCACTCTATTGCTGAGCTACAACCTCAGCCCAATATTTGCTTTATGAGCTTGATTTATTTCACTTAACATGATGCCCTCCAGTTTTATCTATGATATCACAAATGGCAAGATCTCCTACTTCTTTAGGGCCAAATGGTAGTTGTGTGTGTGTGAGTGTGTGTGTGTGTGTGTGTGTGTGTGTTTGTGTGGCTATGTATGCCATAATTTCTTTTTTAAATATTTATTTTTTAGTCTTAAGTGGACACAGTATATTTATTTTATTTTTATGTGGTGCTGAGGATCAAACCTAGTGCCTCATGCATGCTACAGGGGTACTCTACCTCTAAGCCACAACCTCAGCCCCCCATAATTTCTTTATTTATCTGTTGACAGATATGTAAGTTTTTCTATATGTTGTCTAAAGTGAATGATGCTGAAATTAATTTAGGAATACAAATATCTCTTTGAGATACTGATTTCATTTCCTAAAAAATCAAACTCAGTGAAGCAGAGAGTAGAATGGTGGTTACCAAGAACTTGTGGGTAGAAGAAATGGGAAGATGTGGTCAAAGGATTCAAACTTTCAGCTATAAAGTGAAAAGTTGTAGAAATCAAATGTATACTTTGCTATTGATGACACTGTATTATTTCCCTTAAATTTGATAAGAGGAAAGATTTTGCATGTCCTCACTACACACATACATACACACACACACACACACACACACACACACGTAACTATGGCAATGCACAGTGCTGCACACCTGTGATCCTAGCTACTTGGAAAGCTAAGGCAGGAGAATATGGCAAGTTCAAGGCCAGCCTCAGCAATTTTATAAAACCCTGTTTCAAAATAAAATAAAAAGGACTGGGGATATAACTCAGAAGCAAAGTGTCCCTGGATTCAAGCCCCACTACCAAAAAAAATGGGGAAAAAATTTAATAAAGTGGCAACTATTGACAGTGATCAATGTATTAATCTGATAATGTTGATCAATTGCACAGTGTACACATTTATCAAATCACCATGTTGTACATACTGAATACATATAACTTTTATTGGCTAATTATTCCCAAAAAAATTGGGGTGGGGGAAATCTCCTAGAACAATCCATGCAGTAATAGTTTGAACAGCAACATGAGTTTACGTTTAGCTTAATATAGCTACAGATGGTATACACAGAAACATTTATAGGTATGTATAAATACATAAGCTAGCATATACACATTATTTTTTGCTATGTCAGTTTAAGAGGCATAAATATGAAACTAAATATTCCTATAGCAACAGAAACACAGTAGGACCCAGATCCTGATTTCTAACACCACGTTCCAATAAAAGGAATAGTGCTTCTTACAGAAATAGCTGATTCAAAGATTGAGGTAGGAAAGAACAAGATGACCTTGGAGTATCTCCTAATGTCAAAAAATTAGGAAGAACAACAATGAAAAAAGAGGCGCTGAATGGGAGACCAGAAGCCACTGAAAAAGATTCCAATAGCCATAGCTAACACAACTTAAGCAAGAAAATAAATAAAATTATATTGGACCATAACTAAGTATAGTACAGCATAAATAATTGAGCACACACCAACATAAATTATTAAGTAAATTAGTGAATAGGAAAGAAGAGACAAATCTCCTATACAAAACACAAAATTCCAAATAATTCATATAGGTTCTTCGTCTTCAAAGAGGAAAAATATACCTCCACATTTCTTAGGTGAAATATAATGTCTTTCTTCCACAGTGTACAGTCAGGAAGGAATGGGGAGGGGGAGAAGTAACTTCACAGTGGAAAAATCTGAAAAACAAATTTGACCTCAGCCAGATGATCAAGGTGAACGCCACAGTCCTAGGTCATGTTCATAGCATGCTCCCTTGATATGATGAGATGGAAATGGCACTTTTCCCTAGACTAAATGCTGTTCTGGACCCATCTAACAAGCTTAAATACAAACCTCAAAAAGAGAGAACAGAGAGTGTACAGAATAGGAGAAAATCTTCAATACCCACACCTGAGATAGAGCATTGATCTCCAGGATTTACAAGGACTTAAAAAATACTTACCATCAAAAAAAGAAAAAGAAAAAGAAAGAAACCAAATAATCCCATCAATGTGCGAAGAAACTGAACAAGCACTTCACTGAAGAGGAAATACAAATGGTCAAAAAATATTATGAAAAAAAAATGTTCAACATCTCTAGCAATTAGAGAAATGCAAATTAAAACTACACTGAGATTCCATCTCACTCCAGACAGAATGGCAATTATCAACAATATAAGTAAAAATACATGTTAGCAATGATGTGGGGAAAATGTTCACTCATACAGTGCTGGTGGGACTGCAAATTGGTGAAACCAGTCTGAAAAGCAGTATGGAGATTCCTCAGAAAACTTGGAATGGAACCACCATTTGATCCAGTTATCCCACTCCTTGGTCTATATCCAAAGGACTTAAAATCAGCATACTACAGCAACCCAGCCACATCAATGTTTATAGCAGCTCAACTCACAATAGACAAGCTATAAAACCAATCTAGATGCCCTTCAACAGATGAATGGAAAAAGAAAATGTGGTATCTATACACAATGGCACACAATGGAAGATTACTAAGCCACAAATAAGAATAAAATTATGGCATTTGCCGGTAAACTGATGAAACTGAAAATACCATGCTAAGTGAAATAAGCCAATCCCCAAAATCTGAATATCCTCTCTGATATGTGGATGCTAACCCATAACAAGGGAGGGTGGGGAGGGAAAGAATAGAAATCCATTGGGTTAGACAAAGGGGAATGAAGGTAAGGGATGGGAAGAGGAATAGGAAAAAGAGTAGAATTAACTGGTCATAACTTTCCTATCCTTGTATTTGAATACACGACCCAAGTCACTCTACATCATGTAACCACAAGAATAGAATCCTAATTAGAATAAATTATAAGCCATGTATGTATAATATGCCAAAAGACATTCTACTGTCATGCATATCTAAAAAGAACAATTAAAAAATGCTGAATGATAAACCAGGTGTGGTGGCACCTGCCTTGCAATGCCAGGGACTTGAGCTGAGGGAGAAGAATCACAAGTTAAAGTCAGCTTCAGCATTTCAGTGAGATCCTCTGCATATTTAAAATATCCTGTCTCAAAATAATTTAAAAGAACTGAAAAAGATTATATATGTATGTTTCTATATTTGTGTATATACACAATTGAAAGTCTATCTATATACATATAATATAGAAAAGAGAATTATTTCCAGATAAATATTTCTCAGAAAAATATAGTTACAAAAAATGCAAATTCAAAATATGTGACATTCAGGGCTGGGAGTGTGTCTGAGTGATAGAGTGCATGCCTAACATGTGCAAGGGCCTAGGTTTGGTCCCCAACACCACAAAAATACAAAAACAGAGCTGAGACTGTGGCTCAGTGGCAGAGTACTTGCCTAGCACATGTGAGGCAATGGGTTTGATCCTTATCACCACATAAAAAAATGAAAACAAATAAAGTCATGCTGTCCATCTACAACTACAAATTTTTTTTAAAAAGTACAAAAATAAACAAAAAAAATGTGACATCTATTCAAAATGTACAAGGCAACCAAAGAAGTAGAAAACTATGATCTATATAAAGAAAAAAATCAATTTTGAAAAGACTTTAAAATCATTAGAAATAGACACAGAAATGACAAAGACATTGGAATTAGTAGAGTTATCAGAACAGCCATTGGAAGGGTTGGTAGCATATGCCAACTAATGCCAACTATGTCACTAATCCCAGTGACTCCAGAGGCAGAAAGATCAAAAACTTCAAGGCCAGCTCAGGCAATTTAGTGAGACTATGTCTCAATAAATAAATAAAACTGGAGATATAGAGATATATATATGTTTGTGTATCTATACCTATCTATACTTATTAGGTAGATAGATATGGATATAGATATGGAAAGGTGGGGGCTTCTCTGGTCTTTGGAAAAGTCCAATATATTTTATTCATTTAATTAAAACCAGTGCTATCCATAGATGCTAAACCCCAATAACATGTATATTAATTACTTATCAATGAACTTTACAGTGGAGAAATGCTATAGACACCCTCTGAATCAAGTGACAGATGTTAGTATGAAAGTTATGTACCTTTCAACTTGATGCATTGAGAAGAAAACAGTGTTGTCTTTATAGAATTCTTTTTTTTTCTTTTTCTGTTTGTTTGTTTGTTTGTTTTTGGTACCAGAGATTGAACCCAGAGACACTTAAGCACTGAGCCACATACCCAGCCCTTTCTTAAAATATACCTTATTTTGACACAGGGTCTTGGTTTCAAACCTGCAATCCTCCTGCTTCAGCCTCCTGAACCACTGGAGTTACAGGTGTGCACCACCATGTCTGGCTCTTTATAGTAATCTTACCAAAAATGTAAGCCCTAAATCTAGTCATGAAGAAATATCAAACCAACCCCAACCCGAGGAAATACTATAAAATTACTGACCTAGTATCTTTAAAAGTGGCAAGGTCATTAAAAAAAGAGAAAAAAAACTAAGGAAAATAAAATGGAAGGAAACTAAAGAAATATGACAACCAAATACAATCATGTTCCTGGATTGGATCTTGAACTGGAAATGGAAAAAATGTAATAAATAAATAAATAAATAAAGTTTTTTTGTTTGTTTGTTTGCTTGCTTGCTTGCTTTCAGATACTGGGAATTGAACCCAGGGTGCTTAACAACTGAGGCATATCTCCAGCTCTTTTTATTTACTTAGGGCCTCCCTAAATTGCTGAGGCTGGCCTTATACTAGCAATCTTCCTGCTCAGCATCCGAGTTGCTGAGATTACAGGTGTCTGCCACTGCACTTGAGGAAATAAGTTTTGTAGATGATATTGTTGCTATTCTTTTATATACATGAAATTATTTGACAATAGCTGAAATTTAAAAGAGGTTTATGGATTAAAGTATTTTAGCAATGTTAACACATCCATCTAGATAATAGTGTTGAAGTTATATAGAAAAGGATCCTTGTTTGGGGAATTATTGACTGAAATGTTTAGCAGTAATTTGACAACAGGTCCCAGGTCCAATATTAGTCATCTCAAATGTTTTCAAAAGAAAATAATGATGTATGAGAGAAAAAAACAAAAAGGCAAGTGTAAATTATTAATAATTGGAAAATCTGAGTGAAAGATATACATATTTAATTGTACTATTGTTTGTATTTTTTTGGCCAATCTTTTAGAAGTTTGAAATTATTTCAAAATTAAATGTTACATGCTAAAAAGAATTGGTGAATTTGAGTAAAGGCTATATTAGGATTATTTTTATTATTCTTGCATGTTTTTGATAGGTTGAAATATTTTCCCCCCAGAAAAAGGTAAGTAATAAAAGCATTGGATATGCATTAATGAATATGTCAAAATGAACCCCACTATTATATGTAACTATGTATTAAAACATAACAAATATAAAATGTGCAAAAAATACATACTAGCAGCCGGGTGCAGTGTTGTGTACCTGTAACTTCAGCTACTAGGGAGAATGAAGCATGAGGATTAAGAGTTCAAGGCCAGCCTGGGAAATTTAGTGAAAACCAGTCTCAAATTAAAAAATAAAAGGGATGGAGATGAAGCTGGGTGTGGTGGTGCACACCTGTAATCCAGCAGCTCAGGAGGCTGAGTCAGGAGGATCTCTAGTGCAAAGCCAGCCTTAGCAACAAGTGAGGTGCTAAGCAACTCAGTGAGAACCTGTGGTGCTGGGGATTGAACCCAGAGCCTTGTGCATGTGAGGCAACCACTCTACCAACTGAGCTATATCCCCAGCCCTGAGACCCTGTCTCTAAATTTAAAAAATACAAAATAGGGCTGGGGATGTGGCTCAAGTTGAGTGCCCCCGAGTTCAATTCCCAGTTTCTGGGGGGGGGGCCTAAACAAAGAGGGTGAGAAAAAATATATATATATGGAAGATAAGAGAATTGTTTCTCTGACCCCTGGAAAGGCTCTATCAATTTTTTATTTTTTAATTCAGTGTGTTTGCATTAAATGCCTGACCTGTGCCAAGCATTATCCCCAAGTTTCTGAGTGGAATGTGCACAATCTGGAGCCTGTTAGTTGGGGTCAAAGTAGCCAGTCAACCTGTTTCTTGAGGTAAGCCAACAAAGGAAGAATGAAGCAGTCTTCCCACCTCCATTTCTGGATACCAACATTGTTGTTGTTTCAAGCCCTTAAGTACACACAGTCCTTTTATGAAAATTAGGCAGCATTTCACCTGAGAGAAATTCATCATCATTTAAATTTCATATCACTTATATTTCAATGTCCCATATTGTAATTTATAGAAATAAATATCAGTGGTGTCATCAATAAGCTTATTCTTTATTAATGACTGAACTGTTCATGTTCTTCTAAACCTCATGTACTGCAGCTGTAAGCCCCAATGTGTTGGGCACACGCACACCTGTAATATCAGCAACTCAAGAGCCTGAGGCAGGAGACTGGCAAGTTCAAGGCCAGCCTCAGTAACTTAGTGAGGTCCCAACCAATTTTGTGAGATCTTGTCTCAAAATAAAACATATAAAGGGTTGGGGAGGGGGCTGGGTTTGTGGCTCAGTGGTAGAGCACTTGCCTCGCCTGTGTGAGGCACTGGGTTCGATTCTCAGCACCACATATAAATAAATTAATTAATTAAATAAAGGTCCATCAATGACTTTAAAAAGTAAAATAAATAAATAAAAAAGACTGGGGATGTGGCTCAGCAATGGGTTCAATTCCCAGTACCCCCCCCAAAAAAGTAACCCCAATGTGATGCTATTCAGAGATAAGCCTTTGGGAGATCATTAAAATCAGATCAGGGTTCTCATGATAGGATTAGTAGGTTTGTAAGAGGGATGGAAAGAGAGAGAGAGAACTCCCTCCAGTACCTGCAAGGAAAAGGCCATGTGAATACACAGCCATAAGGTGACTATGCCAGCCAGGAAGAGAGCCCTCATCCAAACTCATCCATGCTGGCACCTGATCTCAGACTTCCAGCCTTCAGACCTGGGAGAAAATGCACTTCTTTCATTGAAAGTCACCCCGGCTATGGAGTTCTGTTAAGACAGCCTGAGCTAAGGTGTGCCCTTTACATCCACTCCTTTATTATTTAGGTTCCAATCCAGGATCAAGTGTTGTATTTATTTGTCATATCTCTTAGAATTATGTCTCTCTGTCAGCATTATCAACACATCAATGGACTAGAGGGGAAGTGACTACAAGAGATGCGTTGTTTTTAAAAAATCATTTTTCTTTCAACTGCAAAGTAATAGTAGTAATTATAATAATAATGAACAAATTTTTATCAATAAGCACTTATAAGCTACCGGTCAGCTGGTAAGGTCTTTAGAATTGGTTTACCTCATTAAATCCTCCCAACAACATACAAAGTGGTTCTACCACCATTCCCATTCCCTCTGTTTGGTAATGACTTAGAGAAGTGAAGCTACTTTCTCAAAGTCATGGCAGTATTTAAGTGGCACCGCTAAGGAGAATTGTTTAGGACAAAGCTTCTTAAATGTACATACAAATCACTGAGGGATCTTGTTAAAATGCAGAGAATGAAACCGTGTGTCTGGAAGAAGACTAAGATCCTGCATTTCTAATCAGCTCCCAGGTGATGTTGAGGCTGTGTTCCACTGAATGCATTTTGCATAAGACTTTGGAGTACATAACAGCTAAGTGTCCCTGCTATAGCCATGCTCGCTAGATATTTCTTGAATTATTTAACAATGGGAGAGAGAGGAGAGAGAAAGATTAAAAAGATCTGTTGTTGACCTCATTGATAATCAGCAAGTCATGATTATTACACCTTTTTCTCTACAGGAAAGTTGTAAAATCCTATCTTTGGGGGAAGAGCTGGAAGATTTCCAGGCACAATTTTTTATTTTTTCCAATTCCAGAGGACAACAAAAGACTAGAAAGCTGAGAGAAAACCATCATGGAGCAGGGGACGCCTCACCTCTGGATGTGTACACTTGGGCTGTCACAAAATTTCAGCAGGACTCTCCTCCCATCTCCATATGCTTTCCATTGACCTGGAATGCTGAGTTAATTAAATGTCTCACCCTCCAAATGTCACCTGAGCTGTAGGGACTGCAGAAACCCCCATCAGGAAGAGAAGATTCACTGGGAACAAAGTTGAAGGCAAAAGCTAGCTAGTGTTCCCTATTCAAAATCTGTGGATGGGAACAACACACAGCAAAGCAAGTCACTGATGTGGCAACTGCACATTAGTTTTTCTGAACATAAATTAAAATAAGTACAGGTTAGTATGCAACAGCTTCCAAAAGAGATCGGTTTTCACACAAACCTTAAATATTCCTATCGATAGTTACAACTTCTTTTTAAGCAGCTTTACTGAGGTATGATGGACATGTTATAAAGGGCACATCACATATATAAAATGTACAATTTTATAAGTTTTGGCAAATACACTTTCATAAAACCACAATTATAAATACAATGAAAAAATTCATCCCCCTCCAAAGAGTTTCTTTGTGAGCCTTGGTAATCCCTGACCACTGCCATCTCCAGCCTATCACTAAACTGCTTTCTATCACCATAGGTAAATTTGTGTTTTGTGTGTGTTCTCCTTCTGTCTGACTTGCTTCACTTAGCATAATCATTTTGAGATTCATCCATATGGTTGCATGTATCAATCGTTTGCACCCACCACCCTTTTTTGTAGTATGGGGGATTGAACCCACTTAACCACATTCCCAGGCCTTTTTAATATTTTATTTAGAGACAGGGTCTCGCTAAGTTGTTTAGTGCCTCACTAGGTTGCTAAGGCTGGCTTTGAAATCATGATCCTCCTGCCTTAGCTTCCCCAGCCCACAGGATAACAGGGGTTGGCCACTGTGCCTGGCTAATAGTTTGCCCCTTACATTGATGAATACAGTATTTCATTCTATGGTTGTAACAACATGTACTATTTATCTGTGAGCTTATGATTTTTTTCCCCATTGTCAACAATTACAAATCAAGCTCTGACGTTCACATTGTCATTTTCATCCATAAGAGTGCATTTTGAGTCTTTTTAAAAAGATACCTTCCAGATCTACCTTGCTCTTGGGTAGGCAGAATTAATATTATCAAAATGACCATACTACCAAAAGCACTATACAGATTTAATGCAATTCCAATCAAAATCCCAATGGCATTCCTCATAGAAATAGAAAAAGCAATCATGAAATTCATCTGGAAAAATAAGAGACCCAGAATAGCTAAAGCAATCCTAAGCAGAACAGTGAAGCAGGTGGTATCGCTATACCAGACCTTAAACTATATACAGAGCAATAGTAACAAAAACAGCATGGTATCAGCACCAAAACAGACCAGTAGACCAGTGGTATAGAATAGAGGATACAGAGACTAACCCACAAAATTACAATTATCTTATATTAAGCAAAGGTGTCAAAAACATGCCCTGGAGAAAAGATAGCATCTTCAACAAATGGTGCTGGGAAAACTGAAAATCCATATGCAACAAAATGAAATTAAACCCCTATCTCTCATCATGCACAAAACTTAACTCAAAATGGATCAAGGACCTAGGAATTAAACCGGAGACTCTGCATCTAATAGAAGAAAAAGTAGGCCCTAATCTTTATCATGTGGGATTAGGCCCCAACTTCCTTAATAAGACTCCTATAGCACAAGAATTAAAACCAAGAATCAATAAATGGGATGGAATCAAACTAAAAAGTTTCTTTTCAGAAAAAATAACAATAAAAATAATCTTTGAGGTGAACAGAGAGCCTACATCCTGGGAGCAAATTTTTACCCCTCACACATCAGATAGAGCACTATCTCTAGGGTACACAAAGAACACAAAAAGCTAAACACCGAAAAAAAACCAAATATCCCAATCAACAAATGGGCCAAAGACCTGAATAGACATTTCTCAGAAGAGGATCTACAATCAATCAACAAATATATGAAAAAATGCTCATCATCTCTAGCAATCAGAGAAATGCAAATCAAAACCACTCTAAGATATCATCTCATTCCAGTCAGAATGGCAGCTATTATGAAGACAAACAACAATAAATGTTGGCAGGATGTGGGGAAAAAGGTACATTCCTACATTGCTAGTGAGATTGCAAATTGGTGCATCCAACATGGAAAGCAGTATGGAGATACCTTGGAAAACTGGGTATGGAACCACCATTTGACCCAGATATCCCTCTCCTCAGTCTCTACCCAAAGGACTTAAAAACAGCATACTACAGGAACACAGCCACATCAATATTTATAGCAGCACAATTCACAATAGCTAAACTGTGGAGTCAACCTAGATGTCCTTCAGTGGATGAATGGATGAAAAAATGTGGCATATATATACAATGGAATTTTACTCAGCATTAAAAAATAATTAAACCATGGCATTTGCAGATAAATGGGTGGCATTGGAGAAGATAATGTTAAGTGAAGTCAGCCAATCCTCAAAAAACAAATACCTAATGTTTTCTCTGATATAAGGAGGTTGACTCATAGTGGGATTGGGAAGGAGAGCATGGGAGGAATACATGAATTCTAGAAAAGGAAGAGGTTCGGGAGGGAAAAGGAGGGGGCAGGGGATTAGCAAGGATGGTGGAATGTGATGGACATCATTATACAAAGTACATGTATGAAGACTTGAATAGGGTGTCAACATACTTATATACAGAGATACAAAAATTGTGGTATGTGTGTGTGTGTGTATTAAGAATTGTAATGCAAAAAAAAAAAAAAAAAGAATAGTGTTACCTTAGATTCGGTAGAGGGAAGTGAAAGGAGGGGAAGGCAGGGGATGTGGGGATAAGAAAGATAGTAGAATGAAACAGACATTATTACTTTATGTATATATGTGACTGTATGACCAATGTGATTCTACAATATGTATAATCAAATTATATTCCATCTATGTATGATATATCAAAGTATATAAGTGCATTCTACTGTCAGTTAATTTAGTTACTAAATTTAGTTACTAACTACTGTTAGTTAGTTTTACCTAATTAAAACAAATAAAAAATTTTTTTTAAAAAAATTTAAAAGATACCTTCCAAATATCTATTCTACTTTTTGAAAATACAAAATACAATTATAAACTGTGTTTAATGTCCTCTACTTTGGCTTCTTACATCTGTATCTATTCTTTATCCAGTTTGATTGAGGGATTTTTCTCCTTGTTATGCATTATTTTCTCCTGCCTTTTTTTTCTTCTTTTTTTTGGAGGTGGGGGCAATTCTAAGAAAATTGTGATTTTTTTTCTTACTGGATCCTGAATACTTTTGTACTCCTATAAATATTCTTGAACTTTATTCTGAGATACAGGTAAATTACTTGGAAATGCTTCCATTCTTTTGATCATGTTTTCAAGATTTTTAGGAATGCCTAATGGTTAGTCTGGGGTTAATTGTTCCCCTTTGAGGAGGCAAGAACCTTCTCAGTGTCATCCCCAGTGTCCCAGGATTCATGAGCCACTCCTGCCTGGCTGATGGGACAGCTCTTCTACTGCCCCATTTACTCTTCCCTCCCTTCCTCAGTGGTTCTCTGCCAGCCTGAGGAGTCATTTCTTCACAGTCATGGGCTAATTCTCCTGATTATTCCAGGGAAGCCCTCGACAGATCTCAAGTTCTCTCTAGGGCAGGTTCTTCAGGTCTAGCATTCTATTCTGCAAATTCTAGCTCAGTCTCAGTCTTCCCAGATTCCATTTGTCTCCTCAATATAGACAGTCCTTCCTGACCACAGCCTGAAAAATCTCTCAGATCAGTTAGCTGGGGCAATTAAAAGACTCAACTCATTTATTTCCCATTGTTCTGAGATTATTCTTCTTTATTGCCAAGGTCTTAAAAACTGGTTTCAGCCAGGCATGGTGGTGCACACCTATAATTCCAGCAACTTGGGAAAGTGAGGCAGGAAGATGGCAAATTCAAGGCCAATCTGGTCAACTTAGTGAGATCTTGTCAAAATAAAAAATAAAAAGGACTATGGACTTGGCTCAGTGGTAGAGGACCCCTGGCTTCAATCCCTAGTACCAAACAAATACAAAAAAAAACCTGGTTAGTACATTTCTGATTGCTTTGGGGGATGGTTGGTTGGTTGGTAGAGAGAGAAGAATAAATCTAGTAGTTCTTACTCCATCTTACAAGTAACAGAAATCCATATTTATATCTTAAATTTGTGCTATAGTTTAGGATTTTGAGTGACACAGCACGAAGAACAATCCCCTTTTTTCTCAGCAGTCTGAGTTTTAACTCTACAAGTCTCTTTCTCTGAACTTGTAATGGTTAATAATTTCCAATTCCTCCCTTTGTTTCTCCTGCCTTAGGGGCATATTGTGGGCTAAGTTGTGTCCACCAAAAATTTAAATGTTCAATTTCTAATTGATATGTTCAAGTTCTAGTCTCAAGTACCTTACATGTGATCATATTTGTAGATAGGATCTTTAAAGAGATAATCAAGTTAAAATAATGTCATTATGGAGAGCCCTAATCCAATAGGACTAGTGTCCCTTATAAGACTAGGATGTCATTAATCCCAACTGGTACCCCAGTGCTGCCTGTCAGTCTATTTTCTTGTGATTTACCTACATACACTTCCTCCTCCACCCCTGTTTTCCTCATCTCAATCCTTTAAAAGTGACACATTAAATGTCTGAGTTTGGAAGCAGA
Source organism: Spermophilus citellus (assembly GCF_964194105.1). Classification (NCBI taxonomy): domain Eukaryota; kingdom Metazoa; phylum Chordata; class Mammalia; order Rodentia; family Sciuridae; genus Spermophilus; species Spermophilus citellus. Next base: position 94,884,883 of record NC_138188.1, on the reverse strand, counting down.
TAAAAAAAAAGTATGCATAGAAACTTAAATGTCTTACATTTTTGCTGTTTTCCATTTTGTTGGGACCATAACTGCATAGAACTGTGATACCAAAAAAAAAGGAATAAATATACTCTAGTGTAGCACAGCTGAAAGCACTGGGAATGATCAGAAAATGATGGAAAAGCTAATAGTCCTGGACCTCAGATTAGAGAAAATTCAAGACTTTTCTCCCTCTGGGCATCTCAGTGAACACCTGTAATCTCAGCAATTCTGGAGGCTGCGGCAGGAGGATCACAAGTTTGAGACCAGCCTTAGCAGCTTAATGAGACTTTGTCTCAAATTAAAAAAATAAAAAGGGACTAGGGATGTAGCTCAGTAGTAGAGCACCAATGGTTTCAATCCCCAGTACAACAATAAAAAATAAAAAATAAAGAAGTTGCTCCCTGGTTTATAAAACATACAAAAGATGACTATAATATCAGCTCCAAATATTGTCATTTCCTTTTTGTTATTCTAATTAGCTATACATGACAGTATAATGCATTTTGACACATCATACATAAATGGAGTGTAATTTCTCATCATACCATCATTTTCCAGGTTGCTTAGAACCTAGAAATTAGAGGCTATTGTGTAGAAAACAGTAATGATCATGATGCTTTTAAAATGGTAAATATAAAGGGATATATTGGAAATAATATTGGTCAAAATATCATTTTATATTGTGTGCATATATGAATATGTAAACTAATTCACCATTGTATACAACTATAATGCACCCAAAATGTGGAAAAATAAAATGAAATGGTAAATATGAAAATTTAGGGGGAAATATAGGGGGAAAAAAAGTATGCTTCTTGAATCCCAAAATACCCAAACTCTGAGGAAATCTAAAACTATCTAAAAGTGATCCAGAATGGGATAAGTGTCAGCAACTTGAAACCATAAACTTCCTTTTCATTTATAATTTAGTATATTATTCTTAGGACTATCCTCTTGGTTAAATAAATCTATGGATTTAAGAAAAGCCACTGCTATAAAAAGAAAAAAAAAAAAGTCATTTTTCAATCCAAAGAGTTTAGTTGGAAACAAATAGCTGCACTTTCTTGGAAGATGAGTCCTGACTGAAAATTCTCCAGCAGCTTAAAACTGATTATTTTTAACCATCTGAGAAGGAGCTGAGGCAAAATAAATGTTTGTCTTGGGCTTAGGTATGAAAGAGCTTCCTCCCGATGGGTAATAAAAGATAGAATATCACTCTGAGTTTACCATTCATTAAGAACTTCAAAAGTAAAAATGAGTGGAACAGAACATTAGACATCTCCTACAAGTCCCTTATATTTATTATTTTTGTATTCTTTCTTTTTTTTTTTTTTTTTTGTACTGGGAATTGAACCAATAAGTACTTAACGACTGAACCACATCTCCAGCCCTTTTAATTTTGAGACAGGGTCTTACTACATTGCTAAGGGCCTTCACTAAATTGCTGAGGCTGGCTTCAAAGTTGAAATCTTCCTGCCTCAGCCTTCTGAGCCACTGGGATTACAGGTGTGTGCCACCACAGCAGGCTACATTCTTTGTATTCCTGATGGCTGTCATCCTAACAGAACTAAAATAAAATTTCAGGGTAGTTTTGATTTTCATTTCCCTAATTATTAATGATGTTGAACATTTTTTCATATATGTGTTGGCCATTTGTGTTGCTTCTTTTGAAAAGTGTCTGAAAATGACAACTTTCTATCAAGACAAATAAATTACTCAGAAGACTGCAGACCATACAGATATTGTATAAAAAATATACATTTTTATATGTATCTATCATATAGATATTGTATAAAAATATCATACAGATATTGTATAAAAAGCTACACCAATAATCTCACATTTAATAAATTTCAAAGGTAATCTTTGTCTTTGCTTTGCTTCTTAAATTCCTTTGAACTTTTCAAATTTTTTATTAAGTGCTTTTCAAAGTTTCTGATAATGGGTTTTTATTAATAGCCCCTGTGCCAACAGATACTCAACGTTCACAGTGAAAAAACTAAATCTGACATCTCTGTGCTTTAGTAAATCCAGTTCAATTACCAGTAACTAAATGGTAAACGGAGCAAGAGAGGCAAAAGTTTAAACATATCTTTTGGGGGTGCTCAATTGATTCCTGGGTGTTTTGTATTTATTTATTTTGTTGAGACTTTGGGGTTTTTGTGAAATGGGATCTTGCTATATTTCCCAGACTTCTCTGGAACTTCTGAGTTTAAGTAACACCCCCAGCTCAGTCTCCCTGAATAACTACAGTTGTGTGCCACTGAGCCCACTTATCTTGTGTTTATTTCTTTGTTTTTTGAAGTACTGAGAAATGAACCCATGGCTTTATGCACGCTAGACAAATGCTTTACCACTGGAATACATCCCCAGCCTTTATCTTGTGTTTAAAATGGTACCAATGCAGCTATCATTGACCAAATTTTCATCTTCATTTCTCAGGAGAAGTAAAACACAAAACCTGGTCCAGGAAATCAATATGGAGAAGGAAGAAAAACCATTCATATTCATTTCACAGAATCAGGAGTACACAAGGAGCCTTCATCCCAACCACATGAGATTCTAGCAACTGCTTTCAGAAGGTAGCCCTGGTCTGTGTCCAAGATCTGTCCTTATAGCTACATCCCTGGAGAAATTTTGAATTTTAAGTTTGACTCTTAAAGTAAAAAGTATTTGTTTTGGAGACCTGAGTGTAGAGACCAGTAATCTAAATTTTGTTGACAGAATATGCTATGAAATGATATTCATGACACATGGAAAAACTTTAAAAACAAGTAGCAGAAAAAATATGTATGTTGTGGGCTGGGGATGTGGCTCAAGCGGTAGCGCGCTCGCCTGGAATGCATGCGGCCCGGGTTCGATCCTCAGCACCACATACCAACAAGGATGAGAACTAGAAAATAAATATTGAAAATTCTCTCTCTCTCTCTCTCTCTCTCTCTCTCCTCTCTCTTTAAAAAAAAAATATATATGTATGTTGTGAGTTTTTAATTTCTAAAACATATTAAGATATATAGATATCATATATATCATATATATCTTTATAAATACTTATATAAAGATATATATACATATATATATATATATGCAATATAGCCTACTATCTAAATCATACCATTTGCAGGCTATTACATATTTTTAGGTGTATAGGAAACAACCTGAAATAAGATCTCAATATTATTAACACTGGTAATTCCTGAGAAATAAGATGGGATAGAGGAAAATTTTTCACTATTACTTTCTATTTGGTAGAATATTTTTTGTTCCTTAATATGTCAATGTGGTACTTTTCTAATTAAAAAAAATGTTAGAAAATTGCAGTAAGAAAGGTTATGGAAAGAACAAGGTGTTCATGCCCCCGCCATATACCTTTTTTCAAAAGCAAAACAGAGTGATAATTATAACAGCCAATTTAGAAAGATAGCTGGTACCGTTGGAGGCTGAAATGAGAAGGAAAAGAGGGTCCTTAAAACAGGTATGAGTGTATTTAAAGCAACTTTATTCATTAGAGCCAATCTCATGCACATTAATAGATGAAGATGGAAAAATAAATCTTAGTTCCCTTTGAATGGTGGCATTTACCAGGAACATGTCTCACTCTCACGTTACTCTCTGGGCTGCTGTAAATATTCAGTACTTTAGTCTGGATTATGGGTCAAGGCTGTATCACCTGGAAAAATTCATGGGCACATTAGATTGCTACATTTAATTATTTATATGATGTAGCAATAAAAAAGAAAAAGCAAACAAAGAAAAGACAAAAAACAATGGCCATGCATTTCTTGTGTAAAGCATTTGCTGCACTCTTTTGTGTTCCTTAGTAAATTGTGGAGGCTACCAGTTTATAACCAAGAGGACAGCAGCAAGAAGATTCTTACTGGCCACATCCAGGTCTTTCCTCCAGGTGCAATCAGAGGACCCGCTCCAGCCCAAGAATGCAGAATGCACACCAACCTCCACCAGGCCTCTCCACTTCCTCATGCCCCCTGGTGCTCAAGAAGAGAAGAGCAGCAAGCAGTGAGGAGCACATCAACCTGGAAAATAAAAGCTTGGCAAGACCCCTGAGAGTCCCTGTTCATTTTATGTTGTACAATAATCTCCATCATCTTTCAACTTTTTTTTACTCTAGCCCTAAAAGGAACATTCAACCTGTTAAGGCAAGTGAAAGCAAGGAAAAAGAGAGACACCCCTTCAGTGTGCTTCCATTCTTGATTTCTATACTCCATCCATTGAAGATCACTTCCTGTGAGTGGAAGAGGAGGGTCTGCAAAAAGCAAAATCTCTCCAGTACTTGTTCCTGCTTTCTTTCAGTCTTTCATAGTTTTTAAAACATTAACCCTTTCTGTGTTTATCAGCTTACTTATTTGGGTTTCTTTCTAGAAGTCCTCCTTTAGGAGTATCATAATTAAAAGGAGGGGGATGTGGGAATAATTAGTTACCAGAATACCTCCAAAAGATCACCAAAATATTTTGAAAAGGTAAATTATTGGACACATAATTTTAAGTTTATGGTTTTACCTTTGTCAGACTGCAAAACTAAATAATTGAGTCTTTTTTTTTTTTTGGGGGGGGGGTACTGGAGATGGAACTCAGGGGCTCTCAACCATTAAGACACATCCCCAGCCCTATTTTGTATTTTCTTTAGAGACAGGGTCTCACTGAGTTACTTAACACCTCACTTTTGCTGAGGGTGGCTTTGAACTCATGATCCTGCTGCCTCTGCTTCCCAAGATGCTGGGATTACAGGTGTGCGCCACCATACCCAGCAATAATTTAGTCCTTGATGCAATAATTTTTGGAAATGGGAATTAAAAACAAGGCCACCCACCCTGCTTTGTTCCTTCGTGTGATATTCAAGTAAATCACAACTTCACCAAGAGTCTGGAAGTCATTATTACATTCTAATCTGAATATGGTACTCTAGGCTTTCAAAGCCAAGACATCTAAAAACAAGCCCAAGAACCACACGGGGGGGGGGGGGGGGGGCTAGGGTTGTGGCTCAGTGGTAGATCGCTCACCTAGCATGCATGAGGTACTGGGTTCGATCTTCAGCACCTCATAAAAGTAAAGATTGTGTCCACCTAAAACTAAAAAATAAATATTAAAAAAAAGAACCACATGTGGGCTGCACAAGCGTATGCACATTTGCTATGCTCTTCCTTCTTCACCATTTCCTCCTTGGCTGGGGCAAATACCAACCTTCCGGCATACCCATTAGTTTTCTAGTAACTTCCCCTGTTTCAGATTCAATCCTCACCATCATTTACTCAATACTTTAAAGGTACTACCTCTGTGTCCTCATTACTGGACTTTATATGTCCGGGAGAAGCTTAGCAGGAACATTTTGTATTCTATCTGAATCTTCCCTACCATAACAGTAGACATATTTATTCAGTAAAGATGAGCCAAGTCCCAGGTAGCAACTAGTTGGATGCCTGCAGTAAGGTATTAAACTTGAGTCAGCTAACTTGTGTTTTTAAAAATGAAGATAAGACAAACATTTATATTGATTTAGATTTATTTTAAGAATAAGATCGGGGCTGGGGATGTGGCTCAAGCAGTAGCGCGCTCGCCTGGCATGCGTGCGGCCTGGGTTCGATCCTCAGCACCACATACCAACAAAGATGTTGTGTCCGCCAATAACTAAAAAAAAAAAAATATTTAAAAAAAAAAGAATAAGATCACTAAGTTTTTGTATTACCTTATTAAGTCTTCATACCTATCTTACAAAGTAGATATTCCATTTTAAAATGAGGAAATACATAAGAGTGATCTGCCCAAAGTCACACAGCTATAAAGTGGCAGAACTAGAATTTGAATACAAATGTGGCTCCTGATAGACCCTTTTATCACTTTGCTCCATTGTCTCCTGTATTTGTTCACTTAACATTCCTGTTACTGAGCTGGGGTTGTGGCTCAGCAGTAGAGTGCTTGCCTTACTCATGTTAGGTGTTCATGTGGAGCCTCAGCACCACACAAAATTAAATAAACAAAATAAAGGTATTGTGTTGTCCATCTATAACTAAAATTATACACATATTTAAAAAATTATGTGTTATTTTTCCTGCATAGGAATTCAAGGTGGTGGTCAGATTATAAGGGAGATGACGCTCTAAAGACGGGCCTCTGGTCACATGGAAAGAAAACCAGTGGTTATCTCTCAGTGAGAGAGAAGACATGGTTACTTCAAGGGGAGTTAAATCATGAATTCATACCATAGGCAGGGCTGGGTCATCACCATGAAGGGGCTAATAATCTAAAGGAAAAGACATCTGTGCACAGAAAAATGGCTAATACTCAATTTAATAGAACAGATTACACAAAGAGTTCTGTTGTGTTATTGCATAGTAGGGTGACTACAAATAATAATGTACTGGATATTTAAAAAAAAAACTACAAGAAAGGATTTTAAATGTTTTTACCACATAGAAGTGACAAATGTTTGAGAAGACAGATGAGTTTTCCCTGATTCAAACAAATGTGTATTGAAATATCATATGGTACCACATAAATACATATAACTTTTGCCCTTTTCTTGGTGGGGGAGGTAGTCCTGGAAATTGAACCCAGAGGAAACTGTACTTCTGAGCTACATCCCGAGTCCTTTTCTTATTTTGAGACAGAATCTGATTAAATTGTGAAGGTTGGCCTTAAACTTGCAACACTCCTGTCTCCAGAGTTCCTGGGATTAAAGGCATGTGCCACCATGTCTGGTATTAAGATTGTGACAATTTTTTAAAAGCAATGAATTCAGAGGAGAAAGAGAAAAATCTCTATGAATTCATGAGCCGAGACAGGAAATTGACCGAAGAGATAAAATGATGAGTTTCTATCATTGAAAAACAGAATAGACTCAGGCAAAGAGAAGAACAGAAAAGGATACCATAAACCATGATTGGGAGGTCCAAAAAAATGCATTTTAGGGATTTCTTAGTAAAAACATTTTTTCCACATGCCCACTACAACCTATTTATGTCAACTTTAGCAAATCTCTTCAATTTCTTCTCCTTTCCACTGGACAATTTCATTAGCATTCAGTTTCTTTCAATCAACTAAAACACAAAGGCAAAAGTACTTCTGTTCTAGATAATGCCCCATTTCTCTCTCTTTCTCTCTCTCCCTCTCTCTCTCTCTCAATGGGAAATGTTCTTGAAAGAATTGTCTATACAGCCTGACTCCTATTTGAGGGCTTCAATTGTCTCTAGATCCCACTTTCAGGCAACTTCACACCAAACTGTTCCTATCAGGCCTCCAGTGACATCCAAGTGGCTAAATTTGGTGGTCAATTCTCAGTCTTCATCTTGACTCTGAAATTTTTGACTCACTTGATGCTTCTGTCCTTCATGAAATGCCTTGTGTTCTGGTTTTCAGGACTCTGAGCTCCCTTGCTTTTCACTCCACTACTGACCTCATTCTGTCTCCTGGCTTTAAATGCCATCTAGATACTAATAGTGACTCCCACATTAACATCTCCTGCCCAGATACCACCCCCTAATGCCACACTTGTGTATCCAATAGCCTATCTAGTGTTTTTCTAAAGATATCCAAAAGCATCCAAATTTTAACATATCCAAAATTTTGATCTACAATTCCTTACCCTTTTTCCCCAAAATCTACTCTTCTGCAAAAATCTTAGCAGGATCATTCAGCTCATCTGTTTTCTCCCCTTATATCCAGTTCCTCGAAACTCATGGTAGCTCGCCTTCCAACATACCTTAGAGTTTAGGGTTTTAAAACATTTTTCTATAGAATGAATCAGACACTGTGGTCCTATGTGCATATATGATAACACATCTGGTGTAATCCATGTACAACCAGAAAAATGAGAAGTTATACTCCATTTATGTATGATGTGTCAAAATGCATTCTATTGTCATGAACAACTAATTAGAACAATTTTTTTAAAAAAGCATATATTCTCTTAGAATCTGAAACACTAACTATAAAACATAAGAGCAACAACAACAAAAATGTTCAAAGGTAATCATTCCAACAGTGCTCCCTGATGTTTTTAGTTCCTGATTCCTAAATTCCAGGGCTTATCTGGATTTTTAGCCTTTGAACTACCTCATAGCTTTCCATTAAATCTTAGTTTTGTTTTGAAAAAAAAAAAAAAGTTCTTCTAGGATTATCTGAATTTACTTCATTCCTATCTCTCACCTGGATTATTACAAGCATCTGAATTAGTTTGTTTCCACTCCTCCAGTCTATTTGCAACACTGTAGCCAGCACATCCCATCAAGAGGCCAGATTAAAGCACACATCCACCAATGGCCTCCCAGACCTTTCCGTCTCACTCAGACCTACAACAACCACGGGATGTTCCCTGTATCTTGGTGTTTTCTGACCTAGTCTAATATATTCATTTATCCAGGCTGGGCCAGCTGCTCTGGCCACCTCCCACCCCTAGAACACCCCAGACACTTCTGTGCTTATCATTTGTATCCTCTGCTTATAATGTGCTCCTCTCAGGCATTTGTATGGGGAGAGTCCCTAATTTCTTCAGGACTTTACACATATGGCACTGTGTTCTGGATGCTTTCCTTGGCCACCCAATCTGTAATTCTGAACACTTCCTGTTATGGTTTTAATCTGGAATGCCCGATGCCAAAGTCTAATGTATACACAGATGAGGCTTTTAGGCAATGATTGGATCGTGGGCTCTGACCTCATCAATGGATTAATACATTTGATGGATTAGCCCATTAATAGCTGGATGGACTACTGGGAGGTGGGACAGAGTTGGAGGAAGTAGGTCACTGGGGTGTGCCTTGAAAGTTGAAAGTTTTCCTCAGCTATGCCCTTCCATTGTGATGGTTTGTCTCACCTCAGGCCCAAAGCAAAGGAGTCAGCTGACCATGGACTAAGACCTCTGTAACCATTAGCCAAAATAAATCTTCCCTCTTATAAGTTGTTCTTGCCAGATGCTCTGTACATGGCAACAGAAGGCTGACTAAACTTTCCAAAATGCCTACTTCCCTCTTAATTTTTCCCCTCTGCAGTTATCAGTTAGCATATAATAGAATTTACTTATTTACCTTATTTATTGTCTACTCCATTAGAATATAAGTTCTTCCATGATGAGACTTTACTATTATGTCTTCAAGTACCTTGAATGGTAACCAATAAATATTTTTTAATGAATGTATCTGATCAAGTGTTCTTTGTAAGCTACCCATATTTAACAGAATTTCTCTAAGGAGGAAATTATTTTATGTAGCCAATAAATCACTTGAAATTTAAGAGTTTTGTTATTTTTTTCCACCTCACATCTTCAACTATAAAGACAGATTTCAATGCATTCATCAGACCACAAAAGGAATAATAAAGATATCTTTTTGACTCATTTTCATTATTGCTAATCACAAGTCATGGAATTTTGTGTTATACATAAAAAATGATAATATTTTGATATTTATTTCAATGAGTTTGGGCAATACAGTACATATGTATATTAATCTGTTGAATGTGAAGAAATTTGGAGAATTTTTGAAATCCCTTTAAGAAAATACTCCAATTCATAACCAGAAGTGGTAGTGCTTGCCTATAATACAAGCTACTGGGGAAACTGAGGCAGGAGGATTGCAAGCTCGAGATCAGCCTTGCCAACTTAGAAAGAAAGGGTCTCTCAAGGACTAGAGAAGTAGCTTAGTGGCAGAGCACCTGCCTAAGATGTTCAACACCATGGGTACAATTCACAGCCCACAAAAATAAATAAATAAAAAGATAAAAAAGAAAACAATCCATAGAATGATGCACTTACTATAATAAAGATATGGGGGCTGGGGATATAGCTCAGTTGGTAGAGTGCTTGCCTCAAAAGCACAAGGCCCTGGGTTCAAGTGCCAGCATCACAAAAAAAGAATGGTTTAGCCAGGCATGCCTATAATCCCAGTGGTTTAGGAGACTGAGACAGGAGAATTGCAAGTTCAAAGCCAGCCTCAGCAATAGCAAGGCACTAAGCAACTCAGTGAGACTCCATCTCCAAATAAAATACAAAATATGCCTGGACATGTGGCTCAGTGACCAAGTACCCCTGAGTTCCATCCCCAGTACATCTGCCCAAAAAGAATACAGATATTATATTACATTACCTCTAAGTTTCCATCAATTTCCATCAATTGCACAGCTCACAACTGTATTATCAAACACTAAGAAAAAAAGAGAGCCAGGGGTAGTGGTGCACATCTGCTCCCAGCTACTCTGAGGGCTGAGGCAGGAGGATCACAAATTCAAGACCAACCTCAGCAACTTAAGTGAGATCCTCTTTCAAAATAAAATTTAAAATGAGGCTGGGGATGTAGTTCAGGGGTAGGGCACCTCTGGGTTCAATCCCCGCTCTCCTCAACACACATACACAGAAAAAAAGAAAAATTCAGTCCACTAAAGAATGACAAAATGTTTTTCTAAGAATTTTTATTCTATGCCTACTGAAGAGTTTTTTGGAAATTTGTTTAGCCATAAAGTTCCTTTATCTATCATTCTTGTGCCTTTGTTAAAAAGAAAATATGAGTGAAATAAATCTGGTAAGTCATTCCCAACCCTTCTTCAGTTCACAAGCTGACTCTTTGAAATGCTTTCCAACTCTATATCATTGATGCTCATGATTTTCCACCAATTTTATCCATTATACTCTCAGAGCAAATCAAATACTCCAGTCATCTCCCGGGTCTTTTCTGATCTTACTACCAAGTATCAAAGCAAGGTTTCCAATACTTAGCACTTAGAGTCTATCTTGAAATGCCCTGTTGGTTGAAATGCTGGGAAAGGGTTGCAGTTTTCTGGTCACATCACAGACACAACAACACAGGACTGCTGCTCCATCATTTCCAATGTAAAAGGTCCCATCCACAAGGGCCACATGCTAACCTTATTGGAGTCAGAGCCAGAGACTTGGGGGCTGCACTGAACTTGCTGCTTGGCCCTGGATATTTAATAACAGAAGACTCTTGCCCAGGAAATGGAAATTGGTCATGTTGACCCTGTGATTGACAGTTAATATAAGATGTCTGATATCCCAAGACAATTAATATATGATACCCTAAAATGCATCCCAATTTTAGAAATATTAATTGTGAATTTTTAAATTGATAACAAAAACGAAGTGAAATTTGTTGATGTATGTTAGGTATCAATAGGAAATCATTTAGTATTTTTTTTCCTGGTATGGGTATACTGAAACTCTCTTTGCTATTATATATGATATGCAAAATCATTTTTATTCCTTAATAGCATGTGAAGATTTGATTTTAGGCATTAGACCTTCAAACTAGTGTGAAAGCTGATTGCAGAGGTTAATAGAAGAAAACTGAGGTCAGCAGAAACAAGAGCCTTGCTTAGTCTAGGCCATGTGGAGAGAAAATGTCTCAGATTAGGTTAAGAGGAATGTCAGGGGTCAATTTAGTTTTGCCTGATCACTTGCAAATACAAGATTCTGTGAATATTCCAGATATTTGTTGTTATTGTTGGACTAAGTTAAATAATAAATGGTGCCTGGTGGGGTGGTGCATGCCTGTAATCCCAGCTACTCTGAGGCTGAGTCCAAGAGGATCACAGATTTAAGATGAGCCTCAGCAATTTAGCAAGACCCTCTTTTAAAACGTCTTTAAAAAGGACTGTGGGTGCAGCTTATCGGTAGACTACACTAGCATGTGCAAGGCCTCGAGTTTGATCCCCAGCAACATACACACACACAAAAAGTAAATGGCTCAGATAAACTTGTAGTTCACAGTTCAATATATATGTTAAAAAAAAGAGAAAGAAAACTCACATTAGATATCATTATTTAACATTTATTGAGTTCCTCAGGTCTTATAACAGGTTATGAAATACAGTATTAAAGATAATCCTATAATCCTCAGGAAACCCTAGCATGAAAAGAAGAGGCCGCCTATATTCTAAGCCAATTCACAGTCTCAGAAAACCTATTAAAATAGCTTGATACTATGCTCAAATTTCTTAGACTCCTTTGGTACAGGCAGGGATTAGAAACCTGGCTATAGAGAATGTTTCAGACCTGTACATGCTTAAATTTACTCTTAAATTTGAGATTGCAAGAGTTTTCCCCTGAGGGACGAAGCTGAGTGATTTTTCCCCCTTCTAGCATTGTAGTAATGCTAAAATAACAAAGCAAAAATAAATCATAGTAAATCAATTCACCCAATAAATAAATATGTCTCTTGGTCTTGCAGGGAAAGGGAAGAAATGAAAGTCGAGTAAGCACCAGCACTAGACTAGGCTCTTGATCAGGATCATCTCCTTTCATTCTTACCAAACATTTACAAGGTGAGTATTTGGGGAAATCAAGGCTTGGGAAGTTTAAGGAATGTGCCTGAGACCTGAGGTGACTGGCAGCAGGGCAGAAATTCGAACCCAGTCTGCTCAACCTCCCAAGCCTGTGCTCCCTACACCTTCACATCTACTGTCACATTGCCAGGTACAAGTATGAGGCTTTCTGTCTCCATATATCCCAGATTTCTGAAAGGGAGAAGTAAAGAAGACACAGATCCACACTGAAACAGAGGCAGAGATTCCATTTCTGTTTGCCCAGTAATAAGTGTAACAGTCTACCCACTGAACATAATGTACAATACACTCTATATCTATAGATTACTTTGCTGACAGTATTAATTAGATCCTTTCCTAGGACCCAATTTAGGACATTTTGGGGAACCTCTACCTTCCTTCTCTGCGCTAATCCTCTGCCCCATCAAACGGGATAATTGGGAGTGGAAAAACCGAATAGAAGACAATGTCTTCCCCACTAATTTTATAGCCTAGAGTCTTGGGGCTCTAAGTCAGATTTAATCCTGGAAAAACTCAGAAACTTCATCAAGCTTCACCCACTAATAGTGAGGAGTCTTGAAAATCCAACCACAATTCAGTGTGTTTTAACTACAGTATACTCACCTAGCACCTGTGGCAGGTCCATCCCTCAATAGAATGAGCCCCTAATTCTTTTCCAAAGGTGATTTTTTATTTCTTCTTTTCTAAGTTTTCTTATCCTATGTATCGAGACAGCAATTTCTTCCCCCTCCCTGTTAAGCTATTTATTGTTTATATCTCCAAATGTTGCCAGGTGTCAGCAACAAAATTAAAGAGGGACCATTCCAGTCTCTCCAAGCTGTTGCTGTAACTTAAGGTGCATCTCATATTCTACATTAGCAAGTTGCTGTGCAGTTGCATTTGTTCAAATATTCTGGACACTTTAAAGATGCCAAATGATTTACTGCTATCCAAGCCCCAAACACAGCTTCTGTCAGTACTGTGCACGGGTAAGCTGTTAATGCCTGAAGAATTGAGCCTGGGGGGATCGTGATTCAAGCTGAAACCCTTCACTAAAAGTGTCTGTTCTAGCTGGAGTGTACTCAGCTTTGTGTTGTGATAAAGCAGATAAGTAACTGTGCTTTCACCAAAGAAATGGAGAAAGTGCTTAAGGTAATAAAATCCCCATGCTGTTAAAAGCGGGCATACATGTACATACATCAACAGATTTAAATCCTTCATCTACAAAATGGGAATAATTTTGGTTAAGAGATAACTTGAGGGTGTAGGGGGGCTACTTTCATTATTGCCCTAACTTAAATGGCTTTAATCACAAAAGAAATCTTGAAACACAATAGTCCACTAGGTTTCATAACCCGGAAAGTATGTGAGTGGATATGTGAAGGGACAAGGGTCATGAAACACAAAGTGATTTGTTGTATTTTTCTGTATAATCCATTAAGAACAAGCCCATGTTTGGCCAGTGCATGTGAGGAACATAACCAGGTACTGGCATCTCCTTCCATTTCTGCAGTCAGTAGAAATGACAATAAGTCGTCAATGAAAAAAAAAAAAGAACCAAATCTCAAAGAGTGACCATGACACTGGGTGCTTGTAATCTCAGCAGCTCAGGAGGCTGAGGCAGGAGGATCATGAGTTCAAAACCAGTCTCAGCAATTCAACGAGGCCCTAAGCAACTCTATGTCACTAGATAAAATATTTTTAAAAGGGCTGGGATATGGCTCAGTGGTTAAGTGCCCCTTGGTTCAATATCCCTGATACAAAAAAAAAAAAAAAAAAAAAAAAGATCCCAACCAGAATAATTATAGAGAAGGAAAAGTTTATTTGCGGGCTCACAGTTTTATAGGTCTTAGTCCATGGACAGCAGGCTCCATTACTGGGAGGTCGAGGTGAGGCCAAACATCATGGCAGGAGAGTGTGGCAGAGAGAAGCCACTCACATGGTGGTAATCAGAAGCCGAGAAGTAAACTTCACTCACCAGACACAAGTATATAAGCCAAAGCCACACCCACAATGTCCACTTCCTCCAGCCACACCCCACCTGACTCTAGTTACCACTCTGTTAATCCCATCAGGGGGGTTAATTCACTGATTAGGTTAAAGCTGCAGCCCTATCATTTCTCCTCCAAACCTTCTTGCACTGCTTTTGAGGGATTCCGCGTATAAACCATAACAGATGACCATGAATCTCCCAAAGAATAAGCACTCATAAAGGCCTGCTGAGCGTGGTGGCACACACCTAACTATCATCCCAGTGATTTGGGAGGTGGAGACAGGAGGACGGTGAGTTCAAGGTCAGCCTCAGCAATTTAGCAAGACCTTCCACAATTTAGTGAGACTCTTTCTCAAAAAAAAAAAATAAATAAAAACCAAATAAATAAAGGACTAGGGATGTAGCTAAGTGGTAGAAGCTTCCCTGGGTTCAATTCCCAGTACCAAAAATTAAAATATAATAAAAAAAATAAAAATGAAGTTCTAATGAAAACAACCAACATTTGAAACTTGAACATACCATACAGGTCTTAGAGTTAATTGGGCATTTATTTGTAAGAGCTGTGGATGAAATTGGGGTGGGACATGAAAAAACGGATTTCTCTCTATTTGATTTGAACAATTTTGTATGCTGTTGAATTCTCACTAAAAGTTTTGGGAATGACTGGTTTTATATCAACTTTAAAGATAATGAAAGTAGAGTTTTGGGATATAGCTCAGTTGGTAGAGTGCTTGCCTCACTCGCATAAAGCCCTGGGTTTGATCCCCAGTAACCATGAAAAATAATACTAATAATGAAAATATGGTATAGGGGCTCTGATTTTGATCACATGTCAACACAAGCCTGACCAATCCCAAGACACATCATATATGCAGGTAGAAGAGATAGTTAAGCCCAGGTCTATCTGGCTATAGAGCCCACTCTCCCTCCGCTTTGTTTTGATAACCATTCTGTGAGGGGAAAATTAGCCTGTATTAATAATATTTTGAATATGGCTAGTTATACTTAAATGTGTTAATGTGTTTCAAAAGAAGTCTTTATAGCAAAGAGGATATGTCTAGATATCCAAGAATTAAAGCAAGTTCAAAGTCTTCAAATATTAGAAGAAACCCAGAAAATCATTTTGTGACTTTCTACAGAAGATCTACCAACTGAGCTACGTCCCCAGCCTGAGAATTGGCTCTTATAGAGAGAGGGAAAAAAATGGATTTTTAGAGAACAAAGAGGAGATAAGCAAAGTTGTGGTCATGTTTGTTTATGCAGGTGCAAGTGATAATTTCCATCGTTTTCATGACCATGAAATTCCCCTGGAGAAGAAAGCAATGGTAGCCACATTTTCCAGAAGTTGTTGCTTTTAGTCAGATAAGATAAGCTCCGCGCAGCCTTCTTTCTGCATCCATTGAATCTCAAATGTCTTCAATTTAAAATAATCTTCATATTAATCCTGAGGTTTCAAGTGGATCCCCACAACATATAGTAGGCTAACTTCTGGGCTGTTTATTATAGATATTGAAATTGGATTCCTGGAAACAGATGACTTATTTTTCTCCTCCACCTCCTCCTCCTCCTCCTTCCTCCTTTTCCACTTTTTCTTCTTCCTCCTCCTCCTTCCTCTTTCCTCTTTTCTCCAGTAGTGGAGATTGAACCTGGGGGTGCTCTACCACTAAGCTATATGCCCAGCCCTTTGTGTTGTTTATTTTGAGACCAACAGGTCTCAAACTTGTGGTTCTTCTGCCCTGTCTCCTTGTAGCTTGAATTACTGGTCTCTTTTTCTTTTTTTTAACCTTTTTTTTTTTTTTTTTTTTTTTAGAGAGAGTGAGAGAGAGGGGGACAGAGAGAGAGAGAGAGAGAGAGAGAGAGAGAGAGAGAATTTTAATATTTATTTATTTTTTCTTAGTTCTCGGCAGACACAACATCTTTGTTTGTATGTGATGCTGAGGATCGAACCCGGGCCACACGCATGCCAGGCGATTGCGCTACCGCTTGAGCCACATCCCCAGCCCTACTGGTCTCTTTTTCTAAGAACATGTTGTCCTGAATGTAAGCATTTGCTCCTGTGCTTTAAGGTAATTTAGAGTGAATATAGAACACTTTCAGCATACTCGGTTGCTCCTATTTGTCTCCATTTTAATTGTGCTGCATTCAGACTCTAATTGAGGAAGAACGATGATTCTTAGCCAAGGAGTATGTATGTAATGAAAGTGGATAGAAGAGAGAAAATTCTAAAGGAAATAAGGGTGGACTCAGGATGAGGGTAAGGAGATCTTACAATGACTGGTTGTCTGGCTTTAACAACAACAGTCACACACACACACACACACACACACACACACACACACACACAAGTCTTGGGGGGTGTTCAGCCAGGCATTAGAGAGAGAGGCAGAGAGAAATAGGTAGAAAAGGAAAAGACACTGAGGTAGAAATATTTTTTTTTAATTTTTTTTAAGAGAAAGTGAGAGAGGGGAGAGAGAGAGAGAGAGAGTTTTTAATATTTATTTTTCAGTTCTCAGCGGACACAACATCTTTATTGGTATGTGGTGCTGAGGATCGAATCCGGGCCGCACGCATGCCAGGCGAGCGCGCTACCGCTTGAGCCACATCCCCAGCCCGGTAGAAATATTTTTAATGAATATTTATTTAACTTCTTTCTCTCCAAAATGATTACAACAAACCAATGTTCTTCTGTCTTTTACCAACTCCAAATTAGGGTTTTCTATCATTCTGAGACTAACTGTGAGGTCTCATCCTCATTAAGAGAGGGTGTTGAGACTTATAGGTCAAAATCAGTTGACCAAAGCAAAACAACAAATTGCAAGATAAATAAAAGGTAAAAAGCAAGTGCTTTGAATGGTGTTGGGGTGAGAAGTGTATAGTGAAAATCGCCTTTTCCACATGACTTACTTCATAACTAGATATCTCTAAACAGACTACAATCTTCAGACCTTCATCTTAATTTTTTCAAAAAGAACGTCAGTTTACTACATGTAATATGCAGCGTCTGTAAGAGGAGAGTGGCAGAGAGTCAAGACTGACTTGTCTTGGGAAGAAAACGTTGAAATGTGCTTGAGATAGGAAAGGCTAATTGGCACCCAACTTAAAATTCTCAGGAAATTAGCCTACAGTGCCAGGCCATTAGCTCTTACCAAGAAACACTGGAAGACAGAACATATGTGCTATGCTTGAAAAGGGCAAAAGTTATGTTCCTTTTTAATGAGAAATCGTGATGGCCCTGTAAAATACAGAAGATTCAACTTTCCATAGAGTCCCTAGAGGATGCCAGATTTATTCTTCACATCATCAGTGCATAAACAACAGTGGTCCAAGGACAGAAGGATGCTCAGCCTGACTCTATGAAAAGAAATCTCAAGGAATCCATTAGCTCTTCTCTGATGTCGACCTGCCAGACTGTGTAGACAAGGCGAACACAACTGATAGAATATTGATGGACTGGAATAAGATTTTAATTCTCAAATACAAAAATGTTTATAGTACAGAGATTGTAAAACATAGGCAAAGGCTTTGTATGTGAAGTGCTTAAACGTTTAAAAACTCAATCTTGCTAGAAGGGGTATCATTATTTATTTATTTATTTATTTATTTCAAGGAGGATTCATTTATTTATTTCTTCCCTTCCCTTCCCTTTTGTTTTTAGAGTAGCCCATTCAAATTAAAAAAAAAAAAATGGTCACACCTGAAGCTACCACAAGTGAGCAAACAGCACCTTCTCAACCCGATGATGGCTGGATTTCATTCTCTTTCCATACCCATCCCTGCCCTCCATCCTTGTGTAGGACACAACTATGTTAGCAGGTAGCCTGACTGCCACCTCCTCTATCATCTCTCTTACTCCTTTGTCCTGCCTCGTATTTCTAAACAGAATATCACAGCTTGTAACAATACTCTACTAATTAGCTTACTTTTTCTTTTTAGCCTCCTTACTCTGTACTACTAAACTACATACTCTATGTATAACTTACACATATTCTAAACACGCTCCATGATGATGAGGGCTTTCATCTGTTTTGTTCACTTGTGTCAACAGCATTTGCTACCTCTGACTCATCATGATGCTACCCAACAAATACTACATGAAGGGAAAAAACTATAGAGGAAATGGATCAGAACCCAATGGGATAATGAAGGCAAGTCAGTTTTGAAGGCAAAAAGGAACAGGATGTCCCAGTTATCATTTGGCTTGTCAAAAATGTCCTACCACTATGACCGAAGTCAAGAGATGGTCAACTGGGACTCCTTGCCCTTGACCTGAGAACGACTTCATAGCACTTAAATCTACCTGCTTCCTCTTCCATTGGTCCTCCTCTTTGCTCAGCTTTAATTCTAATACCAATACCATTTCTAAGACAGTGTGACAAGTTCGCCCTCTAGTGATTTGCCACTCTGCAAAAGACCGTGAAGCCAGGATAAACTGGGCACACTGGCCTCATCACTTCAGATGGCTTAAAAGTCACATTTGGGGTGGGAGTAGAGTTCAGTGGTAGAATGTGTGCTTAGCATGCCTGAGGCCTTGGGTTCGATGCCAGCACACACACAAACAACAAAAAAGAGTCATCCTTTTGGAAAAATTTCCAGGATATTTTCATAAAAAGTTACAACTAAAGCCCACTATTTTAAGGGGAGGGAAGAAGAGATAGGTGGAGGCTTTATTCAAAGACTATCAAAAGAACTATCACTAAAGTTTGAGGATGATGTTCATTTCTCTTTTCTTTAGCAAAACAAACATTCCCAATTCTCTTCCATCTTAACAAAACTCTAAAAAACAAAAAAAATTTAAATGCCTTTCCTTGACCTTATACCCTTTCCAATTACCCCAATCTCTTTTTCTCTCACAGTCATATTTCAGGATAAAGTGACCTTGAGACACTGTCTTCTCTTTCTTACCTCCCAATACATTCATTTCAATTCAGTTCCTTTGGGTTTCTCCTCACATGCATTCTCTCTGACCCTCCTCCTTCTCTTCACCAGACTGTTCTTTCTAAATTTTTTTCTGGATCTTTTTGCTCAGCTTTCAGATGATGGTTATCCCTTCTTAGCCTTTCTTCTTATTTATTTATTCCTTTACTTATTTATTTGTACTGGGGAACACAGTACACTGAGATACATTCCCAGACCTTATTTTTATTATATATATATATATATATATATATATATATATATATATATATATATATATATATTATATATATATTTTTTTAATTTTGACATAGCATCTTACTAAATTTCCAAAGATGGCCTAGAACTTGTGATCCCCCTGTATCAGCCTCCTGAGTCATGGAATTACAGGCATGCACCACTGTACCCAGCAGCCTTTTCTTTATATACTATTCATGGACAATGATATTTACTCATTGGAATCAACTCATGAATCCAGCTCAAATCTCTCTGCAGATTTTCAGATTAATATCCTTCTTGTGGTCATCTCCAGTTAGATAGGGTTTAGTCACATGAAAATTAAATCTATCAATTGGATAAAATACCTAAATTGACATTTTTCAAAAGAAACATACAGCCAGGTATGTGGTGCACACTTGTAATCTCAGCAACTCAGGAGGCTGAGGCAGGAAGATTACAAGTCCAAAATCAGCCTCAGCAACTTTAGTGAGGCCCTGTGTCAAAAAATGAAAAGGGCTGGGAATGTGGCTCAGTGGTTAGGTGTCCCTGGGTTCAATCCCCAGTACTAAAAAAAAAAAAAAAAAAGAAAAGAAAAGAAAAGAAAGAAAGAAAAACTGTTCAACATCCATAGTTATCAGGATGGTACAAACCAAAAATACAAAAGATGAAAATAGAAGAGAGACTAGTAGAGGAAAGGCACCAGGGGGAGAACTGATAGGAAAAAAAGTGGAGGTACTGAGAAATGAAGTTGACCAAATTATGTCATGTGCATATATAGAAATGCAAAACTGAGTCTCACTGTTATGTACAATTTTAATACACTCGTTTAAAAGGAAGAAGAAAAAAAAGGTAGGGGGTATAGTTGGGTGGTAGAGGTCCTTTCTAGCATGCATGAAGCCCCAGGTTCATTCCCCATGGCCTTGAACATAGATAGATAGATAGATAGATAGATAGATAGATAGATAGATAGATAGACAGATAGACAGATAAAGTTAAATGATTCATTATCAAAATAAAAAAAAAAAAGATAAGTGTAGAGGTTGGGTTGGGGATATAACTCAATTGTATATGTCTGCCTCACATGCACAAGGCCTTGGGTTCAATCCCCAGCACTACACACACACACACACAAAAAGTAAAGAATTCTTTTAGGAATAATGGTGGAATGAATTAGACATCATTACCCTAAGTATATGTATGAAGACACAAATGATGTGAAAATACTTTGTGTACAATGACTTGAAAAATTGTGCTCTACATGTGTAATATGAAGTGAAATCAATTGCATTCTGCCATCATGTAAAACAAATTAAAATAAACAAATAATTTAATAAAAAAAAAGATAAGTGTTGGTGAGAAGATGGAGAGAGAAAAGGATTGTTGGTGGAAGTGTAAGTAAGTACAGCCATTGTGGGAAATACCATGAATGTTCCTCAAAAAATTAAACATAAAACAACCACATGATCCAACAATTACATAACTGGGTTTATGTCCAAAGGAAATGAAATCAGTATGTTAAAGAGACATCTGAACCTCTGGAGAGGGAATAGGGGTGGGAGGGAAAGGGAAGGAGAAGGAAAATAGCATGGATGGTGAAAGGAGACCCTCATCATTATACAAAATACATGTATGAAGATGTGAAAAAAAAGAAAGAAAGAAAATGCAAAAAAGGAGGGGGGAGGATTAAAAAGAGAGAGAGAGAGACATCTGAACTCCCATGTTTTTTGCAACACTATTTACAATAGCCAAGATATTAAGTCAACCTACATCTCCAACAATGAATGAATAGATTTGAAAAATGTGATATGTATGAAATACTATTAAATAATAAAAAGAATCAAATTCTGTTATTTGGGGTAATGTGAAGAAACTTAGAGGACATCATGTTAACTGAAAGAAGCAAGTGTAAAAAGACAAAAACTGCACGATCTCACTCATGTGTATTCTAAACAGCAGATCTCAGAAGAATTGAGAGTGAAATAGTAGTTGCAGAGGCTGAGGAAGGAAGAGGGAAGGCAAGGATGGGGAAACATTGATTAATGAGTACTAAGTTGTAGTTACAGAAAGAAATGTTGGTATTCTACTGTATAGTAGGGTGAATATAATAATAATGTACAATTTTTGTAAAAAAAAAAAACTTAGTAAGGTGACTGTAATAATATAAAATTTCTTTGTAAAAAATATATTAGGTTGACTATAATATAATAATAATATATAATATTTTTTGTAGGCTGGGGCTTAGGGTATATATCAGATGGTATAGTACTTGCTTGCATATAAGGCCCCAGTTTCTGTACCCAGTACTGCAAAATAAATACATGAATAATGGGATAAATAAAATATAAAAGTTCAATGAAGGGATTTTTTTCCAGTTTTAAGCCACAAACCCAGGACCTCCTGTTTGATGGGACAGCACTCTACCACTGAGCTCTATCCTCAAGTCTAAAAGAAAGGGCTTTGAAAGTTTTCACCTAAAGAAGAGATAAATGGTTGAAGAGATAGACGTGCTTACACCAATTTGAACATTACACAAGGTATGCCTGTATTGAAACATTACATGGTACCCTGTAAATATATACAATATTTAAATTTCTTTAATTTAAAAAATGACTTTCATCATGGAACTGGAAGTTGGTCTGGGTGAGTCAGTGAGACAGCAGTAAGGGTACGCAAAGGCCCAGGACATCACTGTACTGTACACTACTCTAGATTTTATGCACATTGAACATTTAGGCTGCTTTAATTTATTTTTTAAAAAACTCTTTCCTCAGTAATATACTAACCCTGGCTCACAGCAATTTTCTTTAAAACCTTTTTAAGTTTTTAAAAGCTTTTAGCCAGCTACAGTGGTGCACACCTATAATCCTAGCGGCTCAGGAGGCTGAGGCAGGAGTATCCCAAGTTCAAAGCCAGCCGCAGCAAAAGCGAGACACTAAGCAATTCAGAAAGATCCTGTCTCTAAATAAAATACAATATAGGGCTGGGAATGTGGCTCAGTCATTAAATGCCCTTGGGTTCAAGCCCTGGTATGAGGAAAAAAAAAAAGGTTTTTTTTTGTTGGTGTGGGGGGCTATTAGGGATTGAACTCAGGGGCAATCGACCACTGAGACACACCCCCAGCCCTATTTTGTATTTTATTTAGAGACAGGGTCTTACTGAATTGCTTAGGACTTCACTAGGTAGCTTAGGCTGGCTTTGAACTTGTGATCTTCCTGACTCAGCCTTCCCAGACCCTGTGATTATAAGCATGCACTACCATGCCCATCTCAAAACTTTGACTCTTTTTTTTTTTCTTAGTAACACTTATAACTGAAACATGTTGTGGCTCATGTCTGTAATCCCAGCAACTCAGGAGGCTAAAGCAGGAGGATTGCAAGTTTGAGGCCAGCCTCAGCAATTTAATAAGGCCTTAAGCAACTTAGTGAGACCCTGTCTCAAAATAAAACATATAAAGGGCTGGGGATATGACTCAGTGGTTAAGCGCCCCTGGGTTCAGTCCCTGATATCAAACACACACACATGCTGTACAGTTGTACAAAAACATTTTCTTTATTTCTTTATTCCATAAGCGTTTTAGTATGCATAACTTTTTTTTCTTTGCTTTTTAAGCTTTTTTCATTAAAAACTAAGGCACAAACATGCACACGATCCTAGGCCTCCAAAGGGCATGGATCCTCAATGTCACTATCTTCCACCTCCACATCTTGTCCCACTGGTAGATCTTCAGGGCTGGCAGCACGCACGGAGCTGTCGTGTCCTGTGATGACCAGGGCTTCCTCTGGAATCCCTACTAAGGATCAGCTAAGGCTGTTTTATGGATAATTAATTTTTTTAGTAAGTAAAAGGAGTACACTATAAAATAGAAATGAAAAGTATAAAATAGTGAATACATAAAGCAGTAATGTAAAGTACCGTTAGCAGCATTATTTGCCATACATAATTGTGCTTGCTGTGCTTTTGTAAGACCGGCAGCACAGCTGGCTTGTTTGAACCATCATCACCATGAACTGCACTCTGAAGTTATGACGGTTTGCTTTCACCAGGTGATAGGAATTTTTGGACTCCATCATAAATTCTAATATCTGAAACATTTGGCCTCTTTACACGTGGGAGTAAGGATGTACACAGTGAAGACGCTGTATCATTGCACATGGTACTTATCACATTGCAGTTTGCGATTGGTATTCTGCACATGAATTATATTAGCATCTAACCTTCTCCCTGTATTCCTCCAGTCATTACTTCTTTCTTCCTTCTCAGAATTAACCATTCACCAATTTCTGGAGTTTAGGATCTACTTGAATTCAAGTTTGACTTACATGAGATCCTGTTGGCATTTCATTCATTTGCCAACCAATGGTAAAGCTGGGATCCAAATTTGACTCTGTTTACAGAGTTTATGTATTTTATGTTATTGGTGTTTGTTTCCGTTCCCTGCTGACATTGCAGAATTTCTAAGAAAAAGAAAGCATAGTTATTTTTTCAGAACACAAATGTTCCCACACTGCACCTTGGCAGAAAAGAAAATGCCCTCACAACTAAGCAAAACGTCTAAATAAAAACAGACATAAAATTAAATTGTTGACTAAATAATGAAACAACCAGCTTTTGCCTCATTGGATGGACATGAGCATTATGTATAAGGTATAAGTAGTTGCCAGGCATGGTGGTGCACACCTGTAATCCCAGCAACTCCAGCAGAAGGATCATAAGTTTGAGGCCAGCCTTAGCATCTTAGGCCCTCAGCAACTTAGCATGATCCTGTCTCAAAATAAAAAAAATAGAAAGGACTGGGGATGTAGCACCCCTGGATTCACTCTTCATAACAACAAAAACTGATAAAAGCAATATACCAGGAGCCAAGGGTAATTAGGCGCATGTTTAGCATGAACAAAGCTCTAGTTTCAATTCCCACCATTTCCCCAAAAAGAATTGTGTATATATGTGTTTATAGGGGCTAGAGATATAGATCAGTTAGTAGAGGGCTTGCGTTGCACGCACAAGACCCTGGGTCCAATCCACAGCTCCATAAACAAATAATAAATAAATAAATAAATAAATAAAATACATGTTTGTATATGCAAATACATATATAGTATATATATATATATATATATATATATATACACATAAACACACATACACATGTTATATAGAAAGAGAATGAGGTCATTCCCAACCCTG
Source organism: Spermophilus citellus (assembly GCF_964194105.1). Taxonomy (NCBI): domain Eukaryota; kingdom Metazoa; phylum Chordata; class Mammalia; order Rodentia; family Sciuridae; genus Spermophilus; species Spermophilus citellus. The sequence goes on along the minus strand of NC_138188.1, from coordinate 94,860,264 downwards.
TGTCTGAAAGAACCTGTATCTTTCTGCAAATTTGGCACAAATTCATTTAGCAGCACAAACTGCCCTGAATCTATATGAAATGTTAATGGGTTTGGACAAATTACAGTATCCCAGACCTCACTGGGTATGTCATATAATGTGGCATATATAGTATACCATGTTATCTGGTTTTTAAAATCATATAAATTCTAATATCTGAAACATTTGGCCTCTTTGGACCCGGGAGTAAGGATGTACACAGTGAAGATGCTGTATCATTGGTATGACAAGTACAAGTTCTTTTCCCCCACCATTTACCTTAACTGAAAAAAAAAAGAAAGAAAGAAAGAAAGAGAGAAAGAGAGAGAAGAAAGAAAGAAAGAAAGAAAGAAAGAGAGAAAGAAAGAAAGAAAGAAAGAAAGAAAGAAAGAAAGAAAGAAAGAAAGAAAGAAAGAAAGAAAGAAAGGCTGTTAATGTACACATAGGCTTTTTTTTTTTTTTTGCATAATTTTTACAAAATGACACCCGGCACAGATGCACATATCTGTAATCCCAGAAATTTGGAAGGCTGAGGCAGGAGGATCACAAGTTTAAGTCTAGCCTGGGAAATTCAGTGAGACCCCGTCTCCAAATAAAATTTAAAAGAGCTGTTACATTACCAAGATATAAATCTAAAAAGGACCACCAGGTGTGGTGGTCCATGCTTGTAACCCCAGCAATTTGGGAGGCTGAGGCAGAATGATCACAAGTTTTAGTCTAGCCTCAACAATTTAATGAAAACCTGTCTCAAATAAAATACTAAAAAGGCTGGGGATGTAGCTCAGTGGTAGAGCACACCTGAGTTCAATCCCTAGTACCAAAATAAATAAATAATAAAAAGATCAAGTTAGATTATAAAAATATCACAAGAAAGTGCACCTAATCCTCAACAATTGGATATAGATTATGTGAAATTATATTTTTTCTTATGTAATAGTATATATGAGTTCAAAAGGAAGCTATCACAGTGAACACACACAGTGAACACACCAGGATTTGAGAAAAACCCTTACTTTTCTCTAAATATCCTTTTATGTTATTTTAATTTTTCCATGTGAGAATAGTAGCAATTAGGGGCTGGGGATGTGGCTCAAGCGGTAGCGCGCCCGCCTGGAATGCGTGCAGCCCGGGTTCGATCCTCCAGCACCACATACAAACAAAGATGTTGTGTCCGCCAATAACTAATAAATAAATAGATATTTTTTAAAAAAAGAATAGTAGCAATTATATTTTTTAAAGCTTTGAATATAATATCAGTATTATCTAGTGATTAAAATTGAAAAACAAAAAGCAAAGCTGCAATGAACTCACCTCCTTGGGCACATTTTTTTTTTGGTTGCCAGTTTACCAGGCACTGTGTTAAGAGTTGTACATTCTGGGGCTGGGGATGTGGCTCAAGCGGTAGCGTGCTCGCCTGGCATGCGTGTGACCCGGGTTCGATCCTCAGCACCACATACCAACAAAGATGTTGTGTCCGCCAAGAACTAAAAAAAAAATAAATATTAAAATTCTCTCTCTCTCTCTCTCTCTCTCTCTCTCTCTCTCTCTCTCTCTCTCTCTCTCTCTCTCCCCCTCCTCTTTCACTCTCTCTTAAAAAAAAAAAAAAAAAAAAAAGTTGTACATTCTGCAGGGCATGGTGGCACACACCTGTAATCCCAGTGACTCAGGAAGCTGAGGAAGGAAAATCGTGAGTTCAAAGCCAGCTTCAGCAAGTTAGTGAGGCCCCAAGTAACTCAGTGAAACCCTGTTTCTAATAAAATATCTAAAAGGGCTAGGGATGTGGTTCAGTAGTTAAGTGCCCCTGCGTTCAATCCCTGGTACCAAAAAAATAAAAAGTTTTACATTCATTTTTTCATGTTTGTGTAATTCGATGTCTTCATTGTAACCTTGGAACACAGGTAGTATTGCCCCCCTCACACACACACATAGACAAGGAAATTGAGAGAGAGAGAGAAAGAGAGAGAGAGAATAGGGGGAGAATTGAAAGCAGATTTTCTGGCTCAAAAAGTGGGGATGTGGCTAAGTGGCAAAGTGCTTGCCTGTCATGAGAAATGCCCTATGGATCCTTAATACTGTAAAAAAAATCAAGCACATGCCATGTGTGGTGGCACACTCCTATAATCCCAGCTACTCAGGAAACTGAGGCAGGAGGACCTCAAGTTCAAAGCCAGCCTCAGCAACTTAGCTGAGATCCTGTCTCAAAATTAAAAAATGAAAAGAGGAAGACAGCTGATCAAACAGGAGCTGAAGAGGTGGTATTTGAGCTGAATGAGGGAGCAAGCCATGAGGCTACGCAGGATGAAGTATTCCAAACAGAAGGAACAACAGGTAGGAGACCTTGAAGGGACAGTCTAGCCTATAGAAGGAACAGCTCCAATGACTGTGCCCTGAAGCAGTGTGAGTGAGTCAGAAGAGAGTGGCAGGGAGATTTCAAAGAGGCAGGCTAAAGACCATGTGAAATTAAAAGCTTTATAATGCATTTATATTTTACTCTAAATTTTAATGGGATTTTCAGGATTCATATTTTAAAATGTCTGGCACTCAAATATTGAGCACTGACTTAATGGCAGGCATTGAAACCATTATAAGAATGAGCTGGTATCCAGAGTTGATATCTGTCCAGGCCTCCCCAACAGCACAGGCAACTCTTGTGACTGGCTGAAAAGGCAGAATACCAGACTCTGCCCCAGACTGACTGAAACGGGATCTGTCTCTTGGGGCAGGAGGTGTAACTCAGTGGTAGGGGGCTTGCCTGGCCTGCACAAATCCCCAGATTAGAGATTCTCAACCTGAGTGGATGGATAGATGGATGGATGGATGGATGGATGGATGGATGGATGGATGGATGGATGGATAAATGGAAGGAAAGATCTGCATCTTAGTAAGTTCCCCCAGGGATTCATGAGAATCTTAAAATTTGAGAAGTGCTACGGAAGTCAGGGGATTTCAAACTTAGCTGCATTCTGGAAACCAATTAAAAAAAAAACAAATAACAACAACAAAAGAAACTATTTTCTGGGTCACCCAGAAAGGCTGGAATACTGGTTTGTGATACAACCTTATTATCAGAAATGTTGAAAGGCACTTCTATTCCAGAGGTTGAAAGCTACTGTCCTAAAGCCACAGGGGGATGTGATTGACAACTGTTTCTCATGCTCAGATGATTTCCCATGCTCCATTTCTCTTTATTTCCCCTTGTCGGCAGTTCTCAGGGATTCCCCTTGTTTTCCTTTCTTTGGTCACTAACAAAAGTAATTCTCTCCCCAGGGATTCTCAGGAGTGACCTACTGAGAATGGCAGACTTGTTGGGCCTGGAGACAAACACACTGGCTTTTAATGTTGAGTTAAAGGCTCTATATTTGGGAAAAAAAGGTTGTCAAATAAGCTAACACTGATATGACAAACCCCAGTGTGAGCACTCCAGTGACATTCCCCTCGGCCCAGTCGTGGAGACTGAACCCAGGTTTGGACACTCTACCACTGAGCTGTCTTGCCCAGGCTTTTATATTTTTGATTTTGAGATAGAGTCTGGCTATGTTGCCTAGGCTGTCCTTGAATTTAGGATGCTCCTGCCTCAAACCTCCTGAGTTGCTGGGATTACAGGAGTGTACGACACCCAGCTCAGCCAGTGACACGCCTGGTTTTCTTCTCCAGTACTGGTCACTTCACTGTGGGTGGGGGAAAAAATGAGGTTGCTGGTAGAACAAGATAGGAAACAGATGGAAATGGGAGGGCGCTGGCCTCAGAGTTTGAATTTCTGAGGTTACCAAAGCACCTGGTAAGAGTAAATTTGACTTCAAATCTGGACCTGAATACAGTCCCAAATGCAATCATGAAGAAATAAGTTTTGAGATACTGGGCCAGAACATCTGGCCAGCTCGGTCCGTAGAGCATGAGACCTACTATCTCAAGGTCATGGGTTTAAGCCCCATGTGGAGGTGTGAATCTTAGCTTTAATTTACAGAAATTGTTTATACCCAAGTTTTTATCAGCCAACCCACCCCAAGTAAAATAAAGAAACTATTTTCTGGAAATTTAAAAATAAACAACAACAACAAAACCAGGCTCAGTGGTCTACTAGTGTAATGGCAGCTAATGGGAAGACTAAGACAGGAGGATTGCTGAGTTTGAGGTACACCTGGAGAGTAGCTAGAACCTGTCTTAAAACAATTAGTGTTTCTTTGCTTTTTTCCTGGTGCACTATTGGGGATTAAACTCAAGCATGTTTTACCACTAAGCTAAATCCCCCCCCCTTTTTTTTTTTTTTTTTTTTTGAGACAAGCTCTCACTCCCGTTACTCAGACTGGGCTTAAACTTGGGATTCATCTGTGTCAGCCTCTCCAGTAGTGCCCAGTTATCCCTCCCTTAATAAAGTATAATAAAGTGATTTATTTTCACATTAGACTTCTGATTTGGGATGAGATGGTGTAAGGGGAAAAAAGATTTTTCCAAATTGTCACATCGTCATTTAGCCTGGTTTGCACAGTACTACAAAATATTTAGTTTAAATTGACTTTCTAAAATAGATCATTACTTATTTAAGGGAAAGACTGAAGACAGCATTTGAATTTCTTTAGGTTTTCTAAACTTTGAGCCTCAACAAGTATTTATTTTGAATCTGCAGCTTGACGTTTGTAAGCAAAAACATTGAAACAAACTATGCCTGAAGGATCAAAATACAAGGATGAAAACTTCATGCAAACACAAACCTCATTCAAGGCTAATCTAAAAATTATTGGATTGGGAGGGAACATAAATTTAGGATTTATTTCCCTTATTTAAGGTAAATATTATTATTCACTAATCAAGGGCCAGGGGTATATAGCTCAATGGTAGAGCTCTCTCTGAACTAGCATGAATGAAACTCTGAATTACATCCCCAACACCACAAAAATTAAACACATACACACACACACACACACACACACACACACACATCAATGCTACAAACTAACTCACATTTTATGAAATAATTTTGCAGTGCTAAATTGTAAAGAGGACCAGGCCATGTGGGGATGTGCATCTGTAACCTCAAGGACTCCAGAGGCTGAGGCAGGAAGATCGTGAGTTGGAAGCCAACCTCTCAGCAAATAAGCAAGACTCTAAGCAACTTAGTGAGACCCTGTGTCAAAATAAAACATACAAGGGGATGGGGATGTGGCTCAGTAGTTAAGTGCCCCTGGGTTCAATACCAGGTACCAAAATAAATAAGTTTTAAAGATGGGTTTAAAAATGAGCTAGAGGTGGGAAATGAGTTTATCACAAATCCTTGCCTTTTACAATGATGATGTATAATCTGACTTTTTCCTAATATTCAAATTGTGAGGAGAAAAAAAATCTCACTTTTTGAGTCCCTTCAATGATATTCTTATGATGGCTTTGAGTCTGAGCCAAGAGTAATTGTAATTTGTAGGAATGAAGCTCCCTCATCCTGTAGCATCTGGAACTCTGTAAAGGGACTTGCTCATTTCGGCAGTCACATTGCCATCATCAGTACATTCCCAATACTCTGGATTTAGCTCCTGTCCCAAGGATTCATTCGCTTATCTACTATTTCTACTACCATCTTGAGCATGTTTAATGCAATCAAAAACTACATTATATGGGCATTATATTCTCATGCCTTGTTCCTAACCAAGTTTATCCTGCCTTAAGGCTTTAGCACCGCTCTGTGCTCTGTTGAGAACGTTCTTGTCTTAGTTCTTTTGTAATTCGTACTTGCTGTTGGATTCTCCATTTATATGTTTTCTCCTCAGAGCACCTTCACTTAACCACCCAATCTACTCAGCCCCTCGGACACTCTCCATCATATCAGTCAGTGTTATTCTCCCCAGCAATTGCTCTGTCTAAAATGATTTGGTGGGTCTGTAGCTCCTAGGTAGAGCACTTGCCTAGTATACATGAGTTCCTGGGTCCGATGTCCAGTACTGCAAAAATAAATAAACAAAACTTTCAAAATTTAATTGATTTTATTTCTTTATCTCTCATTCCACTGGAATGAAGCTGTTTCTTCATGGATCCTCATCTGGAGCATTTCTAATTGTATACCCAGGGTCTAGAATTGAATCTGGGACATAGATGCTCAAAGAATAGTGTTCTCTACCTTTCAACAACAACAACAAACTGTTGATTTGACTTTACCACCAGATCAATAGTTTGAGTTATAGCCAGACATGGTGATGCATGCCTGTAATGCCAGTGACTGGGGAAGCTGGGGCAGGAGGATCACAATTATGAGGCTAGTCTCAGCAGCTAAGCAAAGTCCTAAGCAACTTAAAAAAAAACATTAGTGATACCCTGTCTCAAAAAAAAATAAATAAATAAAAAGAGTTGGAGATGTGACTCAGTAGTAAAGCACCTCTGGGTTTAATTCATGGTACCAAAAAAAAAAAAAAAAAAAAAGAAAGAAAGAAAGAAAGAAATAAAACATTATGAATCCCCTACATTTAATTCATCAAAGACAACAGAAATTTCTTGGTCGTCTAGGTACGGCAGCACATGACTGTAATCTCAGCTATCCTAATCTCAGCTATCCAGGAGGCTGAGGAAGGATGATGGCAACTTGAAAGCCAGCCTAGGCAATTTAGTGAGACTCTGTCTAATAAAAGAAACAAAAATAAAGGTCTGAGCCAGGCACAGTGGCTGTCATCCCCGCAGCTCAGGAGGCTGAGTTGGGAGGATCTCGAGTTGAAAGCCAGCCTCAGCAAAGGCGAGGCGCTAAGCAACTCAGTGAGAGTCTGTCTCTCAATAAAATATAAAATAAAATAGGGCTAGTCATGTGGCTCAGTGGTTGAGTGCTCCTGAGTTCAATCCCTAGTACCCACCCCCAAAAATAAATAAATGAATAAATAAAGTTCTGGCCAGGCTGGGTGGCATGCACCTGTGATCCCAATGGCTTGGGAAGCTGAGACAGGAGGGTCCTGAGTTCAAAGCCAGCTCCAGAAAGTTGGTGAGGCACTTAGTAATTCAGAAACACCCTGACACTAAATAAAATATTAAAAGGTGCTGGGGATGTGGCTCAGTAGTTATGTATCCCTGGGTTCATCCCTGGTATCAAAAAATAAATAAAAATAAAGGTCTGAGTATATAGCTCAATGTCAGATTGCTTGCCTAGCATGTGCAAGGCCTTAGATTTAATCCTTGGTACTGCAAAAAAATTCTTGATCTATTATTATTTTCTAAAAGACTTGAAAATTGCAATACTTCAATAATAAAACACCAAATATTAAAGTTAAATTGAAAAATACGAGGGTTTCTTTTACCCCAAAGTCAAAGATTAACCAATAATAGATTGGATCTTTCATACATACCATCATAATTTCTGTCATTGTGATTAAAATTCAGATTAGATTCACTGTCTCTGTAAGATAGGTATAGTGATACAGAACATAGAAAAGGGGATCAAGAATAGAAATTTTGTTCTGGAAATTTAGCTTAGTGGTAGAACATTTGCCTGGCATGTATGAGGCCCTTGATTTAATTACCAAAGGGGGAAAAAAAAAAGGAAATCTTGACACAAAAATCATCCTAAAAATATTGATAACTCATAGAACATTATACTAGTGAGTTGATTGCAAAGAAAGTCTTATTATAGTCATAGTCATGGATGTATAATTGATTACCAATGTAACTGATTACCAATATGTTTGTTTCCAAAACAAACATAGTTTGTTTTGCCTTGCAAACCCTACTGATACGTTAAACCATAGCAATCTTATAAGGAAAACAAATTTACTGAATTTTATACTGTAATTTGTTGCAATGGAGTTAATACATCATTTAGGTTTTCTAGAAATTGCCTTCTCACATTACCAATGGCTTCAATTCCAGCTGCATATTCCATATCTAGATAAGGGAAGATTTTATTTTATTTTTTTAAACTTGTGTCTCGTTTTCATATAGAACATAACTCATTTTTGGCTATTATGTTCCTGATCCTTGCAGAAAAATGAAGAGATCATCTGCTACTTGAACTCTTGCTTAGCTTGTTAGGTACTTAGGTTGACTTGAACATGCCAGATGTTATCCAGTTGGCAAAACAGCATTTTCTTTACCCATCTGTGTGAAGATCTCTCCATTTAATTCTCCAGCTGTATTGCTTTCTGCCTCCTTGTAAATAGCAATATTGAAATGTTTCCCAAGACATGTACCACCAGTGTCCTCCACAAGGACCTTGGAGTCATCTGCCCTTGTCTCCCAGGTCCCTCTTGTTCTACTCACATGTTATTAAAATCATCACAGTCGCAATACTGACATCCCATCTGTTAGGATAAGGCAGTTCTAAAGCTGACTAAGCCAACTGGGATTATCACTTCTAAATTCAGCTAGGCACCATGAAGAGCTTTAGAAAAAAAATGTTTACCTTTTTTAAAGAATGCACAGAGACGATTAATGCAAGCTAAGAGGAAAGCAAACTATACTGGCTTTGACGAATGATGAAAGTACTTTTGTCTTAAAATTATTCTCTGAAGCCCCAAATCCTGTGGAAAGTATTTTAATTTTTATTAACAAATCTTCTTATTATTTAAATAAGTTTCAAGTGTATAAACCAGTGATGCTAGCTAGCAGAGCTCGTCCCTTTCAAAGGAATTATTATCATCACCATCATCACCACCATCATTTTCACTTTCACGATTATTTTGGTACTGGGGGCTGAACTGAACCCAAGCGTGCTTTATAATGAAATTACATCCACAGACATTTTCACTTTTTATTTGAGATAGGGCCTTACTAAATTGCCAACGCAGGCCTTGAACCTGTGATCCTCCCCCCTCAGCCTCCTATATTGGTGGGATGACAGGCGTGTACCACCCACCATCTCTGGCTTCAAAGAAATTACTAAGACAGCAGCTTTAACATTAATTAATATCTCCTTCATAAATGTTTAAACTGAGAGGGAAAGGAATAAATAACTCATGGTTTAGTAAAACAGGATAGAAGAACATTTTTTATATAACAATCAAAACTAAAATCCATGAGGCTGGGGACATAGTTCAGTTAATAGAGTGCTTGCCTTGAATGCACAAGGCCTTGGGTTTAATCCCCAGCACCACAAAAAAAAAAAAAAAAAAAAAAAACACAAACAAACAAACAAAAAATCCTGAAATCTATTGAGTTGTTACTGTGTGTCAGAGATTTACATTCATCATCACATTTAATTCTCATATGAATCTTAAGGTAAATACTGCTGTTACTTCCACTTAACAGAAAAGAAACTCAATAATTAATTTGCCAGATGCATAAACAGGGCAGAAAAGATTACAAATAGAATATCAAGCCACACATAGTGCTACATGCCTGTGATCCCAGTGATCGGGAAGCTGAGGCAGGAGGATCACAAGTTCTGGGCCAGCCTCAGCAACTTAGAAAGACCCCCATTTCAAAATAAAAATAAATAAACAGGGCTGGGGATGTAGCTCAGTGACAGAGTATAGATGCTTCATCTGGCTCTTTGGTCTATTGATTTTAGTTGGTTTGGTTCATGCGGACCTTAGCTAAGGAGTGTATTCCAAATTCTTGTTATCATCCTCCTGATAATCATAATAGCAGTCTTCTTGGGGGGCTCTATTCTCCCCAAAAAAAGTTTAAAATACAGCCATGTGTTTAAAAAATTTTAAATACAGCCATTTACCTTAAGATCCATATGAGAATTAAATGCGATGATGAATGTAAATCTCTGACACACAGTAACAACTCAATAGATTTCAGGATTTTTTGTTGTTGTTGTTGTTTGTGTGTTTTTGTTTTTTTGTTTTTGTTTTTGTTTTTGTTTTTTGTGGTGCTGGTGATTAAACCCAAGGCCTTGTGCATTCGAGGCAAGCACTCTATTAACTGAACTATGTCCCCAGCCTCATGGATTTTAGTTTTGATCGTTATATAAAAAATGTTCTTCTGGGCTGGGGATGTGGCTCAAGCGGTAGCGCGCTCACCTGGCATGCGTGCGTCCCGGGTTTGATCCTCAGCACCACATACAAACAAAGATGTTGAGTTTGCCGAAAACTAAAAAATAAATATTAAAATTCTCTCTCTCTAAAAAAAAACTAAAAATAAATAAATCTTATAAAAAATGTTCTTCCATCCTGTTTTACTAAACCATGAGTTATTTATTCCTTTCCCTCTCAGTTTAAACATTTATGAAGGAGATATTAACTAACAAATAATCTCTGTTTGACTGGAAGGACAAAAACTGAGACATGTTTCATCATGAGGACATTATACTCTATGTATCTGTGGAGACCAGAAGTCCAGAATGACAGTAATAGGATCACTAGTTGTCTCAAGGCATTTCTAGGTGAAAGCGTGATAGAAGGAAAACTTTGCTTAATAATGAATATAGGAGACATGGGTGTTCTGGTGCACATCTGGAATTCCATCTACACAAATAGGAAGATCACGATTGCCAAGCCAGCCTTGGTAACTTATTGAAACCCTGTCTCAATAATATAGTTGTAAAAAAGAGAGAGCCAGAGGTGAGACTTGGTGGTAGAGGGCCCCTAGGTTCAATCCCCAGTTCAAGGAAAAAAAAAAAACGATAAAAAAAGAAGCACAATATTAATTATAGAAAGAAGGTCTGGAGGGGTTATAGGGGTAGCTTGGGGGTAGAGTGCTTTCCTTGCATGTGCAAAGCCCTGGGTTCAATCTCCAGTACTGAGAACAAAATAAAACAACAACAACTACATATATGTACACACACACACACACACACACACACACACACACACACATTTATGACTATTTTATTTTTGATAATATATCCCCAGATTATGCTAAAAATCAAAATGCAGTAACTCTATATTTCACATCACCAAGCTGACGCTGAATTATTTATCTGATTTCCAGGGAAATCAGGATTAGAGAGATAAAAGTCAAATTATCAGGATTAGACACAAAAACCAAATTTCCCAGACTAGCCAGTTTCAATTTTCATGAGAAAATGAAATTATCTCTGCTTTAATTCTTATATTAAAAAAGTAACCTTAGGAACCCTGTGTTAACCCACTCAATGTTTTTCCACTGTTCTTTCTCCTTGCCCAGGCTAATCCCCCACCTTCTCTCTCTCTCTCTCTCTCCTCTCTCTCTCTCTCTCTCTCTCTCTCTCTCTCTCTCTCTCTCTCTCTCTCTTTCTCTCTCTGCACCAGGGATTGAACTGAGAAGTACTTAACCACTAACCAAAATCCCAGCCCTTTTTGTATTTTATTTAGAGACTGTGTCTCACTAAATTGCTTAGAGCCTTGCTAAATTGCTGAAACTGGCTTTTGTTTGTTTTATGTTTTGGGGGTGGGTACTGGCTATTGAACTCAGGGGTGCTCCACCACTAAACCACATGCCCAGCCCTATCGTGTATTTTATTTAGAGACAGGGTATCACTGCGTTTCTTAGCGCCTCAACTTTGCTGAGGCTGACTTTGAACTCGAGATCCTCCTGCCTCTGGGATCACAGGCATGGGTCACTACACCCGACCTGAAGCTGGCTTTGAACTCAGGATCTTTCTACTACCTCATCTTCCCCAGCAGCTGGGATTACAGATGTGTTCCACCACGGGGCCCAGGCTAAATTTAACTTTTTTTTTTTTGGGGGGGGCGGGTACCAGAGATCCAGGGATTAAACCCCAGGGATTCTTAACCATTGAGCTACATCCCAGCCCTTTTAATTTTTTATTTTGAGACAAAGCCTTATTAAGTTGCTTAGGTCCTCACTAAATTGCAGAAGCTGGTCTTGAACCCACAATCCTCCCACTTCAGCCTCCAGAGTACCTGGAATTGTCAGCATGCACCACCAGGCCAGACACATTCTATAAATCTTGTGTTTAGTAGTGTGCCAGACCAGTTATCTGACATGTTTTGGAGTTGTTGTTAGCGCTGTGATCCAACTGATTCTGGGGATGCAGAAAACATTCTCCCCCTATCTTTATCTTGCATGCTTCCACCTCTACTGTAGAACAGCTGAGAAAGATGTCCATCTCTTATTAGGTTTTTTTCTCCAATGATTGCAAATGTTTCAAAAACCACAAAAGCAGGTGGTCCACCAATGCCTTTGCCACTTGGGGTTGATGTTAGAGGGGTAGAAAACAAGAGAGAAAAAGCCTGTGCTCAAAATCAATGCACATTGAATTCTAGAGATGGTTTAACTTAGTATCACATTTGAAAGGGGAAACACTCAGGAATAAGGAAATTGCACAGTTGTAATTTTCAACCATAACACAGCATCAGCTACATTTTGCTTTCCTTTGAGATACTCAGATGAAAGGCAAGCTGGCATGAATGCAAAGTGTTATTACCTATCTTCTCTTTGAAGCTGTGGTTATTTAGTAATCATTCTCATTTAAGTTTGTCTTACTGTTCTATGCATGGTAATGCTTCTAGCTCAGGAGGAAAGCAATTCTTATCATAAAAGCCACCTTATTTCAGAGTGGGGTAAAATTTAAAGCCGCAAGAAAGTGAATTATATTTAACAAGAGTTAAAGCTTTTGAGAAAAATGCAAACATGCTGCAGAATCAAATTAGCCTGCTTTTATAAACTCTCACTTCTAAATTCCTTGGGATGGTTATCTATGTAAAGAAAGAAAGAAAAAGCCTCACATAATCACATTTCTAGTCCCTGAGTCATTAGGATGCCAGCACTGAATGGACTCCAGGGGGCGCTATTCACATTAGCAGTGTGTTCCCTAGAAACACAACACAGCCTGCCTCTTACAGTGGCCTCCTGCGGAGGGGGGCCTGGAAGGGACAAGACCGGATGATGATAAGAATCAACAAGGAAGCTCCTTCAGGGGGGGCAGGTGGGAAGAAATGAGATTCTGGATGCTAATAGTAGCTGGGAGGGTGAGAATAATCAGTGCTGAGAAACATTTCCTACACGTTTTAATTTGGGAAACATCAATGTTTCCTAAAATAAAATAAATCCTAAAAAGGATTTCTTCTTCAGGTACAGTGGCCCACGTCAGTAATTCCAGCTACTCAGGAGACTGAGGCAGGAAGATAGTACCTTTAAGGCCATCTGGGGCCTTCAAAAATGCAAAAAGGCTTTCTTGAAAAAATACAAAGGGCTGGGGATATACCTCAGTGGTAGAGCAGCACTGGGTTCAGTTCTTAGTCCTGCAGAAAACACAACACACACACACACACACACACACACACACCCCAATCTTTTGGATATGAATGAATAAAAAGGTGGGCTGGGGTTGTAGCTCAGTGGAAGAGCCCTTGCCTAGCATGTGTGAGGCACTGGATTCAATTCTCAGCACCACATATAAATTAATAAAATAAAGGTCCATCGACAACTAAATATATATATATCAAAAAAGAAAAAGGTGTTTCCATACTGTTATGAATCAATGAAATCATTCTGAACTGCCACTGAACTCTATAGAAATGTTAAATAAGCCTAACTTTTGACCCAGGTCTGCAGGAGCACACATCCCAGAGTATCAGAGACAAGTGCGCACACCCGAATGGACACTACCCGTCCTACCGAGCCTCTCCAATTCCATCAAATATGAAGGGATGATTACAACAGGGTACAACCTTATTTTGTCTTCTGAAAGTTTAAATTAATGACTTTGGAAGATTTATTGCCTGCAGGTAAACTAGAGGCCTCATTAACTTGGCTCATTTTATTTAGTTAAAACTTTTGTAAAGAGCAGGCCACAGTGGCAGGCTTGTAGTCCCAGCCCTCCAGGAGGCTGAGGTGGTAGATTGCTCAAATCCAGAAGTTTGAAGCTGATCTAGCAATATAGCCAGACCTATCTTAAAAAAAGAAAGAAAGAAAAAAAGGAAGAAAGAAGGAAGGAAGGAAGGAAGGAAGGAAGGAAGGAAGGAAGGAAGGAAGGAAGGAAGGAGAAAAAAACAAAGAACAAAAGAAAGTCCAGATGAAATTTCCCATGTTTCTTAAATCTGTGTTCCTCCAGAAAATTCTAACAGAAGATGAACATCCACCAAGGTGTGTTGCTGTGCAGGGCACTATTTTAAACCCTCTGGGTGAGGGCTATTACTTTCATCACCATTCCTCCTTCCCCATTTTACAGGTGAGGAAAGGAGAGACCTGAAGGTGTTAGATAGCTTGATCAGGTCAGACCACTAATAGAGGGGAGGACTGGTTTAAGTGCAGTCTGGCTTTGGAGTCTCCCCAGGCTCTTTTTTTGAGACAGAGTCTTGCTTAATTGCCCAAACTGACTTCAAACTTTCGATCCTCCTGTCTTATATTCCAGACTTGGTGGGACCATAGGCAGGCACCACCATTTGCAGTAGAGTCTGTGCTCTTAAGCAGGTTCTACTACACTTCCGGTCACCTGCATCTCCAGTGTACACTTGCCAGAGCTGCATGAATGACCTTCTTGTTGACTCCCTTCCATCTCTACTTTGTTCCCCTAATTGCAGTTGAGAGAGAGCGTCACAAAATGCTGAGTCAACCTACCTTCACCCCCATCTTGAACTTTTTAATAGCTTCCTGTTGCTTTTAACCTATCCAAATCCTGATCACATCAGGCTATTCTTTCAGTCCCTCGAAAGGGAGGGACTGCCTCCAGAATGTGCCCCTCCCCCCCTCCCAGGCTGCTCCTTTCCTTTCCCCTTCCTCTAATCACTTAGCTCAATAAGCTTCCTGCAGAACCTTTACCCTTGTGGCCTTCAAAACCCTAATTTAAAACTGGTTTCGTAGTGCATACCTGTAATGCCATCAACTCTGGAGATGGAGGCCTGCCTCAACAAGTTAGTGAGACCTTGTTTTAAATAAAATAAAATAAAACTGGCTGGGCGTGGTGACACATGCCTGCTTTGCCATTAACTGAGTAGGCTAGGCAGGAGGATCTCAAATCCAAGGTCTGCCTCAGCATTTTAACAAGATCCTGTCTCACACAACAACAAAAATATGGGGGCTGCCGCTGGCATGTAGCTAAGGGCTAGAGTGCCTCTGGGTTCAATTCCCAGTATCAAAACCAAAAACAAACAAACATACATACATACAAAAAATTAAAAAAAAAATTTACTGTAGGGTGTAGCACCTAGAAGCTTCCCTGCTTTACTTTTTTCTCTTTGGTCTTTATTACTACAGATTAAATCCAAGGTCACACTGTCACTGGATTGTGCCCCTAGCTCCTCCTCACACCCACACCCTTTTTTTTTTTTTTTGCACTGGAGATTGACCCTTAACCCTTGAGGTGCTCTACCATTGAACTACCACCCCAGCCTCTTTTTATTTTTTGTATTTTGAGACAAGTTCTTCCTAAATTGCCTAGCTGGCCTCAAACTTGCCTCTGCCTTCCTCAGCTTTTTGAGTAGCTGAGCTCATAGGCATGCAACACTCTACCCAGCTTTGCATTTGTTTTGATTACATACATGTAAATCTGTAGATATGTATATTTTTAAAGCACATGAAAAAGCATTTGCTAATGCTATTAGCCATTGACAGTATTGGCCATCTGTCCTTCCTACCAGAGTTAAACCCATGAGGCCAATGTCTTTATTGGATTTTGTCCTGTTCTGTCTTTCATGCCAAACATAAAACAGCTCTCCGTACATATTTATTCAACTTGTGAGGAGATTCAACTATGAAGATTTTTTTTTAACTTAGGATAGACAGAACTTAGGTGTTAGAAGGATACCATAACAAAGTAGTAAACAGTTTTTCTTTGTTTCTTTTTTTGGTACTAGGAATTGAACCCAGGGCCACCCTTTAACACTGAGCTCCATCTTCAACCTTTTCTTCTTTTTCTTTCTTTTTTTTTTAATTTTGAGACAGGATCTTGCTAAATTGCTGAGTCTTCCCAAGATTGCTGGGGTGCACCTGGAACTAATGATCATCTTGCCTCAGCCTCTTGGGTTGCTGGGATCACAGATATGCACTGCAGCACTCTACCAGTTTGTCTTTTTTTAAAGATTTTTAAATTTTTTTTTTAGTTATAGATGGACATAATAACTTTATTTTATTTTTTTATTTTTATGTGGTGCTGAGGATCAAATCCAGTGCCTCATATGTGCTAGGCAAGTGCTCAGCCACTGAGCTACAACCCCAGCCCCAGTTTATTTTTTGACTACTAAATATTTGTACAAATTTTTACACATGAAAATGCCTTAGTTGCAGTCGGGTTCTGTAGTGCAGGCCTGTAAAACCAGCAACTCAGGAGACTGAGTCAGGAGAATTGTAAATTCAAGGCCAACCTCAGCTATTTTTTTGTAAATAAAATAAATGCGGGAGGGGAGATTGAATCTAGTGGCACTTAACCACTGAGCCGCACTGCCAGCTCTTTTTGATATTTTATTTAGAAACAGGATCTTGCTAAATTGCTTAGGACCTTGCTAAATTGCTGGGAATGGCTTTGAATTTGCATACCTCCTGCCTCAGCCTCCAAGCCTCTGGGATTACAGACATGTGCCACTGTGCCCAGCAAGCTTTAATAATTTAGTGAGACCCTTTGTCAAATAAAAAAAAAGGGCCAGGAGTGTAGTGTGACCCTGGTTCAACCCCCAGTTCTAAACACACCACCTGCTTTCCCCCTTTTCCTGCCCAGTCCACAATTTGCACTTCAATACAATAGGGGGGGGGGAATATATATATATATGCATATATACACACACACATATAGATAGATAGATATAGATACATACTTATATGTGTATGATATTTATTATCATTATTTATTGGTACTAGGAATTAAACCCAGGGGTGCTTAACCACTGAGCAACATCTCCAACCCTTTTTATCTTTTTAGACAGGGTCTTGCTAAATTGCTTAGGGCCTCTTTAAGTTGCTGAGGCTGTCTTGAACTTGCAATCCTTTAGTCCAGCCTCCCAAGCCACTGGTATTATAGACTTTAAAAATAATTTTTAGTGCTTGGCATATTGTAAGTAGTGGTGATAGAAAGCTGGAGTTTTCATTGTTTGGGTGACTTGCATAAGAAATAGAAAATATATAGTTTCTTCAAGTTCTGGTCCCTGGATTCAATTGTTTCCATGTGTTCCACCATGAATCCCCTAACATCCAGCTCAGAAGTCTCTGTTTGATTTTCTTTTTTTCAGAAATCATCCCATGAGCTTCTGACTTCCCAAAGACTCCTGAACCACAATTTGGATAAAAATTAAGAATTCACAGAAAAGGATCAGGAAACGCATTAATAACTCAGCCACACAACCATGGCCTCATAAATTAGCAAGGCAATTTTAGCATTCAGAAATTGTGGGGGAACTGAGTGCAGTGGCCCACGTGTGAAATCCCAGCAGTTCTGGAGGATGAAACAGGAGAGTCACAAGTTCAAGGCCATCCTCAGCAATTTAGTAAAGCCCTAAGCAATTTAGCAAGGCTTAGTCCCAAAATTTAAAAAAAAAAAAAAAAGGTGGTGTGGGGTGGGACTGAGGTTGTGGCTCAGTGGTAAAGTGCCTCTGGGTTCAATCTCCAGAACCAAAAAAAAAGAAAAAAAAAATTGTGAGGGAGGGAGCAGAAGGGGAGGGGACAAGGAAGAGTGACTTTGGATGACAGGAAGTAGGAGGAGACATTTCAGAGTGCTCTGGGGTCAGGGGCCATTTGGGAAGGAGAATTTTCTATCAATTTCAACTTTTTTTCCCCAAGTATGGAGAATTCAGGAGACAAGGAGGTAAATACAACTTTGTAAGTTTGTTTTCTCTTCTTCTAGTATCATGTTTCTCCTTCTGAACACACTTGATCTTTCTTTGGGGGATAAAGGAAAGGATTTAAATTTTTTTCCTCTTTCTTTGTTGGGAAAAAAAAAGAGCTCTTAGACACAGTCGCAGCCCAGTATATTTGAGTGAAAGAATAGCTAGGAAGTGACCTCCCTGCTGTGATTGTGAAGAGGCTTTGTCTTGTCAGGAGAGTTACTACTGGGCCTGGAGGGAAAGGGTCACAGGAGAAAAGGGGCAGAGAGGGGGAAGCTTTTAGGAAGAGGTCATAGAGCTGAGGCGCGCGCGCGCGCGGGGGTGGGGGGTGGGGGGAATGAAACCCCTTAATTCCATCTGACAGATGCTGGTCCTAAGCCATAGGAGCTGGGTCCCCTTTGCTCAGGGTCGAGAGACCTGAGGAATGACCAGAAGCCAGACCCAGGAATGAGCATGCTTGAGCCCTCTTTCCTAGAAGCAGACTATTTTTAACATTCTAAATTTTAAGATTTTTGTGAGGCCCCAAAGCAAGTACTTTGTGAAAGCGTTTTGCAAATGTTGATTTTGAACATGAATGTGAAAGTACTATGGAGTAGTAGTGTCAAACAAATGTTAATTTCTCCCTTTCTCCCACCCTGGAGGAAACTGGAAAGATTTTGGAGCACCCTTACCTGGGGTTTAATTATAATAATGTGCCCTTACCCAGTGTGTCCTTCCTCACCTTGACTTCAGCTTCTACATTTAAAAAGTAAATGGTTGTGAGGTTATTCTGTAGATTAAATGAATGAAAATAAGGACACGTCAAACCTATACCTATATAAAATAGAAGCTCAGCCAGGCACAGGGAATCACACCTGTAACCCCAGCTACGGGGGTGGGGGATTGAAACCGGAGGCTCACAGGTTGGAGACCAGCTCCTGCTGGGAGACTTAGCTAGAGCCTGTCTCAAAAATAAAATTCTAAAAGGGACTGGGGATGTCGCTTGGTGGTAGAGTTCTTACCTAGCATGCTCAATGCCCTACAGTCGCAAAAGATAAAGGCCTAATACTTTAGCATCTCTGTATTCAACAACTTACTCCCATTGCCCTTTGTTCTTTTTAACTCAATCAAGATTTATTGAGTGCCTACAATAAAAGGGAAAGAAATTACACCTTTGTGGAGCTTACAATCAAATGCAGCCACAGGCATTGATCAGATCACAGGAGTACATATGAAATTCCAATTGACAAATTGTGGGCATGAGGCAATATGTGGCAGATCTGATTGAAAGGACTAGAAAGGGTTCCCAGGTGAAATGACACTTAAAGTGAGCTTCTGAAAGAAGAGGAAGAATGTCAACAGAAGCCTGCTAGGGTCTGGGCTGAAGTTTCATGACAGGCCTCAGTAATCGCTTAGGCAAAGAAAAGAATTGCATGACTGGAGGTTGAGGAATGGAGAGCAGCAACTTGGGACCAGGCTGAGATGGGAGAGAAGAAGCTGGCAGGTTGTGTTCTTCATGCAAAAAGCAGTCACCCACCTAAAGGAAATGACATTTTTTGCTAGCAGCCCTCTGGTTATATATGCGAAAATAAATTACTTGGAGTCAAGAATGAAGGAATGAGAGGGCAGACATTTCTGGGGTGAGAGATGATGGATATAGTACAGGACACAAGGACTTCTTCTCCCAAGATAAACTATTTTTCTTCTACTTCTTTGCTCTTTGTTTATTTGCTTGGTTGTTTTGTTGTTGTTGTTTTGTTTTAGTTGGTTGGGTTATTTTTTTCAATATTTTTTAGTTGTCAATGGACCTTTATTTATATGTGATGCTGAGAATCAAACCCAGTGCTTCACACATGCTAGGCAAGTGCTGTACCACTGAGCCACAACCCCAGCCCTACTTCTTTGTTTATATCTATAACTCTATCTTGTACTTTCCTTGGGCTTTTTTCATCTTTTTTTTTTTTTTGGCGGGGGGGGGTGGGGTGGGGTGGGGGAGGGCGTGGCACGCACCTGCAATACAAGTTACTTGGGAGGCTGAAGCAGAAAGGTCACATGTTCAAGGTCAACCTAGGCAACTTAGTGAGACTCTGTCTCAAAAATATAAAAGGGCTGGGGATGTAGCTCAGTGGTAGAGCTCCCCTGGGTTTAATCATAGAGCAGGTAGGTGTGTGTGGGGTCACACATCAGAGGAACCACTGACCAGTCTCTACCCCAGAGGAGCTACACAGAGAAGTCAAGGCAAGAAGAAAGAGGAGCTTCTAGTCAACCAAGCACTTCAACACAGGGAACAAAACGAAAAAAAAAAGTGCAAGATGACCAAGGTAAAAGATCTACAAATCCTCTAATCCCACTTCCTCAGGTCCAAGAAGCCTGAAGAATTGTTCTAAAGGCATTGTAAAAATAAGTGAGGACAATGCCTAAGCTTGATTAGGGGTGGAATGTAGAGTTGGTTATCATTGACATTAGAATAATTAGGTAAGACACCTACGCTGTGCCTGACCAGTAATATATGCTCAGTAAACCCTAGTGACCATTAGTGCCCTTCCAGTTTGTGTCTGTGCTGGAGGTGTGTTCTGAGAACATTTATCGAATGGTGATTGTGAGTGAGGTACCATAGCAGCAGGATGAACAGAAACAGTAGAGCTAAGGAGTCAATATGCACGGTAGGATCCGAGGGCTGCCCTGACTGGTGAGGGCGGTGGGGAGGCAGAATTATGGGGGTTAGTGGTGGTTTGTGTTGTATTGCCAGGTGTTTATTTTGTTCTATGGTAGAAGACAAGATATCACTGAGTCTTATGTGGTGGTACACACCCATCATCCCAGCAGCTGGGGAAGCTGAGGGAAGAGGATTACAGGTTCAAGGCCAGGCTCAGCAACTCAGCAAGGCCCTAAGCAACTTAGTGAGATTCTGTCTCAAAGTTAAAAAAAAAAAAAAAAAGAAAGAAAGAAAGAAAAAGAAAAAAAAGGCTGGTGATGTGGCTCGGCAGTTAAGTGACCCTGGGTTCAATCCCTAGTACAAAAAAAATTAAATAAATAATGTCACTAAGTATTCACTGAGTGTTTATGATCCTAACTGGAATATTTCAGTGGTTCTCCCAGGATGGAAGTGCAGCCACCTGGATTCTATAGGACGGGCTCAAAAGGAACAGGTATATATGAGTCATGAGTAGTGGGGAATTTCAGTAGAACTATTAGGTCCTAGGTTTGAGGTTCTGCCCCTTGGAAGCTATGGAGCCATTAGCAAGCCCTTTGACTGTATGATGGGGGATTGGACTATGAGAACTAAAAGTGATTATATTTTTTGAATGGGAAAGTGACATAGAAGTTAGTTATTGCTAATGTTCTTCCATTTTCCTTCAGCGTCCTGTCCAAAGAAGAAATCAGAAGATACTAACAGCCAAAAATGTCCCAAAAAGATATCAATTCCTCCCCTACCCTTGGAACTGCCACCAATCAACTTTGTTCACCGAGATGTTTTGCGGGCCTGGTGCCAACAGTTACATTTGAGCAGCAAAGGCCAGGTGAGGGGTCTGGGTGGGAGACACCCTGCTGGGAGGAGAAATAGGAACCTTGTTTTCATTAGTAACTCTTTTTCTCTTGTCTTAGAAATTAGACACATATAAGAGGCTCCGTGACAAGGCTTACCCACAGCAAAAGGTGAGTAACGTTCTCTTTTAAGGAAAATTAATAGTTCTTACCCTGATAACCTACTTCAGTGTTAAGATTTTAGAGACCAGTTATGGTAGCTCTCGCCTATAATCTCAGTGACTTGGAAGGCTGAGGGAAGAGATTTGCAAATTTGAGGCCAGCCTATACAAATTTGCGAGGCCCTCCCTGTCTCAAAATAAAAAATAAAAAGAGCTGGGGTAGGCCAGGAGTAGTGGCGCTTACCTATAATCCCAGCAGCTCAGGGAGACTGAGGCAAGAAAATCACGATTCAAAGCCAACCTCAGCAAAAATGAGGCACTAAGCAATTCAGTGAGACTTTATCTCTAAATAAAATTAAAAATAGGGCTGGAGATATGGCTCAGTGGTTGAGTGCCCCTGAGTTCAATCCCCGGTATCCCTCCCGCACCAAAAAAAAAAAAAGAAGAAGAGCTGAAGTATTGCTCGAAGGTAGAGCACCCCTGAGTTCAGTCCTCAATACCAGGTGTAGGGGTGAGTTAAGGAGCAATCTCAGCCCCTCTTTCTTGCTTCTCCCTGGTTCTAAGAAAGAACAATGTCTTCCTGTCTCCACTTAACGTCAACATGGTAAAAATTAATGAAAAATTATATTTTATTTTTTATTTATTTTTTGCTGCTGGAGATTGAACCAAAGGTCATTCTAACCTCTACTATTGACCTACAGCTCTAGTCTCTTTTGTTTTAATTTATGAATATTAATAGTATATGTTTATGGGGTAAAACATTGTTAATTGGGTATATATTGCAGAATGTCTAAATTGAGCTAATTAGCAAGTGCATTGCCTCACAAACTATTTTGGTTTGTTTATTGTTGGCTTGTTTTGGTACTGGGTATTGAATCCCTCAGGAATGCTTTACCACTGTTCTACATTCCACTTTTATTTTTGTTTTGAGACAGGGACTTGCTAAATTGCTGAGGCTGGCCTCAAACTTGCCATCCTCCTGCCTCAGCCTCCTGAGTAGCTGGGATTACAGGCATGCACCACTGCATTTTCATCTTTACTGTTATTGTTTTTGTTATTTCTAACATTTAGCTCTATTTGCAGAATATTCCTATCACAGCAAACGAGACCCGGATGTCAATTCGAAGTAATTTGAAGGCGGACAAAAGGAAAAAGCCCCTGGGAAGTTCTAAGAAAAGAACATGTTCTGTGGATACTGCTCCCCCTGAAGTGGTCCCTTCACCAGAGGAGTGGCCTGTCCTTGAGGAGCCCCCTGCTCTCTATGAAGAAGTTAGTACAAGTGTGGTGATGACATCTGCCCCGGAGGAGGTGTTGGGTTCCTGGGATACAGATGCAGCCAGCGCCCTGCCGGCGGAGACTGTGCAGTCCCCACCGGAGACGCACGGTAAGCCCAATATGGAGAGCTTATTCTGACTCAGTGAGGAGATAGGCTCAGTTAGTAAAGTATATCTAAATCACCTCAAGGGCTGGTAATTCCTGGAGCCAGTGACAGCAATGTCTAACATCAACTGTTTGGCTGGGCACAGTGGCACACGCCAGTCATCTAGCCACTCAGAAGCGTGAGGCTGGAGGATTGCAAGTTCAAAGCCAGCCTGAGCAGCTTAGTGAGACCCTGTCACAAAGAAAAATACAAAAAGAGTTGGGGATGTAACTCAGCAGTAGAGCACCCCAGGATTCAACCTCCAGTGTTAAGCAATCAATTAAATAAAAAATAAGCCAGGTAAAGTGGCACACACCTACAGTCCCAGCTACTCAGGAGCCTAAGGCTGGGGGATTGCAAGTTCAGGGGCAGCCTGGGAAATTAGGTAAGTTGTGTCTCAAAAAGTGATTTTTTAAGCTGGGCACGGTGACACACACCTGTAATCCCAGCAGTTCAGGAGGCTGAGACAGGAGGATCAAGAGTTCAAAGCCAGCCTCAGCAAAAGCTAGGCTCTAAGCAACTCAGGGAGACCCTGTTTCTAAATAAAATACAAAACAGAGCTGGGGATGTGGCTCAATGATTGAGTGGCCCTGCATTCAATCCCTGGTACCTCCTCCCCCAGAAAAATGATTTTTAAAAATTTATAAATAAAAAAGGCTGGGCATGTAGCTCAGTGGTAAAGCACCCCTGAGTTCAATCCTCAGTAATAAATATATAGATAAATAAGTAAATGAATAAATAAATAAATAAATAAAAGAAAAAGGACTGAGAATATACTTGGTGGTAGAGTACTTGCCTACCATATAAAAGGACCTGGGTTCAATCCCCAGGAACACACTAACACAAAAATTAATTAATTAATTAAAAATAAAAGTCAACTATATGGATTTGAGCTCTGGATCTCCTGGCATCTGTTGAGTGACATAACAGTCCCCAGTTTTCTTGTCATAAAATAAATCAATAATATAAAATTTATCTTCTAAGTATTATAAGAAATGCAGTGAAAGTTGAGACCCCTGAAGCTATTTCATGGTGATCTTGAAGTATTTTGTTTTGTTTGCTTTGTGTTTTGTTTTTTCTCAGTGCTGAGGATTGAGTACAGAAGTGCCCTACACTGACCATTCTTTAATTTTTTTTTTTTTTTTTTGAGACAGGGTGAGAGGGTTATACAGACTAGCCTCAAATTTGTGATCCTCCTGCTTCAGCCTCCTAGGTAGTTCAGGTTACAGGTGTGTGCCACCACACCTAGCCAGGCCTTTAATTTTGAACCTGCACTATCTTTTCATACTTTCCTAAAGTGCAACAGGGTAGAATAGAGGTGAAGTTAGGATTCCAGAGTTCATTTCTTGGGGCTAGCATTTGAATACAATAGTTGAATTAAGAGTGACAGTCTAAGGTCAGTCTGAACATGAGCATGTGGTCCTGGTATACTCATAGAAAATCTCGTTTCTTCCTCAGGTGTCAGGTGGTGTGTGGTCCATGGCAGAAGTCTCCCTGCAGACAAAAGTGGTTGGGTTCAGCTGCAGTTTCACGCTGGACAAGCCTGGGTACCTGAAAAGAAAAAAGGGAAAGTGAGCGCACTGTTCTTACTCCCCTCTTGCAGTTTTCCACCCCGACACCTGGAGGACAACCTGCTGTGCCCCAAGTGTGTTAAGAGGTAACCACCGCGTCCATTTCTATAAACTCAAAGTGGGCACCTGGTTTGGGGTTGAGGAAGAGGAAGGATACTCATTTATCTTCATAGCTGTTTATTTCAAGCACAAGTTATCAGTAAGGAGTTTTGAGAATATTAGTACCTAGGTAACTTTATCCCCAAGAAAAAGAACTTTTTTTTTTTTTTAAAGAGAGAGAGAGAGAGAGAATTTTTAATATTTATTTTTTTTTTTTTTAGTTCTTGGCGGACACAACATCTTTGTTGGTATGTGGTGCTGAGGATTGAACCCGGGCCTCACACATGCCAGATGAGCGCGCTACCGCCTGAACCACATTCCCAGCCCCTAGAAAAAGAACATTTATGTTTCAAAGCTTAATGCTTCTATTTGGAAACACAGAATCTGCAGCACAATTCATTGCGTAATTCATTACTATATTCAAAGTATATGGACTACAGAGAAATAATGACTAGACAAAAATCATCTTCCTCTAATTAGCTTCCAGTCTAATGGGGATGTACTGGCATATAAATAACTGGAGTGCCATGTGATGACCGTTGTCAAAAAAGATATTTCATTTATTTATTTATTTATTTATTTATTTATTTTTTAAGAGAGAGTGATACAGAGAGAATTTTAATATTTATTTTTTAGTTTTTGGCGGATACAACATCTTTGTTTATATGTGGTGCTGAGGATCGAACCCGGGCCACACGCACGCCAGGCGAGCCCGCTACCCTTGAGCCACATCCCCAGCCCCTATTTATTATTTATTTATTTATTGCAGTACTGAAGATCCAAATCAAGACCTCACATGCTAGGCATCTCTCTATCACTGAGTTATATCCTAGTCCTAAAGAATGAACTGTTTCAACAGTACTGGGAATTAAACCCAGGGGTGCTCTATCATTGAGCAATACTCTAGCCCTTTTACTCTTTACTCTGAATCAGGGTTTCACTAAGTTGTTAGGACAGTCCTGAAACTTATGATCCTGCCTTTAGCTTCCTAAGTAGCTGGATTATAGGCATGTGCCACTGCATCTGGCTAAGAGTTTTTTTTTCTCTCTCTCTCTCTTTCTCTCCTTTTTTTTTTTTTTTTTTTTTTTTTTTCCTGGTACTGGGAATGAACCCAGGGCACTTTACAACTGAGCCACATCACCAGCCCTTTTTACTTTTTTTTTTTTTTTTAAGAGAGAGAGAGAGTTTTTTAAAGAGAGAGAGAGAATTTTTTTTTTAAATATTTATTTTTAGTTCTTGGCGGACACAACATCTTTGTTTGTATGTGGTGCTAAGGATCGAACTCCGGCCGCACGTATGCCAGGTGAGCGCGCTACTGCTTGAGCCACATCCCCAGCCCCGCTTTTTACTTTTTTGAGAGACAAGTTCTCGCTAAGTTGCTGAGG
The DNA here is from genome assembly GCF_964194105.1 of Spermophilus citellus. Classification (NCBI taxonomy): domain Eukaryota; kingdom Metazoa; phylum Chordata; class Mammalia; order Rodentia; family Sciuridae; genus Spermophilus; species Spermophilus citellus. Next base: position 94,834,542 of record NC_138188.1, on the reverse strand, counting down.
GTCTTGCTAAGCTGCCCGGGATGGCCTTGAACTTGCTATCCTCCTGCTTTAATCTCCTGAGTCACCAGGAGCATAGGCATGTGCCACCATACCCAGCAAGAAAAGATTTCTTAAGGGAAGAATTGACAAAATAGAAAGGAAGGATAAATTCATCTTTCAGCATGGAGAGTAGTCCCAAGGCTACGAAAGAACTTAGACAAATTACAAGTTACAAGTAGTTCAGTATGACTACAATGTGGTGAAATAGGTGCAAGAAAGTCCACAATTGTCTCAATTAATGCCTATCTGAAGCTATTGTAGAAATTACTTCAGTGAGTAGGATTAGTTTGGGTAAAGTCTTAACTCAAATAGAGAATTATACATTTTTTTTTTTTCTTAAAGAAAGAGGAGAGAGAGAGAGGGAATTTTTTTTAATATTTATTTTTCAGTTCTCGGCAGACACAACAGAGCATTATACATTTTAAGTAATATCATTAGTTTGGTATCTAATATTGGAGGTTCAGAGTTTACCCAGAAGCTAACCTGGCATTCTTTTGAAAGGTGTCTTTTGGGGCTGGGGATGTGGCTCAAGCAGTAGCGCGCATACCTCAACACCACATACAAACAAAGATGTCGTGTCTGCCGAAAACTAAAATAAATAAATAAATATTTAAAAAAAAAGAAAGGTGTCTTTTGTTATATTATGTGATCAACAGACTCTCTTCACAATCAACTTTGGAAGCACAATCATTAAGAAAACAGCAGGAAGACCACCAAGGGTTTTTCTCTGTAGCTTAAGTTCTAAACCAAATTGAAATCAATGTATCAAACAAAATGATTTGACCAAAGAGGAATAGACCTGGGGAAAAAGGGCTTGATAAATTTGCTGATCTTTATATAAAGTATACCAACTAACATATGGCTTCTAGATAAGTAGATAAGAAGATAAGGGTATGTTACTCAGTGGTAGGGTGCTTGTCTAGAGTATGCAAGGCCTTGGGTTCAATCCTCACTACTGTAAAGAAACAAGCCAACAAACAAAAACAGCCACCAAATTTGACAAATCTCAGTAGTTGAGAGGAAAACTATTTTGAAGCAGCAGCAGGATTGTTCCAAAGATGAGCAGATGAGAAGTCTTGGATTGCAGTCATCTGTAACAATAATCATTTCAATAATTTTATACTTGCCACTTAACTTTTCTAAGCCTCAGTTTATCCAGCAAAGGGCAACTAAACCATTTATTTGTTTGGCTTTTTTTTTTTTTTTTTTTTTTTTTTTGGTACTGGAGACCAAATTAAACCCAGGAGTGTATAACCACTAAACTACATCCTGGGCCCTTTTCACCTTTTCTTACTAAGTTGGTTAGGACCTCACTAAATTTGCTGAGGCTGGCCTCCAACTTGTGATCTTCCTGCCTCAGCCTTACCAGCTTCTGGGATTACAGGCATGCACCGCCACATCCCATAATGTTTCTTATCTTTTATTTTGAGAAAGGATGCTGCCAAGTTGCTGAGGCTGGCTTTGAGCTTGTGATGCTCTTGCCTCACCCTCCAGAATCACTGGATTACAGGTGTGCTCCATCACATCCTTGTTTGTTTTTGACTTTTTGCTCTGTCATTTTGTGGTGATGGGATTGAACCCAGAACCTCACACAATCTAGGCAAGAGCTCTAGCACCGAGCCACAGTCTTAAGGATAATTTCACTGGCATTTCAATGGTGGGTTTCTATTTTAAAGGATAAAACTTGATAATTTTTGTTTTCCCTGTTACTAAAACCAAACATTTCATTTGTTTTATAGGAACAAGACTTTAATTAATAGTCTCCGGTGGGTATAGAATACCAAGATAAAAGAACTGTCTATGGTTTTCTCTTCCCCTTCTGATGTCACCTGCTGTTCTTGTGATGTGGCAAGCTATGACTGAGACTGATGGAAATCCAAAAGCCTATGTATGTCCTCAGATGGCCACCTTACCAAGAAATCACTGGAACATGGCAGTGGCATATGCCTATAATCCCAGCAATTTAGGAAACTGAGGCCGAAGGATCACGAGTTCCAGGCAGTTTGGGCAATTTAGTAATACAATGAAAAGGACTGGGGCAGGGGATGTGGCTCAAGCGGTAGTGCACTCGCCTGGCATGCATGCGGCGGCCCAGGTTTGATCCTCAGCACCACATACAAACAAAGATGTTGTGTCTGCCGAAAACTGAAAAATAAATATTGGAATTCTCTCTCTCTCTCTCTCTCTCTCTCTCTCTCTCTCTCTTTCTCTCTCTCTCTCCTCTCTTTAAAAAAAAAAAAAATCAGAAACAAAAAGGGCTGGAGATGTAGTTCAGTGATAGAGCAGCCCTGGGTTCAATCCCCAGTACCAAAAAAGAAAGAAAGAAAAAACTTTCAACGGGGTCCCTGAGTTCATTGTGATGGCTGCTGACACCCAGGCCCTGTGGTGAACACCAGAATGCATGCCCTGTGTGTCTGAGTGCAGGGCTGAAGGGTCTCCTGGGCTGTCAGCTGTCCCATTAGCAACACAAAGGGCCCAGCTCTGAAGCTGCAGGTGCAGCCCACCCAGCCTGGAGCCTGGGCCACACTCTCCCACTGACTCCTCCCCCAGTTGAGGCACATTGTTCATGTTAGCATGGTATATGCATCTGCTTTCTATTTTTTTAAGTGATGTACTAAATCTGGTTTCTAAATTTATTGTTTTTGTTTTATAGGGTTGGTTTTTGTTTGGGGGAGGCACTAAGGATTGAACCCTGGGTTTTTTTTTTTTTTTTGGGGGGGAGTACTAGGGATAGAACCCAGGGATGCATTTCCACTGAGCTACACCCTTATACATTTTTATTTTTTGTTTTGAGACAGTCTCCCTAAATTGCTGAGGCTGGCCTTGAACTTGTCATCCTCCCTCAACCTTCTGATTCACTGGGATTGTGGGTGTGCCTCCTCTTCCATTCTTTCATACTCCCTTTTGAGGAATGAGCTAATGCCTAGAACAGACGGAAGCCAAGGGGTAGAAGAACCCTTCAACAGCTGGCAGAGCCAGGACAAAACTGATCAAGCCAGGATAGCCATCTGGTTCCAGCTTTCATGGACTTACTTCATAGGTTATGCAACATGGTGGGAGTAGACACTAGCCACTGGGTGTCCTTGGTGCCGGGCCTAAAGAATCATTCCTGAAAGGTAGCAGAATAGAACAATTACTAATAGCGCATTATGTAAAATTGTGGATGTGTAACCGACGTGATTCTGCAATCTGCATTTGGGGTAAAATTGGGGGTTCATAACCCACTTCAATCTAATGTATGAAATATGATATGTCAAGAGCTTTGTAATGTTGTGCACAACCAATAAAAAAAATTAAAAAAAAAAAAGAAATAAAAACCAGAACCCTAAAAAAAAAAAAAAAAGAATCATTCCTGGGCTGGGGATGTGGCACAAGTGGTAGCGCACTTGCCTGGCATGCGTTTGACCCGGGTTCGATCTCAGCACCACATACAAACAAAGATGTTGTGCTCGCCGAAAACTAAAAAAAAAAAAAATATTAAAAAAATCTCTCTCTCTCTCTCTCTTAAAAAAAAAATAAATGGAAGTTTGCATTTAAAAAAATTTTTTTAAAAAAGAATCATTCCTTACAAATGTTAAAATGACTGAGGTCTTTCCTTGGGATGGTGGATTATTTGAGGAGCGAGCTTGTGCTCCTCCAACTCCCACTCTCTTCCCCTAATGCTTTGAAAGAAAGGGAGACCAACACCTGGAGCTGCACACTCCATGTGCCTCAGATGAATCCTGCAGCAGAGGGAGGACCTACCATCCTCTTGCTGTTTAGATGTAGCCAAGGGAAGAGATTTGCACTCCAGTTCCCAGCCTTGCAGATAGGTCTGTGCCCATAGTATGTGATGTGAACCAGGTGTGAAGTACAACAGGAATGGTGGTGTGAGAAATCAAGAACCAGCCTTCCAAATTTCTCTTGGCTCCAAAGGGACACGGAAGATTCCAAGAGTAGGTGCTGAAGTCCAAAGGGCCTGCCAAGCCTGAGCTGACTGGCAGAGGGAGATGGGTCTGCAGAAAGAAAGCCAGTGAACTCCCTGACAATCATAGCAGATGTCAGCACATCTCCAAGCATCTCCAGTCGATGAGGAGAGCCAGGGAGGCAAAAGCAGATGGGGAAATTTTAAAAACCCAATCCACTAAAAAAATTGAAGTTATATTTCCTAAAAATGCACCAAGTTTCTACATTTTAGCAAAGATGGGGCTTACAGACATCATTGAAATTTTTTATGTCCATCTTAGGCAAATTTAACACCACCAGAAATGGTAAAAACTGAAATGTATCATCTGGTATCATACAATGGACAGCACACAGTATTACTACTATATTTGCTGATAGGATTTATAGAAATCTAATCATGAAGAAGTAATTGTCCTGATTATATCTGTTGTTTCAGTATAATAGAATGAGCTTAATACACTTGGGCTCCCTGTTTTCTGTTTCCAACACTTTTAAATAAACAAATTTCTCTCCATATAAAGTAAATTAATAATTGTATTCCACCATTAATACAGTTTGTATATCTCTCCCTTCACTGAATACGGAATAAATATTGCATGATACTATAGCAATTTTTTTTTTTAATTTTGTTCTTTTTCCAACTTTTCTTCCCTGCAAACTCAGGGTAGAGACTACATTTCTTTGTTGTGATAACTAGTGTGGTTATGCAGAATATAGGTATATAATATGCAGAGAGAATTTTGCAAAAAAAACATTAATAATTAATGAGATATAGAATATATACAGGTACACCAACTTTTTTTTTTTTTTTTGGTACGGTGAATTGAACTCACAGGCACTCAACCACTGAGTCACATCCCCAGTCCTATTTTGTATTTTATTTTAGAGACAGGGTCTCACTGAGTTGCTTAGTGCCTTGCGGAGGCTGGCTTTGAACTCACCATCCTCCTGTTTCAGCCTCCCAAGTCGCTGCCATTACAGGTGTGCACCACCGCACCGAGCAGGTACACCAACTTTTAAGTTTGAAAAGTAACCGAAACTTGGGAAAAGAGACAGACACTAGGACGCAGGCGTGTAGTCCCAGGGACTCTGGAGGCTGAGGCAGAAGTCTCAGAAGTTTCAGGCCAGCCTCAGCCACTTAATGAGACTCCGCCTCAGAACAAAAAGGGTTGGGGATGGGTGTGGTAGCCCACACCTGTAATCCCAACGGTTTGGGAGGCTGAGACGGGAAGATGGCGAGTTCAAAGCCAGCCTCAGCAAGGCACTAAGCAACTCTGTTTTCTGGTACCAAAAAGAGGGGCGGGGGTGGGGATATAACTCAGTGGTGGAGCACTCCTGGGTTCAACTTTGGGAAAATACTCATTTGTATATATGAAAAGATCTTTGGAAATACAAAGCAGCGCACCACATTCTTCTCATTAAACCCTCCCAAAGATCACATTTCATTCAGAAAAAACCTGTCCTTGTAATGACCTCCCATACCTTATCTATGTTTTGTCCTCCTTATCTCTTGCCTCAACTCCAACCACCCTGCCCTTCCTGTTTCTTAAGCAGCCAAATATTATCTCACCTTAGGGTCTTATCTTTGGTTGGAATGATCATTCTCCCAATGTTCTCGTGGTAAACTACCTAAGTCTCTCTTAATGTCACTTTATCAAAGAGGCAAACTCTGAACCCCTTTTGAAATCACAAGCTGTTTCTCCACCCCTACATGTACCATTTAGCCCCTTTATATACTGCCTATAGCTTTCTATTTTTCTATGACATTAATCTCCCTTAACATAATCCATAATTTGATATTTTTGTTTGTCTTCCTCTAATAGTATCCTTTTTTGTTTGGTTGGTTTGGTTCGATTTGGTTTGGTACTGGGGATTGTACCCCAAGGGTTCTCAACTACCAAGCAACATCCCTAGGCCTTTGAATTTCTTCTTTTAAGTTGTCCTGGCTGAGGGCTGGGGGTTGTGGCTCAGTGGCAGAGCGCTTGCCTAGCATGTGTGAGGCACTGGGTTTGATCCTCAGCACCACATAAAATAAAAGTATTGTGTCCATCTATAACTAAAAAATATTTAAAAAAAAAAAAACAAAAAACAGCTGTCCTGGCTGAATTCAAGCTTACAATGTTCCTGCCTCAACCTCCAGAGTCACTGGAATTACTGGCATGTGCTACCGTACCTGGCTTCCTCTAACAGTATGAAGATTTACTGTGTCTTATGCAGTTAGATGTACAATCTTTTGGTCTTTTTTTTTTTTTTTTTTTAAAGAGAGAGTGAGAGAGGAGAGAGAGAGAGAGAGAATTTTTAATATTTATTTTTTAGTTCTCGGCGGACACAACATCTTTGTTGGTATGTGGTGCTGAGGATCGAACCCGGGCCGCATGCATGCCAGGCGAGCGCGCTACCGCTTGAGCCACATCCCCAGCCCCTGGTCTTTTGTTTTTGAACCTGTTCTTTTCCCATCACTGGGAGGAATTATAATTTTACAGGAAAGTGTAACGTGTTAATGTATTCAGAAGAGGAGTGCCACCACCTGAGTATCCCATTTCTCTTTATCTACTTCAAAGCATGCAAGTAAAGAACATTGTGTCTTTTTGTGATCTACTACAGGGAAAGTAACTGATCTCAACTTTATTTTTAAATTTTATTTATAGATCATGCAGTGCCGGGATTTGAACCCAGGGCTTTACACACTGAGCTACATCCCTAGCTCCAATGTGGTCCCAACTTTAAAATCACCCCTGTGAGTTCATGCTCAGGCTATAACTCTTACCAGCTACTCCCAACCAGCAAGAGCTGCAGGGATTCTGTGCCTGGGTCATTTTTACAGTTTAGACTCCAGGACTCCTCATCAGCCCTGCTGACCCTGTCAGAACTGCACTGACACTTGGGATGCCTCCTTTCCAAACTCCCTTCCCTCTTTCACAGGGTCTCATGGTCTCCCCTGGCCTCTAATTTTTCTTCACTGTTTTCTACAATAAATCTGACATCTTGGCATCTGCTTCTTGGAGAATGCAAACAAATCCATGTTGTTCCAAAAATGGTCACAGGAAAAGGTTATCAGATGGGACTTTGAACTCTCTTACTTGACTGCCACTGCACACGGGAGGACACCATTCTGAATACTGTGTGGGACATGGATACCTGGCAAATGATGGTGGTCCGGCTGCTGAAGACTTCACTGGGAATGACTTGGAAAATGTCCTGGTAGAAAAGAAAGCCCTTGAAAGTGCAATGATTCAGACATTTGAAAAATGTAAGCATGAAAGTGTCTATTGAAAGCCCAGTACAGGGCTGGGGATGTGGCTCAAGTGGTAGCGCGCTCACCTGGCATGCGTGCGGCCCAGGTTCGATCCTCAGCACCACATACAAACAAAGATGTTGTGTCCGCTGATAACTAAAAAATAAATATTAAAAAAAAAAAAAAGAAAGCCCAGTACACTGGCATGTGGCCTCTAATCCCAGCAACTCAGAAGGCTGAGACAAGAAGATCTTAAGTTTTTGGCCAGCCTCAGCAATTTAGGGAGGCCCTAAGCAACTTAGTAAGAACCTGTCTCAAAAAAAAAAAAAAAAAAAAAAAACCACACACACACACACACACACACACACAAAAAATGAAGGCAAGCTCCTATGGAGCAGAAAAGCAAAAGCTCGCTTGATCTTGATTTTCAAAATAAAAATAATAAAATAAAAAGGGCTGGAGAGGGCTGAAGTTATAGCTTAGTGGTAGAGTACTTGCCTAGTACAGGTGAGGCACTGGGTTCAAACCTCAGCACCATATAAATAAATGAAAACATAAAGGTATTGGGTCCATCTACAACTAGACATAGTTTTTAAAAGGGGGACGGGTTGGGGATATGACTCTGACTCGGTGGTTAAGCACTGAGGAGGGGAGGGGAAGCAGCATATGTCTGTAATCCCAGCAGCTCTGGAGGCTGAGGCAGGAGGATATTGGAGTTCAAAGCCAGACTCAGCAAGAGTGAGGTGCTAAGCAACTCAGTGAGACCCTGTCTCTAAATAAAATACAAAATAGGGCTGGGGTTGTGACTCAGTGATGGAGTGCCAGTGAGTTCAATCCCTGGGACAAAAAAAAAAAAAAAAAAAGCTAGAGAGAGGAAGAAAGAAAATTCCATTAAAAAAAAAAACAATTTTAGTTGTAGAAGGACACAATATCTTTATTTATTTATTTCTATGCGGTGCCGAGGATTGAACCCAGTGGGAGGCAAGTGCTTTACCACTGAGCCACAGCCCCAGCCCAAGAAAATTCCATTTTGAGGGGTTGCTGAGTTACTTTTACTTCAAAACAGAAACCCAAGAGTTATAGCTGTTTAAACTGGTGAAGGAAAGAATCAAGTGTGCAGGATTTTTTTTCATTTTGTTTTGTTTGTTTGTTTCCAGGGATTGAACCCAAGGTGCTTAACCACTGAGCAACATCCTCAGCTTTTTAAATTTAATTTAATTTTTTATTTTGCGATAGGGTCCTCCTAGGTTGCTTACAGGCTCCTCACTAGGTTACTTACTAGGTTCCTTCTCTTGCTCAGCTGTATTGATTGGAGGTTTTTTTCAACTACAGATGCCTGTGTGGCACATGACATAAATTTACTAAGACTGTAGTCAAAAAGGCCATGTTATGGAGGCTTCTTTCTAAAAGTGGTCAGTGAAATAGAATCACTCGAAAGCCCTGTGAAGTTGTAGCAAGGATTCAGACTGGTGGGTGGGGAAGAGGTAATTTCATGCCAGGAAGGAAACCCTCTGTTTCTCTTTTCTTTTTGTTGTTGCTGGGGTTGCATGTCTAGGGATTTCTATGTTTTCATCAAAGGTAGATCTGCTACACTAAAGTCAACAATCTGGGTGGGGAAATTTGAAACCCTAAAATATAGGGCAAGGACATTTGGATGGTTGTCCCTGAGAGTGTTGGCTCCGCAGACCACTATGAAGTCCCAGAGCTTGCAGCAGTGGTCTGCATTTCCCTAGGAAGAACTGGCATTATTCTCGCGCTGTAAGATGCTGTACACTCCCCTCCTCCTCAAGGCAACAGATGCTGCTTTCCAAAGCTCCTTCCAATTCCTCTTCCAGTACTAGGCGTATCACCTACAATTAAATTTCAGCGAAGCCCATCTGAGGAAGTTCTGAGCTGGCAAGAGTGAAAAGAGAATATACGCCAAAGGAATGGCAGATATTAGCAGTATTGGCAGGAGTTAGGAGAGAATCTTCCATAGATTTCTTTTCTTTTCTTTTTTTGGTGCCAGAGATTGAACTCAAAGGCTCTTCACCACAGAGCCACATCCCAGTCCTTTCTATTTCTTATTTTGAGACAAGGTCTCACTAGGTTGCTTACAGCCTTCCTAAATTGCTCAGTGCTAAGGCTGGCTTCAAACCTGCAGTCCTCCTGCCTCAGTCTCCAGACTCACTGGGATTACAGGCATGAACCACCATGTCCGGCCTTCCCCATAGATTTTGAGAGTAATTGATCTAAGGAGCTGGAACATAATACTCAATAAGCAAGAATTCATCACCTTAGGGATATACTCTCCTGGCACAGGATATAACATCCCATGGGATAAATTCATGGCCAGGATGATTGCTCAGGACCTGGAAAAAGTAAAGGCCGGTACTGAGCCAAGCAGAACTAATCCAAGTTGTCATGACAGAGGGTAGAGGAAGGAATAACAAACTGAAGAAATAAGCTTGCAAGGATGAATACGTCACGTGGGGTTATACACCCACCAGTGGATGTTTCTCAAGAGGGCTCACGGGATCAGACATTCAGAAAAACCATCAGGGATGTGCTGGAGATGGGGTACCCGCACTGCTGAAAAGGTCATCAATAGACAAGGTGATGGCAGGTGAAGCAGTCACAGTGCTGGGCTTTAATGTCATTTTAGGGATGATGGACCTGAAGTGATAAAGCTAGATTATGGCACTTAATCACTAGAAGCCAGGAGCTTGCAATTACCAGAAAGATTGGAGGACAGCCAAAGGGGCTTGACCTGGGGGGGACAATGAAGGTGGTTTATGGAGCATGGTGTCCCAAGGGGCAAAGTTTGATGGGCAGCCAACAAGGATGCTGCTTAACATCGGCAATCAAAACAAGTCAAGGATGGAGAAGCAGGAAGCTGGGGGCAATTGTACCAATAAAAAGTTATGATCTCTTGCTCAGCTTCCAAACCTGAGCTGATTTTTCAGTTCTGGGACCCACTGAGTAATGATATGGCTGGCTCCCTGAGAGAAAGGACTATGTACCGCCATGGTATTCCTTATACTGATTTCCCCCAGTACTTCCCCTAAGTGATCTGGAGTTACTCCTTTTTTTTTCTTTCTTTTGAGTACTGGAGATTGGACCCAGAGTCTCATGCATACTAGGCAAGTGCTCTGTCATCGAGCTATACCCCCAGCCCTTTTTAAAATTTTATTTTGAGATAGTGTCTTGCTAAAATTGGCCAGGCCGGGGCTGGGGATGTGGCTCAAGCGGTAGTGCGCTCGCCTGGCATGCGTGCGGCCCGGGTTCGATCCTCAGCACCACATACCAACAAAGATGTTGTGTCCGCCGAGAACTAAAAAATAAATATTAAAAATTCTCTCTCTCTCTCTCTCTCTCTCCTCTCTCACTCTCTCTTTAAAAAAATAAATAAATAAAATTGGCCAGGTGACTTGGAACTTGCAATTGTCTTCCCTCAGACTCCCAGATTCCCAACTAGAGGAGATTACAGGTGTACCTCACCACATCCAGCTGATCTATAGCCATTCAGTCATGTGACTGTAAATTATTGAGGGGGAGGACAAGCAATTTTAAGGATCTGCCTTGACAATGATAACCAAATTATCATAATCCTTGACTGTTATAGTGGGAGCTTAAAAAGAAGCACGTAATAACTGGAATCCTGTCCAAAATCTTGGAGACCAAGGGGTTATTTCCTCAATCTCCAAAGCATAATTGGAATCTACATACTTGACATTGAGTCCTTGGTCTTTGTGGTAATAGAAAGTAATCAAAGGGGGCTGGGTATGTGGCTCAAGCGGTAGCGCGCTCGCCTGGCATGCGTGCGGCCCGGGTTCCATCCTCAGCACCACATACAAAAAAAACAAAGATGTTGTGTCCGCTGATAACTAAAAAATAAATGTTGACATTCTCTCTCTCTCTCTCTCTCTCTCTCTCTCTCTCTCTCTCTTAAAAAAAAAAAAAGGAAGAAATCAAAGGAAGAAAGCCACTTCAAAAACTGTTTCTTATCTCAGCCTGGTATACATAGACCCTAAGTTTTCTAAATATTAAACCAAGCTTAAGTTGGTACATAACTAATATTTTATAGTATCAACAATGGAGGGGGGGGGGTCATGTGTCATTAAAAAGAGCCAATTTAAAAAAATGAAGTAGGGCATGATGGCACATGCCTATAATCCCAGCAACTCAGGAGGCTGAGGCAGGAGAATGGCAAGTTCCAGACCAGCCTTCTAGCAACTTAGTGAGACTCCCAGCAATTTACAAGACCCTGTCTCAAAAGAAAAAAATAAATAAGTAAATAAAAAGAAAGAACTAGGGATGTAACTCAATGGTAAAATGCCTCTGGGTTCAACAAGAACAACACACCTGTAATCCCAGTGGCTCAGATAGGAGGTTGTGAGTTCAAAGCCAGCCTCAGCAAAAGCAAAGGCGCTAAGCAACTCAGTGAGACCCTGTCTCTAAATAAAATATAAAATAGGGCTGGGGATGAGGCTCGGTGGTCCAGTGCCCCTGAGTTTAATCCCAGTTACCAAAAAAATAAAAATAAAATAAAATAAAAAATAAATAAATAAACTCAAGAAGGAACAAGTGACAAAATGAGATGGGGTTTACTTTTCTTATTCTGAATCCCCTTCCTTCCTCATCCATCACCATCAGGGAGAACAATAGTTCAATACCTCTTTTATTTGTTTATATTGGTACTGGGGATTGAACTCAGGGGTGCCTTATCACTGAGCCAAATCCCCAACCCTTTTTATTTTTTATTTTGAGACAGGGTCTTTGCCCTGTTGCCTAGGTCCTTGCTAAATTGCTGAGGCTGGCCTTGAACTTGCAATCCTCCTGCCTCAGCCTCCTGAGTTACTGAGATTACAGATGAGCACCACCACACATGGCTTCCTTTTATTTTTTTGAGAGAGGTTCTCAACAACTTGCTGAGGCAGGCCTTGAACCTGTGATTCTCCTGCCTCATTAGTTGCTGGGATTACAGGCATGTGCCACCATGCCCAGCTGATAACTGTAGTTTTGAATGCTGTTGGATATATGAATACAACATATATTTTAAAAGTTTGATAATATTAAATAATTATTTTTTATATTTAGATATGGAAAAGCTATTGTAGTTATGATAAGAAAAATACTTTTTCCCCTGAATTTATTTGTAAATATTAGAACTGATATTAGCTTCCAAATGACCTAGTATAGGAGGAATGGGTAGAGTTTTACATTTGAAAGCGAGAGTGACTAGAAGTCATTAATTGCTGCAGCTGATAAATACATGGGAACTCATGACACCATTGATTATTTTTCAACATGTTTGAATTTCCCATAATATAACACTATAAATACAGGAAAGCCAGTCCTGGTGACTACTCAGGAGGCTGAAGCAGGAGGTGGCAAGTTGAAACCCAGCCTAAATGAGTTAGTGAGACCCTGTCTCAAAGTTAAAAATAAAAAAAGGACTGTAGATGTAGCTCAACAGTAGAGCTCTATGTCTAGTTTGTGCAAGGTCCTGAGTTCAACCCCTAAGACTAGGGGTGGGGGTGGTGAGAGAATTCAGGAAAAAGCCTCTGGGAAAATAAGTAAGATACTCATTTTGTGACAAATGCTATGAAGAACAAAAACATGGTAATGAAATGGTCTTCCTACATGAAGTCCAGTCCCAGCTTAGCAAAAGGATCATCTCAGCCCACCAAATAAGCTTCCCTCTAAATCACCCAGGCAAAACTGCAGGGGCCCCACACCCAAATGAGCAGGTGGAGAACTTTCTGGTTTGAATCTCTTTAGGCTGTATTTAGTTTTCGTTCTAAAAGGGAGGAACTGGTATTTCACCATTATCCACTCTGATCTACCTATCTCCAAAGGCATTTGGTCAAATGCTAATCCAGCCAAGGCTTCTAGACTTGAGGAGCATAAAAATTACCCAGAGGGCTTGTTGAAGTATGGATTCCTGGGCTCCACCCTCCAAGATCTGATTTAGGAAGTCTAGGGTGGGGCCTCACCATTTGGATTTCTAACTAGTTCCTCGACCAACTAAAGATGAGGCTTCGTAGACCACATTTCGAATATATTGTATTACTAAATTAAATGGACTTCAGGCCCCTGAGTCCTCAGACTAATGGAGCAAATCACTTTCCTAGAGGCAGAGAAGGTCCACTGTAAGGGCACTGATCTCAGTGCGGCGGTGTTGTTTGTGGATAACGGTTCTTTTAGAAGTACTGACTCCTTCCAATGACCTAGGAAAGCATCTACTTCATCGCCAGATGCCTGCTGCCTCCAGTGGTTGGCTCCAGAGCTCCGGAATGCTTGCAGTTCATTCATTCTTTCCTTTATGTTTTGGCTGCTGCTTCTATTCTCAACAGCCTAACCTTTATTTTCTCATTATTATTGCAGGTTTGTGTTTAGAACTAGATCTAAGAGGGACATGTTAGACTTCCCTCACAATTTAAATTCAGTGAGTGAAACACCCAGGGATATAAATGTGTTATAAAATACCTCCCTAGCTGGGTGTAGTGGCACATGCACACAATCCCAGTGGTTCAGGAGGCTAAAGCAGGAGGATTGCAAATTCAAGGCTAGCCTCAGCAATTGAGGGAGACCTTAAGCATCATAGTGGCACCCTGTCTCAAAACAAAAATATAAAAAGGGGTAGGGATGTAGCTTACTGGTTAAGCGCTATTGGGTTCAATCCCTGATACCAAAACAATTAAAAAAAATAACAAAATATTTCCCTAAAATCTTCTGAGTGTCTTTTCATTTAGTTGATCACCACTATTGTCCTGGAACTACTCTAGAATATTCCTTTCATTCAATTGGAACTTGTTGTCAACAAGGGTTTGTGGATTCCAGTTTTCTCCCAAGTCCCACCTTACAAACAAAAAGCTCATTTTTATTAAAAGGATTTGGAGTTAAACGAATTACTTAATCATCCATTACCTAGAGAACAAGACAGGATCCTGACAGTAATTAAACTAATAATTATTGCAAGGTCAAATAATCAGGGAGGAGAAATAGAGAAAGGAAAACAGCTCATCTGGGTAACAGGAAGTAGAAGGAGACATTTGCCTATAAAAGGAGCAGTCCGTAAGCCTCAGGTTACAAGGAGCGCACCGCATAGCTGTCCGGAGCCCTGCTCCCTTTGCCGTCTCCCCGTGTTCCTGGAAATGTCAGGCGCAAATGACAGGGTCACTGAGAAGGTAAGTTTCCTTTCTCAAGGAATTAATTGTCTCACATTTGGTTAACACAGTCTTACTAGGTCTCACTTACATTTTCTTTTTGCTGCTATGAATCAATCCATTTCTGGGTGGAAGAAACCTCCATCTTGGAACCTCCTCCTCTTTACAGATGGATCCTTAACTTTTCTTTTGATTGATACTCTATGTGTGTTTGGGTGAGAATAAAAAGAAATAGTTTCCAACTCCTAAGGAAAAAAATTATCTTGTTGAGAGAGACAAGAAGTGCTGTAGCGAGTTAAGATAAAAATAGTAAAGAAATGGTCAGCTAGGGCTGGGGATGTGGCTCAAGCGGTAGCGCGCTCGCCTGGCATGCGTGCGGCCTGGGTTCGATCCTCAGCACCACATACAAACGAACATGCTATGTCCATCAATAACTAAAAAATAAATATTAAAAAAAATTCTCTCTCTCTCCCTCTCTCTTTAAAAAAAAAAAAAAACTTCAAAAAAAATGGTCAGCTAAATTAAAAAAAAAAAAAATGAGAATGTGTAATGTGACCAAAAGTCGGAAAGTAAAGTGACCGATTGCTTTTTCCCCCAGGAGGAGGAAGCAACCAATTTCCAATGCCCTTGTATCCCATGGGTTCCCAGACTAGACTTGATTCATCCTGGACTGGATAGGAAACTAAATTAAGATATCCTCGTGTATTTACTGGGGCCACTATGCCAGGCTAGAAGACTGCTTCAGGTCCCCACTTTGCTCAGAGTGGAGTAATGTTCCACCAGTAACGTCAACTATTTTTTTCTTTTGTAAGCTGAAAAAGTGAATCTGGGGAGCATTTTGAAAAGTGCTATACAAATGTAAAAATCACAAATTGGAAGCTAAGAGTTTGAGAGCCTAAGGGAAGAGATTTAAATAGGGGGAGGGGTGAAGAGTAGTAATCCATTCTGAGATTACAATAGGGCTGGAATGGCGTTCATTCACCCTGGGGGTTAAGAGAAAAAACACCGTCAGGACGTACTCAAGTGTGTGTTACTCTGTGGCATTGCTCATTTAATTTCTGAGACTTGGTTTCATTCACCTATTGTCTCCTGAGTTTCTTATTTGTACCTTGTGTCTTGAAAGTAAGTAGTTTAGTTGTGTGGCATCAAGTGAGAATATGTGACTGACTCTTCTCTTTCCAGAACTTCCTTGAGGAGCAATTCGATGAGGAAAATGTGATTTTAACACTGGTCCCAGTTACAGAGGAACAAGAATATCCAATAGAAACAAGTGTTTCTTCAACTGCAGAAATCAAACAGGAAGGTATCAAACCTTAAAATCCCAGGAAAAACAATAAGAGTATGAGAACAGAGACTGCTCAGTTAGCAGCACTGGGAAGCCCAAGAAAAGTAAAAGTTTTTTTTTGTTTTTTTTTTTTTTCCCCTCCCCTGTTATCTAACTAAACAATACCCACCTAAATCCCACCTCCAGTGCCTGTGGCAAGAGATTTCTCAACTCCCATACTTCTCCATTGCTAAGCTGCTTGCACTGCCTGGCTTTTAAGATGCAAAATAGGCATGTGGGCTATTTTGGATAGAAGCAGCTGGTTTTTGTTTTTTTTGTTGGTTGGTCTATTTGTTGGTGCGGAGAATAGAACCCAAAGACTCAGCTATTTTTTGAGACAGGTCTCCCTAAATTGTCTAGGCTGGACTCAAACTTGCACCCTTGTGTCTAAACCTCCTATTTAGTTGGGATTATAGGAATGCACTATCACATCAGGCTCACAACATAATCTTTTCTGTGTGTATGTGGTGCTAAGGATTGAACCCAGGGCCTCATACATGGTAGTCAAACACTCTACCACTGAGCCACATCCCCAGCCCAGAACATGATCTATATTTATTTATAAGGCTTCCAGACATAAAAAAGTCCAAATTCCCAACCATGGAGCTCAGTCTCCTCATCTATAAAAATGATAATGAGCTGGAGGATTTCCTCAGTAGAGCACTTGCATAGTATACATGAGGCCCTGAATTGGATGCCAGAAAAGCAAGAAAAAATCGTTGAAACATACTTGCCTCTTAAATAATTTTGAAAAATATCTAGTATTTGCTTGATGAGAATTACTGCTAAAATCTAGCCACTCTGAAAAGCACCCTTTTGTATCTGTTTCCAGTGCTTCATAGAAAGGCATCAAATAAGTATCTTTGGGATGATTTTATCCTCTGGGCCAATAATTGACTACAAGATGAAATAAGTAGTGATGGGTTAGAATTAAGCAGAGTGAAGTCAGATGTGTTGGAGAGAAAAATGAAGTGGGCTGACTGGACCATTGTTGATTGGGGTAGAGTTTAGGGGTATATTCTTTGGTGTCTGATATTTTGTGGTTAAAAATCTAGACACTTTGGAAGTGAAATCCAATATAATGTTCTATCCAGGTGGTCAAGGGCTACGAAAACAAGATGGAGTATGTAGTATTAAAAAAAAATAGAATTCAGAATTTTAATGTAGGTTGGAGTTCCAGGTCTGCCATTTTAATAACTGTGTGATCTTGGGCAAGCACTTTCATTCCTGAATCTATTTGTTCATTTGTAATATCAAGGGGAAAAATATATGTATATGTATGTGTGTGTGTGTATATATATACACACGTGTGTGTATATATATAAAGTGGAAACTGGTTTGTGGGAAAAGTGAGAACATTTTTGTGAAATTATAAAAAATTGTATAAACCTAAATTACTTTGATTCCATTCTTTTTTCAGTCTGCTTTCCTGAAACAAAACCTAATTGCAAAATACAACCCCTTCCCTTGCCGACCATTTTGCCTCCAATTAATAATGTTTCTAGGGATACTTTGCGAAACTGGTGCCAACAATTTAATTTGAGTACTGATGGCCAGGTTAGTACATGGGTGGGAATCCCCTGCTTCTTGATCTAAGGATGGAAACCTTTGCCAAATCTTAACTTTTATTTCCCTTTTAATTTCCTTAGAAAATAGAGGTTTATTTGAGGCTACAGAAGCATGCATATCCCGAACAAAAATATGTAAGTGATGGGTGTGGGGCTGACAGTGAAGGTGGTGGGCTCTCTGTGTGGGTTGGCCTGCCTGCTAATGTGCTATGTATGTGGCACCTCCAAGGCAGGAGTTCTTAACTGTAGCACTATGGACTTTTGGAATCAAATAATGTTTCTCTGTGTGTGTTTTAGAGGCAGACCTGTATATTGCATGATGTTTAGGAGCATCCTTAGCTTCTTCCTACTAGGTGGCAATAGCAGCCTCCCCCAACCCTGCACCCCCCATGGTTTTAACAATCAACAGTTTTTCCTAAGGGAACTAATATTTCTAAGCTCCCACACTGACATACATATTCAGGTCAGTATAGAGAATAATAAGGGGCTGTACCCTAGCAAATACCTGTAATCCGGGTGGCTGGGGAGGCTCAGACAGGAGGATCATGAGTTCAAAGCCAGCCTCAGCAAAAGTGAGGCGCTAAGCAACTCAGTGAGACCCTGACTCTAAATAAAATACAAAATAGGGCTGGGGATGTGGCTCAGTGGTTGAGTGCCCCTGAGTTCAATCCCTGGTACCCACCCCCGCCAAAAAAATGAATGATATACTGGGCATGTGGCACACACACTTATAATCCCAGCTACTCAGGAGGCTGAGGCAGAGGGATTGCCATCTGGCTAGCCTGGAAAACTTAAATAGACTGTGTCTCAAGGAAAAAGAGAGGGGGAGAGAGAGAGAAAAAAAAAAAAGGGTTGGGGGATGTAATGGAGTGGTAGAACATCATTAATTTCAACTTCCAGTTCTGCAAAAAATAAAAAGTAAAAATAACAAGGGCTAGGGACGGAGCTCATTGGCAGAGTGCTTGCCCAGCAGGTACAATTCCAGTAAAGTACAGGGAGAAACTATGATTTAAGTTAATACAAGCCACTCTTATGGCAGTAACACTTCTCCAAATACTTACCATGAATTTCATTTTCAGGATATTCCTGAAACATCTCAGGAGGCCAGATTGAAGCCAGTTTCCAGGAAATGGAAGGCAGCGGCCAATGCAACAGGGCTTCAGGAAAGGCATAATAAGGTTAAAAGAGAGGAAGAGACTAACATGATTGAAGTGGTAAATTCAGCTCAGGAGTCCATATTGGCATCTTGGGCAAGGATCGCTGCCAGAGCCAATCAGCGCAGGGCTGTGAATTCGTGTCCCATCCCTACTTCCGTGGAGGCCTTTTTGCTGCAAACCTCTGGTAAGATCAGCCTTAAGATGTGAGTACTAGACCCAAGAAACAGGTTAATGTTTTACTGCAAGACTGTAAGGGGGCAAAAGGGAAGGAATTAGTTAAAATAACTGTAGATTAGAAATTGGATTCATGTGGGACTTCTTTGGTCGATGAATAGCCAAGTTTTGTTTGGATGGATCTCTAGGCCAGGTGACTGGATAATTGTCCTTTTTCATCACGAAGCAGAATTCCAAGGTGGGAAGAAAGCATAATCTAATATGGTTGGCTAATCCCCTAAGGTCTTTTCCTCTTAAGGCATTTGTAACAATTCCTTGATTTAATTATCTCCTAAGTATGAAACATTGGTAAATTACTTGGCTTACGCCCTGGTGTCATTCTCTATGAAAACATTATAAATACCTATGTCCTAGAATGATTGTGAGACTTATGTGAAGCACATGACTTGTCATGTTGGAGAGCAAACAATGACCATGGAAATGTTTGGTGCTAGGCTGAGGGTGTAGCTCAGTGAAGTGCTTGCCTAGCAGATCTGAGGTCTGAGATTCAGTTCCCAGCACTGGAGGGGAAAGAAAAAATAGATAGGACTGGGGATGTGGCTCAAGCGGTAGCGTGCTTGCCTAGCATGCGTGCGGCCAGGGTTCGATCCTCAGCACCACATACAAACAAAGATGTTGTATCCGCCAAAAACTAAAAAATAAATATAATTCTCTCTAAAAAAAAAAAAAGGAAAAAGAAAAAATAGATATAAATGTTAATAATGTACTTAAGAATACATATATTAATAGGTAAATCACTTAGAATCCTGGACACAAAGCAAGCATTACAAAAAGTTAACTATCATTTCTCTTGTTCTATATAATTTGTGAACCTAGATGATAATTTTTTTTTTTTTTTTATTTACACTTCTTATTTATTTATTACCAAGAGTTGAACTCAGGGGCACTTGACCACTGAGCTACATGCCCAGCCCTATTTTGTATTTTATTTGGGGACTCATGGAGTTGTTCAGCTCCTTACCATTGCTGAGGCTGGCTTTGAACTAGAGATCCTCCTACCTTAGCCTCCCAAGCCACTGAGATTATAGGCGTACACCACTGTGCCCGAGCCCTGCACTTTTTTATGTATTTTATTTAACTGATTTATCAGCAGAATAGAAGGATAAAATAAAGAGTGACTTCCTGAGGGGTTGTACTGGAGAAACATCCAGATCTTGCCATTCATATTCGCTTCTCTTCCCTTCCCAGGTGTCAGGTGGTGTGTGGTCCATGGACAATTTCTTTCTGCAGAAACAGCAGGCTGGGTTCGCCTGCAGTTCCATGCAGGTCAGACTTGGGTCCCTGACACTCCCAAGAGGATGATTTCCCTCTTCCTGTTACCTGCCTGTATTTTTCCACCCTCAGGACTAGAAGATAATATGTTATGCCCTGAATGCGTAAAAAGGTAACATTTGATTTTTTTTTCTAAGCATGGCATACAAATAAAGGAGATGTGTAGATGGATTTCTGAATAATTTAATAGGAAAAGAAAGAATAAACATGCTATTTTCTTAAGGTGCTGTGCAGATCAGGCAAAAGGAGGAGTAAAACGAATTGAATTGAGTAGTGAATTAGCACTCAGATAAATATGGCTAGTTTTTCAGCCTTAACAAAATATGTGACATGGAGCTGTATATAGTGGTGCCTATATGTAATCCCAGCGATTTAGGAGGATCACAAGTTCAAGGCCATCTTGGGAAAACTAGGAAGACTCTTAAAAATTTATTTTTAAAAGTAAAAGAAAGATAAGAGCCAGGAATGGAATGCCTGTGAGTTCAATCCCCATTCCCCAAAACACCATAAGTCAGAAACTTGTCTTTTCGTCTCAATTTAAGGGACCTGTTTAAAGGGGTGGGGAGGAATTAGAGTTTTTACCACATGTCAGATAACTACCTGGAGATACAAAAATTGGAAAATCCATGCAGCATACTGGAATGGAAATGAATAAGAGAATCTCTGAAAATATATGGGAAGTAGCTATACTAGAGTAGTTTAGGGAGGTTTCCTAAGAGGTTATATATACTGGGGGGGGGGGGGGAGGTGAGCTTACCAGTTGTAAAGGAATCATTTGGGCCTTTTTTTTAATGGAAATAGCCAATACCAATATGGAAAGAGATTATCATGCACTTGGAAACTGCAAATAGGTCAAGATTATTAATACATATATATTGAGTGAATCTGGGAAAATGTGAACAGACCAGAAAAGATTTTTATAGTCTCATATGTTACCCTGTAGGTATTATTGCTCAGTCATTTGGCAGGGGACACAGACTTTTTTTTTTTCCCTTTTTCTTTTTGGTACTTGGGATTGAACCCAGGTATGCCTAACCTGAGCTACATCCCCAGTCTTTCTTATTTATTTATCTGAGCTACATCCCCAGTCTTATTTATTGATTGATTGATTGAACTTGTGGGCACTCAACCACTAAGTCACATTCCCAGACCTATTTCATATATATTTAGAAATGGGTCTCACTGAGTTGCTTAGTACCTTGCTTTTTGCTGTAGTTGGTTTTGAACACATGATCCTCCTGCCTCAGCCTTTGGAACCGCTGGGATCACCAAGCCCGGCCAAGGGCCTCACTAAATTGCTGAGGCTGGCCTTGAACTTAAAATCATCCTGCCTCAGCCTCACTAGTTGCTGGGATTACAGGTGCCCAGCATTGAGACACACTTCTTTCAGAATATAATGATTACATAGCCTCTAGGAAAAAAACATACATTACAAGCTGTTTTAGATTTTAGAGAGACCATAAAAGTAATCTCTCCCACACACACATTCTTCCTACTCCTTTCTCTTTTTTTTTTAACTTCTTTTTTATTCTTTTCAGTTACTTGTGACAATAGAACATATTTTGACATACATACATGGAGTATGACTTATTCTAATTAGGATCCCATTCTCATGGTTGTACATGATGTGGAGTTACACTGGTCTTGTGTTCATATATGAACATAGGAAAGTTCTGTCTGATTCGTTCTACTGTCTTTCCTATTCCCATCCCCTCTCCTTTCCCTACACTCCCCTGCCCAATCTGGTGAACCTTCACCCCCTTTTTGAGTCAGCATTTGCAGAGAACATTCAACCTTTGTTTAACATTTTGGGATTGGCTTATTTCACTTAGCATGATAGTCTCTAGCTCCTTCTATTTACTGGCAAATGCCATCATTTCATTCTTTATGGCTGAGTAATACATTCCAATATGTACTACTTGTTTCTTCATTTTTTAATGGGAGTATCATAAGTGTGTGTAAATGGGGAGGAACTGTGGGATGGGAAAGTATAAAGATGACCACTGCAATAAACAGGAGTCCTGAGAATAAGTAGACAGTGCTGTTCCTCTGTTAAACATGTACCCTTAAAAATATATATATATATTTTTTTAAATACTTTTTTTGTAGTTGTAGGTGGGTATAATGCCTTTATTTATCTATATGTGGTGCTGAGGATCCAACCCAGGGCCTTGCACGGGCTAGGCAAGTGCTCTACCACTGAGCCACAACCCAGCCCCTCCGTGTATCCTTTTAACTCACTATCCTGTATGGGGGTAAACTGCTCAGGAGCTCCAGAATTGCATTTCTTGTTTATCAGCCACTTTCAAGGGGTTAGTGTTAAATGGTATCTACTCTAGTAATTTTTTTTACAATTCTTTTCTAACTTGTCTTGTAGGAATAAGAAGATGATGAAAGGATTAATTATAACAAGAGAGAAAAAGCAATGCACTGTAGGATAAAAGGTGCCACCTTAAGCAATGTGGTTTTTTTTTTTTGTAAATAAAGGTTTATTAGAACACAGCCACTCTCCTTCATTTACATTTTTTTAGAGAGAGAGAGAGAAATAGAGTCTAGAGAGAGAGAGAGAGAATTTTTTTTCAATATTTATTTTTTAGTTCTCGGCGGACACAACATCTTTGTATGTGGTGCTGAGGATCGAACCTGGGCCGCACGCATGCCAGGCGAGCGCGCTACTGCTTGAGCCACATCCCCAGCCCACCTTAAGCAATGTTGAAGTACTATTTTGATCTGAAGACAATTGAGAAGAAACAGACAAAGAGTTTTCTGCTTTCCCACTATTGGCACCAAAACAGGACATAAATTTGCAAATATTCCTCTTCCCTCCCAGGACAAGTGGTGGAGAGCCCATAGGTAAATCATCACACAGCCTGATGAATGCTGGGCTGGTTTCTGACCGTCTTTCATTTTCAGTGTCTCCTGATCATTTGTGTCAGACTCAAGTATTAACTATATATAGAGAGAGCTGCTAGGTTTATGGGGAAACTGAGCAAAAGAGTTCTTTTATGCTTCTCTTTAATATTAATTTTGTTGTGTGTGTACTAAGATTGAACCCAGGGACACTCTACCTAACCCCCTGCCTCTTTATTAACTACCTATTATTACTACTTATTTTTTTTTTAATAATTTTTCTTTTTTTTTAAAGAGAGAGAATTTTGTAATATTTATTTTTTTAGTTCTCGGCGGACACAACATCTTTGTTTGTATGTGGTGCTGAGGATCGAACCTGGGCTGCACGCATGCCAGGCGAGCGCGCTACCGCTTGAGCCACATCCCCAGCCCATATTATTACTAGTTATAATGAATTATTTATATGGCACTGAGGATCGAACCCAGGGCCTCACACGTGTAGTCAAGTACTCTACCACTGAGCTACAACCCCAGTTGTATATTTGGTTTCATGCTTTTTGTTGAACGTCTTATGATTTTGATGTGTGTGTGTGTGTGTGTGTGTGTGTGTGTGTGTGTGTGTTTATGTTTGTGTTTTACTAGGGACTGAACCCAGGAAAACACTACTACTAATCTATATTCACAGCCCTTTATATTTTTTTTATTTTGATATAGGGTCTCAGTAAATTGCTGAGGCTGGTTGGGTGTGGAGATACACATTTGTAATGCCGCAGAGACTTGGGAGGCTAGGGCAAGAGGATTGCAAGTTTGAGATCGTCTCAACAGCTTAGCAAGACCCTGTCTAAAAATAAAAAGATGGGGTGTGGCACAGTGGTAAAGCATCCCTGGTACCCCCTCCCCCACAAAAAAAAGTTGCCAAAGCCAGCTTTGGATTTGCAATCCTCCTGCCTCAGTCTCCCAAGTAGTTGGGATTATGGCCCTCACCACACTGGCCACTGACTAAGGTTTGACGTGTATCCAACATTCTGCATGATAATTCATAACTATCTAGGCCCTAATCCTCCATTCCTCAGTTCTACCTGTTTTTTTCCTCCCGCCAAGCCTCTATAAATCAGATCTTCTTACTGACATTGTAACTTTGCCCTTTTTAGGATGCTTTATATTTAGAATCATACACATGTATTTTAAAGTAGTCTGAAATATGTATTTAAGGTCTCTTCATGTCTTCATGGATTATTTTTTTAGTGCTGAGTGTATCCATTCTCAAGATATACCACAGTTCATGTATTCATTCAGCTACCTAAAGACTCCTTGGTTGCTTCCAAGTTTTGGCAGTTATGAATAAAGCTGCTATAAACATCAGTGTGCAGATTTTTGTGTGTTGGGAGGGGTAGTACATAAATTTTCACTCATCTGAGTAAATGCCAAAAAGCATGGATTCCATGGTAGGAGTTTAGCTTTGTAACAAACTGACTTTTCAAAGTGGCTATGGCATTTTGCATTTCCACCAGCAATGATGGAGCTCTTTTTTTTATTCTTGGTGTTACTGGGGATTGAACACAGGGCCTTGAGCATTCAAGGCAAGCACTGTACCAACTGAACTATGTCCCCAGCCCAATGATAGAATGATAGAGTCTCATTGCACCTCATGCTTGTCACCATTTGCCATTGCCTGTGCTTGGGTTTTAGCATTCTAACAAGTATGTAGTAGTAGTATCTCATAGTTTTAGTTTTGCAGTTCCCTAATGACATGGAGTTCAGCACCTTTCCATATGCTTATTTGCCATCTGTATCTTTTTGTGAGGTGTCCATTGCAGTTTATCCTTGTTCCTTTACAGTTAGTGTCCCCCCCCCCTTCAAGATTTTTTTATCTTGAGTTTCTACAGTTTGGATATAATATGCCCTAGATGTAGGGTTTTTTGATGCTTATCCTCTGAACTTCCTGCATCTGATTTTGTGTCATTAATTTTGATATACTCAACTATTGCTTTAAATATTTCTTCTGGTATTCTCATTACATGCATGGAAGCTTTTTACTATTGCCTCATCAGACTTGTGCATTCATTTCTGTCTTTCATTCTATTTTCTTTTTGCTTTTTGGGGTGTTTCCATTGACATTTCTTCAAGCCCGCTGATCCAGTGCTTAGGTGCGTCCAGTCTGTTATTAAGTCTGAAAGGCAAGCTTCATTTCCCTTACAGTGTTTGTTTCTACCTTTTCATTGTTTCAGAGTTCCCGTCTCCACTTGGCATTGCCCATCTGTGCTTGAGTGTTCATTTTTTTCCATCAGAGCCCTTTGTGTGTGTATTTGTATATAAAATCATTGTTTTTGGTACTGGGGATTGAACTCAGGGACATTCAACCACTGAGCCATATCCCCAGCCCTATTTTGTATTTAGAGACGGGGTCTCACTGAGTTGCTTAGTGCCTCAATGTTGCTAAGGCTGGATTTGAACCCACAATCCTCCCGTCTCAGCCTTCCTTAGTATATTAACTGAAGTTGTCTTAAATTTCTGGCCTGATAAGTTTAACGTCTCTGTCATATCTTAGATTTTTTTTCCCTAAGTGTCATGTTTCCCAGGTGAGCTCTGAGCTCATGGGCTCAAGTGTCCTTACCATCTCCTCCCAAGTAGCTGGGACTACAGGTCCCTGCCACTGTGCCCACTTTCAATCTGGATCTGTCTTTACTTTTATTTATTTTGGTTTTGAGGATTGAACCCCACAGAGGTGCTTTACCACTGAGCCACATTCCTAGCCTTTTTTTATATTTTGAGATAGGCTCTTGGTAAATTGCTGAGGCTGCCTTTGAACTTGTGATCCTCTGCCTCAGCCTCCCAAACTGTTGGGATTACAGGTGTAGGCAATCACACCGAGCTCTTGCTCTGTGCTTTAAAAACCATGTTTAAATCTTGCTATGCCTTATAAAATTTTGTCAAAAGCCCAATTCAGTGTGCTAGCTAAAAGAAACTAGGTACTAGTTCACGAGGAGGCTTCTTTTGGGCTCCTGTGGCAAATATTCTAAATATTCTCAATATCTACCTTTTTTCCAATATTTGGAACAACAGTTTGCTCTGTGATATCAGTTGCATCCTGAGTATGAATTGTTTTTCAAGTTTATTGGACTTGCTTTTTTTTTTTTTTTTTAACTTTTTTTTAATGATCAGCCAGACCACTGTTGGAGCAGTACTGCTTGCTTGGCCATGCATGTTCCTTGCACCCTTCCCTGTATAATCTGGAAGTTCTGTCAATACCCCAAGACAGGGCTGCAGATGCTTGATCTCCCTGTCTTTCTGATACAGCTATATTTAATATATTCTTGCCTTGCACAATTTTTCTGTTTGACAAGTGGCCAGACCTGGTTTGTTGGGACTCCCCAGAGTCAGGCCCCCTCTAACCTAGGACTCTATTAACATTTTGTTCTTTTGTATGTGTAGGTTTTGTTTTATTTTGGTGGGGGCAGCTCCTGTACTGGGGATTGAACTCGGCCTCACACATGCTAGGCAAGGGTTCTACCATGGAGCTACATTCCCCAAGAACTTGATTTTGAAACAAGGTCTCACTCAATTGCCCAGGCTAGTGTCAAAGCCGAGATCCTCCTGTGTATCTGGGATTATAGGCATGTGTGGGAAAATGCCAGAGTGCCTGACTGGTTACTTGTTGAATTTTAAATATTGGGTTCTGATCCACTTGGAATTCTTTCTAGTCTAAAATATGAGCTCTGGGGCTGGGGATGTGGCTCAAGCGGTAGTGCGCTCGCCTGGCATGTGTGCGGCCCGGGTTCGATCCTCAGCACCACATACAAAGATGTTGTGTCTGCCGAAAACTAAAAAAAATAAATATTAAAATTCTCTCTCTCTCTTAAAAAAAATAAAAAATAAAATATGAGCTCTGTGGGTCTCTTTCTTTCCTTTTTTTAATATTTATTTTTTAGTTATAGGTGGACACAATATCATTATTTTTTATTTTGTGTGGTGCTAAGGATCCAACTGACTGCCTCAGGCATGCTAGGTAAGTGCTCTACCTCTGAGCCACAATCCCAGCCCAGGTCTCTTTCTTTCTTCCTTTTTTTTTTTTTTTTTTTCAAGTATTCGGGATCAAACTTAGGTCCTTTTGCATGCTAGGCTGGCACTCTGTCACTGAGTTATAACCCCATTCTTCTATATTTCTGTTGACATGTATTTACATATGTAAGCATGTACACCTTTAGTGATTTTTCTCATTATGTCTTTTAAAAATTTTTTTTGGAACTGGGGATTTAACCCACGGACACTTTACCACTGAGCCACATCCCCAGCTCTTCCCCTCTTTCATTTTTATTTATTTTGAGATAAGGTCTCATTAAGTTGCTGAGAGCCTTGCTAAATAGCTAAGGATGACCTTAAATTTGCAATTCTCCTGCCTTAGCCTCCCCAGTCACTAGGATTACAGGTATGTACTACCTCACTTGGCTCATTATGTTTTATAGTTTTATTTATCATGTTTTTTATTTAAAAAAAAATTTTGTTACTGGTGATTGAACCCAGGGGTGCTTAACCACTGAGCTATATCCCCAGCCATATTTTTTTTTTTTTTTTTTTAATTCTGGAACAGGGTCTCTCTAAATTGCTTGGGGCCTCGATAAATTGTGGGCCTTGCTAAGTAGCTGAGACTAACCCTCGAACTTGTGATCCTACTGTTTCACTTCCCAAGTTGCTGGTTTTATAGGCATGGGCCACCATGGTCAGCTATCAATCTATTTATAGGTATGTTGTTGATTAGTATACATGAGGCAAGATAATAAAATGTCAGAAAATAATGCAAAGTTTTTGGGGTGGTACTGGGGATTGAACCCAGGAGCACTTTACCACTGAGTCACATCCTTAGCCCCCGCTTTGGTTTTCCTTATTTTTTTTTCATTTCGAGACAGAATCTTGCCAAGTTGCTTAGGACCTCACTAAATTGCAAGGCTGCCCTCAAACTTGTGAGCCTCCTGTCTTAGCCTCCTGAGTTGCTGGGCTTACAGGGTGAGTCACTGAGCCCAGCTAACATGGATCTCTTAAAAAGTGGTGATGAGCTAGTTGGGTGTGGTGTTGCACTCCTGTAATCCCAGCGACTAGGGAGACTGAGGCAGGAGGATCACAAATTCAAAGCCAGCCTCAGCAACTTAGTGAGGCCCTAAGCAATTTAGCAAGACCCTGTCTCAAAATTTTTAAAAAGGGCTGGGGAGGGGCTGGGGATGTGGCTCAAGCGGTAGCGCGCTCGCCTGGCATGCGTGCAGCCCGGGTTCGATCCTCAGCACCACATACAGACAAAGATGTTGTGTCTGCCCAGAACTAAAAAATAAATATTAAAAATTCTCTCTCTCCTCACTCTCTCTTTAAAACAAAAAAAAAGGGCTGGGGATGTGACTCAGTTTTTCACCATCCCTGAGTTCTATCCCTGGTACCAAAAAAAAAAAAAAAAAAAAAGAAAGAAAAAACTAAAAAGTGGTGCTGAGATGTATAAACATCAAGTTTACCTATAGCAACGTATCTTCTAACATAATTTTGTCTCTTATGAAGCATGCTGCCATAGTCACCATTTCCACCTTCCCCCAGGTTTGAGTGGGTATTGTCTTCAATGCAACTGAGTTATCAATCAGGGTTCTCCAGAGAAATAGAACCAATAAAATCCATAGATATGTAGATACACAAGAGGAGATTCATGTCAGAATGGCCTCACATAATTAGGGCCATGGAGTCCCACAGGAGCTATCTGCAAGCTGGGTGGCCAAGAAAACCTGGTGGTATCAGTCCTAGTTCAAACACCGAAGAACCACGGAATGGAGACTAATTCCCAGTATAGAGAAAAGTGTGGAGGTGAGGAAAAGGAAGAAAAGGGATGTGCCACCTCAATAAGAGAAAATTTGCTGTTCCTCGGACTGGCTACTCCATTTGGGGCTTCCCAGGATTGGATGGTTCCTGTCCCCTGCTGAGGGAGGATCTTTACTCAGGCGGTTGATTCAAATGATAATCTCTTCTCCAACAGCGTTGGGGACACAGAAACATTTGCCTGCTCTCAGACCAGCCCTTAATGTAGTCAAGTCGACACAAAATGGCATTATGGCTTCTCTTGGAAAGCTAATAAAATGATTTGACACTCATGGATAGAACATTTTGGGTACATCACCCACCTAGTATGCTCTGGGTTCAATCCTCAGTACTGCTAAAAAGAGAAAAACAAAATCACCTGTGTGGCAAGGGATTTTCTTCCCCCCATAAATTGAGATCATCTCAATCAATTAAAAAATTATCTGGAAAACAAAAGAAAACTCTTCGGATTCTCACCCCCTGTGGTAGACAATGGGGTAGTGGTGTGGGCCCAATCCAATACTTAGATTCCTAAAGTGAAGCTAGAGGACTCATTTAAAAGTTACTTCTGGGGCCTCTGGATGTGGTTCAAGTGGTAGCACACTTTCCTAGCATGCATGAGGCACTAGGTTCGATTCTCAGCAACACATAAAAATAAAATAAAGATATTATGTTGGGGCTGGGGATGTGGCTCAAGCGGTAGCGCGCTCGCCTGGCATGCGTGCGGCCCGGGTTCGATCCTCAGCACCACATACCAACAAAGATGTTGTGTCCGCCGAGAACTAAAAAAATAAATATTAAAAATTCTCTCTCTCTCTCTCTCTCTCTCTCTCTCTCCCCTCTCTCACTCTCTCTTTTAAAAAAAAAAAAGATATTATGTCCACCTAAGACTAAAAAATAAATATTAAAAAAGTTACTTGTAACTCAGTGTTATATATTAACCTTCTTCAAGAAAGGAGCACAGTGGTCCATTGCCTCCTCCAAAAGAGTCAAGAAAGTTAAGATAGATGAGTTTTAATTAGTCAAAGTAGACAGTGATTTCATTATTAATCACTTGAGCTGGGGAGGAAGATCTTCGACACAGTACTTGCCTAACATGCAGGAGGTCCTGGGTCTGATCCCCAACATTGCAATAAATAAGAACAACATAATCATTTAAAGTAGTGATCTAATTTAGTCTTTTATGAATTGGTGGCCCTGATGAAACCCAGGGTCTCATGTGTGCTAGGCAAGTGTTCTAGTTTATTTTATTTTTTCTATTTTAGCCTTTGTTTCCCCCACCCCTTTTTTTTTCAGTGGAGGTCCTGGGAATTGAACACAGAGTGATTTGCCACTGAGCTAAACACTCAGCTCCCCCCCCTTTAATTTTTATTTTGAGGCAGTGTAACAGTGGTTCGTCCCCTTTATGCTTTGAATGCAACCCTTGCTTCTCTGCCACCTTGACTTATTTTTAAAATGACATTCCCCCCCAATCTTTTTTTCTAGACCCCTCCCTAATCTCAGGGTAAACAGGATTACCTTCCCCATCCCCCCTTCCTAGTCAGAGTTGTCTGTCCTTGAGCCCACACCCACTATAGGAGTGAAGTAATTCAGATTTAGGCATGGCACCAAAGATCTAAGAAATGATTGTCTCCCAATTTAACAAGGGAATTATGACCCCCAACAGAGAACACTGGAATATAGCGTTTAAGTGACCTTAAAAACCTCCTATTTCCCCTGATGGTCACGATCACAATCTCTAGGACAGAAGTTCCCTGTGTTTCTCCTTTTCTAGCAAAGCAATAAAACTTATTTTCCCAAAACTGTGGCCTTCATATTGGACTGGCATTGGGGACAAGGATGGAGATTTCAGTAATAAACTGGCACCCCAGATAGGACTTGAGAGCAGCCCCCACTCCGGCCTGGCCATCCAAGCAATTCCACTTCCATGCTGAGGATGCAAGGTGGTGGTGAATGTGTTGAGTGCCAACTGCAGGAAAGTTAGGTGAGTTTGGGGAACAACCGGAGCAGCTATTCCAGTGAGTAGAGGGAGGGATGGAGGGATCAACCCAGTAGCTGCGGAAGCTCCTTTTACTTTGGGAACTCAGGCCTTCGCTCACTGAATATACAGGTTGCTCCATCTGTTACTGCCTCTTTAAGACCTGAACAATACTGGTCCACTTTGAGAAAAAGGAAACTGAACACAGTAAAGTCATGATATCCTTGGCCATCTGGTAAATCCTCTGGTGTGCACAATGAGACCCTCAATTCCTCACATCTTGTACCCCTTCACTGAAAGAGCTGGTCCTTCTTATGGGGACATCTGTGACACTCCAGGTTTAGACATCACAGTTAAGAGAGACCTAGGGATTTTTATTCTCTTCTTGTCTGTTGTAGGTTCTCATCTATTTTTTGGCCTTGGGTTCGGGAATTTCCTCTGGTTGTCTGTGTTTCGTTTGTATCTGCTACTGCCACTTTAAGACCTGACAATAACTGCATTGATCCTATAGGTAGTATCTTGGGAAGAAAGATCTTGGCTGAATGGGCCACCTATAGGTATAAGCCTGTCTTAGGGAAAGATGTTTTACTGTAACACATTCTGGCCTTTGAATGGTTTTTCTGAATTATTATACAGTCTTGCAGTTGGAGTTGGTCTGTCAGAGGAGAAACATGAGAGAGATTCTGTATGTACAGGCATTTATGCAGTTGCACGATAAGAAGTCTGAACAGTCAGAAACTAAGCTGAGGATTCAAAAAGGCACTGCCTCTGGTGTGCATGGACTGCAGGACACCAGAAGAAAGGGTTAAAAAAAAGATTTAAATCCTTTCAAACCAGTGCTGGCAGTCCTAGTACTGTTCTCAGCCTGGCTTCAGGCAGCTGCAGATCATTTCACTATGGGTCAGAGACACCAGCCCTGGGATGGAAAAACACAGAAAAGCTGCCTGGTTTGTAGAAAATTGGGCGAGGGCTGGGGATGTGGCTCAAGCGGTAGCGCACTCGCCTGGCATGCGTGCGGCCCGGGTTCGATCCTCAGCACCACATACCAACATACCAACAAAGATGTGTCCGCTGATAACTAAAAAATAAATATTAAAAAAAAAATTCTCTCTCTCAAAAAAAAAAAAGAAGAAAAGAAAATTGGGCGAGGACTGGGGATGTGGCTCAAGCGGTAGCGCGCTCTCCTGGCATGCGTGCGGCCAGGGTTCGATCCTCAGCACCACGTACAAACAAAGATGTTGTGTCCGCCGAGAACTAAGAAAAAATAAATAAATATTAAAAAATTCTCTCTCTCTCTCTCTCTCTCTCTTTAAAAAAAAAAAAAAAAAGAAAAGAAAAGAAAAAAAAAAAAGAAAATTGGGCGAAGGGAACCTGGCCTCTGCCCTGCCTTCCAGACCTTCTTACCTCTGGATGCTGGAGGTTGTTGGCCACAAAGGATGTGGCAATAGGTTTTAACACTGTTACTTTATGAGTTGGGGATAGGAATGGTTTCCCCTTTTATGATCTGACAGGACACCCTGTTTGGCCAGGGGATATCCATGACTGGGGCAGAGCAATTCTTGCTATGACAGTATCCCACCAAACTAAATGCATGGGAAGACCGGCAGGATAAACTGCACCCCTTGAAAAGATAAAAACAAACTAAAGCAACTCATGTTTTGTTGGCAGCCTCTGCAAAGGGATCTTCAAAGAAGCCTAAAGAAAAGAATGGAGAGGGCCTTCTCCATTGAATATCAATATTCTTAGTATAAAAAAAGACCCAGGGGCTGGGGTTGTGGCTCAGTGGTAGAGCCTGTGCCTAGCACCTGGAGGCACTGGGTTCAATTCTCAGCACCACATAAAAATAAATAAATAAGTAAAGATCCATTGACAACTAAAAAACATTTTAAAAAAATACCCAAAAGGAGCCTTTGGATACAATTGACAATGGGGAACCCATTAAAAGTTGATGGCTTTGTGATAATGATACAGTAAACAGGTCAGGATCCAAAATATCCTGTGCTCCAACCCCTTGATATGAAGCAAAGTCTCAAACATTAGCCCCACATAAATGTGATTCTCTTTGCTCTTGATTAGGTTGGTTATATTCTCAGTTGATAAATTTATCATTTTTCAATTCTGGTGGCATAAAGTCTTAAAACTAGGTGTCAGCATGGCTGCTTTCCTTAATAAGGCTCTCAGGGATTGTCAGTTTTCTCACCTTTCAAAGCTGATTTTTTTTGGGGAGGTGAAATTAAAACCAGTCCCTTTTACTTACTTTTTTTTTTTTTTTTTGCCAAGTGTAATGGCACACACCTATAATCCAGTGACTCACAAGGCTGAGGCAGGGGGATGGCAAGTTTGTGGTTAGCCTCAGCAATATAGCAATACCCTATCTCAAAATAAAAATATTGAAGTGTTTGGGTGTCGCAGTCTTGGCTGGGCACAGAATCACGAGCCACCACACAGCTTTGTAGATTCAAACAGCAATTCTTTATTCCCGAACTCACACCGGCCTCCACACACGTTCTGGGGCAATACCAGTTCAGCTGCCACACAATTCACCTACTCCACGAGGCTTTTTTCCCAAAAATGCTCTCTGAATCTCATGAGAACTCAACGGGAGCTCAGGGAGGAGGAACGCCCTAATTCCAGCAGCAATAATCTTCAACATCGAACTTCCCTAAAATCCAAGGTCTTAAACTGGGAACGCCCTTAACCCAAGGAGCGGGATACTTCCTCAAACTGCAGGACACACCCTAATCCTGGATCCTCCCTGGTCGTTGAGCAGGGTCACCTTTCTCAAACACACTTGCAAGGTCAACAGCGAAATTAACATGGGGTACGCTGGCAAGGAAATTTCGATGCGTCATTCCTACTTGGTAATGGCCCTCAGCATTTGGGGTTTGGGGGAGTATAGCTCCATAGTATAGTGCCCTTGGATTAAATACCTAGTACCACAATTTTTTTTTTTTTTTTTTTTTTTGATTTTGAAACAGGGCTTCTTTAAGTTGCTGAAGTTCTCACTTAATTGCTAAGGCTGATCTTGAACTTGCCATCCTCCTGCCTCAGCCTCCTGAGTTGCTGGGATTGCAGGCATGTACCTGTACCCAGCTTTTTCCAAGCTGTTTTTAGCCTCTTCATTACATCACTCTAACCTCTGTTTCACTTGTTACATGTCATTTTCTGACCCTGGCCCTCCTCCCTTCCTCTTATAAATATCTTTTTCTTTTTTTTTTTTTTTGTCTTTTTTGGAACTGGGGGTCGAACCCAGGGCTTTTCGAATGCAAGGCAGACACTTTGCCACTGAGCTACATCCCAGCCCTCTTATAAATATCTTCTGACTATTGGGCATACAAGGATAATCTAGAGTAATTTTGCCATTTCAAGATCCTCAATTTGGTCACATCTGCAGAGTCTCTTTTTGCCATATAAAGCAACATATTCACAGGTTCCTGAGGTTAAGACATGGGACGTCTTTGGGTGGGAAGGCATCCTATCACACCAAAATAAAGTCATCATCTTCAAACAGTTCACAGTCTCAGAGAATAGATGATAGATGACAGATAATAGATAGATAGATAGAAGCCCCAGGTTCTATGAGAATCCACAATGAATACCTATCTGGACTTTAAGTACCAGGCAGAGTTAGGAAAGAAATTTTACAAAGAAAAGGCCCTGAAACCAAGTAATGCTCAGGATGGAAAGAAAAATTGAATGTGTTTTGATACAGAGACCAGTGCTCATGATGCATGAAAGTGACTCTAATAAGATGAACTCATGATATATAGTATATGGTAGTGGATGAGCTAAGAGAATCATAAATCTTTCCCCATGATTTTTAAATTATTAAATTATAAGACTATACTTTCAGGGATCATTTCTATAGTATGTTTCTAGAGAAGTTTCTCTGATCGTGTAAAGTACCAGAAACCACGAGGAGGAGTTGAGTGTTCTGTCCAGAGAGTGAAGTTGGTTCTAGGTGTTGCATTACTGCAACTGCCTTTTTAATTGCATTTTTTTTTAAAGAGAGAGGTGAGAGAGACAGAGAGAAAGACAGAGAGAATTTTTTTTAATATTTATTTTTCAGTTTTTGGCGGACACAACATCTTTGTTTGTATGTGGTGCTGAGGATCGAACCGGGCCGCACGCATGCCAGGCGAGTGTGCTACCGCTTGAGCCACATCCCCAGCCCTTTAATTGCATTCTTAATTCTCCTTAGAGATTAAGAGGAAGAGAACAGTCTGAGTGGTTTCCGTTAAAATTAAAAAAAAAAAAAAATATATATATATATATATATAATTATTTCTGGGATCTAAACCCCTTTAGATAATTTGATGAACTTTATGTACTTCTTGCTTAGAAAATATCAGTACAAATGGATGGAGTTGGAGCATATAATGCTAAGTGAAGTGAGCCAATCTCCAAAAGCCAAATGCCAAATATTTTTCTCTAATATCAGGAGGCTGATTCATAATGGGGCTGGGGGGTGGAACATGGGAGACAAACTCTAGATAGGGTAAAGGGGTAAGAGGGAAAGGGAGGGGACATGGCAGCAGGAAAGATGGTGGAATGAGATATCATTACCCTGAGTACACGTATGAAGACACGAATGGTGGGACTCTACTTTTGAGTACAACCAGAGATATGAAAAATTGTGCTCTATATGTGTAATATGAATTTTAATGCATTCTGCTGTCATATATAACAAATTAGAATGAATTTTTATAAAGACAAAAAAAAAGAAAATATTAATACACAGTGTTACATAAATTTTCATGGGTCCATAGAGCTGTTGAAGATTTTTTTTTTTTTTTGGTAGTGCTAGGGATCAAATCCAAGGCCTTGCACATGATAGGCAGGTGCTCCACCTCTGCACTATATCCCCAATCCTTTTTATTTTATGTATGTACAAATTTACTTATGTATTTCTTTACTTTGACAGTACTGGGATTAAATCCAGGGACGCTCTACCACTAAGCTACATCCTCAGCTCTCTTCATTTTTTTATTTTGAGATAGGGTATTATTGCTCGGTTGCCAGGCTGGCCTTGAACTTGTGATCCTCCTGTCTCAGCCTGTAGAATAGATGGGATTTCAGGGGTCTGCCACCAGAGTCAGCTCTTAAAGAACATCTATGCACCCCTGCTTATCAAACTCAGTAACAGACGTGAAAGTGTGAGTCGTTTGTAAGGAGTGAACTTTCTCTTGGTTTCTCTAGAAGAAGAAGAGAATAAAAGAAAATTAATCAGAAGGCTGTGGAATCAAAGTGAGGAATAATTTAGGGCCTTAATGAAGATAGTAGTGGATTGGATTAAATGTAACAAACTCAAGAAAAAGTGAAGAGGTGGAAGAGTGACTGGAATTTTGAACAATTGGATATATAGTTGAAGATTGAAATGTCTCCGTCTGGGCTTCCCTGGTTTCTGTGATGCGTGTGGTTAGTGGTTACCAGTGATAAAAAAGGAAACAGAGGCAGGAAATCAGACTTGAAGGCTCAGTTCAAGTTTGATGAGAAAGGCTCAGTTCAAGTTCAGATCTATTTGAAGTAATTTGGTCTGGAACTCAGGAGAGGAGTTTCTGTTGAAAAATATTCTGTATCTTAGCTACCACAGCAAGTCCTGGTAGCTAAGACCTTTGGGACAATAGAGGTTGCCTAGAGATTATGCCCAGAAAGAAGTCTTTGTCTTAAGGGAAAAAGTCCCAAAGGCCTGTTTTTGAAGTGGGTAAGCAAAGGGAATTGAAAATGATCAATTAGAGACTAAAAGCAAATTTAGCATTCTGATCAATGGGAATAGGTTTGTTTTAGTCCATTTAAGCATCTCTAACAAAATATCGTATCTGAATGGCTTGTAAAAAACAGAAATTGACTTCTCGCGTATTTCCAAGGGCTAAGAGTGTGAGATTAGGGTGTCAACAATATTAGGGTCCAGTTAAAGCCCTCTTCCAGGTTGTAGAAAGAGAGAAAGTAGACTCTAGCACCTTGTGTTTTTAAAAAGTTTATTTTAGCTGGATGTGATGGTGCACACTTTTAATCCCAGGTATTAGGAGGGCTGAAGGAGGAGAATCACACGTCCAAGACCAGCATTGGCAAATTATCGAGACCTTAATTCAAAATTAAAAAAAAAATTTAAAAGGGTTGGAGACATAGCTCAATGATAGAACACTTTTGTGTGAGGTCATGGGTTTAAACGCAAAAATAAATAAAGGTAATGAAGTAAAATAAATAAAGTGATGTAAATAAAGATTTATTTTATTTGTGTTGAGGATTTAATCTAGGGCCTTACTTATAATCAACACAAACTCTACCACTGTGCTGCAGTTCAGCCTTCTAGCTTCTTTTTTTTTTTTTAAAGAGAGAGTGAGAATTTTTAATATTTATTTTTTAGTTCTCGGCGGACACAACATCTTTGTTGGTATGTGGTGCTGAGGATCGAACCCGGGCCGCACGAATACCAGGTGAGCGAGCTACTGCTTGAGCCACATCCCCAGCCCTTCTAGCTTCTTAGGAGGGTACTAATCCCACTTGTGAGGTCTCCATCCTCATGACCTTATCTCCTCTCCACATGTCACCTCCAAAGAAAATCATAGTGGGAATTAGATTTAGACATCAAAATTTTGGGAGGACACAGAAACATTCAGTCCATCATAGGTTGACAAAGATGTAGAAGGTGATATGGGATGAGAAGCACTAGCCAAGAGTAAGAAAGGAACAGGTGGTTGTGTGGTCCCTGATTATAATCCTAGCAAGTGGAGAGGCTAAGGAAGGAGATCTCCAGTTTATGGCCAGTATTAGCAATTTAGCTAAGCCCTAAACAACTTAGTGAGATGGTGTCTCAAAATAAAAAAAAAAAATAAAACAAAAGAGGGCTAGGGATGTGGCTCAGTGTTTAAATGCCCCTGGGTTCAATCCCTGGTACTAAAAAAAAAAAAAAAAAAAAAAAAAAAAGAAGGAAAAGAAAATGGAGGCAGTGGGAGTCTAGCACAGTGGTAGAGTTTATGCTTAGTATGTATAAGGCTTGGGTTCCATCCCCAGAAGAAGAGAGAGATGGAGGAGGAGGTAGAGGAGGAGGAGGAGGAGGGGGGTGGGGAAGGGAAGGCAAGGGCAGGGAATGAAATTAACTCTTCCCCACCCACCAGTCTGAGTCATTGCTACAACTTCACAGGGCTTTGGGGTGATTTTATTTCACTGACCACTTTCAGAAAGAAGCCTCCATAACAGGGCCTTTTTGTCTAGAGTCTTAGTAAATTTATGTCATGTGCCACCAATCACAACAGTTGAGCAAGAGAAGGAACCTAGTGAGCAACCTAGTAAGTTCTTGTCTCAATAAATAAATAAGTAAATGAAATAGGGTTGGGGATGTAGCTCAGTTGGTAAAGTGCTTACCTTACATGCATAAAGCCCTGGGTTCAATCCCACCAAAAAATAAATAAATAAATAAATAAATAAATAAATAAATAAATAAATAAATAAATAAATAAATAAAAATAAATGAAAGGGCTGGGGATGTGGCTCTCTGATACCAAATAAATAAATAGAACCCAGACACTTGATTCTTTCCTTCACCAGTTTAAAAAGCTGTAACTCTTAGGTTTCTGTTTCGAAGTAAAAATAAATCAGCAACCCCTCAAAATGGAATTTTCCTTTCTTTCTCTCTCTCTCTCTCTCTCTCTCTCTCTCTCTCTCTCTCTCTCTCTCTCTCTCTCTCTCCATACCAGTGATTAAACCAAGGAGTGCTTAACCACTGAGTCATATTCTCATCATGTTTTTTGTTTTGTTTTTAATTTTGCCCTTTTTGCTCTTCTGCTCCATGGGAGGATTCTGTCCTCCATGAACTGGCCTTACTTTTTTTTTTTCTTGAGAGCCAGGTTCTTGCTAAGTTGCTTAGGGCCTCCCTAAATTGCTGAGGCTGTCCTCAAACTTGTGCTCCTCCTGCACCCCAAGTCGCTGGGATTGCTGGTGTATACTACCACGCCCAGTCTTTTCTTTTTTCTTTTGGCAGAGCAAAAAGTCCCTTCCCATGAGCAATATCACCAGCCCTTCAAAATGGAATTTTCTAGCCCTAAGGGTTGGGGAGGGTCACAAGGGGGCAAATAGAAACTTCCTCTGTGCTGCTTCATCTCCTTTCCCCTGGAAGAGAGATGCATTTAGAAGCTGTCCCTTCCAGTGTGGTGACACATGGCCTCATGACTATCAAGTCCAATTTCCAGAAGCTATTAAGAGGAAAAAATATCTAAAAATTC
Source organism: Spermophilus citellus (assembly GCF_964194105.1). Taxonomy (NCBI): domain Eukaryota; kingdom Metazoa; phylum Chordata; class Mammalia; order Rodentia; family Sciuridae; genus Spermophilus; species Spermophilus citellus. The sequence continues at coordinate 94,795,741 of NC_138188.1, read as the reverse complement.
CTATTTACAATATCCTCTGGCAGCATTTGAACCAGAAAAGTTTAAGCTATTTCTCCATGACCAAGAAGCAGCCCATTTTGTTTCCCATTTTTTTGTTGTTGTTGTTGTACTAGAGATTGAATCCAGGGCCTCGTGCATGCTAGGCAAATGTTCTCCCTCTGAACTATGTCCCCAGCCCTTTTTAAATTTTATTTTACAACAAGGTCTCACTATGTTGCCCACGCTGATCTCAAATTTAAAATCCTCCTGGTTTGGCCTCCAGAGTCACTAGGATTATAGGCATGCACCACCATACCCAGTAAAATGGTCTCATTTTGTTTTATTTATTTATTTAATTTTGTACTAGGGATTGAACCTAGGGGCACTATACCACTGAGGTATATCCCAGCCCTTCTTATTTTTTAATTTGAGACATAGTTTCACTAAGTTGCTTAGGGCCTTTCTAAGTTGCTGAGGCTGGCCTTGAATTTGTGGTAATCTTGCCTCGGCCTCTCAAATTGCTGGAATTACAAGCCTGTGCCATTGCACCCAGCAACACTCCCATCTTAAATAAAGCAACCATAATTTATTTAGATGGGTATTTTATGATATATAAAACAAAATGCTTAAATTTCATACAAATTAATAGGGTATGTAGCTTTTTAGAAATATAATGCAAGTTTCAGATTAAAAAAATTTTTTTCCCTTTAAACAAAAAGATAATCAACCTAAAAATTCTGTCTCAAGCTGTCACATCCTCAGCTGACGGGAAGAAATATGTAGATGAATCATCAATTCATGTTTTTTTCTTGCTTAATAGAGAACAAATTGATGTCAGAGGTATGGGCAGCTGTTTCATGTGCAAAGTCCTATTTTATATTCTATAGTTGTCATAAGGCTAGTGGCCAGGATTTGATTATTTGTTAGAATCCTGAGTCGTGAAGTTAAATCTTGAATATGTGTCTATTTAGGGACAATGAAACAACCTTGGGGTTAAAAAAAAAATAAAGAGTCTGGTAAAATGTAGGGTTCTCAGATGAAGCAAACTTCAATAATCAACTTAAGAGATAATTTACTTTGCTGGGGGGTGTGGGGAATATATTGCTTGCAAATGTGATCCAGAAATTCAGACCTAGTCAACCTGCTGGGAGCTGCAGTGAGCTAGCTGATCATTGCTGGTGCTCCTCATCATCCTGGAAAGGAACTTAATATAGGATGTTTATGATTTAAGGGGGATTTTATACAATATTATTATTCTTAAATTATCAAACCAATATGCAGCTAGTAGTGGATGTTAAATTATGTTACCATGGAATATAATGAGGCTATTAAAAAGAATGAGGTGATTTTATTGATATGAAAGCTATCTGGCACATATTAAACATCTCAAACATCTATGAGATTTACTTAACTGTATTTTATAAATTGATCTTAATGTATATTACAGATTTTATCAGTTAGCTTTTGTGGCCTAAGAAATCACCCCAAAAATATAGTCATTTGAAAGTATCCCTGGACTGTTGGATGCAGAGGCACATGCTTGTAATCCCAGGAACTCGGGAGAGTAAGGCAGAAGGATTGCAAGTTCAAGGCCAGCCTGGGCAATTTAAGGAGGCCCTGTCTCAAAACAAAACAAAACAAAAACAAACAAACAAAAATGAAAAAGGCTGAAGATGTGGGAATGTAGCTGAATGGTAAAGTACCTTGGGTTCAGTCCCCAGTACTGAGGTTGGGGCAGATAGATTAGTGAGGTTGGTGGGAGGGTTGTTTTATGAGAGAAAAAAAGATCTTAAAAAAAAAAAAAAAAGGTAGCTAAGGGTTGTGTTCTCTATTTGCCTCAAAAGAATGGGTAGAATATAAGGCAGGAACTTGGAAGGTTATGAAGCTCTCATAGGAGGAATGGTGGCAGTTCTTTGTCCCATCTCTCCAGGAGTAATTTTCTCTGAAATGTCCTGTCAAATAATTTTGAACTCTTTTCCTCATGAAATCTCCTGCTTGAACCTCTTACTTCCTCCTGCCAGTGTCTTAATAGGAAATTCAGGTCTGTTCAAAATCATATGCTTTTTTTTTTTTTTAACTTTTTTTTTCATGTTTCCCAGGATAAAAATCTGTATTCCTGCTCACTTGCACCAGTGTTCTTGCTCTCATGTATTTCTTTTCCTTCAGTGTTGGGGCCTGAGCCCAGGCCCCTGAGCACGCTAGTGTGTCCTCTACCACTGAACTGCACTGCCTGCCAGCTCCTCTCTTGTATTTCTAGACCTTAGTTCCTGTTGATCTTCGCAACTGACCTTGTCCTTCCCACTAACTTTCCCTGCTCCAGCCTCTCCAATCAAAAGCAGAGGCCTCTTCACAGAAAAGTTGAGAGCTACTTTGTTTGTTTTCTGAATTATTATTGTGCAGTACATACAGTCAGCCCGCCAAATCGGCAGATTCCATGAGGTTCAACCAACCATGGAACCAAAATATATGGCAAAATAAATTACTTCTGTACTGAACATGTACAGACATATTTTTTCTTTGTCACGATTCCCTAAACAATCAGCATAACAATTATTTTTACAGCATTTACATTGTACTAGACATCATAAGAAATCTAGAGATGATTCAAAGTATATGGGAAGGACTGGAAGGGGAACTCAGTGATAGAGCATTTGGCTTGCATGTTTGAGGCCCTGGGTTCAATCCCCAGTACTACAAACATTTTAAAAAGTTTAAAAAAATTTCCTTTTTTGTGTTTTGACAGTGCTGAGGATAGAACCCAAAGTTTTTTTTTTTTTTTTTTTTTTAAAGAAAGAGGAGAGAGAGAGAGAGAGAGAGAGAGAGAGAGAGAGAGAGAGAGAATTTTTAAATATTTATTGTTTATTTTTTAGTTCTCGGTGGACACAACATCTTTGTTTGTATGTGGTGCTGAGGATCGAACCCGGGCTGCACGCATGCCAGGCGAGCGCGCTACCGCTTGAGCCACATCCCCAGCCCCAGAACCCAAAGTTTTATATGTGCATGTGAGGCAAGCACTCTATCATTATATTATATCCTCGGTTCTCAAAATAAATAAATAAAATAAATAAAAAATAAATAAATACAGTATACGGGAGGATGTGTGTGGAACAGATGCAAATATTATGTCAAGTCCTTTTATATAAAGGACTTGAACATCTGAAGATGTGTGTGTGTGTGTGTGTGTGTGTGTGTGTGTGTGTACTAATACCCCACAGACACTAAGGCCCAATTATAATGCCTTTTGTTGTAATTTTACTTTTCATTATAAATATCATTTGTTTTTTTTTTTTTTTTTTGGAGGTACTATGGATTGAACCCCAGGGTGTTCTACCACTGAGTTAGTTCCCTAGGCTTTTTAAGTTTTTTTTTTTTTTTTTTTTAATTTTTTTAGTCAGGTTCTCTTTTATTGCCCAGGTTGACTCCAAACTTGCTGCACTCCTGCCTCCAGAGTCACTGGAATTATAGTTGTGCACCACCAAAACTGGCTCATTTGTCTTAAATAAGTGTTTCCTCAAGGCTGTGATTGTAATGTTATATTTCTAGGTTTCCAACCAAGATGCTAATATCTTTAATTAACTTTCCTTAGAGAATTCTACAAAAGAATCTGTGGGTCCAATTAACCCTTCACCGATAGTTTTGCTAATGCAGCTAAGGAATTCTAGAACGTTCTTATTCAAAAACCATGTGGGTCTGTGGTTTGCTTAACTACTTCTGCTTCAACTATTTTCTCCATGCGATTATGCCGCTGTAACTAATCTTGTCTCAGGAGCGCCCTCTAATGGAAGTAGCTTCTAGGTTGTGCATGTACCTGAAATTTAGGAATAGCACAACTTCTCTGGTGAAGTTTCATTCAACAAGCAAAGATAGGATGCTTAAAGCAATGGTGCAAGTCCAATGTAAATTAGTAATATGTTTTCTCTTTCTAATCCCAGTATGCCCTGATGACTCTTGATGACTTTTTAAATAGAATACAGTGCAAATAACATCTCTTATACACATGGATACCTATTCTTGTTTAATTTTCTTGGCTTCAAAAGTTGACTCAAGTAAAGCCAGGATTCTATTCTTACACTCCACTGTCATTCCCCCAGGACAGTATAGTCAATTAAGCTATGCTTCCAAGAGTGCTAAATGTTCATTAGCACTATTAATCATTTTTAAAGTGCCAGTAGTGTGATATCCTCTGGGAAATGTGGCATAGTGTTTTGTTTTGTTTTGTTGGTATTAGGGATTGAACCCAAGTCTTTGTACATTCTCGGCAAATCCTCTACTACTGAGCTATATCCCTAGCCCTGTGTAATGTTTTTGAGTATATATTATGTCACTTCTACTACAAAAACCTCTCCTGTGGCCATATTCTTCAGCTCTGTTGTCAAATGTGTCAAAGCTAAATCTTACTGTTGATGGAATGATTTTTGGGTTCTAAATGCAGTTTTGTAGTGTCATAAATTGAAAAACCAGCCTCTACCTCAGAGCAAAGCTTGTCCAAGGAAGGGGGCATGACCCTTGTCCTTGGAAAGACCCACAGAGCACTCCTAGGCACATACCCACACTGCTGAGTTGTTTATCTACAAATAACAGGAGAGATCTGCTGCACCAGGTGTCCCTGACTCAGGCTACCTAGGGACCCATAGCAACCCCCTAGCAGCCACCAATCAGTATGAGACAGGAAAAATAGCTGGGATGCCAGATGACCCTCCCAGTAGATTATGGTGGTTGATAACATGTTGGGAAACCATGTAGTTCAGCACGTACTCCCCTCGTGGCCTAAACCAATCAGTTCAAATGAATCCCCCTCTTATATTAGCCAATCACCCATACCCAACTTGTTCCCGCCAGTGACTATACTAATCAAGTTTTAGAGTTGTTTTATAATTTTCCCACGGTGTGTGATGATTTGCTAAGAGCTGCTATGATGTATGTGGGGACCCTGCCTTCCCCAAAGAATGTATAAAACTGCTGCAAACCCTGACCTCGGGGCCTCTCAGCATCACCAGTTGCTCTGTGTGTGCGCGCGCGGAGGACCCAGCTAGCTTGCAATAAACACCTCTTTGGGCTGGGGATGTGGCTCAAGCAGTAGTGTGCTCGCCTGGCATGCGTGTGGCCCAGGTTGGATCCTTAGCACCACATACAAACAAAGATGTTGTGTCTGCCGAGAATTAAAAAATAAATATTGAAAAAAAATTCTCTCTGTCTTTCTCTCTCTCTTAAAATAAATAAATAAATAAACACCTCTTTGCTGCTTACATTGATCTTGGTCTCTGGTGGTCTTTTGGGGGTCCCAAATTCGAGCATAACAAAATCAGTTGAAACTCCATTGCTTGATGTGGATCCCTTTTAAATGAAAATATTTTCATCATTACTGAATATTAATCTATTCAGTGACAAGAGCTGATTGCTAATAGCAGCAAATACTCGTAGAATCCTTCACATACATTAACTCAGTTGATACTCACAACAACGCAATAAAATAGGTAGTATTATCACCTCCATTTTACAGACAAGGAAGCTTAAGCAATTTACCCTAGGAGACCCAGCTATCAATGGTAGGCTGATAATTCAAAAACCCCAGGAAATGTGGGCCTAGAGTTATTTTTCTTCAACACTATGCTTCTTTAAATTGAGAATATGTGTATCTGAAATAAGTAATTGAAATGAGAACATCTCTGTAGTTTGTGTACTCAAAAGTAATATTGAAGCCATCAGCACTTACCCCGCTTTCGAGCAAACACCATAAGTAGTTACCTTCTAGTGAAGGTGATTTAATTAAATCTCTCTTCTCAGTGTCCCTGTATGTGAAATCTCTGACAGTAAACACATGTGGCTATGTCATTTGACTGTATTAGGTGTAAGTTTCCAGAACTTATACTTAATTAGAGATAAGGCTGAACATAAGACTCTCACCTCTTCTCAACATCAAGTTAGCACAAGGCTCTCCATTTCTCACTTTAATGCTCCAGTTCAGAGCATCTCTAATTGCTGTCTTCGTTTATTATGTTCTTCAGAGACTATGCCAACTGTAGTAATTTTTTGTTATTCATTATCCCTTCTATAGGGGAAGTGCTTTAAATGTTCTTACTGTACACATACCCTTATATTATAACGCCATTGAAAAATACTCAAGCAAGCCAGGCATGGTGGTGCCTACCTGTCATCCCAACTACTCCATAGACTGAGGCAGGAGGATCACAAATGTGAGATCAGCCTGGGCAACTTAGCAAGACTCTGTCTAAAAATAAAACATGAAATGGGCTGGGGATCTAACCATGCCAGAATGCAGGCCTAGCACATGTGAGGCCCTGGGTTCAATCCTGGGACTTCAAAAAGAATCCAGTTAGATATATGCTAGTAACTTCTAGTAAGCACCACTATTAACACCCTACTTCTACTGTTACTGTTGCTAACAGCAAATGCTTGGATGGTATTTAGCTTGAGTTTGGAAAGGTACTTAAAAGTTCACATGTACATTTTTTTCAGTGCTGGATTGAAAACCGGGACCCTGTGCATGCTAGGCAAGTGTTCTACCATTGAGGCTCAGCCCCAGTTCACATATATTAATGCATTTAGCCTATAGGTTATGTCTAAAAAGATATGCGAAGAACTCACAATTGTGTTTCTACTGGAATGGGTGTCTGGGTCTGCTGGAACCTGGTCTAGGGACATGGTTTTCATTGTAACCCTTTCTATTTGTTTAAAATGAACATGCACATTGTGTTGGATTTAATGTTATAATATTTTTGATATAATAATAGCTTCATTGTTATTAAGATAAATGCAAATAAAAGTAGAATGTAAGTGCAAAATAGGCAGCAAGCAGTATGTGAATACACAGCCCTGGGGATGCACATTCATTAAAAAAAAAAAAAAAAAAAAAACAGAAAAAAGGATGAGCAACACTGAGATATAGAGTTCAAATTTCCCTTCAAGAAAGAACTCACTGGGGCTGGGGATGTGGCTCAAGCAGTAGCGCGCTCGCCTGGCATGCGTGTGGCCCGGGTTCGATTCTCAGCACCACATACAAAACAAAGATGTTGTGTCCGCCAATAACTAAAAAATAAATATTAAAATTCTCTCTCTCTCTTTCTCTCTCTCCCTCTCTCACTCTCTCTTAAAAAAAAAAGAGTTGTTCTTTGACTTTTTAAAAGAAAAAAAAAGAAAGAACTCACTGCTGTGGCACATGCCTGTAATTCCACCAACTCTGGAGTCTGAGGCAGGAGGATTGCAAGTTCAAGGCCAGCCTCAGCAACTTAGCAAGGTTCTAAGCAATTTAGCCAAGGCTGTGTCTCAAAATTAAAAAAAATAATAAATAAAAAGGGCTGGGGATGTGCCCTTGGATTCAATCCCTGGTAGGAAAAAAAAAAAAAAAAAGAGAGAGAGAGAGAGAGAGAGAAAGAACAAACAAATTCACTGCCTGGCTTTAAGGAGAGTGGTTCGCTGACAGCCTCCAGGTAGTATTCAAGCCAAGATCCTTCTCTTTTCCTAATGACTGGCTAGGTGGTAGCACAATGGCCAGGCCTGTTTTCTCCAGTGTCTGACTCCTCTAATCCTGGCTCCTGAGCTCCCCATGGGAGATTTTGTCAAGTGCACATCAGTCTGACAACTCCTCTGCCCAGTACAGTGCCCTCTTTGTCTTTCATAGGTCGTCTCCTCAGTAACTATTTACTCTCCTAATTCTGTCACATTTTCTGCTGCTGAAGGGCAGGAACCCCAAGGTTAAGGTCAGTTAAGAACTGAACCTGCACGTGTACCCTGAGAACAAGGGCAGGGACTGAAGCATAATGTCTGTGACTCCTCCCTTCCCTGATGGTGTGTGACTTTCCTTTTCTTTCACAATTTTTGTTTTAATCCTTTGTCTATGTCATTTAAAGGCATTCACGTAGTCAGTGAACTGTGTGAACAGTTTAAAAGTACAGCCACTTCTAAAAGACTTGCTAAGCAATGCAATTCCCTAGTCTGTCCTCCTCCATTTTTCTTTTCCTAGAGTCCAACACTTTGAATATGTGAAGTTGACCCTTTTTAGTTTTAGCCACTGTATTGCTAAAATATGCTTGAATCGCTCCTTAATTTTGCATTTTAGATTTGTCATCTTTCTACTACGAAAGATAAGGATTTAGCTTCCCTCTCTATCCCACCAACCTTTGCACATTAAGCACACTCCAAATCTTCCTCTCTGTATCTACATACATGTTTTTGTGTGTGTGATAGTGAAATCAGGGGTGCTCTACCATTGAGCTACATTCTCAGCCCTTTTTTTGTTTTGAAATAGGGTCTCACTAAGTTGCCCTGGGTGACCGTGACCTCGATGTTCCTGCACTTCAGGCCCTTGAGTAGCTGGGATTATAGGCATTGCCACTTGTTGGAGTCCTGCTCCCTCCCTGTACTGGGACCCCATCCAGGGCTTCCTGTATGGAGACTGTATGTTCTTCCGGTGAGCTACATCCCAGCCTTGTACTGAGTCTTGTGTTGCATAAGATACTATGCTCACTGCTATAGTGTTCCTTAAATTTTCCTATTTATTTAAATCACTTGGAAAAAATTTAAGATGCAGATTCTGACATACACTCTATGGGTTTTGGGTGGAGCCTGTGATTCTGCATATTAGTAAGCTCCCAGGTGATAACAATGACGTTGGTCTGTAAAGCACACTTTGAATTGCACAGTTGGGAGGCCAAGGTGTGTAGAACCTGGTTTCTGCTCTGAAGGGGATACCACAGTCAGGGAGGAGCACACAAAGAACAATTAAACACCCAGAGAAGCATAATTGTAAAATTGCTCTTCTTTTTGGGGGGTCCTATTCTCAAGGCCACCACATTTTTACCTACCCTCTTGGTTAGTTAGAATTTGTGCAGGGTATTTTAAAACTTACCAGTGCTACATAAGTTTATTCTTCCTGAGGGCTTTTCTCTTTGAGAATTAACATGCTAATTTATTGCTTTAAAATATGCCAGTGTCAGTCCGGCGCAGTGGCATACACCTGTAATCCCAGTGGCTCAGGAGGCTGAGGCAGGAGGATCATAAATTCAAAGCCAGCCTCAGCAATTTAGTGAGGCTCTAAGCAACTTAGTGAGACCTTGTTTCAAAAAAAAAAAAAAAAAAAGTATACACACATACACTCACATAAAAGGATGATAATGTGGCTGGAGTTAAGCACTCTGGGTTCAATTCCTGGTACCAAAAAATATGAAATAAGAAGCCAGAAGTGGTGGCACATGCCTGTAATCCTAGAGGCTCAGGAGGCTGAGGCAGAAGGATCTTGAGTTCAAAGCCAGTCTCAGCGAACAGTGAGGCCCTAAGCAACTCAGCAAGACTCTTGTCTCTAAATAAAATGTAAAAAGGGACTGAGGATGTGGCTCAGAGGTTAAGCACCCCTGACTGCAATCCCTGACTGCAATCATCTACAGGTTAAGCACCCCTGACTGCAATCATCTACAGGGGAGATGATAAGGCCTGGCACATGGTGCACATGGCCTGTAGGTCAGTCTTAGGAGCTGGGCCTGAGCCACCACATGGTCCCATGATTAAATACCCAGAGCTATGACAGCGCACCTGCGGGTGAGCTCTTCCTGAGTGAGCAGGATGGTAGCCTGACACACAAGAAAAAGGAAGGCAAGAGTCCTGTTAGCCTTAAAATGGACTCATGAAAGGATTAATCATCAGTGATAAATGTTCATTGTCCCTGGGAGCTGAATGTATTGTGCTATTTTGAGCAAATCCTATCCATCACTGCTGACCTTTAAATAGCTATCCATCTGTGATGCTGACTGGTAAGGATCTGCGCCCGGCCAGGTCAGCTTTATGATTTGTTTGCTTCCAAATGACCACAGTGGCTATCATACCTGTCGCCATCACCAAACAGCCTCCCCTTCACCACAACTGCCAACATAAACAGACTCACCACACTTTTACTCGAAAGCAGAAAACAGAAATAGAGTGGTGTGTTTCTTCCCCATCAGGTGGGACTACCAAGATTAACTGAGAGAATAAAACATTGCCTTTCAAGTCTAATCAATTATTGAACATTGATTATCTACTTTGTAAACACACTCTGTTTGGACTGTTTTTTTTTTTTTTGGGGGGGGGAGGTACCTGGGATTGAACTCAGGGTCAATCGACCACTGAGCCACATCCCCAGCCTTATTTTGTATTTTATTAGAGATAGGGTCTCAATGAGTTGCTTAGTGCCTCAGTTTTGCTGAGGCCGGCTTTGAACTCACGATCCTCCTATCCTCCTGCTTCTGCCTCCAGAGCCTCTGGGGATTACAGGCATGCACCATGCCCAGACTCTGTTTGGACTCTTGAGGAATCAAAAGATGCATTAGAGCTGGCTCTCCACTTCATAGGGCTTCCTTTCCAGTTGTTCTAATAACACAAAATTCTTTCAAAAGTTCACAATGAGCCCTTAACTAAGTCTTATTTACTTTACATTTTCTAGTACTTGGGAAAGGTGACTGGCACATACCAGGAGACAAAAATGTACACCAAGGAATGACTATTAAGAAAATTAAGCAACAGTTCAGGTGACAATAAAGAGCTCTTGCAGGACTCGACACAAATAATTTCAAAAGAGCTTCAGGTCAAAATATAGGAATAATATTTTTTCAAACTGGGTCAACAGGTTTGCCTCAGGGGGAAAACATACACACACACACACACACACACACACACACGTGTGTGTGTGTGTGTGAGGCATGATGGCACATGCCTCTAATCTCAGTGACTCAGGAGGCTGAGGTAGGAGGATGATAAATTCTGAGGCCAGCCTGGGCAGCTTCGTAAGAAACCTCAGCAACTTAGTGAGACCATGCCTCAAAATAAAAAATAAAAAGGGCTTGGGATGTAAAATACCCCTGGATTCAACCCCCACTACCAAAGAGAAAACAAAACAAAACAAAACACAGACTCTTACACACATATACACTCTCTCTCTCTCTCTCTCTCTCTCTCTCTCTCTCTCTCTCACACACACACACACACACACACACATATATATTTAATTATTATTTTTTTTTTTTAGGTACCGGAGATAGAACCTAGGGTGCTCTGCCATTGAACTACACATCCAGCCCTTTTTATTTTGACATTATAATATAGATAGCCCCTCTTTTTATTCATGATATTGTTAATGCAATGTATATTTTCTCTCTTTTTCTTAATCTTTCAAAGGATTTACCTATTTTATTATTATTTCTAAAGATTTTATTATCATTACCATTTATTACCATTACTTTTGGTCTTCTTATTGTTTATCTATTTAACATTTTACTCATTTCTGCTCTCAGGGCTTTCTACTTTGGTTTCAATTTGTCTTCTTTCTCTAGCTGCTTCGTGTGTGTGTGTGTGTGTGTGTGTATAGTACTGGGGACTGAGCCCGGGGGGTTCCACCACTGAGTTATATCCCAATCTCTTTTTATTTTGAAACAGGTTCTAACTAAGTTCCTGAGGCTGGCCTCAAACTTTTGATCCTCCTGCCCATAGCTTCCCAAATCGCTGGGATTAGAGGCATGTGGCACTGTGCCTGGTTTTCAGCCATTAATTCTTTTCCCCTTTCTTTCTTTTCTTTTCTTTTTTTTTTTTTTTTTTTTGGTGGGGGGAGCGGTGGTGGTGGGAAAGTGTTAGGGAGTTGTTTAGTTATTACATTGTTATTTATTCCTAATGTAATACAGTCATGTTTAGAAAACTTATTCTTTAAGATTCCAGTCCTTAAAAATTTGATAACCTTTGCTCTAAGGACCCTGTACAGTTTATATTTGTGAACTTCTCATGCGTTCCTGGAAATAATGCGTAATCTAAAATTATTGGGTATAATGTTCTATAAAAATCAATTAGGTCAAGGTGATTGAGATTCAAATCCAAATCTCTTAATCCTTATTGATTTTTTATGCAATTATTCTATAAATTGCTGAGAGATAAGTGTTAAAATCTGTAATTAATATTATGGATTTGTTCATTTTTCCTTTCTGTTAATTTTGTCTCTTTTTCTTTTTGGTCTTGGAGATTGAATTCAGGGGCTCTTTACCTTTGAGCTACAACCCCAGTCCTTTTTAATTTTTTATTTTGACACACGATCTTGCTAAACTGTTGAATCTGGCCTCCAATATGTGATTCTCCTGCCTCAGCCTTCTGAGTGGCTGGAATTATGGGCCTGCCCTACCACCCCTATTCTTTTCCAGCTTCTTCGTCTTTTTTTTTTTTTTTTTTTTTTTTTGTGGTGCTGGAGATTGAACCCCAGGGCTTGGTGCATGCAAGGTGAGCACTCTACCAACTAAGCCATATCCCAGCCCTCTTTCCAGCTTCTTTTTTAAAAAATTTTTTTTTAATATTTATTTTTTAGTTTTCAGTGGACACAACATCTTTGTTTGTATGTGGTGCTGAGGATCGAACCCGGGCCGCACACATGCCAGGCCAGCGTGCTACCGCTTGAGCCACATCCCCAGCCCCTCTTTCCAGCTTCTTAAGTACTTCTTTCTATTTTATTTTTTGATCTTGCTCATGATTTGCATTACATACTCAGGACTCGTTACTTTTTTCTCTGCAGTGCTTGGGATTAAACCCAGGACTTCATGTAAGCACTTTATCATGGCGCTACATCTCTAGGTCCCACACATTAGTGGTAGAATATGTGCTTAGCATGTGGGAGGGCCCTAGGTTCAATCTTAGCACTACACACACACAATTAATTGAATTAATATGTAATTTATACCAAGTTGTAAATTGTAAGAAACATATGATAGTATATTCCCTCTTGTCTCATCCATACTTTGAAGTATTGTTGTCTTCCGTTTTAAAGCCACATGTTGAAATCCATCAAATATAATAATATTTGCATTAAACAATCTGTTGCTTTTTATTTTTCATCATTTATTTATACTTATATTTCTTAGGGTTGTAGATGTAGCTCAGTGGTAGAGTGCTTGCCTAGGAATGTGGAGGTCCTGGGCTTGATTCCAGTATAACAAAAAGTAAAAGGAGAAGAAAACAAAACACTGTATTTATATTATTTTGGGTGGTTTGGGGGATGGAACTCAGGACTCAGGCATGGTAGGCAACTCTTCCATGGAGCCATATCCCAGACTTTATTTACTTATTATTTTTTTGAGTTATTATTTTTTGGGATTGAATGCAGGAGCACTCTTGCACTGAGCTAGATCCTCCCAGCCCTCCCCACCCCAGCCTTTTTTTTTTTTTTTTTGTGCAAGGGATTGAACCAAGGGGGTACTTAACCACTGAGCCACATCCTTGACCTTTTTTAATTTTTATTTTTTGAGACAGGGTCTTGCTCAATTGCTTAGGGCCTTGCTAAATTGCTGAGGCTGGCTTTGAATTTGAGATCTTCCTGCTTCAGCCTTCTGAGTTGCTAGGATTACAGGTGTGTACCACTGTGCCTGGCTGACTGGCCTTGAGTTTGAAATCCTCTTGCTTTGGCTTCCCAAGTAGCTGGGATCATAGGCATCTGCAATCATAACTGGAACTGGTGGTGTTTTGTGTGTGTGTTTTTGTTGTTTGTTTTGCACATTAGCTTTATTTTATTTATTTATTTTTTATGTGGTGCTAAGGATTGAACCCAGTGCCTCACATATGTTAGGCGAGCATTCAACCAATGAGCCCCAGCCCCAGCCTGCACCCAAAAAGATCATTTCTAAATCAAGTGTGGTGGCACATGCTTATAATCCCAGCCACTCAGGAGGCTGAAGCAAGAGGATTTGAAGTTCAAGGTTAGCCTGGGCAATCTAATGAGACTCTGTCTCAAAAATAAAATTAAAAGTTTTGGGGGTATAACTCAGTAATAGAGCACTTGGCTAGCATGTATGAGGCCCTGGGTTCAATTCCCAGCATCAGAAAAAAAAATTTCACTTACTCCTTATTTTTACACATATATTTCTCTCCATGTCATTGCCCTTCAACCTATAAAACCTCCATTAAAAAATTCCTTAGTGCCTTGATTGTATTTAGTGCTTAGTCTATATTAGGAAAATTAACAAGAGAAAAACAAGCAAACAAAACTGAGAACATGTATCACAAGCCAACTTGTCCATATTTACTTGTTTTGCTATTGCTAATTCTCCAAGTACACATTGGGCACTAAGCACGAGCCAGGCATTAAAAGCTATTATTTAATCCTTAAATACTTTAAACTTCCTAAGGAGTTTGGTAATTGGCGTACTGTTTTGAAATTCTATATATTGGAGAGTAGTTATCAGCACCAAGTCATTATCAACCAAAACATGGCTAAGGGCTGGGGATGGGGTGGGAAGAGCACTTCAGTGGTAGAACATGTGTTTAGCATGTGGGAAGCCCTGAGTTCAATCCCAGCACTGCATTCACACAACCAACTCAGAAACTGAAATTCAAGTAATGTACTCAAAAGCAAGATGTTCGATATAAAGAAATGTATGTAACAAAAGATGCACTTATGTCATTAATATATTATCACTATCTCTATCCTTAGGTTTTGTGATTTGGAATTATAACCATTAATTTACCACAGTTATCTTTAAAAGGAAGTTATACAAATGAGTTAATTTTTTTCTTTCCTTTTCCTTTTTCTTTTTTTTTTAAAGAAAGAGGGAGAGAGAGGGAGAGAGAGAGAGAGAGAATTTTAATGTTGTTTTTTTTTAGTATTTGGCGGACACAACATCTTTGTCTGTATGTGGTGCTGAGGATCGAACCCGGGCCGCACGCATGCCAGGCGAGCACGCTACCGCTTGAGCCACATCATCAGCCCCTTTCTTTTTTTTTTTTCTTTTCGCTACTGATGATTGAACACACGACTGCTTTACTACTGAGCTACATCCTCAGTCCTTTTTATTTTCTATTTTGAGACAGGATCTCATCAAGTTACTTAGGCTGGCGTCAAATATGTGATCCTTCTGCCTCAGCTTCCTGAGTCACTGGGATTACAGGCATGAGCCACCATGCCAGCCAAAAATCCATTAATGCCAAAAGGAAGCAGTAAGTATCTACTGGTTTAAAGCTGAATGACAGGAGGATTGGGAGGATTGGTTCAATATTTATACAGTTCTGAAAATCCTCAGTCATGTAAATAGGAGAAGAGCAGACATTTTAGATTGCGTCTCTGAAAGAGATTCTCAACCATGGATGGTCCAAAAAATATCCCTGTAACACCTTGTTGTATTTTTTTTTTTTTTTTAATGCATGAGTTCTTACAGATGTTTGGCTTTTGTCCTTCTAGTTACTGTAGAAAACAAGCAAAGTTATTGGGAGTGAACAATCATTATTCATCTTTTTAGCTTAATTAGTTCTTTTTTAAAGCAGAAAGCCAAACCCAACACTATCTGCTACTCTTCCTTGACAGATACATTCCAGTTTGAGGTGAAACACAAGAGGTTTATGATGCAGGGTTTTACGATACATCATCCCAAGCACATTGGCTGCTTGCCACCACAGAGAATTTTAGGGATGAGAAGCGACTGGCCTAATGAGATCGTAACCTAGATTTATCAGCATCCCATCATCAGACACATGTTTACTTATTTACAACGTCTGTGGTTTTAGAAGTATCGTTGTTTTTTCTTTCCTCCTCATTTTTATGATCATCCAGTTACCCATTTCATTATTCCTTTTGGAGCAACTATGTTAAAACTCTGATTTAATTTAAACATAAAGGCTGATGCTGAGTATTCAAATGGATGTACCCTCTGACATGAGGATGAATTATGCCAAACAATGACTGAAAATAGAACTAACCCAGAAAGCAATTTTGACCTCATTTTTCTCCTAGAGGTCCCCCCCCCCCCAATAACTCTGTCTTGGGTTTTGAGGCTGAGTCAAAACAGCTAGGTAGAACAGGAGGAGGGAGGCAATTTTACACTGAGCAATTCTGCAGTATCCAGGGTATAAAGATGTGGCCTATAATATTACTGTGTGTTAATTAAAAATAAAAATAAAAGGAGTCTGTAAAACAGAGGACCTATAATTATGCTGGAGGAACAATACAATAAGAACAATTAAATGCTGAGTTTTATTCTAACATACTAATTATAGATTCAGTAAGGAGAGACTGTGAATTGGAATAATTGATGTGGTTTCAACAAAGGAAATGGGGAATCAACTGAAGGCTTTATTCTGGGTGGAATGACTATGAAGTAAAATAAACAAACAACCAGATTTGTTGATAGAAATAATTTATAAAATCTGAGGAATGATCTAAGTAAGATCTACCTCAGCTTCTAGGTCAAGGTGAATTCAGTTTACAGGATAAATTTCAAGATGATCTGGTTTCTATTTTATTGGGAAAAAAGAGATTAAATGCTATTCTCTGCTGAGCTATTGTATTAATTTTCTATTTTCTTTCTTTTTTTTGGTACCAGGGGTTGAACCCAGGGCCACTTAACCACTGAGCTACATCTCCAGCCCTTTTTAATTTTTTATTTAGAGACAGGATCTTGCTAAATTGCTTAAGACCTTGCTAATTTTTGAGGCTGGCTTTGAGCTTACAATAGTCCTGCCTCACCCTCACAAACTACTGGGATTACAGGCGTGTGCCACTGACCTTGGCTAATTTTCTATTTTTGAATTAACAAATTATTCCAAATTTAGCATCTTAAAGCGGCACATATTTACTAACCCAGTTTCTCTGGGTCAAGAGTCTGTGCACAGCTCAACTTGGTCCTCTGCTCAAGGTTTCAAGATCTTGGCTGAGCTGGGCATAGTGGCACACACCTGTAATCCCCATGGGTCAGGAGGCTGAGGGCAGAAGGATCATGAATCTAAAGCCAGCCTCAGCAACTTATTGAGGTCCTAAGCAACTTAGTGAGATCCTGTCTCTAAATAAAATACAAAAATGGCTACAATGTGGTTCAGTGGCTAAGCACTTCTGGGTTCAATCCCCAGTACTGGGGGAAAAAAAAAAAAGATCTTGGATGAACCACAGTCTCATGTGGACTGTCAATTTACAATCTAAATCATTCTCATTCAGGTTTTGGCAGAATTCTCTTCCTTGAGGTTCTATGCTTTTTGTTGTTGTTGTTATTTGGTACTGGAGATTGAATCCAGAGGTACTTTACCACTGAGCCACATCCCCGGTCCTTTTCATATTTTGTATTTTGAGACAAGTTCTCACTAAGTTGCTGAAGTCTCACTGAATTGCTGAAGCCGGCCTCAAATTTGTGCTCCTCCAGCCTCAGCTTCCTGAGTAGCTGGGATTACAGGCTTGGCTCACTGCACCTGGTGAGGCTGTATAAGTGGGGCCCTAGATTTGGTTGTTCGATGGAATCTATCCTGAGGTCTTAGAGACCACCCATAATGAATCTTTCTAAAGGCAGTCAAAATATGGCAGTTTGCTTCCTTAAGGTAGCAGGTTTTAAATTTCATCTGCTAATATGACCTTCTATGTATTGTAGGTCTGCTAAGAGATAGATAGATAGGTAGATAGATAGATAGACAGACAGACAGACAACCTAATCACAGCAGAGGCATCTTATCACCCTTGGCATATCTTATTAGTTAAAACTAAGTCATAGGTTCTGCCAGTATTCAAGAAGAGAAATTTCTTTGATATCACCGGAGGGTGTATTTACCTGTCCACCAAATATTAACTAATGTGTTTATACCATATTTTTGTACTAGTTAAGAACTCAGCGAGAGAGAGAGAGTCTTGCTAAGTTGCTGAGGCTTATCTCAAACTTGTAAACTTCCTGCCTCAGCCTCCTGAGTGGCTGTACCACCATGCCTGGCTCAGTTGGTGATCTTTAGAAACCTCTTATATGTGCTCTGCACATCTTCTGAGCAAGAGGCTTTGACATCTCTGTTTTGTTTGCACAGATGTTTGCATAGCTAATGTCGCTCTCCAGGCCAGATGACATATTTGTTTATTGACCAGAGTGGTAAAGCAATTTTTCTTTCAGGGAAACATTAGGCAGGTCCACTAGCAGCTCCCTTCAAGACTGAGGGTTTTCCGAGCTGCAGGTTCCTCAGTTGTGACACAAATCTACTGGATGTGCAATGCTCCACACCCTCATCTCCCCACCAGACTTGAGAAACAGCAGAAATCTAGGTAAACAGGAAGCTCGGGGAGCTCGTGTGCTTGCTGTGATGTGGGTGATCAAGTCCTTGTCTCTGACCCAGGGTCTCATGTTTTGCTGCCAGCATATGTGAAAATGCATCAGTTTATAAACAGTAAAACCTCAGACCCTCCACTATTTTTTCATCAATTTTTCTTTTCAACACACAATAATTGTGCATGTTTATGAGGTACAGTGAGACATTTCTTTTTTTGAGGTGGGGTACTGGGGATTGAGCTCAGAGGCACTCCACCACTGAGCCCCATCCCCAGCCCTGTTTTGTATTTTATTTAGAGACAGGTTCTCACTGAGTTGCTTAGTGCTTCGCTGTTGTTGAGGTTGGCTTTGAACTTGAGATCCTCCGGTCTCAGCCTCCTGAACCGCTGAGATTACAGGCATGTGCCACCACACCCAGCCAGTGTGATACTTCAATACATGTATACAATATGCAATGATTAGGATAATTGGCATATCCATCACCTCAGACAACCATCTTTGTGTTGGCAACATTTAAAATCTTCTCTACTTGTTATTTTGAAATGTTCAATTAATTGTTATCAACTGTAGTTATTTTACTGTGTTATAGAACATTAGAAGTTCTTTCTCCTGTCCAACCACAGTAGTGTACCTTAACATTTATTAACATTCAGTTTTCTTCTGTGTAATTTAAGAGATTAGGGTGAGATGATTTCAAGGTTCTTTTCATGTTTAATCTTTAATATTCTAATGCTCTAATTTGGTGCTGTCATTTCCATCATTGTTATAGAAGAGCTGAAACATTTTGTACTTGACCTCCTTAAAGTGTCTTTAACTAAACACCCCACAATGGCCTGGTAATAGTCAAGATTATTTAAAACCGCGTTTTGCAATTGAGGAAGCTAAATTTACTTTAATTTGCAGGCACTGATAATGTTACGCATTGGCCGTTTGGGAAATCAATCTGTTGTATGGATTTGTCTGGTAGCTGGGTGTTTATCCCTCAGCTCATGTTTTTGTTGTAGGTTTTTTTTTCCCCCTTTGGTGTGTGGCAGCATTAGAAAGTCTCATTTTCTGCTCGGCACGGTGATAGAATCCCCTGGGTTCAATCCCAGTACTGGGGGAGAGGGTGCCTCGTCTTCTGCCTATCTTTAAGTACTATTTATGTAAAAATGAACAAAATGTTTCATATACTCTGTTTTATTCACTTTTTCTCTTGCACATCTTTAAATATTGCATTTTCTATTGTTGTTAATTAGCATTAATTGATTTTTTAAAAACCTTATTATGAAAAAATGAAGTAGAGCATGAGATAGCAATGCAGGGAAACACAGAACAGGGTTGGAGTATGTGAGCATCCTGAAATGAACTCATTGCTATAGTTCAGATTTGGAATGTGCCACTAACATCCCATATGTTAAATGGAGTGTGCCCTCAAAGGGAATACGGGAACCTCATCTTTTCCTCTATTTCCTACTCCACCATGATGTATTATGCTACTACAGGCCCCAAACAATGGAGTCAATTGGTCATGGACTAAAACTCCCAAAACTGTGAGCCAAACCTAACCTTTCCTCTTTATAAGTTGATTATATCAGGCATTTGTTCCAGTAATGGAAGGCTGATTAACACACTCCTACCAGCAGGCAAGGAACTCAGTCAACCAAAGAACACATGACAGTATAATTTTACTGTTTTGTCATTTTCTTTAGCTATAGTTGAAAGCAATAAACTCAATAGTGATTTTTATTGCATATGTAAAATTTATAAAGACTTCAGAAATAGATAATATTTTTCACAGAAAATTCTATTTGGCTTAATCCTTTAAAATTAAACTTCAACATAAAAATAATCAAATGTTCTAACATCAGAGTTCTAAACATTCTATAAGGGGTGTGTGTGTGTGTAATAAGCCAAACAGAAGTGTAAATATGCCCGACTTCTACTACAGTAACCAAATTAGGCAAAATGTCATTTATTTGGAGCTTCCTTTCTTGTTCCCTGTCATGGTGATGATAAAGATTGATGATGATAATAGTGGTCACAACAGCTAACATTTATTGAGTCTTTAGTGGGTATCAAGCATTTGTTCTGTGAGCTTTATTATAATATTTCATTTAAGCCTTCAATAAATTCATGGGTTATAACTATTAAGTTTATTTTTATGAAATTATAGCAAAAAGTCACTATGTAACTTATGTAAGTTAAAATTTTTTTTAAGCAATATCAGAATTGTATTGAAAGATCATTAAGAGAGGCCATGATGATATGTCAAGAGCTTTGTAATGTTTTGAACAACTAATAATTAAAAAAAAAAAATTAAAAAATTAAAAAAAAAAGAGAAGCCATGATTGTGGCTAGCCTGCAGGCCTAGATAACAGTCCAGATTGAATCAGGAGGACAGAGCATTGCAAGGGATGCAACTAATACAAAAGTGAGTTTTCTGCCAGGAAAACTGAGCCTGATAGCTATGTAGAAATCCAGGTAAAGTATATAAATGTTAAGTAAAATAAAAAGTCATACATTAAAAAAAGAAGAAAAAAAACAGCATTATGGCCCACGTCATAATAATGCAATATTGAATATTTACTTGATTAAAACTGTTTTATCTTTATGGGAAGAATGAAAGAAAGGGAAAAGTTTTCCATGTGCAGTGGTACATGCCTATAATCCCAGAGGGTTGGGAGGCTGAGGTAGGAGCATTAAAAGTTCAAGATCAGCCTCAGCAACTTATTGAGGTCCTAAGTAACTTAGTGAGACCCTAAAAAAAATAAAAATAAAAAAGGGCTGGGATGTGGCTCACTGGTTAAGTACCCCTAGGTTCAATCCCCAACACAAAGAGAGAGAGAAAGAGAGAGAGAGAGAGAGAGAGAGAGAGAGAGAGAGAGAGAGAGAGAGAGAGAGAGAGAGACTGTGTTTTTGGGAGGGACAAACAAAAAAAGAGGTAAATTCTTATGCTTTATAGAGGAAATAATGATTAACTTATCGTTTGCATTATAAGCATTCCTTCTCCTTCTTTTTTTTTTTTTTTTTTTTTTTTTTGGTACTGAGGATTGAACCCCAGGACACTTTACAACTGAGCCACATTCCCAGACTTTTTTTATTGTGAGACAGGGTCTCACTAAGTTTCTTAGGGACTTGCAAAATTGCTGAGGCTGGCCTTTTTGTGATACTCCTGCCTCAGCCAGCCTTCTGAGCCACTGGGATTACAGGCCAGTGCCACCATCATACCTGGCTATTCCTTTTTTTTTTTTTTAATTCAAATGTGTCTTCCCACTGAGTTATACTTCCAGTCCTTTTTATTTTTATTTTTATTTTTTTTAAGAGAGAGAGAGAGAGAGAGAGAGAGAGAGAGAGAGAGAGAGAGAGAATGAGAGAGAATATTTTAATATTTATTTTTTAGTTTTTGGCAGACACAACATCTTTGTTTGTATGTGGTGCTGAAGATTGAACCGGGGCTGCACGCATGCCAGGCGAGTGCGCTACCGCTTGAGTCACATCCCCAGTTCCCTTTTTATTTTTTATTTTGAGACCAGGTCTCTGTAAGTGATTGAGAATGACCTTGAATTTGTGATGTTCCAACTTCAGCCTCTAGAGTGGCTGGGATTATAGGCATGTGCCATAATACCCAGAAGATGTTATTTAAAGATAAAGGGTTTGCCAGGTGCATTCACACATACATGTAACCCCAGTGATTCAGGAGGCTGAGGCCAGAAGATCACAAGTTAGAGCTCAGCCTGGGCAATTTAGTGAGAGTCTCTCTCTCTCTCTCTCTCTCTCTCTCTCTCTCTCTCTCTCTCTCTCGGTACCAGGGATTGAACCAAGGGGCCCTTAACCATGGTGCCACATCCCTAGCCCTTTTGAGACAGGGTCTTGCTAAGTTGATTAGGGCCTCAATAAGTTGTTGAGGCTGGCTTTGAACTCATGATCCTGCTGCTCAGCTTTTCAAGCCACTGGAATTACAGGTGTGCACCACTGTGATTGACAAGACCCTGTCGAAAAATAAATAATTTAGAAAGGGCTAGGATATAGTGTAGTGTTAGAGCATCCCTGGGTTTAATCCCCAGCACCACCAAAAAAGAGGGGTGGGGAGGGGAAGAAGGAGAAAGAAGAAAGATAAAAACAAGAATGTAAGTGCTAAAAGAAAAAGCAAACACAGATGGAAAATAATGGCATAGGGAAGGGGTCAAATAATTACCACTTTTCATCAGTCATGTTTAAATATTTTGCTTTAAAAAATGTAAGTTGGGGGGCTGGGGATGTGGCTCAAGTGGTAGCGCGCTCGCCTGGCATGCGTGCGGCCCCGGGTTCAGTCCTCAGCACCACATACAAAGATGTTTTGTCCGCTGAAAACTAAAAAATAAATATTAAAAAAATTCTCTCTCTCTTAAAAAAAAAAATGTAAGTTGGGGCTGGGGTTGTGGCTCAGCGGTAGAGCACTTGCCTAGCAGGTGTGAGGTCCTGGGTTCGATCCTCAGCACCACATAAAAATAAATAAATAAGGTATTGTGTCCATCTACAAATGAAAAAAATAATATAAAAATATAACTTTAAAATAATAAAGTTAGGAACAAGAGAGATTAACCAATATGTATTAAAATAAACAGCTGAGTCCTTAACATTGATTTCTGAGTGTGGATACAAACACATTCCTTGTTTCAATGTGGGAAAGTTTTGTAAAGGACTGGTGGAAAAGTTGAGGACTGTTTTTCTTTTTCCAAAGTTGAGGACAGAACTCAGGGCCTTGTGTATGCTAGGCAAGTGCTCTGCCACTGAGCTAAATCCTTAATCCTAGGACTTTGTTTTAAATTAATCTTGATAAAAACAACGTGCTAGTTGATGTCATCTCAGAATTGCTTCTTAGAAGGTGATAGGACCACACGCATATCTAACTGGAAGAATATTATGAATCTAACCTGGGCCATCATAAATGGCAGTTGGTGAGCATCATAATGTAGCTTTCAGGGCTATTTGCAACTATCTCTTGTTGGTAAACGCAGACATCCTTAGTCCTATCTGTTCCATGATAAACTGGTTAAACAAGTTAAACTTAATACACATTGTTAAAGTCAAACTTGTTGTTGAACAATGTGTTTTCTTTTAATAAGAATCCTTTGGGGAAACTCATTCTCTGAGGAACTCTATAATTCCATAGCTTTTGTTACTAATTTATTTTTAATGAAGAAGTCACTCCACAGAGGTGATCTATTAAATAAAGACATAATATACCTAGAAAAACATGTCTGGTGGTTTTACAGTATTACCACAGGCCCAAGACTATAAGCCACAGACTCAGATTGAAGCAACTGTGCCCAGATTCAGGTCTGATGATTTCAGTGTGGAAAATTCTTCTGCTGAAGAATGAAAGAGTGACATCAGTTGGTCTGTACTTGGGCAAGATAAATCTCCTATGGCCTGCTTCCATCTACACGAAATAAGTTTGAATAGAGAAAATCATTCTATAGAAAGATCTTACCTGGTAGAGTTTTTGCAGAGATAAGACTTATACAGGGAATTGGCACCTATTTTCAAAATGATTCTACCCTTTTATTGCATCTAAGAGACTTAGAATTACGCCAATAAAAGCTATGGCACATGGTTATTTGAGAACAGCCGACTTTGTCCATCCTTTTGGGGAAAAGCTATGGCACATGGTTATTTGAGAACAGCTGACTTTGTCCATCCTTTTGGAGAAAAGTGAGAACAGCATAAGATTTTATAGTGATATAACAGTAGTTCCCAAGACAGAGATTTTTTGGAAAAAAATTTCCTTGAAGGTGTAATTAAAGAACTCGAGATGAGATTATACTACATTAGGGTGGTTCCTAAATCTAATGACAAGTGCCCTTACATAAGAAGAGAAGAGGAGCTGGGCACGGTGGTGCATGTCTATAATTCCAGTAGCTCCAGAGGCTGAAGACAGAAGGATCACAAATTGAAAGCCAAACTCAACAACTTAGAGAGGCCCTAGGCAACTCAACAAGACCCTGTCTCTAAATAAAATATTAAAAAGGGCTGGGGATGTGGCTTAGTGGTGAAGTGCCCCAGGGTTCAATCCCTGCTATTGAGAGAGAGAGAGAGAGAGAGAGAGAGAGAGAGAGAGAGAGAGAGAGAGAGAAACACACATAAAGAAGGCCACGTGAAGATGGAGGCAGAGATTGGAGCAATGCATTGATAAGCCAAGGAGCACCAAGGATGGCTAGAAGCCACCAGGAGCAAGAAGAGAGGCACAGCCCTCTTCTTCAGGGGCAGAGTACCACCTTTTTCTCTCCTTTCATAGTGTAGTGTTTTTGATCATGGCAGCTAATATGTGTCTTTAGCCTTGAAGCAGAAAGAGAAACTAGGCAAGTCGAGGTCAAGTTAACAGATGTTGAACCTTTTTTAATTTTGATGCAGGAGGAGGGTACTGGGGGGGAAGAACCCAGGGGAACTTCAGCTCTGTGTTTCATCCCTAGCTCTTTTGTTTAGCATCTTGCTAAGTGGTCAATTCTGGCCTTGAACTTGTGACACTTTTGCCTTAGCCTCTAAAGTAATTGGGATTACAGATGCGCTCCCTGGACCCGACAGTGCCAAGCCTTTTCATCTCATTTCATTCACCCTGTAGGACATCTGTGGGCCCAAGTGAAGAGTTAGTGTTTTCAGCAAATGGAGCCTTTAAGTTCTTGAAAGCCAAACCTGGCAACCGTTATCATCATAACCCACAGGTCTGAGGTATTATCTGCAGCAAAACCAGTAAGAAACTAATAATGCATTACCCAGCTGTGTGACCTCTAAAATTAGTGATGTTTTAAGTTAACTAAGAGCAAGTAAAGCTAGAGGGTTTGTTTAGGTTTTTCCTTAGTAATAGTAAAATACTTAAGATCTTAAATAATCTGCAGGGCAGTTGGAGATTAACATTATCAAGGGCAAATATGGTACAAAAGAAAATTTGTTGTTGTTGTTTGTTTTGTTTTGTTTCCAGTACTGGTGTTAGAACCCAGGACCTTGCACATGCTAGGCAAGTGCTCTCCCAGTGAGCTATATATATCCCCAGGTAGCTAAAACATATTTTCTTATGGAGGCCCTTGTAGGACTGCTTTTTGGAAACTTTATTTTGTTTTTTTCCTTCAACTCTGGCTGTTTCCTTAGGAGTCATGTCAATCACCATTTCTACTGGGAAGCCTTTTCTGATTCCTCTGGTGCTGGGACCAGAGAGACCTTGAGATTGACATATTATGTGACCTGAGACAGTAAGATTTATTTTAGCAATTAGCACATTTGATCAGGAGGGTTTATTTGCGCACCTTACTTTGCTCACTAGAATGTAATCAAGCTGTGAGTGTATATAGTTGGTTATTTTTTAATAGCACAATGCTTGGTACATCCTTGCTACATTGACAAATAAATGAATTCATGCCAGCAGAGATGTTAGGAGGACAGGGCAATCCAGAGAGAATAAATGGCACGCACCAAGGAACAGAAGGAGACAGAGGAAATAAGTGCCTATACTGGACCCTGCCTTCCTTAAAACTTGTCAGAGACTAATCCCATTTAAACACATATCATTAAGGATTCCCTTCAGCTGCATGTCCCAGGTCCCAACTGTAGTGGTTTAAAAAGAGGCGAGAATGACCCCCAGACCATCCGAAGCCGCGCACTGCTAATTCCCGTGTCCAACCCTGCGTCCTGCCATCGTTTCGACGGTGCCCAAGAGAAAGGCTGAAGGGGATGCTAAAGAAGATAAAGCCAAGGTGAAGGACAAACCACAGAGAAGATCCGCAAGGTTGTCTGCTAAACCTGCTCTTCCAAAGCCAGAGCCCAAGCCTAAAAAGGCCCTGCGAAGAAGGGAAAGAAGGTACCCAAAGGGAAAAGGGCAGAGCTGACGCTGGCAAGGACGGGAATAACCCTGCAGAAAATGGAGATGCCAAACAGACCAGGCACAGAAAGCTGAAGGGCTGCAGATGTGTTAGAGTCTGTAAACAAGTCAAGATGGCGCCTGGCATTTTGCAGAGGAAGTGGTTTGTGAAGTAACGCCATCAAGCCATTAAGTGTGGAGACTCTTTATTGGTTGATGCTGTATCTAGTTTATGTTAATTAAGATAAGCTGTGTGTAATGTATATATACCCCTCAAGTCCTACAATAAATGGCTCCCACTCCTGCTGTATCAATCTACACAAGTTGCTCGTCACCCCCCAGTTATTTTGCTGCAGCCGGACTGCGGCACAGATGCCAAGTGACATGTGTACATATTTGATAACTGTGGACTTCTGGTGACTATACAGTTTGAAAAGTTTGAAATACTATTTTTTAAATCAAGTTTTATAAAAATGCAGAATTTTGTTTTACTTTTTTTTTTTTTTTTTTTTTTTTTTTTTTTTTTAAAGCTATGTTGTTAGCACACAGAACACTTCAGCGTTGTTTGGGGGGAAGGAGCCTATGTCACTAGTAGAATGTGTCCAAAGCTGGATTTCTGTGGGGGAAAACACCTTTCCTTCTAATTTTGAAAGACTTCCTCTTGAGAACCAAGAGGAGGCAAAGAACCAATGGATTCCCTGATGTTGGCACATATAGTCACCTTGGCACAGATGCCTTATGGTATGGAAAAACTCAAACTTGTCTTTATGTCCTCCTCTCCCTCTCTGCTACCACATAGACTTAGCTCCCCTAAACTCAGACCTGTTGGGACCTGATTCCCAAGGATTGGTTTTACCAGTGTGTGGAGCAATCTGGACGTTCCAGTGACATCATTGAGAATAGTGTCCCTCAGAAGAGCAGCAGTTCCTTTTCTAGATTGTGGATCTTCAGATTAATAATTTTTGCCATTTTCATTTCATTTTCTGAAAGTCAGGGTCAGCTTGTGAAAAGCTTTTTAACAACATGCTAAATGTGAAATGTCAACCCTCACTCTAAACTTTCCCTATTCAGGGCATCAAATGAAGACGTCATTGGGTTTTATAGTGGCTTTCTGGTTTTTGTAGTCCATCCAAGAAGGGAGTTTGAAAGTTGTTGTATACTGTTAACAATTGTCTGCCCATGTCCTGCCTGAAATACCATGATCGCTCATGAAAAGTATCCTTAGTAAACTGGATACAGTTTGGCTTGGGGAAAAAAAAAGCAGAGGACATTTTTCTCCTCTCTTTATTCATATATTTGTTATGGTGCTGACATCAAACCCATGACCTCCCATGTGCACTACCACTGGGCTACACCCTTAGCTCTCTTCTTTTCCTTTTTTTTTTAAATTTGTTTTTAGATGTTGATAAATCTTTATCGTATTTATTTATTTATATGTGGTGCTGAGATTCGAACCCAGTGCCTCACACATGCCAGGCAGGTATGCTACCACTGAGCCCCAGCCCCAGCCCTCTTATTTTCCTTTAAGAAAGAATCTAAGTATAGGCAACCAAAGGCTAAGTCACCGATGATTCAGTCTCCCTTCCTCTCTCTATTCTTGCATTCTTAGTAATCAGCTTTGTTTCCAGGATTGCTTCAATCTCACATTACAACTTCATACCTTCATTCTAGGAAAGACAAAGAAGCAAAAGTCATGCCAGGGGTGCTCAACCACTGAGCCACATCTTCAGCCTTTTTTATTTTGAGACACTGTCTCACACAGCTGCTGAGAGGCTCTCTAAGTTGCTTAGGTTGGCCTTGAACTTGAAATCCTCCTGCCTCTGCCTCCTGATTTGCTGGGAGGGCAGGCTTACACTACCACACGTGTCTAACTATGTTGATTCTTGTATTTGGTATCCATAATTATTTAAGTATTTCTTGCATTTCTAAATAATATTCATAACCTGTTGGACTCTCTAAAGGCAAAAATTTATTTATAGAAAGATCAGAGTAGTATAAAAACAAGATGAATTATATTTCCATCACAAACTACATCTAAGGATGCTGCCACAGTAACATGAAAGTTCATCAAAATAAGTGTAAAATATAATTCCAAATAATGACTTGAATGAAACTGACCTCACTATTTAGCAATTATGCCATGTATAATTGCTCCCTGATTCTGTTTCCAAATATGTGCTGTAGCTTTTCTTACAAGATACTGCTCAATATGTATTTTTGGGTGAAAAGAGGTATTTGCTGCACTATTCCCCACAATGAAGCGTGCAAATAGAAAGCCGTATCTGTAAATATCTAAGCAGTATGTGACTTAGCACCAGCCTTCAAAATACCTGGATTCATGACCCATGAAAGAGCTACAAATATTGTCTAGAAACAGAAAAACTACTTAAAGAATAATGGAGACCAAGAACAACACTTACAAACTATGTGCCCTTAGGACAGTTTTTTTTTTCCATACTGAGGATTGAATCTAGGGGTGCTGAATCACATCCCCAGCACTTTTTATTTTTTATTTTAAGACAGGGTCTCACTAAGGTGCTTAGGGTTTCAATAAATTGCTGAGGCTGGCCTTGAACTTGCAATCCTTCTGCCTCGGCTTCTTGAGCTTCTGTTATTACAAGTGTGCACCATCATGCCTAGCAGAAAAAAATTTTAAGCTTCCTGGACCTCAGTTTTATCATTATAAAATGGGGCAATTAAAAGTACTGATGTCAGTAAAGCATAAATTTGAGCAGCTGCTGGCACATTTTAAGTGCCATGTATACATTTTAGCTTTTTAAGTTTTGTCATTACTATTGGAAAGTGGAGACATGGATATGGCTGGTTTAATAGTTGGAAAGGATCCAGCTTGACCTGACAGTAGCTATCGAAGTTGTCACCACCACTAATGGCCCTGGAGTATCTCTTGTCTGTTTATTGATAAACAAAACCATTAGAGTGGTACAAGAAGTTTTACCACAGGACTCTGGTGCATTGTCAGCATGACAGAAATGTGACTGATGTCTTTGATGTTTGCTTGAGATAAGCTGGATGAAGGTGACATTGTCTGAGTTATGGGGGTCCTCTGGTCTTGCTGCATCCCTTGATAATGCTCCTGTCTGTAAGTCCCTAGGAAATGGAACCCTGTGCAATGCTGGATCTGTTTGATTTTATTTTTGGTCTCTTGGCACCTTGAGGTTGGTTGTTTTACACCAGATTTTCCTGGTTCAGTAGGGATCCTTGGTTTCCCTTAGTCCTAGTTATTGTAGAATAGCAAAAACTATCCCCCGTGCCTCCCCTGGAAATATGCTACAAGCTGACAATTCCTGCCTGCAGATATGCCCAGGCTGCACTAGAATGTAGTTTTCTCATGAAGTCCTCTGAAGGTAAATTTGAGGAGGTGAATGTGGGAAATCAAAAGTAGGAATCATGTCAGCAAGTTACTTGAATTCAACATTGAAGAAATCCAAACCCTTGATTTTTATTCTTCTAAAGCTTAGAATTTTTTTTTTTTTTTTTTTTGTTTAGTAACAGAGTCTTGCTATGTTGCCCAGAGTGGCCTAGAACCCTTGGCTCAAGCAATCCTCTTACTTTAGCCTCCCAAGTAGCTGACTATAAGCATGCACCACCACATCTGGCTCTAAGCACAGAAGCCTTAGGAATTTGAAAATTTATTGTATGGATAGCTTGGTATGACCTCAATTATCTTTTTTAAAGTATATTTTTAGTTGTTAATTAATATACTGGAAATTAAACTCAGGTGCTTTTGTTGTTGTAATGAACTTTTAATTTATTGATTTATTTATATGTGGTGCTGAGAATTGAACCCAGTGCCTTACACATGCTACACAAGCACTCTGCCACTGAGCCACAACCCCAGCCTGACCCCAGTTATCTTGAGTCATAACTGCCATGAGCCACCGTGATTGCCTGAGAATAATTCTATTCAGTTTTTCTTGCACAGGTTTCCAGCAATTTATAAATAGACAAATGATTAGAGTAGAATATGGAGCTTTACAGCTGAACTCTAGTGCCAGGAACAAACTCGACTCTGATGTTTGCTTAAGATAGACCAGGTGCATCCCCATTAGGACGAGGTCACTTTTGTCTTAACCAATATACATGCCCCTTAGCCCCACTTCTGACCCAAGCTGTGGGGACCCAACCTGTCTTACTGCTGCCCAGTACCACACCTCCATCAGTACTCTGTGCAGCCCTAGACCTGTGTGCCCTCATTTCTTTGGTCTCATGGCAACTTGAAGCTGCTTCTCATACACTGAGACTGGGTTATTCCAGAACATCTTCTTCTTTTTTGTGGGAAGGAGAATACTGGGAATTGAACTACTCAGGGGCATATTATCACTGAGGTGCCTCATTACCCTTTAATTAAATTAATTAATTAATGTACTGGAAATTAAACTCAGGTGCTTTTACCACTGAGCTACATCTTCAGCCCCACTCCCCCCTGTTTTTTGGTACTAGGGATTGAACCCAGGGGTACTTAACCACTGAACTACATACCAGCCCTTTTTTATTAATTAATTAATTAATTTTGTACTGGAGATTGAGCCCAGGGTGCTGAGTCACATCCCCATCCCTTTTTACTTTTTATTTTGAGACAGGGTCTTACAGAGTTGCTTAGAGCCTTGCTCAATTGCTTAGGTTGACCTTGAACTTGGGATCCTCCTTCCTCATCCTCCCAAGTTTCTGGAATTATGTGAATGTACCACCATGCCTGGCCTCACTAGCCCTTTTTATTTTTATTTTTGAGACAGAGTCTTGCTAAGTTGCCTGGACAGGCCTCAACCTTGCAATCCTCCTGCCTCAGCCTCCCAAGTTACTGAGATTACAGGTGTATACCACTGTTCCTGGATACTCTTATGTTTCAAAATGAAAACATTAGATTTAGACATCCATACAATTTAGGAGTATTTTCAGCTGTAAATATCAGAACACACAACCAACAATGTCTTTTTTTTTTTAGAGAGAGAGAGAGAGAGCGAGAGAGAGAGAATTTTTTAATATTTATTTTTTAGTTCTCGGCGGACACAACATCTTTGTTGGTATGTGGTGCTGAGGATCGAACCCGGGCCGCATGCATGCCAGGCGAGCGCGCTACTGCTTGAGCTACATCCCCAGCCCAACCAACAATGTCTTAAACAACAACAATAATGTTAATAATAATAATAACAATAACAATAATAATAATAATAATAATAATTATTATTATTATTATTATTTGGTACCAGGGATTAAACCCAGGGTCATTCAACCACTGAGCAACATTCCCAGCCCCTTTTTTTATATTTTATTAGAAACAGGGTCTCACTGAGTTGCTTAGACCCTCGCTAAGTTTCTGAGGCTGGTTTTGAACTTGAGATCTTCCTGCCTCAACCCCCTGAGTTGCTGGGATTACAGGAATGTGCCACTGCACTCAGCAACAATAACGATTTTTGTTATCTAGCACAATCAGCAGTTGAGAGGTAGGTAGTTCCCAATTAGGGTAGAGACCTGATGAGATCTTCAAGGTACCAGGATGTTCTCTCTTTCTACTCTGCTTTACTGAGCATGTTGGCTTTGATATATTGCATTATACTGACAATATGTCACTAGCAGCTTTAAGTATCATACTCTCATTGTTGGCATTCTCAGTAGGAATAAGGGGGTAAGTGGGATTAAATGGATTTCTTAACTTCCCTTCTTTCTTTTTTACTTTTTTTTTTTGTACTAGGGATTGAACTCAGAGGCACGTTACCATTGAGCTACATCTCAAGCCCTTTTTATTTATTTTATTTTTTTTTAAATTTTAAGACAGGATCTCCCTAAATTGTTGAGGGCCTTGCTAAATTGCTGAGGCTGGTCTCAAACTTGTAATCCTCTTACCTCAGCCTCCTGAGTCCCTGAGATTGCAGACGTGTACCCCCATGCCTAGAAAATGGATTTCTTTCTTCCTTGGGAGGAAAATTCTTTTCTAGAAAGCTTCTAGTGAACTTTAAATTTAATTTAAAGGCTAGCTTCATGGAAAGTTGGGGATGTGTATAGCACTAAGTGCAGTGGAACTTATACGATTGGCTCATACCAGTCACAGTGAAATACGGATGGCTAAATTCGCCATCATCCTGATAGAGTTTGTATCCTACTGGCAAGGAAGACAGGCAATAGCTGTCAGGCATAAATGACTACCTTCCTACTGCAAAGGGTAGAACAGTTAGAGAACTAGACACACAAATTACATCAGGGTAGACATTCAGTTGATAAATTGGGAATGATATTTAGGTGTCTTAGAAAACAGAGATAAACAGGACCTTGTGGAGTTATAGAGATACAACGGAGCAGATAAGACTTTCAATTAGCTTTAAATAAGTAAGGGCTAGGTTACTGATAGAGGATCTTGCCGAGCCTCAAACGTACCAACCATAAGCATACAGTTATCCTGTATTCTCGGTGGGTGCTGCATCATGGAGTTAGGCCTCTTAGTTGTCTTCCTGTTTCCACCCATAACTTGGCAAAATCCTTTATCCTGGGAAAAATAGTAGAAAAGCTTACACGTGATGGATATGAGATTGGAGACTTTTATGAACTATCTCATTGATTGCACCCCACATGTCTTATAAGAATTTTACATACAAAGCCTATGTAGCATAGAGAGAACCCATTTGATACAGAAAGACCAGTTGGAATAGATGAGAACCATCCAATAAAAGGCCATGAGGTGTCTTTCCCAATAGCATGCACTCATCATTGCCATTCACTTCTTTTCAAATCAGAACTTATCACATATCCCCAGGCATAATTCTGCAGGCTACTATATAACAATTGTTGGTCATTTCCTTCAAGACTGCTTTTAGTTGATCTTCATGTTTCAAAGCACTCCACCAACCCCAAATTGACTGCTGAATCTTACCGTTAGTTACCTCCACCAATCTTTTTTGAAGGCACACATTCACCATAAAATATGTATCTTAACAGCTGTTTTGAAACCTGCTATAGGGTCTTGCAGCATCTCCAACACTATCAACTTGCTTGCTGTCCATCAGCCATTGAAAGTTCAAACTACTGAACAAAATATGAAAGAATGTTAGAGATCTTGACATAATCAGAAAATAAATTGGCTGAGAATATAAGCTCTTGCTTACTCTGTGTGCTGATTGATGGGTCATGAGAAAAATACATATTAATTTGACTGCTCAGTGGAGTAATAAGTACAATCTTCTCTAAAAAATGAAATCATAGTTGAAACAAACAGCCTATAACAAACCAAAACTGTATTAGACAGAACTCAGTGAGGAATGTTGTGCTTACAGGAGCTATACCTGAGTCAGAGCTTGAGAATTGGCTCAAAGCCACTTTCCTGGGAATCAGTAGAGTCAGGATTTGGCTGCATGTTTGATCTGTTCTGCAATAAATGCTCTCTATACCATATTATATCTCCATGTGGCATTTGACACATGGTACTCTAATCATTACTATTTTATTGTATTTTTTTTTTTTACTGTCTACTGCTTTTGGAGTTGATCAAGGAAATGTTTATGATAACCAAAAGATGTACTCTTTAACATCTGACTATGCTATTTTAAAAACGTCTTAATATACATCATTACCACACAAGATATATGTTCTATTGTTACCAAATTAATTAGAGATCGACTTGAAGTAGTTCAGGAAGTAGGATCATGACCAAGGGGAGCAGAGGAGAGTCTGAACAAGTCTGATACAAGCCTATTGTATTTTGGGCTACTTGGCATCTGAATTGTCAGTTTATATCTTTCAGTTGAAACTGACATATTGATCTAGTGTAACCTGTAAGATGCAAACCTTATTTATCTTTAGTTAATTTATTTTCAATTGTTCCATTAAATTTATTCATTGTAACTATTCCTTTCTCTTCCCCTGAATGAAATTTTGGTTGTACCAAAATACTACTGGGCACTTGTAGATAATCCAGTCCAGAAATTACAATGCCTCATTTCATTTAACAGTACTAACTTCAAACTTGACTTAAAATCAAAAGTTTATCCCTCTTCGCTAGCATTTGTTTTAGTCAAGCAGCCTAAAGTCAGAATGTGGAACACAGTTGGGTCATTTTATCTTTCCTCATCCAGTCTCCACCTTTCAGTTACCCTGTTATCTAACTGGGACTTTTCCACCCTTCTGGCTGAAACAGGTTGAGGGAAGAGAAGTGAAGGACACAGAAAATATTTATTGAGCATTCTCAAAGATGAGTTTCTGGGTTTTTCCCTAAGTATATTTTTATATATAACAGCTTTAATGAAATATAATTCACATACCATAAAATTCACCCTTTTAAAGTGTATGATTCAATGGGTTTTCATGTCAACAGAGTTGTGTGTAACTACTATCTAGTTCCAGAATGCTCTCATTATTCCCCCACAAAACCCCAGGCACAGACACCAGCATCTTTTCTCATTGTCCCCTCACAGCCCCAGGCAATGACTAATCTACTTCCTGCTTCTAGATTTACTTATTCTAGACATTTCACTTGAATGGACTTTCCCATCTAGCTTCTTTCACTTAGCATAAGGTTTGTCCACATAGTAGATGTAGCAATAGTTCATTTCTTTTCATTGCTGAATATTTTGTTATTTGCGTATGCCACATTTTGTGGATTCATTCATTCCTGGATGGGCATTTGGTTTCGACTTGTTGGTTATTATAAATAATGTTGCTATGAACACTTGTAGGTAAATTTTTTTTTAAGAGAGAGAGAGAGAGAGAGAGAGAGAGAGAGAGAGAGAGAATTTTTAAATATTTATTTATTTATTTTTAGTTTTCGGCAGACACAACATCTTTGTATGTGGTGCTGAGGATCGAACCCGGGCCGCACGCATGCCAGGCAAGTGCGCTACCGCTTGAGCCACATCCTCAGCCCTGTAGGTAAGATTTTGTGTGACTATATATTTTCACTTCTCTTGGGTATATATCTAGGAGTAAATTTGCTGGGCTATATGGCACCTCTATGTTTAGCATTTTGAGAAACTGTCAATCTGTTTCTAAAATGGCTATAGAAATTTACAATTCTACCAGTGATATATTAGGATTTCAATTTTTTCACACTCATCATTGTTTGTCTTTTAAAACTTTATTTATTCTCATGGATGTGAAATAGTTTTGATTTGCATTTTCCTAATGATTAATGATGCTACTCATTAGTGTGTGCATGATGGTCATTCCTAGATGTTCTTTGGAACTATCTGTTTAGATCCTTTGCCCACTTATTTTTATTTTTTTGAGATATAGTCTTATTAAGTTGCCCAGGCTGGCCTCAAATGTGTAATCCTCATGCCTCTGTCTCCTGAGTTGCTGGGACTATAGGCATGTGCCACTGCACCCATCTTGCCATTTTAAAGTTGGATTGTTTGTCTTTTTGTTATTAAGTCCTAAGTGTTCTTTATATACTGTGGGTACAAAGATGTACATATGAGTTGCAAATGTTTGCTTCCAATTTTCTTAAAGTTTTATATGAAAAGAATGCAAGTGCAGTGGTGTATGCCTGTAATCCTAGCAACTCTGGAGGCTGAGGCAAGAGAATCACAAGTTCAAGGCCAACTTTAGCAACTTAGTGAGACTCTGTCTCAAAATAAAAAATAAAAAGGGCTGTGGATGTGACTCAGTGATAAGGTGCCCCTTTGTTCAACTCCCAGTATAAAAAAATTCATTTTCCATATCTATTGTCTATCTAAAAAAACCCACAATAGCTTTATCACACATAAAAATTAGTAATTTCTACGTAGGTATGGTGGCACATGCCTATAATTCCAGTGACTCAGGAGCCTGAGGCAAGAGGATCCCATATTAGAAGACAACCTGCATAATAATTATTGAGACAATGCCTCAAAATAATATTTTAAAAAGGCAGAGGATGTAGTTCAGTGGAAGAGTGCTTGCCTAGCATGAGTAGTGAGGGCCTGTGTTTGATCCCCAGTACATTAAAAAAAGAAAGAAAGAAAGAAAGAAGGGGAAAAGAAGGAAAGAAAGAGGAAAATTAATTATTTCTTTGTTTTTTGGTGCCAGGAATTGAACTAGGTCCTAGAATATGCTAAACAATTGCTGTACCACTGAGCTACAATCCCTGTGCTAGTTATTTCTTAATATGATCAAACATACAGTAAACATTCAAATTTCTATTTGTACTGCTGACTGTGTCTGTTGTGGACACCGTGGAGTCCCTACATCTGGAGCTCTCTCACCAGCAGCCTTTGGTAGAGAGCCACGCATTTCCACTTTACCGGTGGACAAGTCCTTCCCCCAGTCATGTGGAATCTGGTGATGCCCCTCTCTTCCCTTTGCTGAGATCTGTTAGTCCCTCAGGGAACCTCATAGATTCTAAGGTGGCCCCCACTGGCTTTCTTGCACACAGCCTACATCTGGCCCATAGAAACTACCTCTGTACCTTTTTCCCTGAGAATTCTGAAAAATTCTGTAGGCTGTCCCATGCCATATTCTCTCCTTTATTTTTTTTCTCCTCTAAATAATGCTCCTCTCATCTCTTAAGTTTCTCAAGCGACAGTTCAGCACCAGACCCCAGGATACCCTAAACTATAAGGACACTTGATAGGCTTTCTGAATGATTCCTTGGAGCCCCCTCTCTAGGCTTGAAATAAGAGTGCCAGTTTGCATCTTTAACGTTAAGTGAGAGATTTGGGAATGTCTACACAGATTTTACTCTAAGATCTAGAGGACATTCTTTTTACAATTGTCTTTGTCATCTGTTATCTATTGTCTTAGGTCTCGGCAGAGATTTACATTTTAATATCCTTTTATATGCTCAACTACTCATTTGGGCAATTTAAAGCTTGTTTGAGTTGAATGAAGTGATATCTTCACTTTCCAGGGTATTATATTGAAGTGACCAAATCTGAAGACTGATAAACTCTATTTCCTTAAATTTTGCTTTCTTCAATTTGTGATATGTGAATCTTATGAATGTGCAATGAGAATATTGAGTATGCATTAAAGCACCTGTTAGGTAGTTTTACACTTGATTTTGCTATTCAAGCAAACTTCTTTTTCAGGGAGCTCAGAGCCTGGCTGCAATTTGTCCAGACGTGTGAAACATCAGTCTCCCCATCATGAGCCTCATTCTCACACATTGAATTTCTGATCTTAGCTTGATAGAATTTTCTGATTGAAACAGGGGCTCATATTTCACCTTCTTACATGTAAATATGAATATTTTTTCATAAGATTATGATTACTTGGTGCAAAAAAGCCTCCCAAGTGCATTGGTGTCTGTTAGTTCTAGATAATTCATGAAGCTTCCATATCAACAGGCCAAGTCACTGGCTAGTTAGTTGTGCTGTAAAGTTTACAGTTTACACAGTGTGTCATTACGAAGGCTTATTAGCAACATCAACAGCTTTCATTTTCATTCATAAAAACACTCCAATATTTGCATTTTCTGTAATGAGAATTAGCGGTTGCTTAGAAGCTTTTTTGCCTTTGAGCAAAAGCTTTTAAAAGATTACCCATATGGCAAGAGACAAGTACACAGAAAGAAAACTGGACCAGGACTCAAGAGATCAGAATTAAAGTTCAGGAATGTTTCTAAGCAACCAGGAAATTGCTATCATTCTAATGTTTAATATTATCATTTTCTAGTTTTTTAAAACATTTTTTTCTGCATAAGCATATTTTTTTCCAGAGGGCCTCAAAATAATATGTATTATTACTTATTATTAATTCAAAATGCAGTCCCATGATGTAAGTCTTTATAGTTTTTATTTATTAGTTGTAGGGACAGAGTCTTGCTATGTGACCCACACTGACCTTGAACTCCTGGGCTCAAGTAATCCTCCTACCTCAGCTTCCCAAGTAGCTGGGACTATAGGGGACAACACTGTGCCTGAGCTTTAATTTTAAAGAAATTTCATAGATATGAAAATACAGAAAAGTTAAGTTCTTTTTGAAAGAAAAAGTGTTTATAAATTATATCGACCTAGTTGAATATAATGTTTTTATTTATTATTATTATTATCATTAGTAGTAGTAGTAGTGGTGGTAGTGGGGCTGAATTCATGGGTTCTCTACACTGAACTATATCCCCAAATGATTTGTATGTATTTATTTTAAAAATTCATTAATCAATCAAGTAATTAATTAATTTTATACCAATGATTGAACTCAAGGGCACTTAACCACTGAGCTATATCCCCAGCCCTTTTTTTTTTTTTTTTTGTGGTTTATTTAGAGACAAGGTCTCACTGAGTTGCTTAGTGCCTTGCTTTTGCTGAGATTGGCTTTGAACTTAGAATCCTCCTGTCTGAGCCTCCTGAGCCACTGGGATTACAGGCGTGTACCACCATGCTTGGCTAATTTTTTAAAATTTGAGACAGGGTTTCAATAAGTTGCCAAGGCTAGCCTTAAACTTGGGATTCTCCCACATCAGCCTCACAAGTAACTGGGATGAAAGGTGTGTGCAACCATGTCTGGTTTATTTGTAGCTATTTTATTAACTATTGCTTGTAGTTTGTTAGCATTTGCCTCTATTTCCCATTTCTCGTGTGTGTGTGTGTGTGTGTGTGTGTGTGTGTGTGTGTATTCAAAAGTGACTAGTGTTTTCTTTCTTTTTTTTTCTCTCTCTCTCTTTTT
The DNA here is from genome assembly GCF_964194105.1 of Spermophilus citellus. NCBI lineage: Eukaryota > Metazoa > Chordata > Mammalia > Rodentia > Sciuridae > Spermophilus > Spermophilus citellus. The sequence continues at coordinate 94,757,344 of NC_138188.1, read as the reverse complement.
TTAAAGTAGTACTGAGGATTGAACCCAGGAGCATTCTACCAGTGAGCTATACCCCCAGCCCTTCTTATTTATTCACTTAGCCATTCTGGATATTGAATCCAGGGGTACTCTACCACTGAGCTATATCCCTAGTCCTTTTTATATTGAGACAGGGTCTCACTAAATTGCTGAGGCTGGCCTCAAATTTGCAAGCCTTCTACCTCAGCCTCCCAAGTCACAGGGGTTTCAGGGCTGCCCCACCCTGCTTGGCTTTTTAGTTTTTTCTTTCTTAAAAAAAAAAAAAACACTGATTATCTATGCTTCTTTACAGCTGTTTTTCATATATCAATAGATATTTAATATCTTCTCATATTTACATTATGTCAAATCTACTTCATCTATTTTTGAGTGGGTGGGTACTGAGGATTGAACCCAGGTGCTGTACCATTGAGCCACTTCTCCAGCCCTTTTTTATATTTATTTATTTTGGGGTAGGGGTTTAACAGGCATTAAACTCAGGGTCTCACCACTGAGCCACATCCCCAGTCCTATTTTGTATTTTATTTACAGACAGGGTCTCACCAAGTTGCTTAGGGCTTCTCTAAATTGCTGAAGCTGGGTTTGAACTCATATTCCTCCTGTCTCAGCCTTTCAAGCTTCTGGGATTACAGGCATGCGCCGCTGCACCTGGATCCCTTTTTTTTTTTTTGAGACAGGGTCTACCTAAGTTGTCAAGGCTGGCCTCAAACTTGTGATTTTCTTGCCTCAGTTTTCTGAGTCACTGGGATTATATTCATCTTTGTTTGTTTGTTTTATTTTGAGATAGGATCCTTCTATGTTGCTCTGGTTAGTATTGAACTCATGGACTCAAGTGATGCTGCTCCCTCAGCTTCCCAAGTAGCTGAGACCATACTTCATCTTTTAAATTGCTGTGTAGTATTTCATAGTTCATTTAATCAAATATATACTAAATAGATATTTAGTTTGTTTCTAATGGTTCAGCACTGAAATGATATTCTCAAAAACATATCTTTTGAACTTCTAAAAATAAATTTGAAGGATAAATTCCTGTTTAGAATAGCAGCATCAAAATATAAAATATATTTTATATTTTCAAATATAAAAGGCATTTCCAACTTGTCTTACAAAAAATTTATACCAATTTCCATTTCTACCAATAATTGATAATGAGAGTTTGAGAAACTATTAATTTTCTTATTTTTATTTCCACATATATAAAATGAGTGAAATGGACCCTAAACATTTATACTCTAATAGTCTCCTATGATTTGAAGCAAGATCCTAAGGTCAAGTAACCTGGATTGCTCAATGTTAAATCGTTAGTGGTAGCACATCCCCTGGCAAAAAGTAGAACATCGATAAGTATCTGTTAAAAGAAAGCATCTGTAGATTCCTCCTGATCCCATATTTTATCAATCAATAGTGATGACATATCTTCAAGTTCTTTTGTGGATAGCTAAGTCTGAAGTACCAAGGTGATCAAGAAGTTCTTAACTTTCCATAGTTCTTACGTAGTCTTTTTTAGTTGAAGGTATGTATAGTATATTGAAAATAAAACTACCAGAAATTCTTCCTTGAAGGAAAGAAAGGATGTTGAGACGCCCATTGTGCAGGGCACGGTAGCACAGGCCTGTGATCAAAGCTACTTGGAGGGCTGAGGCATGAGGATCACAAGTTTGAGGCCAACCTGGGCCACTTGGTAAGACCCAGGCTCAAAATTAAAATAATCATATTCAAAAGGTCTAGGTGTGTAGTTCACTGTGTGCCTAGCATGGGTGAGCCCCTTCCTTCAATCCCCCAATACCACAGAAACAACAAGAAAAAGCACAGAACTCTCCTTTATGGCTCCATCACAAGGACAGGTAACCTAAACTCTTTGTTCTTGGTTCCAGAGGGTCTTTAGACTGAGGCCTCAACACAGATTAAATTTGGGATTATTTATTCAATTAAAGGAAGTGTTTCTGAGACTTACTGTAAAAATCTTAATAAATTTTCTTTTTTTTATTATTAGTTGTTCAAAACATTACAAAGCTCTTGACATATCATATTTCATACATTTGATTCAAGTGGATTATGAATTCCCATTTTTACCCCATAAACAGATTGCAGAATCACATCGGTTACACATCCACGTTTTTTTTTTTTTTTCTGATTTTAGAACAATTGACTCTTGTTTTTTATTGTTTTTCTGATTGTATGAACAATAAATGATTTCTTAAACATCCAAGAACACAAAATAATGTGTAAAATACAAGGTGAAATCACCCCCTTAGAGCTGCATTTTCTTATACGGTAGGCTTCTAGCCACATGTAAGCTAATGAGCATTTAAAATGTGGCTTGTCCTCACTGAGACATGCTGTAAATGTAAAATATACTTTGAATTTTAAAGACATAATTAAAAACAAGAATGTAGCTAAGCACAGTGGCATAGGCTTGTAATTGCAGTGACTTGGGAGGATGAGACAGAAGGATTGCAAGTTTGAAGCCAACCTTGGCAATTTAATGAGACCCTTTCTCAAAGTAAACAAAGCAAAACAAATTGCTGGGATTTAGCTCAGTGGTACAGCATCCCTGGGTTCAATCCCCAGTATTTACATAGAACCAAGAAAAAACAAAATAAAAACCCAAAACAAGAATGTAAAAACATTAACATTAATTTTTAAACATGCATATGTTGAAAGGAGAATATTTTTTGGTATATTGAGTTAAATAAAACAATATGTTTCTTTTTACTTTTTAAAAATATGACTTAGAAAACTGAAAATTTCATAAAATCTATACTTTTTTTTTTACTGCAAAGTGCCACCTCTTAGCAATAATAATTTTAAAAAATCACTGCCTTTTATTGAGGTTTACCATATGCTAGAGATACTGTTTGGGGTCTCTAAGATTTTTAATTGAATTATCATGGTGGTGATAATAGTTTGGAAATTATCATTGCCATTTTTCAGAAGGCAAAGCACAATTTAAATTACAAGTCCAAGATTAGGAGAAACATCACATATATTTCTATACGTAAATAAGTTACACGTAAAAATATATGAAATTAGGAGAAACATTACTAACATATAAAGTAGTTATCACAAAGCCTAGCATATAGCAGGAGATAAAAAATGATAATAGATAATAAAGAAAGTTAATGCTCATTTGGGGCTTCTAGATAACTTTAAAGTGGATATTTCATTGTAGCAGTCTCCTTCCTTGTTATGGTTCATAAATAAGGTTGCAAGACCTTAAAGGTCTACCAATGAATAATAACCAAGAAAGGGCATATTTAATTTAATGTACCTAAATCTTTGAATAAATATTTGTGTGTGTGTGTGTGTGTGTGTGTGTATGTGTGAGATATTGGGGATTCAATCCAGTGGTACTTTACCACTGAGCTACACTCACACTTTGAGACAGGGTCTTATTAAATTGCCAAAGCTGGACTTGAACTTTCAATCCTATGGTCTTACCCTTCTGAGTAACTGGAATTATAGCCATGGGTCACTGTGCCAGGCTGTAAAAAAAATCAGCATATTTTTAAAATCTTTACAGTATTACAATTCATTATATTAATAACAGTTTTAAAACTTGAAAACTTAAAAACTATTATGTTTATTTCTCTAACAGATAATTAGAAAACCACCTTCGTTTTGTCAAGGTAAATTGTACTAATGTTGTTCCAGTTTTTTATCTACTTAGTACTTTGCGTTGTCTAAACTATATAATACTCTCCAGAAATCCACTATTACAACAATCTCCTTCCTGCTTCGGATCTACATTTCAGTTTATCCTTGTTATATGAGCAGTGTAACTTTTCTAAAACACAAGCTCCATTGTGTCAATCCCTTACTTAAAAACACCAAAAGAAAACTAGTGGATTGAAAGGTGGGAAGCAGAGTGAGGCCAGTAGTTTATAGGTGACCTTTGAAAGTTGACTTTCAAGTGGGAGCTTTTGAGAACGGGATTAATTCAATAAAAGGCTTGTTTTACTTGGTTCATGCCAGTATGGTTGGCAGATGAATTAGAGCCAGCAAAGATGAGTCAGGGCAATTGTCTGTTGGGGATCAGGTATACTGGACTGATAGAAACAAAAATGTTTCTTGTAGACCCTGGGCCTGCCAAAGAAATACTACCTTGCTGAGAGGCTCACAGTTTTAATTAGTAGAAAGCTCCAAATTTTTCAGAATTTGTAGGGTTAAATATATAGAAAATGAGTCAATTTAGTTAAAAGGGTAGCCATTTGATTTTGGACATAAAATCTGTATCTGAAGCACAAAAGAATTTCTGTGCTATGACTGAAGGGTTTCTGAGTCATTTCTGCATGTGAGACCTTGCCCAGGAACATCTGGACTTTTTTTTTTAACGCATACAAAACCTTTTATTTTATTATTATTTTTTTCTTTCCTATCCCCTAAAATCCCCCCTCCCCTCCCCTCCCATCTCCTCTCTCTACCCCATCTACAGTAATTCATTTCTCTCCTTGTTTATTTTCCCATTCCCCTCACAACCTCTTATATGTAATTTTGTATAGCAATGAGGGTCTCCCTTCATTTCCATGCAATTTCCCTTTTCTCTCCCTTTCCCTCCCATCTCATGTCTCTGTTTAATGTTAATTTTTTCTTCCTGCTCTTCCTCCCTGCTCTGTTCATAGTTGCTCTCATTATATCAAAGAAGACATTTGGTATTTGTTTTTTAGGGATTGGCTAGCTTCACTAAGCATAATCTGCTCTAGTGCCATCCATTTCCCTGCAAATTCTATGATTTTGTCATTTTTTATTGCTGCATAGTACTCCATTGTGTATAGATGCCACATTTTTTTTTTATCCATTCATCTATTGAAGGGCATCTGGGTTGGTTCCACAGTCTAGCTACTGTGGATTGTGCTGCTATGAATATTGATGTGGCAATATCCCTGTAGCATGCTCTTTTAAGGTCTTCAGGGAATAGTCCGAGAAGGGCAATAGCAGGGTCAACTGGTGGTTTCATTGCCAGCTTTCTCAGGAATCTCCATACTGCTTTCCAAATTGGCCGCACCAATTTGCAGTCCCACCAGCAATGTACAAGTGTACCCTTTTCTCCACATACTTGCCAGCACTTGTTGTTGTTTGACTTCATAGTGGCTGCCAATCTTACTGGAGTGAGATGTTATCTTAGGGTGGTTTTGATTTGCATTTCTCTGACTGCTAGAGATGGAGAGCATTTTTTCATGTACTTGTTGATTGATTGTATGTCCTCCTCTGAGAAGTGTCTGTTCAGGTCCTTGGCCCATTTGTTGATTGGGTTATTTATTATCTTATTGTCTAATTTTGTGAGTTCTTTGTATACTCTGGATATTAGGGCTCTATCTGAAGTGTGAGGAGTAAAAATTTGTTCCCAGGATGTAGGCTCCCTATTTACCTCTCTTATTGTTTCTCTTGCTGAGAAAAAACTTTTTAGTTTAAGTAAGTCCCATTTGTTGATTCTTGTTATTAACTCTTGTGCTATGGGTGTCCTATTAAGGAATTTGGAGCCCGACCCCACAATATGTAGATCGTAGCCAACTTTTTCTTCTATCAGACGCAGAGTCTCTGATTTGATATCAAGCTCCTTGATCCATTTTGAGTTAACTTTTGTGCATGGTGAGAGAAAGGGATTCAGTTTCATTTTGTTGCATATGGATTTCCAGTTTTCCCAACACCATTTGTTGAAGATGCTATCCTTCCTCCATTGCATGCTTTTAGCCCCTTTATCAAATATAAGATAGTTGTAACTTTGTGGATTAGTCTCTGTGTTCTCTATTCTATACCATTGGTCCACCCGCCTGCTTTGGTACCAGTACCATGCTGTTTTTGTAACTATTGCTCTGTAATATAGTTTGAAATCTGGTATCGCTATACCGCCTGATTCACACTTTCTGCTTAGAATTGCTTTTGCTATTCTGGGTCTTTTATTTTTCCATATGAATTTCATGATTGCTTTATCTATTTCTACAAGAAATGCTGTTGGGATTTTGATTGGCATTGCATTAAACCTATAGAGAACTTTGGGTAATGTCGCCATTTTGATGATGTTAGTTCTGCCTATCCATGAACAGGGTATATTTTTCCATCTTCTAAGATCTTCTTCTACTTCTCTCTTTAGGGTTCTGTAGTTTTCATTGTATAAATCTTTCACCTCTTTTGTTAGGTTGATTCCCAAGTATTTTATTTTTTTTGAGGATATTGTGAATGGAGTGTTTTTCCTCATTTCCGTTTCAGAAGTTTTGTGGCTGATATACAGAAATGCCTTTGATTTATGCGTGTTGATTTTATATCCTGCCACTTTGCTGAATTCATTTTTTAGTTCTAGTAGTTTCTTTGTAGACCCTTTTGGGTCTTCTAGGTATAGAATCATGTCATCTGCAAATAGTGATAATTTAAGTTCTTCTTTTCCTATTTTTATGCCTTTAATTTCTTTTGTCTGTCTAATTGCTCTGGCCAGTGTTTCGAGAACTATATTGAATAGAAGTGGTGATAGAGGGCATCCCTGTCTTGTTCCGGATTTTAGAGGGAATGCCTTCAACTTTTGTCCATTCAGAATGATGCTATCCTGAGGCTTAGCATAGATAGCTTTTACAATGTCAAGGTAAGTTCCTGTTATCCCTAGTTTTTCTAATGTTTTGAACATAAAGCGATGTTGTACTTTGTCAAATGCTTTCTCTGCATCTATGGAGATGATCATATGGTTCTTATCTTTAAGTCTATTGATGTGGTGAATAACATTTATTGATTTCCGTATATTGAACCATCCTTGCATCCCAGGGATGAATCCTACTTGATCATGGTGCACAATTTTTTTGATGTGTTTTTGTATTCGATTCGCCAGAATTTTATTGAGGATTTTTGCATCTAGGTTCATTAGAGATATTGGTCTGTAGTTTTCTTTCTTTGAGGTGTCTTTGTCTGGTTTCAGAATCAGGGTGATGTTGGCCTCATAGAATGATTTTGGAAGAGCTCCCTCTTTTTCTATTTCCTGAAATAACTTGAAAAGTATTGGTATTAATTCTTCTTTAAAGGTTTTGTAAAACTCCGCTGTATACCCATCCGGTCCTGGGCTTTTCTTGGTTGGTAGTCTTTTGATGGCTTCTTCAATTTCATCCATTGATATTGGTCTCTTCAAATTGTGTGTATCCTCCTGACTCAGTCTGGGCAAATCATATGACTTAAGAAATTTATCGATGTCTTCACTATCTTCTATTTTATTGGAATATAGGTTTTCAAAATAATTTCTAATTGTCTTCTGTATTTCTGTAGCATCTGTTGTGATATTGCCTTTTTCATCCCGTATGTTAGTAATTTGAGTTCTCTCTCTTCTTCTCTTCGTTAGCATGGCCAAAGGTCTGTCGATCTTATTTATTTTTTCGAAGAACCAACTTTTAGTTTTGTTAATTTTTTCAATAGTTTATTTTGTTTCAATTTCATTGATTTCCGCTCTGATTTTAATTATTTCTTGCCTTCTGCTACATTTGCTCTTGTTTTGCTCTTCCTTTTCTAGGGCTTTGAGATGAAGTGTGAGCTCATTTATTTGTTGTTTTTTTTCTTTTTTTGAGGAATGACCACCAGGTGATGAATTTTCCTCTTAAAACTGCTTTCATTGTGTCCCATAGATTCCGATATGTTGTGTCTGTATTTTCATTTATCTCTAAGAATTTTTTGATTTCCTCCTTTATGTCTTCTGTAACCCATTGATCATTCAGTAACATATTGTTCATTTTCCGTGTGATGTAGGATTTTTCCTTTCTTCTTTTATCATTGATTTCCAGTTTCATTCCATTATGATCAGATAAAATGCATGGTATTATCTCCACCCCTTTATATTTACTGAGGGTTGCCCTATGGCATAATATATGGTCTATTTTTGAGAAGGATCCATGTGCTGCTGAGAAAAAAGTATATCCATTTGATGATGGTTGATATATTCTATATATGTCAGTTAAGTCTAGGTTATTGATTGTGATATTGAGTTCTGTAGTTTCTTTATTCAACTTTTGTTTGGAGGATCTGTCCAATGGTGAGAGAGGTGTGTTGAAGTCACCCATAATTATTGTGTTGTGGTCTATTTGATTCTCGAACTTGAGGAGAATTTGTTTTATGAATGTCGCAGCACCATTATTTGGTGCATAAATATTGATAATTGTTATGTCTTGTTGGTGAATGGTTCCTTTTCACAGTATATAATGTCCTTCTTTATCCCTTTTGATTAACTTAGTCTTGAAGTCGATTTTATTCGATATGAGGATGGCCACCCCTGCTTGCTTACGAGGACTGTGTGCGTGGTATATTTTTTCCCATCCTTTCACCTTCAGCCTGTGTATGTCTTTTCCAATCAGATGTGTCTCCTGGAGGCAGCATATTGTTGGATTTGTTTTTTTAATCCATGATAGCAGCCTATGTCGCTTTATTGGAGAGTTTAAGCCACTAACATTCAGAGTTACTATTGATATATGGTTTGTACTTCCATCCATGTTTCATTATTTATCCTTTTTTAAAAAAAATTTAGTTTGTTTCTCCATGATTATCTTTCCCCTCGCCCTCTGTCTTTACCGAGGCACTTCCCACTGATGGTTTTGGTTATTGTTTTTCATTTCTTCCTCGTGTAGTGTTTTGCTCAAAATGCTTTGCAATGCTGCAAATTCTTTTAACTTTTGTTTATCATGAAAGATTTTTATTTCGTTGTCACACCTGAAGCTTAATTTTGCTGGATACAGAATTCTTGGTTGGCATCCATTGTCTTTCAGTGTTTGAAATACATTGTTCCATGACCTTCTTGCTTTCAGTGTCTGTGATGAAAAATCCGTTGTTAACCTTATTGGTTTACCCCTGAATGTAATCTGTCTCCTTTCTCTTGTAGCTCTTAATATTTTCTCTTTGTTCTGTATATTGGATATCTTCATAACAATGTGTCTTGGCGTTGGTCTACTGTGATTTTGTGTGCTCGGTGTCCTGTATGCATCTTCAATTTGTATATCTGTTTTCTTTTTTATTTCTGGAAAGTTTTCTGTAATTATTTCATTCAGCAGGTTACTCATTCCCTTGGTTTGAATCTCTGTACCTTCTTCTATCCCGATGACTCGTAAGTTTGGTTTTTTTATGTTATCCCATAACTCTTGAATGTTTTTCTCGTGATTTTTTTACCAGCCTTTCTGAGTTGGCTAGACTCTTTTCAAGATGATATATTTTGTCTTCATTATCTGACGTTCTGGCTTCTACTTGCTCCACTCTGTTAGTGATACTCTCAATTGAGTTTTTAATTTGGTTTATCATTTCCTTCATTTCTAGAATTATTGTTTGATTATTTTTTATAATCTCTATCTCCTGATAAAGATGCTTAACTTCTTCTTTTATCTGTTTATGTAATTCATTCTCAATGTGTTCTTTCGCTGCTTGAATTTGCTGTCTTGTATCCTCTTTAAGGTTCCATTCCATCTGTCTAAGGTGTTCCTTGAGTTCTTTATATGACCATTTTTCTGATGACTCTAGGTCCTCCTGAATTTTTAGGCCATCCTGCATTGTTTGTACTCCTTTTCTTCCTTTCTTTTTGAAGCTGCTCATGTTACTTCTTGTTCTGTTTGACTGATGAGTTACTGTTTACTCCTATAAATTTATTAGATGCTTGGGAGGAAAGGTATTAGAAGGGAAGGGAAGAAGTCACTAAAGAGAATGAGAGTAAGCAGGTAGAATTCAAGGAAGGGGGGATAAGATAATTGAAAAGAAATGAAAAGAGAAAAGAAGAAAAAAAAATAGCAAATAAAAAAAGAAAAAAAATTTAAAAAAAATAATAAAAAAATTAAAATTAAAATTAGAAGAAAAAAAATTAAAAAATTGTAAAAAAATTTAAAAAACAAGAAAGAAAAATGAAAATGAAAGAAAAACCCAAATCAAAAAAAAAGAGAAAAGAAAAAAAGAAAAAGAAACTAATAAATGCAGTGTTAGAGTTTGATTAACTTCTCTTCCACTAGGTGGCGCTGTGCCCACCAGGCCAAGTTTCTCCTGTCAATACGCGGGAACCAATCACTGTGCAGCAGCTCCTCCCAGACTGGGCGAGTCTCCAATCCTGAGTGCCTAGGGCCTCCTCTTGTGTCTAGTCACTTCCCACTTTTCCTCTAGCCAGGCCCCTCTCACGGGTGCCGCTCATCACAATACTGGCTACACGCCAGGTCTGCTGCTCCCGGGAGCCCTGTTTTCATGAACAACTGGGCACACTCTCCCAGTTTGCCATTCCCTCAGACCCTAAGTTTGTAGAGCTTGGGGCTGAGAATCCTCAGCGAATTTTACTTGCCCTCCGGTAGCCACGCCCCCGGTAGCTGGTGCAAGAGACCTCAGCTGTCAGCACTGGTGGGAGTGGCAGTTCTGCGCCATGGGTCCCGTGCCACCTCTGATTCCCTCGGTGTGGCTATTGCGCTCACGGGAGAGCTGGGAGGGGCCCTTAAGGTTTCCCCGATGTGTGGAGAGGGAAGGCTAGGGAATTACACACCTGTAGCCGCAGGTTTCAATGAAGTTATCTCCTCCGCAGCAGTCTGATGGCGTCAGTTCTCTGCCATGGTGGTGTCTCTTGCAAATGGCGACAGTTTGTTTCCCTTTGCTGGGTGACCAATGCAACGGGTGGTTCCTTACTGTCTCTCCCAAGCCCCGTTTCAAACCTGTGGCCACTACCTATGAAGGCTCGGTAGGCATTTACCTCCGTAAGATCAGAAGGGCTTACCAGTTAGTTGTTTCAGCCGGATGGATTAGTGCTGAGTCACAGCTGTTTGTCTGCGGGAAGCAGGCGAATGGGAGTTTGAATTCAGCCGATCAGGGCTCAGTGTGTGTTCTGAGAGGCCCAGACTGTTCACCCCAGATCCACATCAGCTCAGCATTGCCTAGTGATCCTGGGGTGGCATTTCTTGGGAGTGAACCATCCGTTTCTTCCCTACCCTTGTGTGGGGCAGACAGGGCCAACATCTGGACTTTTTAAGAGCCATGACTCTGCTTTTGCCATTAGGATCCTAGGGCAGGTAAACCAGTTAAAACTTTATTTTGGTTCTTGTTGGGGTTACCAGTACCCCAGGAGAGCAGATTCCTGTTTGGAGCTATGAACTGGCCAGGAAAATAAAGAGTCCGTCAAATAAGGCAGTTGAATAGGGTCCCTGAGCTCACTACCGCTCAGATCTTAGCTCGGGTTCACATCATTAGGCAGCCAATTGAGCCGTCTGGGTGCCGTGCATCCTGAGAGTTGTAGTTTCCGGCTCTTTCCTGCAGACCACAAGCTCCACTGAGCGACTGGAGGACGGTTGCCTGGTGTTATTAGCAAGCGGCAAGTATGGCCGTAGCACGCGCTGATGCGACTTTGCCTCCCAGAGAAGGTAAGGTGATCCCTACCCCCAGAATCCCAAATCCCCAGCCAGCCGAATTAAACAGATGCCTGTTAGAGAGGAGAAGCCTGGGTTTAGAGATGCAGTTCTCACATCCACGTTTTTACATACTGCCATACTTAATAAATTTTCTAACATTTTTATGCTTTTTTAAAACATATTTTAGTTGTAAATGGATCTTTTATTTATTTATTTATATGCGGTTCCGAGGATTGAACCTAGGGCCTCTCACGTGCCAGGCAAGTGCTCTACCACTGAGCCACAACTCCAGCCCCCAGTTTTATGTTTTTGTACCTATTCTTTTCTCAGATATCTGTAATATCATGGTTTTTATAAAAATTTCTGAGGGTGTGGTAGAAATAGAAGCCAGCAATTCCATTCTCTTAGCTGACCATGTGGAGAAGTGAAAGAAGGGAATGGTGGGTTGGAATTTCTGGAGAAGATCAGTAATGGTGAAAATATTTTATGCATCAGAGACAGACATTTTTCTTGACCTTCAACTTTTCTCTGTTGGAAATAGTTATGGTTCCGTAGAAAATGTATGACACAGGAATTAGCAGGCTTGAGTTCAAAATCTTGGTTCTGTCACTCATTAGCTTTGAGTTAGAGTATATCCATTTCCTCATCTATAAGATGGAGATAATTATGCTACCTAATAATGAGGATCACTGTGAAAATCAGTCCTAGTTCAGTACCAATGTGATCATCATCTCCTGCAAGAAACTCTTCTTGACTCTCTTTTCCCACAAGATAAGGAAAAATGGCTTTTGTATGTATTTGTACACCCTTTCACTTACCATGTCACACCAGGTCCCTGTGCCACTGGGACCTGAATTTCTCACTGTATTAAGACTATCTTCATGTGCCTGTCACTCCCACTAGACTGGGAAACTTATCAACCTTGTAACTCCAGCACTTGCTAGTGTGTGTGTGGGCGGTGAGGACCTGCCTATCAAGAGTATAGTCTCAGTAAATATTTGTTGAGTGGGTGAATGACATTTCAAGTGCTTCTACAGTACTTGAAACATTGGAGGCCTGAAATAATTTTTTTCTTTACTTCTTTTATAAATTTGTATTCCCAAAGTTTTATCAAGAAAACAATATTTTTTTTTTCCCACAGTGCTTTAACAAATAAAACACAGGGTTAGGATTGTTTTCTGATCCGTTTTAGGTAATTAGATATACCATAGGGGGCACAGTTCTTGGAAGGTCAAGATTTACCAAATTTGATGACTAATAGGACAAAATTGCTTAAGACCTTTAGCCATAGCTTATACACATATATGCAGAAAGAAAATTAATTGTTTTACCCTTTGTCCATATTTTTGTAAATGTATAACTTGGCAGTGTCCATTTAGATCATCAAACAATGTATTGGAGACCTTTTTGCATTTGTCTCAGCTGCCTTGTTTCGTTGCATTACAAATGATGTTAATTCTGTGCTTAATTATGCTTAACATCATTTATATTCAATCCAGTGTTTATCAGTTGAACATAACAAAAATGCTGTTGTTTTCTCCCCGTCTTTCTTCTGCTTATCATTTGTTGATTTTTGAAAGCAGCTGGAATTGTTCCATTTGAATGAAAGCAATTATATTGCTGTACACTGAATGCAGTTCTCTCAAAAATACATCTTGTATCAGCTATGATCTTCATTTTTTACAGTATTGATGTCCATTCTCATGAAAACTTTTAACCTCACCTTCGTTGTCCTCTAAGATCAGACAAAAAGTCCATTTACCTAGTATTTTTCAAAAGCATGCATATTTCATTCTTCGAAACAGGAACATCCATCCATCTCTCCAAATTGACTAATATAGCCAGTTGGACATGTGTTGATGTTTACCTAAAAGCTCATGTTAATATAATGATTGGATATTTGTGTCTAGGATTTTCACATTTTCTCTTTTAGTTTCTTTCTTTCTTTTTTTTCCCCTCTCTCCACCTTTTTTAAAATTGGTGCATTATAGTTGTACATAATGATGGGATTTGTTGTTATATACTTGTGTACATGCACAATATAACAATATAATTTGGCCAGTATCACTCCCCAGCACTTCCTCCCTCCTTCCCTTCCAGAGGCTTTGTAATTTGATGTCATCCAATTTATTAACTCGTGTCATTATATCCTTAGCTTTAGGGATCCTATTGATAAATCGTTGCCTGTGCCTATGTGCTAGAGTGTTGACCCTACATTTTCTTTTAGTATCTGCATAGTTTCTAGTCTAATTCTTAGGTCTTTTATTCATTTTGAGCTGATTTTTGTGCAGAATGGGAAATAAAGGTGTAGTTTCATTCTTCTACAAATGCATAATCATTTTTCCCAGCACCATTTGTTAAGAAGGTTGTCTTTCCATCTTCTAAGGTCTTCAATTTCTTTCTTTTTGTTCTGTGGTTTTCATTGTAGAGGTCTTTCACCTCTTTTGATAGATTCATTCCTGTTTTTGTTTTGTTTTTTTAGGCTGAATGGAATAGTTTTCCTAATTTCTCTTTTAGTTGATTCATCATTGGTGTATAGAAATGCAATTGATTTATGGATGTTAATTTTGTATCCTGCTACTTCACTGAATTCGTTTATGAGTTCTAGAAGTTTTCTGGGTCTTCTACATATAGGATCATGTCATTGGCAAATAGGGGTAGTTTGAGCTCTTCTTTTCCTATTTGTATCTCTTTAATTTTTTCTTTGACCTAATTTATCTAGCTAGAGTTTTAAGACTATGTTGAATAGAAGTGGTGAAAAAGGATATCTCTGTCTTGTTCCAGTTTGTAGAGGGACTGTTTTTAGTTTTTCTCCATTTAGAATGACATTGGCCTTGGATTTTACAATATTAAAATATGTTTCCTTGGCTTTTCTAGTGTTTTGAACATGAAGGGGTGCTGTATTTTGTCAAATGCCTTTTCTGTATCTATTGAGATAATCATGTGAATCATGTGATGCTTGTCTTTATGTCAACTGATGTGCTGAATTACATTTATTGATTTTCGTATGTTGAACCAACCTTGTATCCCTGGGATGAACCCTACTTGATTGTAGCACACTATCTTTGTAATGTGTTTTTGTATGTGATTTGTCACTATTTTATTATTATCTATATTCTTGTATAGGTAGAATTAATATTATCAAAATGGCAGTATTACCAAAAGTGCTGTATAGATTTAATGAAATGCTTATTAAAGTTCCAATGATATTCTTCATAGAAATAGAAAAAGCAATCATGAAATTTATTTGGAAAAATAAGAGTCCCAGAATAGCCAAAGTAATCTTTAATGAGAAAAATGAAGTTGGAGGCATCACAATATCAGACCTTAAATCATACTACAGAGCTATAATATTTGTATTCGTACCAAAACAGACAGGATGACCAATCGTACAGATTAAAAGGCACAGAGATAAACCTACATAAATACATACTCATACTAGACAAAGGTGCCATAAACATACATTGGAGAAAAGATAGCCACATCAACGAATGGTACTGAGAAAACTGGAAATCCATAAGCAGCAGAATGAAATTTAATCTCTATCTCTCACCATGCATAAAAATCAACTCTAAGTGGATCGAAGACCTAGGTATTAGACAGAAGCCCCACATCTACAAGAAGAAAATTGTAGGCCCAATACTCCATCATGTTGGCTTAGGAGCTGAGTTTCTCAACAAGACCCCTAAAACACAAGAAGTAAAATCAAGAATCAATAAATTAAAAGGTATCAAAATAAAAACCTTCTTCACAACAAAGGAAACAAGAATGTGAAGAGAGAGCCTATAGAATGGGAGAAAATCTTTGCCACCTGCACCTCAGATAGAGCATTAATCTCCAGGAATATATCAAAACTCAAAAAAGCTTAACCCCCCCAAAAAACAAATTACACAATCAACAAATGGGAAAAAGAACTGAACAGACTCTTCACAGAAGAAATATGAATGGCCAACAAATAAGTGAAAACCTGTTCAACATTACTAGCAATTAGAGAAATGCAAATTAAAACTATACTGATATTTCATCTCCAGTCAGAATGGTAACAATCAGAATGCAAGTAAGGATAAATGTTGGCGACGATGTGGGGGAAAGGGTATACTCATGTATTGCGGGTGGGACTGCTAATTAGTGCAACCACTTTGAAAAGCAATATGAAGGTTCCTCAGAAACCTTGAAATGGAACTACCATTTGACCTAGTTATTCCACTTCTCAGTTTATACCCAAAGGGCTTAAAATTACATACTCCAGTGATGCAGCCACATCAATGTTAATAGCAGCTCAATTTACAATAGATAAACTATGGAACCAACCTAGATGTCCAACAGATGAATGGATAAAGAAATTATGATCATATATATATATACATATATATATGTATATATATACACATACACACACACATACATACACCCACACAATGGATTGCCATAAAAAGAGTGAATTTATGACATTTGCATGAAAATGAATGGATCCAGACTATTATGCTGAGTGAAATAAACCAGTCCCCCAAAACCAAAGGTCAAATGTTCTCTCTGATATGTGGATGCTGACTCACAACAAGGGTGGGAAGGGAAGAACAGAACACTGAATTAGACAAAGGGGAATAAAGGGAAATGGGGGGCGGGTGGAATGGGAAAGACAGTGGAATGGATTTGACTTAACTTTCCTATGTTTGTATATAAATACATCACAGCAAAGTACACATCATGTACAACCCAAGACTGGAATCCTAATTAGAATAAGGTGTACTCCATGTTTGTATAATGTTTGTATAAGTATGTCAAAATAAGTTCTACTACCATATATAACTAAAACGAACAAAAAAAGGTTGCCTTTTTACAACGTGTGTTTTGGACACTTTTGTCAAGGATCAGATGACTGCAGATGCGTGGGTTTGTATCTGTGTCTTCTATCTTGCACATTGGTCTATGTATCTGTTTTTATGTCCCTACCATGCAGGTTTTTTTTTTAACTCTTATTCTGAAGTATAATTTCAGATCAGGTATTGTGTTACCTTCCACATTTTTTTTTTTTTCGGCTTAGTATTGTTTTGGCTATTCTGGGCCTTTTATTCTTCCAAATGAATTTTAGGACTTTTTTTTTTTTTTTTTTAGTTCTGGGAAGAATGTCATTGGTATTTTGATGGGAATTGCATTGAATCTGTATATTGCTTTTGGTAGTATGGTCATGTTTGCAATATTAATTCTGTCTAACCATGAACATGGGAGGTCTTTCCAAATTTTGAGGTCTACTTCAATTTATTTCTTCAATGTTTCATCTTCTTGGTTATATATTTTTTTCTTTTTTTTTTATTTATTGGATGTTCACAACATTCTATCCCTAGTTTTTATTTTATTTTTTTAGGCTATCATAAATGGAATTGTTTTCTTGATTTCTCTCTCTCTCTCTCTCTCCTCTTTTTTTTTTTTTCTTTGTACTTGGGATTGAACTCAGGGGCACTTGATCATTGAGCCACATCCCCAGCCCTATTTTGTATTTTATTTAGAGACAGAGTCTCACTGAGTTGCTTAGTGTCTCGCTGTTGCTGAGGCTGGCTTTGAACTTTTGATCTCCCTGCCTCAGCCTCCTGAGCCACTGGGATTACAGGCATGTGCCACCACGCCCAGTCTTATTTTCCTGATTTCTTTACCATCAAATTTGTTGCTGATGGGGCTGGGGTTGTGGCTCAGTGGAAGAGCACTTGCCTAGCATATGTGAGGCACTGGGTTCGATCCTCAGCACCACATAAAATAAATAAATAAAATAAATATATATTAACAATTAAAAAAATTTAAAAAAAAAATTTGTTGCTGATATATAGAAAAGCTTTTGATTTATGTATGTTGGTTTTGTAGCTTGCTACTTTGCCAAATTTGTTTACTAGATCTAACAGTCTTTGGTAGAGTTTTTTGAATCTTGTAGGTATAGGATCATATTATTTGTAAACAGTGATAATTTGACTTCTTTCTTTCTTATTTTTTATCTCCTTTATTTTCTTCCTCTGACTAATTGCTCTGGCTAGAATTTCTACTACTGTATTGACTAAGAGTGCTGAGAATGGACATCCATTTCTTGCCTCAGATTCTAGAGAAAATGCTTACATATTTTTCCCATTCACAATGATGTTGGTTTAGGCTTTGCAGTATATAGCCATGTTTGTTTTATTTGGTATGGGGGATTGAACCTAGGGACAGTTAAACACTGAGCCACATCCCCATTCTCCTTTTCATATTTATTTAGTGAGAGTCTCACTAAGTTACTTGAGGCCTCCCTAAGTTTCTGAGGCTGGTTTTGAACTTGTGATTCCCCTGCCTTGGCCTCAACAGCGCTGGGATTCCAGGTATGCACAACCATACCCAGATGTTATATATAGCCTTTAAGATGATGAGGTAGGTTCCTTCTATCTATAGTTTCGTCAGTATTTTTTAATGCTGAATTTTGTTGGAGGCCTTCTCTGCATCTATTGAGATGACTAAGTGATTTTGTCCTTAATTCTGTTCATGTAAAGAATTACATTTATTGACTTGTATATTTTAAAACATTCTTGCATCTATAGAATAAAACCAAATTGATCATAATGTACAATCTTCTTAATATATTGCTAAACATGATTTGCTAATATTTTATTAAGTATTTTTTCATCTAAGTTCATCAGGGATATTGGTCTGTAGTTTTCTTTCCTTGATGTGTCCTTATCTGCCTTTGGTACGAGTGTGATACTGCCTTCATAGAAAGAATTTGAAATGTTCCGTTGTTTTCTACTTTATGGAATAATTTGAGGAGTCTTGGTGTTAGTTATTTATTTATTTTTATTTTTTTAAACATAACTTTTTTTTAAAGAGAGAGTGAGAGAGGAGAGAGAGAGAGAGAGAGAGAGAGAGAGAGAGAGAGAATTTTTAATATTTATTTTTTAGTTCTCGGTGGACACAACATCTTTGTTGGTATGTGGTGCTGAGGATTGAACCCAGGTCGCACGCATGCCAGGCGAGCGCACTACCGCTTGAGCCACATCCCCAGCCCCCTTGGTGTTAGTTATTTAAAAGTCTATTGGAATCCAGCTGAGAATCCATCTAGTCTTAGGTCTTTGTTTGTTGGAAGACTTTTTTTTTTTTTGTACCATGAATTTAACCCAGGGATGCTTTACCACTGAGCCACATTCCCAGCCCTTCTAACATTTTTATATTTGAGATAGTATCTCCACAAATTGTTTAGAGCTTCACTAAATTGTGAGGATGACCTTGAACTTGTGATAGTGCTACCTCAGCCTCCCAAGTCCCTGGAATTACAGGCATGTGCCAACTATGCCTGGTAGGAAGACTTTAATCACTGTTTCTACCTCATTACAAGTTATTGATCTGTTTAGGTTTTCTATGTCCTCAGTTTTGGCACACCATATTTTTCTAGAAATGTATTCATTTCCAATTTGTTGGAGTATAAACTTTCAAAATACTCCCTAATGAGCCACTAAATTTCTATGAAGTCTGTGGTGATTTCTCCTTTTTCACTGCAGATTTTATTAATCTGTGTATTCTCTTTTATTTCTTTTTTTAAAATATTTATTTATTTATCTAGTTTTCGGCGGACACAACATCTTTGTTTGTATGTGGTGCTGAGGATCGAACCTGGGCCGCACGCATGCCAGCCGAGCTCGCTACCACTTGAGCCACATCCCCAGCCCCCATCTTTTATTTCTTTTAGTTTGTTTAGCTAAGGGTTTATTAATCTTGTTTATCTTTTTGTGTGTGTGTGTGTGTGTGTGTTGTCAGGGATTGAACCCAGGATCTTGTACACTTGAGCTAAACACTCTACCAACTGAGCTATATACAAGATATTGTCTATATTTTCAAAGAACCAGCTCTTTGTTTCATTGATTCTTCCTTTTTTAAAAAAATTTATTTATTTATTTATTTATTTATTTATTTATTTATTTATTTATTTTTATTGGTTGTTCACAACATTACAAAGCTCTTGACATATCATATTTCATACATTAGATTGAAGTGGGTTGTGAACCCCCAATTTTACCCCAAATGCAGATTGCAGAATCACGTCCGTTACACATCCACAATTTTACATAATGCCCTATTAGTAATTGTTGTATTCTGCTACCTTTCCTATTCCCTACTATCCCCCCTCCCCTCCCCTCCCATCTTCTCTCTCTACCCCATCTACTGTAATTCATTTATCTCCTTGTTTATTTTCCCATTCCCCTCACAACCTCTTATATGTAATTTTATAGCAATGAGGGTCTCCCTTCATTTCCATGCAATTTCCCTTTTCTCTCCCTTTCCCTCCCGCCTCATGTCTCTGTTTAATGTTAATCTTTTCTTCCTGCTCTTCCTCCCTGTTCTGTTCTTAGTTGCTCTCATTATATCAAAGAAGACATTTGGTATTTGTTTTTTAGGGATTGGCTAGCTTCACTAAGCATAATCTGCTCTAGTGCCATCCATTTCCCTGCAAATTCTATGATTTTGTCATTTTTTATTGCTACATAGTACTCCATTGTGTATAGATGCCACATTTTTTTATCCATTCATCTATTGAAGGGCGTCTGGGTTGGTTCCACAGTCTAGCTATTGTGAATTGTGCTGCTATGAACATCTATGTGGCAGTATCCCTGTAGCATGCTCTTTTAAGGTCTTCGGGGAATAGTCCGAGAAGGGCAATAGCAGGGTCAAATGGTGGTTCCATTCCCATCTTTCCCAGGAATCTCCATACTGCTTTCCAAATTGGCCGCACCAATTTGCAGTCCCAGCAGCAATGTACAAGTGTACCCTTTTCTCCATATCCTCACCAGCACTTGTTGTTGTTTGACTTCATAGTGGCTGCCAATCTTACTGGAGTGAGATGGTATCTTAGGGTGGTTTTGATTTGCATTTCTCTGACTGCTAGAGATGGAGAGCATTTTTTCATGTACTTGTTGATTGATTGTATATCCTCCTCTGAGAAGTGTCTGTTCAGGTCCTTGGCCCATTTGTTGATTGGGTTATTTGTTATCTTATTGTCTAATTTTTTGAGTTCTTTGTATACTCTGGATATTAGGGCTCTATCTGAAGTGTGAGGAGTAAAAATTTGTTCCCAGGATGTAGGCTCCCTATTTACCTCTCTTATTGTTTCTCTTGCTGAGAAAAAACTTTTTAGTTTAAGTAAGTCCCATTTGTTGATTCTTGTTATTAACTCTTGTGCTATGGGTGTCCTATTAAGGAATTTGGAGCCCGACCCCACAATATGTAGATCGGAGCCAACTTTTTCTTCTATCAGACGCAGAGTCTCTGATTTGATATCAAGCTCCTTGATCCATTTTGAGTTAACTTTTGTGCATGGTGAGAGAAAGGGATTCAGTTTCATTTTGTTGCATATGGATTTCCAGTTTTCCCAACACCATTTGTTGAAGATGCTATCCTTCCTCCATTGCATGCTTTTAGCCCCTTTATCAAATATAGGATAGTTGTAACTTTGTGGATTAGTCTCTGTGTTCTCTATTCTATACCATTGGTCCACCCGCCTGCTTTGGTACCAGTACCATGCTGTTTTTGTCACTATTGCTCTGTAATATAGTTTGAAATCTGGTATCGCTATACCGCCTGATTCACACTTCCTGCTTAGAATTGCTTTTGCTATTCTGGGTCTTTTATTTTTCCATATGAATTTCATGATTGCTTTATCTATTTCTACAAGAAATGCCGTTGGGATTTTGATTGGCATTGCATTAAACCTATAGAGAACTTTTGGTAATATCGCCATTTTGATAATGTTAGTTCTGCCTATCCATGAACAGGGTATATTTTTCCATCTTCTAAGATCTTCTTCTACTTCTCTCTTTAGGGTTCTGTAGTTTTCATTGTATAAATCTTTCACCTCTTTTGTTAGGTTGATTCCCAAGTATTTTACTTTTTTTGAGGATATTGTGAATGGAGTGTTTTTCCTCATTTCCGTTTCAGAAGTTTTGTTGCTGATATACAGAAATGCCTTTGATTTATGCGTGTTGATTTTATATCCTGCCACTTTGCTGAATTCATTTATTAGTTCTAGTAGTTTCTTTGTAGACCCTTTTGGGTCTTCTAGGTATAGAATCATGTCATCTGCAAATAGTGATAATTTAAGTTCTTCTTTTCCTATTTTTATGCCTTTAATTTCTTTCGTCTGTCTAATTGCTCTGGCCAGTGTTTCGAGAACTATATTGAATAGAAGTGGTGATGGAGGGCGTCCCTGTCTTGTTCCAGATTTTAGAGGGAATGCTTTTAACTTTTGTCCATTCAGAATGATGCTAGCCTGAGGCTTAGCATAGATAGCTTTTACAATGTCAAGGTAAGTTCCTGTTATCCCTAGTTTTTCTAATGTTTTGAACATAAAGGGATGCTGTACTTTGTTGAATGCTTTCTCTGCGTCTATGGAGATGATCATATGGTTCTTATCTTTAAGTCTATTGATGTGGTGAATAACATTTATTGATTTCCATATATTGAACCATCCTTGCATCCCAGGGATGAATCCTACTTGATCATGGTGCACAATTTTTTTGATGTGTTTTTGTATTCGATTCGCCAGAATTTTATTGAGGATTTTTGCATCTAGGTTCATTAGAGATATTGGTCTGTAGTTTTCTTTCTTTGAGGTGTCTTTGTCTGGTTTCGGAATCAGGGTGATGTTGGCCTCATAGAATGAATTTGGAAGAGCTCCCTCTTTTTCTATTTCCTGAAATAACTTGAAAAGTATTTGTATTAATTCTTCTTTAAAGGTTTTGTAAAACTCCGTTGTATACCCATCCGGTCCTGGGCTTTTCTTGGTTGGTAGTCTTTTGATGGCTTCTTCAATTTCATCCATTGATATTGGTCTCTTCAAATTGTGTGTATCCTCCTGACTCAGTCTGGACAAATCATATGACTTAAGAAATTTATCGATGTCTTCACTATCTTCTATTTTATTGGAATATAGGTTTTCAAAATAATTTCTAATTGTCTTCTGTATTTCTGTAGCATCTGTTGTGATATTGCCTTTTTCATCCCGTATGTTAGTAATTTGAGTTCTCTCTCTTCTTCTCTTCGTTAGCATGGCCAAAGGTCTGTCGATCTTATTTATTTTTTCGAAGAACCAACTTTTAGTTTTGTTAATTTTTTCAATAGTTTATTTTATTTCAATTTCATTGATTTCTGCTCTGATTTTAATTATTTCTTGTCTTCTGCTACATTTGCTGTTGTTTTGCTCTTCCTTTTCTAGGGCTTTGAGATGAAGTGTGAGCTCATTTATTTGTTGTTTTTTTCTTTTTTTGAGGAATGACCACCAGGTGATGAATTTTCCTCTTAAAACTGCTTTCATTGTGTCCCATAGATTCTGATATGTTGTGTCTGTATTTTCATTTATCTCTAAGAATTTTTTGATTTCCTCCTTTATGTCTTCTGTAACCCATTGATCATTCAGTAACATATTGTTCATTTTCCATGTGATGTAGGATTTTTCCTTCCTTCTTTTATTATTGATTTCCAGTTTCATTCCATTATGATCAGATAAAATGCAAGGTATTATCTCCACCCCTTTATATTTACTGAGGGTTGCCCTATGGCATAATATATGGTCTATTTTTGAGAAGGATCCATGTGCTGCTGAGAAAAAAGTATATCCATTTGATGATGGTTGATATATTCTATATATGTCAGTTAAGTCTAGGTTATTGATTGTGATATTGAGTTCTATAGTTTCTTTATTCAACTTTTGTTTGGAGGATCTGTCCAATGGTGAGAGAGGTGTGTTGAAGTCACCCATAATTATTGTGTTGTGGTCTATTTGATTCTTGAACTTGAGGAGAATTTGTTTTATGAATGTCGCAGCACCATTATTTGGTGCATAAATATTGATAATTGTTATGTCTTGTTGGTGAATGGTTCCTTTTCACAGTATATAATGTCCTTCTTTATCCCTTTTGATTAACTTAGTCTTGAAGTCGATTTTATTCGATATGAGGATGGCCACCCCTGCTTGCTTACAAGGACTGTGTGCATGGTATATTTTTTCCCATCCTTTTACCTTCAGCCTGTGTATGTGTTTTCCAATCAGATGTGTCTCCTGGAGGCAGCATATTGTTGGATTTGTTTTTTTAATCCATGATACCAGCCTATGTCGCTTTATTGGAGAGTTTAAGCCATTAACATCCAGAGTTACTATTGATATATGGTTTGTACTTCCATCCATGTTTGTTTATCCTTTTTTAAAAAAATTTAGTTTGTTTCTCCATGATTATCTTTCCCCTCGCCCTCTGTCTTTACCGAGGCACTTCCTACTGATGGTTTTGGTTATTGTTTTTCATTTCTTCCTCGTGTAGTTTTTTTTAAAAAAATTGTTATCAAGTTCATTGATTTTGACTCTGATCTGAATTATTTCCTTCCTCTCATTTAATTATTTTCTTCCTCGTATCCTAGAGGTTCTGGTATATTATATCATAACACTAATTTGAGTCCAAGAACTTTTAAATTTCTCCCCTTATTTCTTTTATCACCCATTAATCATTCAAAAGTGTATTATTAACTTTCCTTGTGTGTATATACTTTCTGTAGGGTTTTGTTGCATAGATTTATAATTTCATTTCATTATAATATGGTAAGAATCATATCAACTTTTTTTTTTGTATTTGATAAAAGTTGCTTTGTGGCCTAAAATATGGTCTATTTTGGAGGAGATTCCATGAGCTGCTGAGAAGAAAAAGTTTTCAGCAATTGTTGGATAAAATATTCTATAGATGTCTGATAAGTTCATTTGATTTATAATATTTTTCAGGTCCACAAAGTTTTTACCAAATTTATGTCTGGATAACCTATCTATTGGTGAGAGGCCACTGTCAATGAAATCATCCAAGATTATTGTACTGGATCTTTCTAAGGCTCCAATTTGAGTAGTGTCTATTTTGTGTAATCAGTTGCACCCCTGTTTGGAGTATAAATATTTATTACTGTTATATCTTTTTTGGGGGGATTGTTCCCTTTAGCAGTATAAAGTGATCTTCTTTGTCTCTTCTGTTGATTTTAAAGTCCGTTTTGTTAGCTATGGGAGTAGTGCCACAGAGAAACTAGGAATACAGCCTTCCTCTAATTTGCCATCTAGAATCCTCTGTATCACTCATATTTTCAATTATTACATGTATCTTGTGAATTGAAAGGGAGTAATTTTTGATCAGCTTTTACTTTATATTATTATTATTATTATTATTATTATTATTATTATTATTTTGTGTTGCTGAGGAATCAAGTCCAGGGTTTTGTACATTCTAGGCACATGTTCTACCCCTGAGCTACAACCCCAGTCCAGAATTTACTTTAAAAGGATCATTTAAGCTAGTTTGATTATAATAAATAGTGTGTTTCTATGGTGTGTATGGGTGTGGGTGTGCATGCATGCGTGCATGTGATCAAAACTATAATTCAGAGTTAGGAGCCATGTGCATGCTCATAATCTCAGCAACTTGGGAGGCTGAGGCAGAAGGATCACAAGTTCAAAGTCAGCCTCAGCAACTTAGCAAGGTCCTAAGCAACTTCATGAGATCCTGTCTCAAAATAACAAACAAAAAGGGCTGGGGATGTAGTTCAATGGTTAAGTGCTCCTTGGTTCAATACCCAGTACCCAAAACAAAAAACAACCTATCCACCCACCCCACAAGAAAGACTATAATTAGGGTAGAAGCCTATTGAAAAACATTGTAGTATATGTGATTTATTTCCCCAAGAATTCTAACATTAAGTTCATGCAAAACATTTTTGGTGATTGTCAACATATATTAAAAATTAACATCATTTCATGTACTAGTTTTGTAGATAAAATTTAGGTCTTTGCAAAACATGTGAGTTATACTCTAATAATAATAGCTACATTTATTAGATTCTGTGTCAGTTGCTTTACATATATTACAGTTGTCTCATTTATTCTCCAGAACAAAGCCACTTACAAGATGAGGAGAAGACAGTTAAGGATTTTGTTCAGATTTTGTAAGTGGAAGGTGCAGGATTGGAAGCCACGAGTTCCTGAGCTAAATACGCACCATGTACCGCCACTGTGATCTTTCCTCCCTGCCTCCAGGGGGACCCAGGAGACAAGGCCAAAGGAAATCTCCATCCCAGAGCCCAATTCATTCTGAATGTTGCTTTCCCATGAAATCCTTGCTGTTTTCTCACTATACTAAACACATCTAGAGAAAGAATTTGTTGTTGTGATTCTCAATAAGAGTCTTTTTTTGTCCTAGGAAATTACAAATGTTAGAGACCCTATTCTTTTTCCTGATGCCACATGGCCTCTCTAGGTCTCTAAATATACCTTTTAGATAAAATGCATCAACTTGGTCAGGAAGAATGAGAGAGGAGAATTAAAGGTTTCAATAACTTCCAACTCTAATGTCATAGGGCCATATTTTGAGTGTCATAAAATTCCCAGAATTTTATAACCATAAGGTTATGACATTCCCACCCCAGCCCCACCAAAGCCCTTGAAGATGGTGCAGGAGGGAAGCTCTTCCAGTTCTTCTAGGGTCAAAATCACTCTCTCTGTATCAATAAAGGAAACAGCATCAGCAGGAAGAAAGGAGGACAAAGAAGGGAATTTTGGCCCTTAATTATTGACCTCAGCTCCAGCAACTAACTTTCTTTTGCTTTCTTTCTTTCTTTTGTCTTTCCCTCTTTCTCTCCTTCCTTCCTCCCTCTCTCGTTTTTTCTTCCTTTCTTCCTTTGTGTGGTGCTAGAATCCAAGGGACTCAGGGTCTTGAACTCACTGGGCGTCTGCTCTACCACTAAACTACACCCCTAGATCTGAGAATCTTACTTTCAACTCTCCAGATTCCCAGTTGCTCATGTATAGAATGAGGGTTTAATTATACTCAACCTCATACAATACATATTGAACTCCTAGTAGACGTCTGGCATATAGTAAGTGATCAGTAAATGACAGCTGTTATTACTTTTCAGAGTCTGGGCCTTCTCCTTGAAAGGATTTCTAAGAACAACAGTAATCACAGCTGATATTCATGGAGCACTGGCTATACCATTCTCTTCCAAGGACTTTAAAATGCATACACTTCCATAATCCTCAAAACAACAGTGTGGTACATATATTTATCATTTGTGTTTTACAAGTGACAAAATTGGTACAGGATAGAGCTTGCCCAAGAACAACCATTTGGCAAGTAGAAAAGATGAGATTCAAGCTCAGAAAGTTCAGTTTCAAAATGCAGCTTTCACTCTGCTGGAACACTTATGTCCTCCACTGGTACCTGTACATCACCAATTCTATTGCTGAACTCAGAACAGTGAGTGTAGAAACATCCGATGATTTAACAGTTATTTGATGTGATAATTGGTTGGCTAATTGATCGTTTCCAATGGTCTTAGAGTTCAGTTTAACAAACATTTGAGAAGCAGCTGTTACATGTCAATCATTTTGCCCACGATTGCGGCAGAAGGCAAGATTAACAATGAAAAGGGCCATGTGATAGGCTCATACCCAGACATTTTCTCAGAGTAATATGAGTACCTGACTCTGCCCCAGGAGGGAGACCACCAGACATTAGTAACAAAGTTAGTCCCTACTCATAGTTAGCCCTCTTCTGATGACTGGACAGATGAGGAACATGCAAGATAATTGGGAACCAAGCAATTACTAGCTGGGCAGTTTAATGATACTCTGCAAGGACGAGCTGAAGTTATCCTTGGCAACTGTCGAGGGCATGGCGGGCCTGCAAGGCCCAACTTGGGCATAACAATCCTAAACGGACTTTAATTAAAGTCCCCTAAAGCAAAGGGATTTTATAATTTATTCATTTTTTTCTTTTATTCAACAAATAATTATTGAATGCTTCCTATGGCCCAGCTGGGCATTGTTCTGTGTCCTAGGGATACAATGATGGGAAAAAAATAGTCCTATCTCCAATGAATTTCAGTATAGTGTATAAGATAAATATTAATCAAATAATTACATAAGAGTGAATGCCAGGATTCAATAGTAATTTGAAACCAGGGCAGCTTCCTTATTTATTCAGGAGGCAAATGGCCTATGTTTAGGTATTGCTAATATTTATGCACCAGTCTGTGTGGTGCCCACTGTACATTTGGGATTGCTACATTAAGGGATTTTTGCCTTTTCCCAATCATGTCATGCTTAGCAGGTGTGTTTTTCTAAGTGGGATAAATGGATGAAATTGCCAGTAGCCAGAGGCATCTTCTTCACTCTCTAGATACTCCTGGAACTGAGAATAGATAACTCAATACTCTGCCATACCCATAACCCATTTGTGGCTCACTAGTTGAGAATCTCTTAAGGTATTCCATGATCTGGTGGGGGTTGGGAGAAGAAAATATCCAGATGGGTTATTATGGAGCAAGAAAGTGCTACAGCAGGTATACCAACACAATGTGGTGAGGACTCAAAGGAGGGAGAAACCATCCCTAACTTGTATGATGATGAAGACATCAAGAATGTCTTCCTGGGGCTGCAGGTGTAGTTTGGTGGTGGGTTACCTGCCTACCACGTGAGAGGCCCTGGGTTCCATTCCCAGCTCTACCTCCTACCCCCAATAAATAAAGTCTTCCTGGAAGACAGTACATTGAAGCTGGATTCTGGTAGGGAGATTTTGCCAGATGCAGAAGAGTCAAAGTCACTCCAGGGAAAGGGATCTGCATGCACAAAAATGTGGAGTTATAAAAACCTAAATATACTGAAGTGGCTTTTGCATTCTGTAATTGTCTGAGGAAGGGAATGTGATTGACAGACGTTGATAATAAGTAATAGATAGAATTCAGATGTTGAAGCTACTTTTACATGTGTGTTTATAAAGGGCTCTATCTTCTCTTTGCTAATGTCTCACTGTTTCATATTTCAAAAAATATTTATAGAGTGATTATTAAGTGCTAAACACTATTCTTGGAGTTAATGTTAAAATAAATACCATGAGAATCATTAGTTCACTACTCAAGCAGCCAAAAGATGAGGCTCAGAGAATGCATTACTTTCCCAAGATAATACTGACTGCTGGTTGGAGGTCACATTTCTGGAGCTCAGATTTTCTGACTTCTAGTCCTTTATTTGTTCATATGGTAGCTGGAGAAGTGTGCTACTCAAATCCCCTTCAAGAGAAACTGCTGTGAGAAATGTTGTCGATGGCAGCCTCTGACTGCTGCTCTTCTAGGTCCACCATGGTGATCATACCAAAACCATGCCCTGCTCCCGGACAGTGAGCATGGACAGGATAATAGTATGGTATTACTCCAGGAGTGGGGAAGTTGATTCAACATTAGTAACTGCTGACCCAATTCACTAATGAAAAGAACAAATTAGAGAAGTCATACAATCACCCCACTGACTACTGAAAATAACTCTTTAATAAAATAAGGACTTCATGGACACATCTTCAATATCACCGTCTAAAAGACAGCATTAGGCTGCGGCATAGCTCAGGGATACAGCCCTTGCCTGACATGTATGATGCCCTGGGTTAGGTCCCCGGAACCACACATACACAAATAAATAAATAGATACATAAATGATTTAAAAAGTTATCATCATGCTTAATGAAAACATTGGGGAAAATGCCCACTAATGTCAAGAAAAAGCCAGAAATGTCCATAGTCACTTCTTTTTAAAATATGATTCTGAGGTATTTGCCAATACAATTAGAAAGAAGTGAAGTATGTGTATTTGAAAAAAGAAAACAAAGTTATCATAATTTGCCAATGTTACATTTACTTACATGGAATATGTAAGAATCAACTAAAAATTCAACAAGAAATAGATTAATTCATAACTAGCTGAGTCCAATAATAAACAGTAATCATCAGCTTTTGTGAGTATCAACACTAACCAACTAGAAGATATAATAGAAGAAAAGATTGCATTTACAATAGCAAAAAATAATTTCTAGAAATAAATTTAACAAGCAATGCAGACAATCTATATAAAAAAATGGAAAATACATACTTTTAAAAGGAAATTTCAAGTGTCATTTCTTTCTAATTTAAATAATAAGCTTAATTCTATACCAATAAGTTCAGCAGAAATATTGTTTATCTTATTCTTTGTTTTTGGAAATGGAAAGATTGGTTCATAGAAAATAAGAAAAAATAGTCAAGAAAATTCTGGGGGGAAAAAAAGCCAAACTTAAACAACTACTTCATCTTAAAATAAAGAACTACAGTAATTATGGCACAAATTGTCAGCTAGACAAATGGAAGAGAAGATAAAGTCTGTGTGCAGACTCAAATATATATCAGATGTTAGTACACAGAATGAAATAACACATCAGGGGGTAAGTATTGTATTATTTAATCAATGGTATTGGGACAATTGGATAGTCATCTGGAAAACACAAATTTATTTTTGGATCTTTATTTCATTACAAATACCCAAATTCCAGATGTTTAAAGGATTTAAACAGAAAAAAAATAAAATATGAACATTCTAGGGAAATAATATATATGTATAACACAGGTGGTGTGTGTGTGTGTGTGTGTGTGTGTGTGTTAGGAAGAACTTTCTAAGGATTATCCAAAACAAAAAATCATAAATGAAAAGAAAGATAAATCTGATCACATATAATTAAAATAAAATTTTCATTGCACAAGAATACCATAAACAAAGACAATCCTACAAGTGATAAAACAGGAAAAATATTTGTTTGCAATTCATGACATAGCCTAAAGCATATTCTTCTCAGCTATGCAAATAAACATGTAGGAAAAAGACCAACAATACAATCAGTATGATGCTTTTATATGCATCGAATATCTGTAAAATGGTAAAGATGGTCACTTCCAAGAAGTGAAACTAGAAAACAAGATGAAAGACAGAGATGCTAAGGCTCAATTTTTAATCTATAAATTTTTAGTTTTTAGTTTTATTTTTTGTGGTGCTGGGGGTTGAACCAGGGTATGCTACTGCTGAGCTACAAGGCGAGTCTCACAAAATTGCTGTGGCTGGCCTTGAACTTGCAATCCTCCTGCCTCAGACTTCCAGGTAACTGGGATTACAGGTGTGCACTATCATGCCCGACTCACTTGAATTTTTTAATGTAGTGAATTATATATAACAGTTACTACAACACTAAGCATACCACTCAGTTCAGCTCTCTTTCCTTTATACCAAGACTTTCTCAGTGAAAGGAGTAATATGTCTATTTATAGTTCCCAAAGATCTTTCCTTGCACATTGGTAACAGTTTCAGTGTAGTGGTTAAGGCTGGTTCTGAAGCTGGGAAAATATGCCTGTATTTGACTTGACCTGTCCCTTATGCTACCCTTATGTTACGGATGAAAAACTTAAAAGGTTTCAGAGGAATGCATGGCAAGGAATTGGGGTGCATGGGGTGGACATGGCTGGTAGTCCTTAGGATGAGAAGGTAATACTTTCGAGCAACTTTCACTCCTTTTACTAAAGTGCTTATCTTGCATGAAGAAAGGCATTCTGAATATCTACTTTGTATTCTGCAGAAGTAAAAATCTTGCCAGAAATCTAACCAGAGCATGGAGCTCTCTCTGGGGAAGCAAAAGAGCTAAGAAAGTACAGCAATAATTTAATGTTTGTAAAGACTGGACTGAAATAACTACAGTATATCAAAATCAAATAACTGCTGAGGAAATTGGCATATTTTAATTTGGTTCAGACTATATTTTACATGTTCTGGGTGTACTATAATGTATGAGTTTGTATGTAGAGCTTAAATGTATAATTAATATAGCTTTGAAGCTAGTTCTATCCACATGATTAAAATTTATCATGGTATTAGCTTTCAAACAGAGAGTTTTTAACAAGTTACAGTCAATGCAATAAATTTGATCATCTCTGATGAGCTCTGAATAAAGAACCATAAAAAATTTAACTCAGTGGTATTTTATTAAGGGCTTTTTAATTACTATGGCAGGTGAAAAGCACCATTCACTATCATGGCCAAATGTTTCTGTTAATAAAATCATTTTTACCCAGCACTGTTGATTTAAAGAATATTCTGTTTTATTAAATATGACCTAAAAGTCTTTATCTTATACACATGATTCAGCCTCACTTTGAACACCAGGTAAATCTACTTTGTCAGGCATTTATTCATAAAGAAGACAAGGAATCATTTACTGTTTGTTAAGGGAGTAACAGCCTGTTCCTTACAAGTGGAAATCAAAGAGGAGAATTTCCCAATTTCCTTTTTTTTTTTTTTTTTTTTTGTGGTGCTGGGTATTGAACCCAGGGCCTTGTGCATGTGAGCCAAGCATTCTACCAACTGAGCTATATTCCCAGCCCCTGAGATAGCATTTCTTTTGCTCTCCAAATATTTTTCTTTTTTTCTGATCATATAAATGCTTTTAAAAATATGCTTTTTAAAAAATAAACATTATATACATGCTCAATGAGAAAGAACTCCACTAATCCTTTCTCTAAAAGATAACTACTATTAACAGTTTGGCATGTATTCTTTCAGAAATTTTCTACACAAAATGTTTTTTTTTTTTTTAATTTTCTACTTAAAAAACATAGGTCTGACGCCAAAATGTCTGAATTCTTCCTCCTCTGCCCGCTGCATTTTATCAAAAAATATGCCCACCCCCACTGTTTAGTCACTTTTCTGGAATGATATGTTATTCAAATGTAGTCAAAAGTCCCAGTTCCTGGGCCTAAGGACAGATTTTGTGCCAATGCATCTGTGTCTAAGAGTAGATTTTAGATTTGTGCTTGTGCCCAAGTATGCACGGGGTGCCAGCTGGTTCAAAAGCTGGTTCAAAGCTCAGTCCACCACCACATGGGGTGAGGCTGCTTCTGGTGACTCCATTTCCTGCAACCCAGACAGGAGTGTCTGGTTGAGTACAGAGCTGAAGGGCAGCATCTTTCTCATACTTCTTCACGTTTGGTTCAGTGGATTAAGTAAGGTCTCTTACTTCAATTTCACCCTTGTCAAGATGATTACCAAGCTTATTCCATTTGGGGGTGTGTGTTCCCAGTTTCTCATGGATGATTTTTATGGTTTAGTATTTGACCACTAATTCAGCAGACTTTAAAGAGAGGGTTTATAAAAACGTCTTAGAAAACAATCTTCATTCAATGTGATAAGTCATTTGGAGTAAATACCCATCACGTATAGTGGGACTAAAATTAAGTGTGCAATGCTGCAATATAGTGTGTGATTTAATTTTAACATATCAAATAGATTTACTAAAGCCTAATAAAAAAATTCCATGGATGTTAAAACATTAATTCTGAGAAACTCTCGGGTAGGATGCATCAGAAACTGTTAAATATCTTATTGGATTTTATTAACTTGCCCATCTCCTTTAGCATACCATATTCAGAGTAGGGGGAAAAAAAGCATGCACGGTTAGGGAGGTCAAATCCCTGCTTCTAAATAATTCTTCAGAATTTCTGTGATGTTTCTTCTGCAGATAGAATTGGTAGAGAAGATTTAAAAAGCCAGCATTCCCTGTATTCATACAGAAACATTTCCTGTGTTTTAAATAACGCAATATTTGATTGTATCATATATAAAGACACATTTTATATATTTACTACCATCTATGAGAAACTTAGCCTTGTAGACTTTACGAAGCATTTGTGTGGGTTCTACTGTAAACTTCAAGAACTTCTCATATTATCAGTATTTACAAAGTAATGGTGAATCTAATTGCACCATATTTTCATATAGAAAAAAGCAAAAGAATATCATTCATGTTTTTTTCAAACATAATGGTGACAGAAAGATGACATAATTATGATGAATTCTGGGAAAATCCCTCCATATTACTTCAGTACTAAACTTGCTAGGAAGCCTCTAGAAGTAGAGTCCAGACTTGTGACTAAATCTCCTATTGTTTAAATATTTTTTCTCATGAGACTTTTATTCAGTATCTTGAAATTTGGAGTTGGAGAGAGCTGTAAAATTGCTGTTTTTCTTACTTTATTGATGAGGAGATTGAAGACCAGGGTGACTTGCTCATTTATTCATTCACCCTTCCCATTGCCATTTACTAAGAACAAGCTACAACCATGATTCTCTATTGGACCCTGTAGTCAAAAGCAGTCTAATGCCCCAAAGTTTTGTTTCTTGCAGTAGGAGAGGGAGTGGGATATGCATTGAATCTATTGTCATGGGACTGAGCACTGATTTAACATCTGGGCAGAATCCATTAATTCATTATTAATTTTTGAGTCCCACTATGTGTCAAGCATAGGAAAACAGAGCAAAGTCTAGTGGAAGAGACATTTGAAGAGGAAGCAAGCCAGGTGGTGGTGCACTCCTATAATCCTAGCAGCTCAGGAGGCTGAAGCTGGAGGATTGCAAGTTCAAAGCCAACCTCAGCAACCTAGTGAGGCCCTAAGCAACTTAGTGAGATCCTGTCTTGAAATAAAAAATAAAAAGAGCTGAGCATGTGGCTCAGTGGTTAAGTGCCCCTGGATTCAATTCCTGGTACAAACAAAGAACAACAACAACAAACTCCCAAACTACGATAACAAACAGGGTGAAGTAATGGAAAACCAGGGGGGTGGGTTCTAATTAGAAGGTGATGTCATAGAAGAATGTCAAGATTAAATGATAAAAAGGAGCAAGACAGAACTGAAATACAAATTGTTATAATTGGGAAAACACAGTGACCAGGGCAGGAAGGGCACATGGTTATGGCAGGGAGTTGAAATCTATTTGAAGGGCAATGAGAAACCATTAAGGAGTATTAAGCAGTGGAAATGACATTATGAATTTTTTCTTTCTTTTTCTTTTTTTCATTTTTTTAGGTATACATGACAGTAGAGTATATTTTGATATATTATATACACATGGAGTATAATATTCTAATTAGGGTTCCATTCTTGTGGTTTTATGACATTATGGACTTTTAGAACACCTTGTGTGGAGTGGAGAATGGATCAGAAGGGAGGAAGTGTGGAGGTGGAATAAATGTAAGAAGTTTTCTCGCAGTGGTCAGTGGGTGAGAACAGCCCAGGGACTAAAGTTCCTTGGGGAACCATATACCAAGACATGCAGGAGTGTTAAACGTGGGAAATTGAGAGGTTACGAAGGATGATAACCAGGTATCTGTTTTCAAAACTGAATGCACAACAGGGCTAATGCTTTTACCCACATGCGGAAAACTGGACAAGGATCAGGACTGACTGGCTTCTTGAGAAGTCTTACACAGCAAAATAATTATACTGTCTCCTTCTCCTAAACATGACACACATTACCAAAAGTTCTCTATAGGTTTAATGCAATGCCAATCAAAATCCCAATGGCATTTCTTGAAGAAATAGATAAAGCAATCATGAAATTCATATGGAAAAATAAAAGACCCAGAATAGCAAAAGCAACCCTAAGCAGGAAGTGTGAATCAGGCGGTATAGTGATACCAGATTTCAAACTATACTACAGAGCAATAGTAACAAAAACAGCATGGTACTGGTACCAAAACAGGCGGGTGGACCAATGGTATAGAATAGAGGACACAGAGACCAATCTACAGAGTTACAACTATCTTATATTTGATAAAGGGGCTAAAAGCATGCAATGGAGGAAGGATAGCATCTTCAACAAATGGTGTTGGGAAAACTGGAAATCCATATGCAACAAAATGAAACTTAATCCCCTTCTCTCGCCATGCACAAAAGTTAACTCAAAATGGATCAAGGAGCTTGATATCAAATCAGAGACTCTGCGTCTGATAGAAGAAAAAGTTGGCTCCGATCTACATATTGTGGGGTCGGGCTCCAAATTCCTTAATAGGATACCCATAGCACAAGAGTTAATAACAAGAATCAACAAATGGGACTTACTTAAACTAAAAAGTTTTTTCTCAGCAAGAGAAACAATAAGAGAAGTAAATAGGGAGCCTACGTCCTGGGAACAAATCTTTACTCCTCACACTTCAGATAGAGCCCTAATATCCAGAGTATACAAAGAACTCAAAAAATTAAACAATAAGATAACAAATAACCCAATCAACAAATGGGCCAAGGACCTGAACAGACACTTCTCAGAGGAGGACATACAATCAATCAACAAGTACATGAAAAAATGCTCACCATCTCTAGCAGTCAGAGAAATGCAAATCAAAACCACCCTAAGATACCATCTCACTCCAGTAAGATTGGCAGCCATTATGAAGTCAAACAACAACAAGTGCTGGCGAGGATGTGGAGAAAAGTGTACACTTGTACATTGCTGGTGGGACTGAAAATTGGTGTGGCCAATTTGGAAAGCAGTTTGGAGATTCCTGGGAAAGCTGGGAATGGAACCACCATTTGACCCAGCTATTCCCCTTCTTGGACTATTCCCTAAAGACCTTAAAAGAGCATACTATAGGGATACTGCTACATTGATGTTCATAGCAGCACAATTCACAATAGCTAGACTGTGGAACCAACCCAGATGCCCTTCAATAGATGAATGGATAAAAAAATGTGGCATTTATACACAATGGAGTACTACTCAGCACTAAAAAATGACAAAATCATGGAATTTGCAGGGAAATGGATGGCACTAGAGCAGATTATGCTAAGTGAAGCTAGCCAATCCCTAAAAAACAAATACCAAATGTCATCTTTGATATAAGGAGAGCAACTAAGAACAGAGCAGGAAGGAAGAGCATGAGAAGATCACCATTAAACAAGGATGAGAGGGGGGAGGGTAAGGGAGAGAGAAGGGAAATTGCATGGTAAAGGAAGGAGACCCTCACTGTTATACAAAATTACATATAAGAGGAAGTGAGGGGAAAGGGAAAAAAATCAAGGGAGAGAAATGAATTACAGTAGATGGGGTAGAGAGAGAAGATGGGAGGAGGGATAGTAGAGGATAGGAAAGGCAGCAGAATACAACATACACTAGTATGGCATTATGTAAAAAAGTGGATGTGTAACCGATGTGAATCTGCAATTTGTATACGGGGTAAAAATGGGAGTTCATAATCCACATGAATCAAATGTATGAAATATGATATGTCAAGAGTTTTGTAATGTTTTGAACAACTAATAATAAAAAAATTAAAAAAAGAGAAATAGGCAGATAACCCAATTAAAAAAATAAAAAAATAAAAAAATAAAAAATAATCATGATACACACACACAGACCCACTAAGCTATAACAATGTAAGAAAAAAATCTAACCAAAACCTAACCTTCATAACAACTTATATGGTTTTACTATAATATCAAATAATAAATTATTACATTAAAAAGATGTGAAGGGAGAGGGTTTCCTTATTTTGTTGGCTCTTGATGCATAAATATGGTCTCATTCATTTATCATGCTCTAGGAATAATCAAGAGTTCTGGTATACTGTATCTGAGATTCATGTAAAACTTTCAGGAAATGTCAGGGAGGAAAGTAGATGTACAACTCTGGGGCCTCAGTGGGTACAATAAGTATATAAATTTGGGAGATTTGAGCAAATGGAGATGGTGTTAAAAACTACACAAGCAGACGAGATCACCCAAAGAAGATGGATGAAGAGCCAGGTGAATTTCTAACATTGGTATGAGAAACTGACAAGAGTGGAATGGGGTGGCCAATCTAAGGGAAGATCTGTCAGGAAAGCTAAGAGGAGGAGGTGGTTCAGGGATGAGATGGTGCTCAAGTAAGGCGACAACAGAGGACTGGATGTCGCTATTGATCCAAGCATAGAGAAGTTTCAGGTTATTGTTGGGATTAAGGTTGATTGGAAGTTAATGACAGATGAAGAAACAGAAATTCTATAAATTAATTTTTTAAACTATTTGGTTGTAAAGAAGAAAAGAGAACTGGGGAAATAATTGAAAAGGATTTATTGGGTCATGGAGTGTTTTCCTTGGTTTTGACTTTTTGGATGGATAATCATGGCACATCTTTGCATAAGGGAAGTGACTCAATAGGGAGGAAGGACTGGTTGGTGCAGGTGAAGATACGACTTAAGCAAAATTTTGAGAGGGCAAAAAAGACAGATTCAGAGTAGAGAGGTCAACGTAGACAAGGGAATTGCTGCTGACGAGAAAGCATAGAGAGAAAGTCTCTTAAAATGTCCACTTTTGTGTTCCCCCAGCCAATATCTTTTTATGAAAACTTTTCCTTGATTGGAGCATGCATGTGGCCTTGAGAAACAAAATATTTATAGCTTGAATAAAATACTGTGTAAGGTAAAATGTCAAAGGGAAAGATCTAAAGAAGGATATAGAATTTATGCCAGAAAGAAGCATCTGGAAAGCAGATGATGAGCCTGCGCTGCTCCTTCCTGGGGACAGAAGGTCTGAAGGTCTGAAGGTCAGAGGAGAGAAGACTCAGAGAATCACATGGAAGAGGGTAGGCCAGAATTAGGAGACTGCTCATCACCCTCTAATAGCTGGCATCAAAGAGTTGGTGAAATCCTAGATGACAGCTAAAAATAATAGCTCACAGTATGGCAGGCATTGTGCTAAGTGCTTTACCAAGATTAAATTAATAATTAATCTAATCTGAATTTTTAACCCTCAAAACATCTGAGACAGGATTCTCTCTATATATATATTTTATTACTATTATTTTGGTACTAAGGATTACACCCAAGGGCACTTTACTATTGAGCTACATCCCCAGTCCTTTTTATTTTGAGATAGAATCTCACTAAATTGCTAAGGGTCTCACTAAATTGCTGAGGCTGGCCTCGAATTTGACATTCTCCTGTCTCAGCCCCCCATGTTACTGAGATTACAGGTGTGTGTCACTGTGCCCTGCTATTTTATTTTATTGACTGTTATTTTATTTTATTTTTAAAAATTTTTTTTCTTTTCTGTTTTTTTATTGGTTGTTCACAACATTACAAAGCTCTTGACATATCATATTTCATACATTAGATTGAAGTGGGTTATGAACTCCCAATTTTACCCCAAATGCAGATTGCAGAATCACATCGGTTACACATCCACAATTTTGACTGTTATTTTATTTTTAATTGACACATAATGGTTTGTTCTGATGGGGTACCATGTGATATTTCAATCTACATACATGCGTAAAGATCAAATTTGGGTAAATAACATCCATCTCTTCAACCATTTTTCATTTCTTTGTGGTGAGAACATTCTCTTTTAGCTCTCTTGAAATATACATACAATATTATTAACTATAGTCACCTACTGTGCACTAGAACATCAGGACTTATTTCTCTCATCTAAATATAACTTTGACCAGTCTCTCCCAGCCCCACCTCTCCTCTCCTTTTCTCAGCCTACAACTCGATTTTATAGGTAAGGAAACTGAGGTAACTTTCCCAAAGTCTCACAGCTACTAAGTGGGAACAGAGAATCCAGTTCAGGCAGTCTGGCTCCAGAGCCTCATTCTAATCACTATGGCACAAATGTCTATAGACTATTTATCAATAGTAAGAGAAGGCACCACACGGCTGGCAACTTGGTACTTGTTATTGGCTGGCAGCTCATTTGAGCAGTTCAACTTTGAGCCACAGGTCCTGCCCACATGACCTCCTGGGGACTCTGAGCTTTGTCCCAGCATAGTGGATTAGTTTCAAGAGTCATTGTTCCAAGAGGCCCGAGTGAGAGCAACAGGCTTCATGTGACCTAGACTTACAGGTTCTCTTCTGCCAGTTTTCAAATCACTAAAGCCAGTCCATATCCAAGGGGAGTGGAACTAGACTCCATCTCTCAAAGGGACAAGTAGCAAAGACTCTGTGGCCATCTTTATTTTATAGAGTCAGGTTTGCGAATTTTGCAAGTCTTTGTGATTATTTTTCTCATTTAAATGAGTAATTTCCTTTATATTTGATTTTGCATATGTAATTTTGTATCTTTTTCTTTTAGAGTTCCCAAATTGCATAAGGTTGAAACCCCTAAAATTCTATATCCATCTCTAATGGGGAATTTTGATGCCATCTCACAATGCAGGTGTAGACATCTTTGGGTCTTCATAGCTTAAATTCAGAGAATCATTCTTTTTTTTTTTTAATTTTAGAGTAGAATTTCTCTCAGTGGCTCTGGGATCATCTAGGAGGTAGATAATTTCATATTTATATGCACCCATCTGGAAGGCCTGTGGAGTATGTCATTACTTATGAGAATGAATTCTAATTTTCTATAAAGTCAAGTCCAGCAGTGTCATAGTAGTCAGACTTTGCATATTTAGATGTTTTCTTCTACTCATTTTTATTTGATGCCATGAAATAGATAAATATTGATTGATTTAGAGTGGACGTATTTGGGAAAAACAAATACATGGTGTGCTTTGCTTTTCCAATAGAATTGCATCCATGGTATCTACTAAGACAAAGCTAAAATATTGGGATTTTGAAATTTTCTCAGTACTAAAGGAGAAGAAAAGACCAGAAAAAAAAATCTCTCAAATTAGAATGAGAAATACATGATGTTCAGGTGACAATAGAGAGTAGAATAAAAATGATCCACATACTTTCTAGAAGCATTCTAGAGAAGTTATAAGGTCTGAAATCAAGTACACTTAAGACATGAAGGAGTTATTCACTAATGGCACTAAAACCCAAATTCCAAAACCTTAGGGAATGGCCCATTATGGTGGCATGAAAGAAATCTGACAAACCATGATGTCATGGACTATTGTGTATGTTCATTAAAATAGACTAGGACCTGTCCTTGGAGTTCAAGCCACCATGGACTGTCCTCAAAAAAGACATTGGAGGTCACTTGAGGAGTAAAAATGATTAAGTAGCTATGGCTAAAAAGAATCAAGAAAAAGAAAATAGACTACTTCTGCTCTGTGTGCGAGAAGTCAGTGAAGTGTCCATTTGAAAAGCAGCCCAAAGGTATCTCCAGGGCCTCTGCCACATTTCTGTGTTTAATGGAGAAAGTAATTGGGGGATATAAATTACCTAGAGGCATTTATCTATTTAGATGGCATAATAATTTCTGGCAGTATTCTGGGAAAGCCTGAGTGAAGACATAAAGTTTAGAAGGGCAGGGTTGATGATGTCCCTTGCTGAGTACCAATGTCAGCAAACCATGAATTATGATGGGTTAGCAAAGACACAGCATGCACTGGACACCATTACTGAAAAAAAAATTATGCTAGTGCAACTGACAGTAATGAAAGACTTTCTTTAAGGTTTGTGACAAACAGAGGAGATGCTAAAGACTATTCTCTCCTTGTGAAGCCATCAACAACTTTACAGATTACCCTATCAAAAAGAAGGAAGGTCATGTATACCCAGCTTTGGCCATGTGACTATGCCAATTTCCAAGGACTGTTGGTTGAAAGCTTGTGACCAGGTAACCACGGAAACCTAACTTGGCCTTCACAAACCCTGCTATGCCTTATTATCTATTTGGATATTAAAATCAAGGTTGGGAGCTGCTCTGCCAAAAGTAGGGAAACATAGCCGGTGTATTCACCAGCCGTTTTCTGTGGGATCGTGACTTCAATCACTACATATACCTTAGTATTTTCTGGCCTTAAAATATACCATTATGGACTAATTTCAGGGGTATGTAAATGTTGTGGCTTTGATTGACAATACACTTGTATTCATGCTTATTTCCAGGTCTCTCTAGACATCATGGAAGATGGTTGACCTAGTTTACATTCCAGTGTTTATTATTAATTAGGGCTAAGCATCAAGATATATGGATGCACATCTTCAAAGACCTTTTAAACAGGATGTTAAAAGTGCTGATAAGAAGAGGTTAAAGCAATTTATGATTCACAAGGGGCAGGTGGTCTTCTTGAAGGATTATGGCCAAAGTTTTTGATATTCCTTTCCCTTGATTATTCAGTGCTCAAAGCAGAGTTTTGCCATCTTGTCCAAGGCAGCAGGTGGGTAGAGGAAATCCAAGAGTTCTAGTTCATCTCTAAGAGCCTCAAACACTTTTTAAAATTTGTTCTTTTTAGATATACATGACAGTAGAGTGTATTTTAACATATTATTCATACATGGAGTATAACTTATTCTAACTAGGATCCCATTCTTGTGGTTATGCATGATGTGCAGTTACACTGGTTATGTATTCATATATGAGCAAAGAAAAGTTAAGTCTGATTCAGTCTGTCTTTCCTATTCCCATCCTCCCTCCCTTCCCTTCATTCCCTTTTGTCTAATCCAATCCATCCTTCCCATTTCAGAGAGCACATTCAACCTTTAGTTTTTGGGATTGGCTTAATTCACTTAGCATGATATTTTCCATTCTATCCATTTACCAGCAAATGCCATAATTTCATTCTTCTTTATGGATGAGTAATATTACATTGTGTATATATGCCACATTTTCTTTATCTATTCATTGTTGAAGGGCACCTAGGTTGGTTCCATAGCTTGTCAATTATAAATTGAGCTGCTATAAACATTGATGTGGCCTTGTCACTATAGTATGATTATTTTAAGTCCTTTGGGTATAAATCAAGAAGTGGGATAACTAGGTCAAATGGTTGTTCCATTCCAAGTTTTCTAAGGGATCTCCATACTACTTTCCACAGTAGTTGCACCAATTTTCGGTCCCATCTGCAATGTATGAATAAACCTTTTCCCCACATCCTCACCAATATTTATTGTCACTTGTATTCTTGATAATTGCCACTTTGTCTGGAGTGAGATGGAATCTCAGCATAGTTTTAATTTGCATTTCTCTAATTGCTAGAGATGTTGAAAATTTTTTCATGATTTTTTTTACATTTGTATTTCTTCTTCTGTGAAATACCTGTTACACTCCTTTGCCCATTTATTGATTGGGTTATTTGCTTTTTTGGTGTTATGTTTTTGAGTTCTTTATATATCCTGGAAATCAATGCTCTATCTGAGGTGCAGGTGGCAAAGATTTTCTCCCATTCTGTAGACTTTGAGCCTCAAACACTTTGTGCCAGCCTGGAGCAAAGAACATCTCTCATGGGGAGCCCAACTGGGCATAGAATGCAGTGC
The DNA here is from genome assembly GCF_964194105.1 of Spermophilus citellus. Taxonomy (NCBI): domain Eukaryota; kingdom Metazoa; phylum Chordata; class Mammalia; order Rodentia; family Sciuridae; genus Spermophilus; species Spermophilus citellus. The sequence continues at coordinate 94,715,175 of NC_138188.1, read as the reverse complement.
CTTATCCAAGGCAATACACCAAGAAAAGTGCTCTATTGCTCTAGTTTTTGTTCTTTAAGAATAGTTTATTATTACAGAAGTACTATGTTTGTGATGTATAAAACTAATATAAATAGGTAAAAAATAAAACTTTGCATTTCCTCCACCAAGAAATCTACCTTGTAATACTTTAGTGCCTATTCTTCAAGAACTTTCTCTGTCCATTAAATACGTTAACACACACACACACACACACACACACACACAAACACACACTTACAACATCTATATAGCAATGCATTTTATGCACTACTATATATATTCATATATATACATAGTAATATGTTCGATGTAGTATAATAATATATATGATACAGTCATACTATTAGTACCTTTTTAAATTTTTGTTTTTATTTATTTATATGCAGTGCTAAGGATTGAACCCAGGGCCTCACACTTCCAGGCAAGTGCTCTACTATTGAGCCACAACTCCAACCCCATGTTAGTGCCTTTTTTATAGAAAGATAACTTCAAACTCACAAAAATGTTACAAACATGAAAATATTACAACTAACACTCATGCTTTTCCCAGATTCACCTATTACTAGTATTTGACTCCAATTGCTTTATCATTTGTGCTATCTTTCTATTTATCTAGATTTTCTTCTCCTAGAACATTTGTGGGTAAGCTATATATGTCACAGCCCTTTGCCCTTAAATACATCTGAGTGTACTTTCTATGAGTGCTCCCTGGTTTCAGAGGCCTAGATGGTAGTGAACTTGGATAACTGGAAGAAGAAAAATACTTTAGAACTAATCTGGAATTGAGAAAAAATGCCAGAAGACATCCAGTCCAAAGGCACGACTTGCACTCATTGTATGCACCAAAGCACCTGCCCATGCTGCTCATTTGGAGATTGCTCAAAGCAGGAAGCCACTGGCATTAGTGTGCATGGATTTTCTGACCCTGGACCTTGGTATGCGTAATCTGATTCAGCTCTTGTTCTTTACCTGCTGTGATACCTGTGGATAGATGTCATAAACATAAATGTTTAAAGTCCAGGTATCTTCTTTAAAAAACTGACATTTATTTCTCAGCCTCTAGACAAGATATGATCTAGAAAGACTGCTTGAAAAGAAAAAACGAGGAGAAATTGACTTTGGTAGTGAAAGGAGAAAGAGGAAGAAAGGCAGGAAGGAGGAAGGAAGGAAGGAAGAGAGGAAGGAAAGGCAAAGAAAGGAAAGAGGGAGTAAGAGAGGGAAGGACGGAAGAAAGGAAGGAAGGAAGATGAGATGAGATGCATACTCTTGGTCTAATTTTTCCTAAATTGGAGTTTTCAAGTGTAACTTTATATTTTGAATTTAAAAGCTGTGACTTCTTCAAAAGTCAGTTTCAAAAAAAAGTAAATTAATATTTCTCAGGACAAATGGAAATGGCTCTTGATTACCTATACTCCTACTTATCTCTGATAGCATTAATAATCAGAAACTGCAGAATGAAAGCAAACTCAGGCTCTCCAGCTATAGAAAACAAGACTGGAGAAGATGCAGCACATCAATTAAGGTCTAATGGTAAATCAGGAATAAAGCTAGGAATTGAACTTTCATGTTCTGACTTCCAATGTTACAGTCACTAATTCACACTGTTCTGTTTCTAATGAGCACTGGATATTTGAAAAATACATAGAAGTTCTGCTCTTTCACGATGCTGGGCATGCTGACTGTCTTTCATTCCTGGTATTACTGGTGGTAGAAATGAAAAGCACAGGTTGGGTCATCTTGTCTGCTTCCCGGGGACAGGATTATGTCTATTCACCTGCAGTGACTCACTTGATGAAAATTTCTGAGAACTGATTGAAGAACTGAGCCTACAATAGGAATTGGGCTGAATGGGATGAGGAACGGGCTTATTAAAAAAAAAAAAAAAAGTACAACAGAATCAGACTGGGCCTGGTAAAACACCGGAGGTTACAGCTTCATGGTTCCTAAGTGACTGTGAGAGGTCATAATTCACCTGTGGACAAGGCTAACGAGCTTCTTCCAACTGCACCCGAAAACCCTTGGGTGTCTTCCTCAGGAAGCTTTTCTTTTCAACAGAGTGCGTTCCTGGCCTTCCCTTAAATCAGTTCTGTTTTGCCCAGTCCTCATGAGTAAATTTAAAACCACAATAGAGATTTTTAGAAGTCTGGTCAACAACGAGTTTTCCTTCAGCACAGAGGAAATGTTCTCTCCCTGAGTTTGAGCAGCCTGTCATGACCTCGACGGTGTACTTCATCTTCTGCTTTTGTAAACTGGCAGATCATTAGAAAAGAGGTGTTATTAGTGTCACTTCTGTTCTGCAGGAGAAACCTCAGGATTCACTTTCTATTTGAATCTCTTTGTCTTTAACTTCCTACTCCACCACCCCCTTCTCTCTCTGCCCATCAGGTTGCCCAGCTCCCTGCCTGGCTCCCTGTTTCTTAAACGTGCCAGGGAACTCCCTTGCTCTGCGCCATTGCTCTCTGGGTCCCCTCTGCTCAGATTGTTCTTCTCCCCAGTACAGGCCCAGAATCCTTGGGTTGCTTCTCTTGGGTCTTTTCTCGACATTTGGTGAGGCCGACCAGAGCGCCTATGGAAAGTTTCATCTTCCTTTATACTAGGTACAATCTCTTTCCCTGTGTTATTTTTTTCTCAGTGCTTATCACTTTCTAACCCAGAATTTGTAATGTACTTCTTCATATTTTTTTATTATCCATTTCTCCTCCTCCCCAGTAGAATATTCTTACTCTAGGAAAGTAAGAATTTAAATCTTTTTATTTTTTTTTTTTGCACTTTTTTTTCCAGAATATAGAGAAGTGTCTGATATTCAATAAGGAATTTTTTTTTGGGGGGGGGCGGTACCAGGGAATGAACTCAGGGCCACTCAACCACTGAGCCACATCTCCAGCCCTATTTTGTATTTTCTTTAAAGACAGGGTCTCACTGAGTTGCTTAGCACCTTGCTCTTGGTGAGGTTGGCTTTGAACTCACAATCCTCCTGCCTCAACCTCCCTAACTGTTGGGATTATAGGTGTGAGCCACCACGCCCAGCTATATTCTTTTTAATAACTAGAAAAACAATAAATATGAGCAAAGTTTATTAACTAATCTTTCTGACATGCAATACTTGTCTTTCTAAGTCTGACTTATTTCACTTAACATAATTTTCTGCTATTCCATCCATTTTCCTGCAAAGGACACGATTTTATTTTTCTTTATGGCTGAATAATACTCCATTGTGTGTGTGTGTGTGTGTATCATATATATATGTTTATATGAACCACATTTCTTTCTTTCTTTTTTTTTTCAGTACTGGGGATTGAACGCAGGGGTGCTTTACCACTGAGCTATACTTGTCTACTTCCTGGGGACAGGACTATGTCTATTCACCTGCAGTGACTCACTTGATGAAAATTTCTGAGAACTGATTGCAGAACTGAGCCTGCAGTAGGAATGGGCTGAATGGGATGAGGAATGGGATTATTTAAAAAAAAAGTAAAGCAGAATCAGTCTGGGCCTGAAAAAACACCAGAGGGCAGATTGCTTATAGCTTCAGGATGCCTAAGTGACTGAGAGAGGTTGCCATTTTTTATTTTAAAAAATTTTGAGACAGGATCTCACTAAATTGCTGAGACTGAACTTGAACTTGTGATGCTCCTGCCTTAGCATCCCAGGTTGCTGGCATTGTAGGCATGTATCCCTATGCCTGATTAAACCACATTTTCTTTATCCAAGAAGTACTGGTAGGCATCTAGGCTGGTTCCATAATTTAGCTATCGTGAATTGTGCCACAATATACATGGGGATGCAGGTATCTCTTTTGTATGCTGACTTTGATTCCTCTGGGTATATACCCAGATGCAGTATAACTGGATCATATGATAGTTCTAGTTTTAGTGTTTTGAGAAACGTCCATACTGATTTCCCTAGTGTTTGTACTAATTTACATTTAAGCCAATAGTGTATAAGGGTTCCCCCCTCACTGTATCCTAGCCAGCATTTCTTTCTTTTTTCTTTTCTTTTTCTTTCTTTTTCTTTTCTTTTCTTTTTTCTTTTTTCTTTTTTTTTTTTTTTTTGAGACAGGGTCTCACTAAGTTGCTTAGGACCTCACTAAATTGCTGAGGTTGGCTTTGAACTTGCTATCCTCCTGCCTCAGCCTTCAGAGTTGTTGAGATTACAGGCATACACTACTGTGCCTGGCAGGGTGTTTTGTATTCATGTTGATTGCCATTCTGATTAAGGTGAGATGAAATCTCAATGTGGCTTTGATTTGCATTTCCCTAATGGTTAAAGATATTGAACATATTTTTCATATAATTATTGGCAATTTGTACTTATTTTTTGGAGAAAAACATATTTAGTTTATTTGCCCATTTATTGACTGGGTAGTTTTGGATTTGTTTTTTTTGTTGTTGTTGTTTGTTTTGTTTTATTGTTAACTTTTTGTAATTCTTTATAAATTCTGGATATTAATTCTCATGGAGAAGTAGATAGCAAAGATTTTCTCCCATTCTGTAGGTTCTCTGTCCCCTCTGTTGATTGTTTGGCATTTATAATTGTCTGTATTCTTGATGGCTATCATTCTAACTGGAGTGAGGTGAAATCTTAGTGTAATTTTGATTTTTATTTCCCTAAATGTTAAAGATGTTGGATAGTGTTGACCTTGTAGAATTTCTTCTTTTGAGAAGTCTCTGTTTAGTTTGTCCATTTTTTTTTTTTGGTGGTAAGTTTTTTATATATTCTGGACATTAAACCTCTGTCAGTAGAGTAGCTAGTAAAGATTTTATACCATTCTGTAGGATCTTAATTATTTCCTTTCCTGTGAAAACAAGTTTTTAATTTAATTTAATCTCTCTTATTAATTCTTGGTATTATTTCCTGAACTTTAGGGGTCCTATTGAGGAAGTTGCTGCCTGTAACTATATGTTGGGGGTGTTGACCCTATTTTTTCTACTAGGAGTTGCATAGTTTCTGGTCTAATTCCTAGGTCTCTGATCCATTTTGAGTTGGCTTTATGCGAAGTGAGAGATACGGATTTAGTCTCATTCTTCCTCATATGGATAACTAGTTTTCCCCAGCACCAATTATTAAAAAGGTTGTCTTTTCTACAATGTATGTTTTTGGCACTTTTAGCAACAATCTTCTACATGATTTTCTTGCTATGTTTCTCTTTTCCCTAGCATAGACTGTCTGTATACTGTTTCCAAAAAAAAAAAAAAAGAAAGAAAGAAAGAAAGAAAAATGATGATAATGTCCTTTTAGTATGTAAAGATATCCAGATCCTTAACATATATCTCAATCCTAATCAATCTGTTTCCACAATATCTGCCTTTACTTTTTAACACCATCACTGACCAACCCCACCCTAATATTATGGACTTTATCTCATTCTTCAAATCTACCATGTACTTTAAGTCTCTGCATCATGAAGATTATATTTGGATATGTGTGATAGGGAAAAAGTTCTTAGCATCTCTCTTAAGAAACAATTTTAAATTTCTCTGATGTAAAAAGACCCAAGTATTGAGTAGTCCAAGAATGATGGGACAGCACCTCAATAATCAGGGACACAAACTCTTATTCTTCTGTTTTATCTATATTTTCAGTCCATTTATTTTATTTTATTTTATTTTGAGAAAGGGCTTCACTATGTTGCTGAAGGTGGCCCTGAACTTGCAATCCTCTGCTTTGGCCTCCAGAGTCACTGGGATCTCAGACATGTGCCACCACATCTGTCTCCACATTGCTTACTTATAATCCAAGGTGGGTTATAGAAGTTCAGCATTACATTGAAGTTCTAGGCTGACAACAAGAAGAAGAACACTAATTCCTTGTCATTTAAGGAGACTTCTTAGAAGTTTCAAATAATTTCCTCACATCTCTTGGCCAGAACTTGGTCACATGATCATGCTTGTGAAGCTGTAAAATGTAGGTTTGAATATGTTGCCAATCCCCCTTCAATGTAGGGCTTCAAATAGAAAAAAAAAATGTGTTTAAGTCACAGCTGTAAGAACCAGTTAAAACACCTTCAAATTTCCCCTAACTTCCCCATGCAGAAGAGCTTTCCCCATGCTTACCAAACTCTTGATTTTTAGAATCTATAAATTGATCAATAAATAGACATATATTTTTAAAATAGATATATAAAATTTATATATATGATAAATCGAGGTCATGGCTCATTCAACTTTTTATTTTGGTATCTAGTAAAGAATAAGCCTTAATAAATTTTTGTTGAATAAATAAATGAATGGAGCTGGAGTGCTTGTCTGGCATACATGAGGCCCTAAGTTTGATTGCTAGCATCACAAAAATACACAAATAAATAAAAAAGGCATAGTTTTGAGGTCTTTGAAGGAATGGCAGTTTATGTCAATAATAAAACTTGGGCCCTATTTTTGTTTCAATAGTCAAGAACTAAGTCTGGTTAACTCTCTGGTCAGGGTCTCTGAATATTGCCATGCTGGTTGTTCACTGCATTGGCACAATCAGACAGATGATTGACATGTGAAATGCATGTTGGTCCACCCTCCATGTCGTGTGCCCTGTAGAGAGGCTGCACCAGCCCAGAGGGGCCACTTTTACTATTTCCAAGAATCACTGGCAGCACCTGCCTGTGATAGTAGGTAAGAGGTTGCTAAGGTTCTTAACCAGGACCCGATGGTCCACCTGGCTCGCTGGCAGGCTACAGGGCTGCAGGAAGACACAGTGAATGCAGACTCACACTGACCTGCAGGGGCAGGCGACAGAGCTTCTCATCTCAACCCTTCCTCTCGTTTTCTCCCTGGTTTTCACTCAAGCATCACACTCCAACTCCCAGAGCACAAGTCCTCCCCAGCACTGAAGAATGAGGCTTTCTAATCTCCATTTGGAGGAGACAGAAGTTCAAATTCAAAAGGAAAGCATCTGAAGAGATATGGAGGAACTGGACTGAGGCTACAAATGGTTTCTTGCAGAACCAGTTCTTAACTCGGTGGCAAGGAAGACAGCTGGGGCATGTTGAGCAGAGAACCAAGCATGGAGGGAGTGGAAGATCCCATACAATGTGCACAGTGTCCAGCCTGCAGTCCTGAGAGAAGAAAGGGCTTTCTGCAGCCTCTGTTGCTTCTTGGCCAATGTGCACACCACTGTGGCTATCCATGGTGTCAGTTGGGTTGAGGAATCCTGTGGACTCCTTGCTCCAGAAAGCTGATCCCTGCAGGAAAAGTACCATATGTATTCTATAAACAATGATGCCTGGAACTGTTTTCCCATCAATGCCTGAGGATCTTCTTTAGTCCCCCTCTGGACACCACACACTGCAAAATGTGAGATCAGAGTTATTTATCACCAACACCTTCCTCTCCAGGCGGCGGACCAATTTCCTTTTCTCCAGATGGCTCTCGAGGCTAGCCAAAGAGAGGACTGGGCTGGCCATCTGCTTCCTGTTGCCTTTTCAAGCTGGCTAGCCACTCAGCACGCCTGGCAAAGTCCAATGCACCAGCTGTCAGTCTAGGCTGCCTCTGTTGGCCTCACACCTTGTCATACCAGGCACAGTAGGGCAGGGGCCATGCTGAAATCAGTGTTTGACACTCATGAAGTAGGCTACTTTGCTCCCAAGCCCATGGCAGCCAGCTTCCCTGATGGCAAACATAAAAGTTGCTTGACCTGGGACTTCCTTTGAAAATGATGTTTTCACTGATTTAATGTGTATCTAAAGGAGATGACTTTGGGGAAGAGAAAGGGAATGTTGGTGGTCAACAGACAAAGCCAACAGACAGAATGTAAGATAGTTCTGAGTCCCATAAAAGTAAACAATTTAATCATAATTTCCTATTTGCCTCTTGTTTTTGTTTTCTTTTCTTTCTTTTTGTTTCATATTGGGGATCAAACCCAGGCGCATTGTACCACTGAGCTACATCTTCAGTCCTTTCATCATCATTATTTTTGGTATTATTATTATTATCACTATTACTTTGAGACAGAGTCTTGCTAATTTGCTGAGGGTCTTGCTAAGTTACTGGGGCTGGACTTAAACTTGTGATCCTCCTGTCTGAGCCTCCTGAGTTGCTGGGACTACAGCATTGTTTTCTATCTTTCTAATTATATATTTATTCACAATCAAAAAATAATTATGTACTTATCACCATCTATCCTACACCTATTCTGCTGCATTCACAAAATCTGACTATTTCAATAACTTTAAAAAATGGTGAAGAAAGTGGGCAAATACACAGAAGTACCTTTTCAAAATCCAGGATGGCTCTCTGTCCTTAGGGGTCCATGGAAAGAGAGAGAGCCACTGGAATTCTTTATTCTTTTCTAGGGGACTCACAAGGCTCAGGCAGGAACACTCCATCCCCAAAAGGGCAAACGGGTAGGATTACAAAGGAACAAGTGAGTGTAACTCAACTGCACTGGGAGATGCTCACTCCTGGAGCTACACCACATTATCCGAGCGGGGGTAAAAGTCCAATGTATTGCAGGGTGCAATAACTGTTCATTACCCCTTTATTCAGGACTTAAAGGTGTGTGAATAGCTACAGTCCAGAGCAGCTCCCAACATGTATTCATTGCAGAAAGTCCGTGAGGTACAGCTGGAAATTTTTTTAAAATCACCCAAATTCTGAGAACCATAGAGATAACTAGTACTTATCTTGTTATTTTTTTCCTTTTTTTTGGGGGGGGGTACTGACTATTAAACTCAAGGGTGCATTACCACTGAACTACATCCTTTTCATTTTTTATTTTATTTTGCTTAGGGTCTTGCTGTGTCGCTGAGGAGGACTTTGATCCTGAGATCCTCTCGCCTCAGCTTCCCAAGTTTCTGGGATCACAGGTGTGCACCACCACACCCAGCTTGTTTTCCAGCTTTTATTGAATATTTTTTCAATCTTCTGTTCCTCCTAAAAATGTTGAGATTACACTGTATCTACAATTTTATAATAGAAAATGTTAAACTTTAATAAAATAATAAATCTTTATGAAAGTATTTATGACAATGAATATTATGAGGCACGATAATATCATAATTCACTTAACTATTCCCTAACTGGTGGACATTAAGATTTTCCTATCTTGTTACCACTTTAGATAACTCTATAATGAACATGTGTGCATTAAACTTACTTTAGATCATGCCTTAAGGTCATTTCCCTGAGGGAGAATGATGATACCAATTCTTATTTGGGGGGGGGGGCATGGGTAATGGGATTGAATTCAGGCTCAACCACTGAGCCCCGGGCACTCAACCTAGCCCTATTTTGTATTTTATTAGAGACAGAGTCTCACTGAGTTGCTTAGCACCTCACTAAATTGAGGAGACTGGCTTTGAACTTGCGATCCTCCTGCCTGCACCTCCCAAACCGCTAGAATTACAGGCATGTACCACCGTGCCCGTGATGATAACAATTCTAATGATGTTACTATGTCACCAAATTAATTTTTTAAAAACATATCAGCAGCACAGTTTCCAGACCTCCTTCAAGTACAGGTTGGTCCTTCTTCCCTCCCTCCCTCCCTTCTTTCCTTCCTCCTTGATGCATTTTTTTTTCTCATTGCAGGAGCATAAGCACTGGGGGCTGGGTGGGGGGAGGCTCAGAGCCTGGTACTCTGCACCAGACATCCGTTTCTGCCAAGTTCCAGCAGTGATGTCACAGCACAACCTGAGCCCTGATTCAGCAATAGGATGGATGATGATGAATCACTGTGTGGCTGAAAGGGATATTCTGTTCTCTGAGTCCCAGAGTGCATGCTTCCTTGGACAGTGCTCATCTCCATTAGCCAACTCTGTGGGGATCATGGGTGCCCTGGGTCTTTAATGGCTCCTTTCAGAGGCCAGGTGGTCCCACCCACTGGGAACACCATGGGTGCTCTGAGGAGTGGTGGGTTGTTAGTGCCAAGCTGGGCAGGGTTGTTGGCTCTCGACACAAAGGTTCAGCAGGAGAGCTGGAGTTCTGCCAGGTGGCCGGGCTGCTTCCCAGGCACTGTGGTGAGAGGCTGACACACCCGGCACCTGTGAACTTGAGTGGAGGGTCTGAAGTGCCCTGGGGTGGTGCTGTATAATCTTGTTAGATGATGGTTGTCCCATCCATCATAGCTCCAGTACTTTTTCCTTAGGTTTATGTTACCAAGCCTTTGAGGTCTCTAATTGCTTGCATAGCTCTGAAATCTGTGCCCTCTCTTCTTCTCTCTGACAAACCAAATCTTGCCTATCTCCTCAGGACAATGCCATCCCACTCCTTTAAAGATGTATCCTGGTAATTCTACATCTCCAGCAAGTTATCCATCTTATCTCCATAAAAATTATCATTGATGCCAAACATTTTGGCATTTGATCACCTCCAGTCTTGTGCTTTCTCCCTAATTTGCCTATAGAAACAATCCTTGTGGTATCAACAATATCTTAGTTTTATACAACAGAGATTTGAGTCTTCATCTTATAGCTCGATACTGCATCTTTCCTTTGAGCTCTGAACACCTATGGCAAACTCTCTACTTCATTTCACTCCGCGGGCATCACACAACTCAAACTTTGTCCCACTCAAATTTAAGACAAACATCAGCATTCCCTGTCTGGACTGACATCCTTCCTAGCTGTATACCTCACACTCAATCACAAGTCCAAATTTTATACTTCTTATATCTGTCTACTTCTGTTCACCTGCATTGAAAATCTCACAAGACGGGCTGGGGATGTGGCTCAAGCGGTAGCGCGCTTGAACCCGGGTTCCATCCTCAGCACCACATACAGACAGAGATGTAGTGTCCACCGAAAACTAAAAAATAAACATTAAAAAATAATTCTCTCTCTCACTCGCTCTTTAAAAAAAAAGTGGGCAGAGCAGTTACTTGCTCTGTTTCTGATCTTTGGGGGAGAGTATTCAGTCTTTTAAAAAAAAATCTCACAAGACTACTCATATTCATCCTGAATTCCATCTATTCTTCTATATAAGACCAAGAATGCAATCTTTGTAAAACCCCAATTTAATCATGTCATATACCACACCCTATACAGCTCATTTTAAATCAGCTAATGGCTTATTTTCTTCTACTTAAAAATTTTATTATGATAAAATATTTAATATAGCAGAAACTTTAACACGTTAATAATTTTAAGTGTACTTTCGTGGCATTAAGTACATTAATGTCATATAGCCATCAACACTACCTATTTCTAAAACTTTTTCATAAGCCTAAAACCAAAGCTCTGTAAGCATTAAGAATATCCTTTCATTTTCCCTTCTTTTCCAGCTCCTGATTACATCTAATCTACTTTCTGTCTCTCTGAATTTGCCTATTCTAGGTGTTTTTTGGTATTAGTGGATTAATATAATATTTGTACTTTTTAGTCTGTTTTTTTTCACTTGGCATAATGTTTCTGAGATTTATCCATGTTGTAACATCTCTCCGAGTACCATTCCTTTTTATGGCTGAATAATATTTCATTCTATGGATATACCACATTCCATTCAGTTGATGGACACTTGGATTGTTTCCACTTTTAGGTCAGTATAAAAATGCTGCAATGATCATTGGTATTCAAGTATCTGAGTTCTTATGTTTAATTCTTTTGCCTTTTTCTAAATTCAATATTGGAAACTTATTCACCTGATCTGAAAGAGTTCTGCATCGTCTGGTCCCTCTACTTTTTGTTCCCAGCATCCTCTTCTCTGAGCACTCTCTTTTCTTTATGATCCTCATTTCTGCAAAGTTCCTTCCTGCCTCTGGGATTTGGCATAGGTTGCTCCACTTGCCTGTGCCTCACTCCTCTATGCTCCTGCATTTCACCAGTTAACCCCTCCTGACCCTGCAGATATTCACTCAAGTATTTTCTTATGTCAAGGAAACCTATCTTTTCCTTTATTCCCTTCCTTTCCTTTCTTCCTTCTTTCCATTTTTTCCTTTCTTTTTATTATTTCTATTTGTTTGTTTAAGATGTAACCTTTGTTAATCTGAGTGGAAATAATGTCTGTATAAAACCAAATGTTTGTTACCATAACTTCTGCATTGTGATTAAAATTCAAATTTTAACAAGAGTCCACTCAATCAAAACCGACTACTTCAGAATCAATGGTTTCTTGGAAGCCACAGTTATACTTTAATATGGGTAAGATATGATTGCTGAAATTTGGTTGGAAAACGAAACTTGCAAGTTGCTCAAGTAGAATTATAAAAAAGGACAAATTGTGGTTTTCACAGAGTTAAAGTCCCTTGGAATTATCAACATCAGACAGCTGTTAGAGTCCACAGAGGTCTAAGATATGAGGAATCCAGGCAGCCTTTAGATGGTCTTTGTTGTCCTTTCTTCTCCGTCAGGGATTTGTGGGTATGTGGAGTGACACCACCACCTGGAATGGTAGCCTTGTTGAGAGTCCCATCTCCACCAATAGCAAGTAAGGAGGGGCAATAACACTTCACTTCCAAGGCTTTTGATGCATTTCCTTCCAGTTCCAGAATGTTCATGAACCTGGTGCAATACTCCAAGATGGCTGCTCTGGCACAGCGGCAGTCATACCTACAGCTCAGGGTTGATTGTGCTGGAATTCAGGTTCTAATAAATATAACCCACCAGGAACTGCAAACCAGCTCTCTGTGAGCAAGAAACTTTGCCTTGGCCTTCCTGAAGTCCTTCAGCCTCCCCACCAGCAATTTTAAATTCTGCTGAAGCTCAAACAAATAAGGTTGAGGAAAGTCGAGTCAGACACAGTGAGATCCCACTACCTACTCTTCCACCACAACATGACCCAGATGGCCCAAGGAAGTCTTCCTAACTCCTGGAGTCCATGCTTCTACTGGAGCATCTCAGAACACTGCACAATTCTCTCTGGCAGCCCTTAGAAGAGCTCACATTTTTATGCATTGTCTCCAGAGGGTTTTAAGTTCCATGTGGCAGAGTTCATGAGACTTTTAACTCTTCTTTGGATTCCTGTAGCTAGCACTGGTGAGTTGATGCTCAACTAATATTTAGTAAAAAGAAAAGATGGGAGCTGGGGATGCAGCTCAGTGTTAGAGGCCTTGCCTAGCATGTCCAAGGCTGCAGGTTCGAGCCCCAGAACAACAACAAGAACAGCGACCAAAAAGACAACATGGAAGAAATTCTTGAAAATACAATTTCCCCTGAATCCCTCATGTATCTCATTATGGTCCTTGGCACATACTATACATTCAATAACACTTGTTCACCTAAAACTTCAAATTAACCAAGTTTCATTTTATGCTGTAAGATCAGTGTGTTGAACTTCAAAAGAAGAAAAATGCAAAGGCAATAATAGCCCAAACATCTTTGTTTAGAGATAGTTGTTATTGTATATCTGCCATGAGATACCATGTCAGGTGCCAGAAGTTGCAGTGATTAGGAGCATGAGTTTCTTTTTTATTATTATTATTAGTTGTTCAAAACATTACAAAGCTCTTGACATATCATATTTCATACATTTGATTCAAGTGGGTTATGAACTCCCATTTTTACCCTGTATACAGATTGCAGAATCACATCGGTTATACATCCACGTTTTTACATACTGCCATACTAGTGTCTGTTGTATTCTGCTACCTTTCCTATCCTCTACTATCCCCCCTCCCCTCCCCTCCCCTCCCCTCTTCTCTCTCTACCCCATCTACTGTAATTCATTTCTCTCCCTTGTTTTTTTCCCTTTCCCCTCACTTCCTCTTATATGTAATTTTGTATAACGATGGGGGTCTCCTTCCATTTCCATACAATTTCCCTTCTCTCTCCCTTTCCCTCCCACCTCTCGTCCCTGTTTAATGTTAATCTTCTTCTCAAGGAGCATGAGTTTCTTAGGAGGTGAAACACTGAGTTACTACTGTATACACAGCAATTCCACTTCTAAGTATACACTCCCAAAAAATGGAAACACATGTGTTAGTGTGCTTTATGTTGCTATGACCAAAATAACTGGCAAGAACAATTCAGAGGAGGGAAAGCTCATTTTGCTTCATGGTTTCAGAGGTTCAGTCCATGGTTGGCAGACTCCAGTGCTCTGGGCCTAAAGTGAGGCAGAGCATCATAGTGGAAGGATATGGCATAGGAGGGCTGCTGTTCTCATGGTGAACAGGAAGCAGAAAAGCGAGAGGGAAAGGGGACAAAGGGAAGATGAACTCTTCCAGGGCATGTCCTCAGGAACTCATCTCCTCTAACTACATCCCCCCTATCTCCAGCTACCACTCAGTTAGTTCGTTCAAACTAGGATGGACTGATTATGTCACAACTCTCATAATCCAATCATTTACCTGCATTAACACAAGGGCTTTAGGGGACATCTCATATCCAGAATATAAGAACATATGTCCACATGAAAACTTACACATGAATGTTCACGAGGGTATTTATAACAGCCCCAAAGTGGAAACAATCCAAATGTTCTTCAACTTATGAGTGGATACATAAAATATGATGTATCCATACAATGGAATATTATTTGACAAAAAAGAAATGTATGAACAAAAGACCCCATATTGTATGAAACTAAGATAAATATAAGGTGAAGAGCTAAATCTATAGAGACAAAAATACAGATTTGTGGTTGTCTGGGACAGGGGAGCTGAATGGAAATGTGAAATGATTGCCAATAGGTATGGAGTTTCTTTTGAAGGGATGAAAATGTTCTAAAATTGATGATAGTAATGATCATGCAACTTCACAAATATACTAAAAATCATTGAATTGTACACCTTAAAAGCATGAATTTTATGGCATATGATTTTATTATAACTCAATAAAGCTTTCATTAAAAAAAAATGATAGGCTGTGGAAGCAGAGTGTCTGGATTCAAGTCCTACTCCCCTCTCTTCTTAAGTTTGAGGTCGTGGGCAGATTTACTTAATCTCTCTATTTCCCAAAGACAATAATGGTACCTACTTAATATGGCTATGGTGAGAATTCAGTTAATGACTATGCATAAACAGCCTATGTAAGGACCCAGAACATAGAAAACGTTCAATAAACATAAGCTTTTGTTAATATTGTTTTCTTGCTTTCTAGAGGGATTCGTCTCAGGGTGCCTTGCTCTTCCAATGTGCCATCAGTTTTGGCTTACTGTGCCTCAGGGAATGGTTCACACACCAGTGATTGCTTTTCTATAGTTTATCTTGTTGGTGGCCAGTCTCCTGTTCCCTACTCTCTTAGCAGAAGATTCTCTTTTCTTCTGATTTTAATCTGTGAAATAGATTTTCCCAGTTGTTTCTTCCCCTGTGTATTAAGCTGAAGATCTCCAGAGGAATTTCCTTTCCCCCCTGAGGGCTAGTTTATATTCTCTACACACAGGTACCCAACAACCCAAGTAATGGGTATCCAGAGATAAGCCTGAGGGCTGATTCATGTATATTGTGGAGGCAGGACAGAAAGTGCAATCAGGAAACTGCTATCTAATACTAAAATAAGTATCCTCAAGTTGGAATATGTTCTTTCTTCATCCAGTCTTTTTTCCTGGCCATCCAGGAAAAATTGCATAAAGACTGAAGACAGAAAGTGGACCTTGGAAGAAGGTTCACTACCATGGTTCCTCCTTGTCCATGAAGCATATTAAAGATCTCCAGGGGATGTCAGTAATTGTGGTTCACACAGAACCTTATACATACAATTTTTCCTGCTCATACATGCTTATATTTAAGTTTGATTTTTAATTGGTCACACTAAGAGATTAACAGCAATAACTAATAATAAGATAAACAAGCTGGGCATGGTGACACACACATGTAATCCCAGCTTCTTGGGAGGCTGAGGCAGAAGATTCACTAATAATTTAGCCTGGGCAACTTAACAAGACTGTCACAAAATAAAAAGGGACATAGGGACATAGCTCATACTGTAGAATACTAGAACTATTTTCATGTAATTGTAATTTTCTAGCTATTATCCTTTTATTCTGCCCCCTACCTAACCTCTAGTGACCACTATCTACTCTCCACTTTAATGACATCAACTATTTAGCTTCCACGTATGATCAAAACCACAGTATTTTTCTTTTTGTGTTTGGCTTATTGCACTTGATGTAGTGTCCTCCTCAAGTTCCATTTATGTCGTCACAAATGATAGGATTTCATTCTTTTTCATGGTGGAATTATATCCCAATTTGTATATCTACTACATTTTAAAAATTCATGTATCTATTTTTGAACATTTGATTGATTCTGTATCTTGACTATTATGAATGGTACTGAAATAAACGTGGGAGTACAGGTATCTCGTTGACAGAGTGATTTCTTTTCTTTTGGAAATATACCCAGCAATGACATAACTAAATCACATTGTAGTTCTATTTTCATTTATTTGATGGACTTTATACTGTTTTTTTTGGATAAAGGCAGTACTAATTTACATTCACAACAACAATGTATAAGAGTTCCCCCCCTTTTTTTCACATTCTCACCAGTATTTTTTAAAACATAATTGGGGTGAGGTTGTATCTCATTGTGTTTTTGATTTGCTTTTCCTTGGTTAGTGATGTTGAGTCTTTTCTGATATACTTGACCATTTTTATATCTTATTTTGAGAAATATCTATTTAGTCAGTTTGCTTATTTTATTTTATTTTTTTAAAGGAATGAAGTATTTATATGTGCAAACACTTGTAAGAACAAGGGGCCTTGTGCATACAAGGCAAGCACTCTACCAACTGAGCTATATCCCCAGCCCAAATTTGCTCATTTTAAAATCAGGTAATTTGGTTTTTGTTTTTTGTTATCTGAGGCTTGAACTTTTGCATTTTGAGATATGACAGCAAAATTAGCAAGAGTTTTATATAAACATGTATATATATATTGTTTGTACATATAACTCCTGATATATACACACACACATATGTACACAATATATATATGTATACACACTGTTTTGGGGGGAGTTTCTTTTTATTTTTTTTTCAATTTTCCATAAGATTTGTTCTTACTAAAGATCTTAGCAATCTCAACATGTGATTTTCTTAATAATTTTCCTTATTAAGTCAAGAACTTTCCTCTTTTCACTTAAAGGAAGCACTCTCTGGCTTCCCTGGCATATCTGAATTGCCAGCGTCACCACTCTTGTACTTTGGGGCCATTACTAAGTAAAGTAAGGGTCACTTGAACACGGAAACTGTAGATGACCACTAAGTGATTCACAGGGAGGTAGCAAATGGAGAGTGAATGAGAGCTCATCATTCTACTCAGAACAGGGTGCAATTTAGAATCTATGAGTAGTATATTTCTGGGATTTTCCAATTAATGTTTTTAGACTGCAGATGACCTGGGGTAACTGAAATCACAGGAAGCAAAATCTCAGATAGTGGGAGACTACTTCATTATAGACACAATACTATGAGATAGACATATTGTGATAAATAAATCTTTAGGACTTATTTATCACAATATGCAATCAGTTATATTCATTGTCTTTAAGTATTTAAACCTCTTATTTCAGGAAATATTTAAATTCAATTTTTTTTGTTCCCTTCCTTTTTTTTCTCTCTCTCTCTCATTTAACAAATAAATATTAGTTGAGTACTTGTGATGTTCCTTGCACTGATTTAGGACAAATCCCTCCCATCAGGAAATTTACATAAAGTTGGGAGGAGTCAAACAATAAGTACATAAGCAAATATGTAGGTATTATGTCAAATGGAAATATTATGCTTTGTACTAAAAAAACAAAACAAAACAAACAAACAAACCTCAAAAAAACTACAGCAGGCTAGTGGGTCTGACTGAATATGACTTAAAGTGTTCAGGGAAAGACTCACAGTAAGTGACATTTGAACAGAGACTTTGGAGAAGTGAAGAGGTAGCCTTGTGGGTGTCTGATGGGAAAGAGATTCAGGTAGATTGAGCTTGGAGCAGGCATAGAGGAGGTCTGTGTGGTTAGAGCTGGTAAAGTGAGCAGGAGTGTATTAGGATACATTAACCTACAGCTGGACAAAATTATCTAACACAATGCCTATCTTGTAATAAAGTGTTGAATTTCTCATGTAATTTACTGAATGAAGTACACTGTAGAGTGCCAGTTGTTTACCCTCATAATTTTTTGACTAACTGGGAGCTGCAGCTTGTTACCATTGCCCAGGTTGTGAGAGAGTATCCTATTGCATATCCTAGCCAGGAAAAGATCAAAATTGAAAATCTGAAGTGTGATTGCCATTGGAAGTCTATCACTTTTGCATCACTGTGAAATTATGCAATGGTAAATCAAACCATGGTAAGTCAGGGGCCATCTGCACATACATACCTATGATAGAGTTTCATTTGTAAATTACACTTAGTAAAGGTTAACAACAATAACAAAAAATAAAATGGAGCAATTATAACAATATTGTATTATAAAAGTTATGAGACTAGTTGATCTGATAACTAAATGGCTACTAAGTGACCTATATTGATCTATGCTATGTAGGTAGAAAATACAGTGTGGACAGAGGAATGATTCACATCTTGGGCAGAACAGAGCAGATAGCATGAGATTTCATCACTACTCAGAATGGTTCAACTTAAAACTTATGAATTGTTTATTTCAGAAATTTTCCACTTAATATTTTTGGAATGCAGTTAACTGCAGGTGACTGAAACCACAAGAAAGCTAACCTACATATATGAGGGACTGCTGGATTTTTCATTTTAACCAGTCTCATAGGTAGTGATATCTCATTGGTTTTGTGTGTGTGTGTGGGGGGGGGGAGGTTGTACCAGGAATTGAACTTAGGGGCACTTGACCAGTGAGCCACATCACCAACCCTCTTTTTAATATTTTAGTTAAAGACAGGGTTTTACTGAATTGCTTAGTGCTTTGCTTTTGCTGAGACTGGCTTTGAACTCAGTGATCCTCCTGCCTCACCCTCTGGGATTACAGGTGTGCACCACTGTACCTGGCCTCATTGAGGTTTTAATTTGCATTTCTCTAACAAAAGAAAGAAACTAAATGAACATGAGAATGACTGAAAGAAGACTTCTTTTGGGGGTGATGTGAAAGTTCTGGAATTGGTGGTTGCACAACGTTGTAAATTGAATTGTAAACTTTAAAGAGTGGATTTTATGTCATGTGAATTATATTTCAATTAAAAATAATTAGTATTGAAGCGTTTTTGTCTTGAGTAACTAGAAGACTCTTTGACAGTTACCAACACAAAAATGATGTGGGCAAGGAAGCAGGCTTTCATGGCATGGAGGAAGAAAACAAGAATTGTGGATATACAACAAATGGGACTTACTCAAACTAAAAAGTTTTTCTCAGCAAAAGAAACAATAAGAGAGGTAAATAGGGAGCCTACATCATGGGAACAAATCTTTACTCCTCACACTTCAGATAGAGCCCTAATATCCAGAGTATACAAAGAACTCAAAAAATTAGACAATAAGATAACAAATAACCCAATCAACAGATGGGCCAAGGACCTGAACAGACAATTCTCAGAGGAGGACATACTATCAATCAACAAGCACATGAAAAAATGCTCACCATCGCTAGCAGTCAGAGAAATGCAGATCAAAACCACCCTAAGATACCATCTCACTCTAGTAAGATTGGCAGCCATTATGAAGTCAAACAACAACAAGTGCTGGCGAGGATGTGGGGAAAAGGGTACACTTGCTCATTGTTGGTGGGACTGCAAATTGGTGCAGCCAATTTGGAAAGCAGTATGGAGATTTCTTGGAAAGCTGGGAATGGAACCACCATTTGATCCAGCTATTCCCCTTCTTGGTCTATTCCCTAAAGACCTAAAAAGAGCATGCTACAGGGACACTGCTACATCGATGTTCATAGCAGCACAATTCACAATAGCAAGACTGTGGAACCAACCTAGATGCCCTTCAATAGATGAATGGATAAAAAAAATGTGGCATCTATACACAATGGAGTATTACTCTGCATTAAAAAATGACAAAATCATAGAATTTGGAGGGAAATGGATGGCATTAGAGCAGATTATGCTAAGTGAAGCCAGCCAATCCCTAAAAAACAAATGCCAAATGTCTTCTTTGATATAAGGAGAGTAGCTAAGAACAGAGTAGGGACAAAGAGCATGAGAAGAAGATTAACATTAAACAGGGATAAGAGGTGGGAGGGAAAGCGAGAGGGAAGGGAAATTGCATGGAAATGGAAGGAGACCCTTATGGTTATACAAAATTACATACAAGAGGAAGTGAGGGGAAAGGGAAAAATAATACAAGGGGGAGAAATGAATTACAGTAGAGGGGGTAGAGAGAGAAGAGGGGAGGGGAGGGGGGATAGTAGAGGATAGGAAAGGCAGCAGAATACAACAGACACTAGTATGGCAATATGTAAATCAATGGAAGTGTAACTGATGTGATTCTGTAATCTGTATACAGGGTAAAAATGGGAGTTCATGGGCTGGGGATGTGGCTCAAGCGGTAGCGCGCTCGCCTGGCATGCGTGCGGCCCGGGTTCGATCCTCAGCACCACATACCAACAAAGATGTTGTGTCCGCCAAAAACTAAAAAATAAATATTAAAATTCTCTCTCTCTCTCTCTCTCCCTCTCTCTCTCTCACTCTATCTTAAAAAAAAATGGGAGTTCATAACCCACTTGAATCAAAATGTGAAATATGATATGTCAAGAACTATGTAATGTTTTGAACAACCAACAATAAAAAAAAATTGTGGATATATCAAGTTTGTGATGCCTACTACACATCTGCAAGAAAATGTTTAGGTGTAGTTACATATATTAGTCTAAAATTTCAGAGAAAGATTCAATTTGGAGATAGATTGGACCTTGTCAAAACATAGGTGGAGTTTAAAACCATGAGTCAGAATAAATTCAGCTAGAGAGAGAATGTAGGTGGAGAAGAGTGGCATTGAACTTGGAGAAGAGCCATTGGAGCTGGGGCACTCCAACATTTAGAGATCAGAAAGATGAGAAAAATCAGCAGAAGCAATTGACAAAGTCAGTGAGGTGGGAGGAGAACTTGATGTTCCCAAATATCAAGCAAAGAACATGTTTTATGAAGCACAAGTGACCAATTCCATCAAATGCTGCTTACTGGTCAGGTAAAATTAGAACTGAGAATTGTTCATTAGGTTTTACAAACTGGTCATCATGACAAAACTGTTTTGATGGTGTCAGGGACAAAAACCCATTGGGAATTTCTTTTTTTTTTTAAAGGTTTTCATCCAAATTTATTTAAAAGTGAGATGCCTTAAACTTTTTTTTAAGAGAGGAGAGAGAGAGAGAGAGAGAGAGAGAGAGAGAGAGAGAGAGAATGAATTTTAATATTTATTTTTTAGTTTTCAGCGGACACAACATCTTTGTTTGTATGTGGTACTGAGGATCGAACCCCGGGCCGCACACATGCCAGGCGAGCGCGCTACCACTTGAGCTACATCCTCAGCCCCCATTGGGAATTTTGTAGAGACGAAGAATGAGAATTAATGGGCAGAGAAATGGAGGAGAGGAATGTAAGATCCAGGGAAGTCTGCTTTTTTTCCCCCTGTTTCTTTTGAAATGGGAAAAATATAGCAGGTTTATGGGCTAATAGCAAAAGAGACAGTAGAGAGATAAAGAAAAATGGTGATGTAGGAGAGAGAGGGAGGAGAGAGTGGGAGTAGTGATATTCTTGAATATAAATGAAGATGGGATTCAGTAACCAGTGAAAGATGATCCCCAGATAGGAGTCCAGATAATTGATACATTGAAGAGTGAGAGTATAGGGAGGTGGTGCACGTAGACTGGTGGGTTCAGAGTATGCAGTTATCTTGTTATTGAAAGAAGAAATTGGAATTAAAGACACGGGTCAACAGTGAAGATAGAGAAGATTCTGGAAGTTTGTCAAGGAGGAAGGTATTACATGTTTATCTAAAAGAGTGAAAGAAGGAAGAAATTAGGAAAGTATAGTGAATTTTCTAGGCAGCATACAGGACCCAGGTGAAAGATTATTGATCATAAATATAGAGTGAGATCTGTGAGCATTGGTGTGTGTGTGTGTGTGTGTGTGTGTGTGTCCCAAACATAGCGTGCAGGGATGGAGTAAGTAGAGCACTGGATTTACCAAAATTCAGGATTTTTTTTAATATTGAGTGAGAAATATAAATTGAGTGAGAAAATGTGTGTTGGGAAGAAGTTGTGGATGGAGAGCAGGAAGTGGTACACTGAAGGACCTTGATCTCTAAGCACCCCCAGTCTTGCAGGAAAGGAAGAAAGGATTGTAGTGAAGTGAATGACAGTGGGTGCTTTGGGTTGTAAGTGCTTTGCTGAGGGCCAAGGAGTTTTGGAACTAAAGGATTGGAGTCAGTGAGCTAGAAACACAGAAGGAGTATAAGTTTGCGGTGTTGCAAATGAACTCTGCTCCATCCTAGCACACTCTGTGCTCTCTCCCTTGTATATTCAAGTCCAACAGTACAAAAGGGGCTCATGAAAACTTAAGGCTCAGTAAAATATTGCTCCCATGAACTCGAGTGGGGACATGAAAAGTTGTGAATAGAAAATCCTTTCACACATTTTTCTTACAGGGAATAACAATTGAATGTATGTTTTCATTGCTCAGAGGCAAGAAAAGAGCAGTAGCTGTTTATTACAAACTTGTCAGAGCTTAAAATGTTCCAAGAGTCAATATTTAATTAACAAATTGTCATGCTGATTTCACAGATGGCACATGTGAGAGGGTTATGTATGGAATAAAAATTAATCCTTATTTAGGAAAACATGGGGATTTAAAAAAAAATATATGTCCCTTGATAATCAATACTTCAAACTGAGGAAGTGAAAAAGATTAAGGAACACTGAAAATAACTGTGTCAGAATATCTACAGAAACCAGCTTATGAAGAATGCAGAGGACTTTTCTGGCTTAATTTTTGAGGACAGAGGCATATTTTATACATAGTAGCAAAACCAAATAGTTTGAATGAATAAATAAATGATGATTAGTTAGTTACCTCTCCATCATCACATTTGTGTATACCAACTCTTTCCCACTGTGCCCATGTGGATTTAGCAGTGGGTAATTGGAGATGATGGAATGTCAGTTCAGAATGAAGACACCCCTTTGTTCAGGCTCCACAAATCCCCAGCCAGTCGGTTCACTAGACTGATCATCTTTCATGCCCTGGGCCTTTGCAACTGCTACTTTCTTCGGTTTAAACTTGTTGCAACCCTTTCTTGTCCTCCCTCCCACCTCTCACCCATCACCCCCAGCTTGTCCATCTGGAAATTGCTTCTTTCCTTCCAGCAGCAATTCAAGCTTCACTTCCCCTGGGAAACCTTTTCCACTCTGCTTTAATTTACTTTGTCATGCATTTTTGTAACTCCTCAAATTCGCCGGAGTTCTTCTGTCTTCTGTTCCTTGGTCACTTGCTCAGTGAACTGCCCCTGCCTCATCGTTGCCACTACTCCTAATCCTTTATCAGCCTGTCTCAGGTGGAGGTAGCACTCTCGCCTGGCTCAGTCACACCCACCATGACGGCACTGCAAAGTCCTTGGTGCCTGTGACCCCCAAGGTTCAGCTCCCCCAACACGCCTGATGTCAGGGGACACACAGCTGTAGGACGTAGGCTCTGGATTCCCCACTAGGGCCAGATCATACATATGTAAGGGAAGAAATTCCTTCTACAATATGAACTATGACCAATGAAAGATGGTTAATCTCCTATACTTTCCTTCCAGCCCCTTAGAACTGTCCCGAAGCACAGAGATTTCCAAAGGCTGGCAGGGGAGGTCTGGTTTGGCTGAGATATCAGCTGTTGGATTGTCAATGACTTTCATTTTCCCTCCTTCTCTGGTTCTTGATGCCCAGTGTAGTGCTGACACTGGAGCTGTGTGGTCCAGCGTCTGATTACTCTGGAAGTGTCATCCTCTGCAATCTCACAGCAACCTAGATTCTTAATAGCGTGTACTGTGATTGTTTTGTTTTGTTTTTTTTTTTAAGCAAAATTCTTTTTTTTAAAGAGAGAGAGAGAGAGAGAGAGAGAGAGAGAGAGAGAGAGAGAGAGAGAGAGAGAATTTTTTTAATATTTATTTTTTTTTTAAATTTTCGGCGGGCAAAGCATCTTTGTATGTGGTGCTGAGGATCAAACCCGGGCCGCACGCATGCCAGGTGAGCGCGCTACCACTTGAGCCACATCCCCAGCCCCTTTAAGCAAAATTCTTGAGGGCAAAGGCTAACTTTCCTTCAGAGTCTTGTTACTTAGTTCCATGTTTCTAATGTGCTAGGTGACTCTATAAACGGTCCATGAACAACTTTACTATTAAGTTATTTTATAACACATTTATAGCAACAATGACCTTGGACATCTTTTGCTTTAACTCTTGGTACACAGAAGAACAACCTAAGGCCAAGAGAATTAAGGGATTTTCCCAAGGTCACGCAGCTATTGTATAGCCTGACTAGAACGGGCCCATTGGTTTTCTGATCACATAGCAGTATTCTCTTCATTAAAAACTGTCACTTTGATTTATATCAGAGGAAAACAACACCAGGACAAAACTGACAAACCCACAAGAGCCGTTTCTCCAGACCATCTTCAAGCCTTCAGATTTTTCCCAAGTTAACACTAACGACAGGAAACAGTACTGCTTTGGCTCTCTATCAAGTAATCAACTACCTGCTTATCTGCTGCTTTTTTTTTCCCTAAATGCCCCCAGGAGGTGTCTCCTGGGTAATTGAAAACACAGTCTGACCAGTTCCCCACAGGGTATCTGTCACAACATTCTTTTTCTGCTTCAATTTTTAGCATGATGCCCAAAGCCAGGATTTCACAAGCTTCACACCCATGGGCATGGCACACCTGCAGAGCCTTGGGCTCCTACTGCCACACACCCAGCCAGCACTGAGCACCGATGCCCACTTAGGGCCCTACTTTCTTCCCCAGCATTCCTGTAGGCCAGCCAGCTCACTGATCAAGAGCCACTGTTTGGTGTACCTGTACACATAGTAACCTGAGCTGCTGAAGGCGCTGATCTGGAACACAGAGAACAGAGCCCCGCTCCCAGGATCTCTGGAGTGAAGCAGAATTGCTTACTTATTCCTTCTCTAATTACAGCACCAGGTGTCAGATCTGAATAGCAAGAATTGGTGAAAGAACGTGACAATCTGACCCACAGCACCCAGTGTGGCACAGGGGACAAGAGGTGAGGTGGAAGGATGGAGGAATAAGCCACCCCCACTCCCATCACAGCATGCTCTCCAAATACCAACATACAGCCTAATGTCTTAGAGCAAGTGCTGACCCGAGACCTGTTTTTTTTTTTTTTTTTTTTTTTTTTGATCAGTGGGCTAGGAGTGGTTTTATAGTTTTAAAATGGTACAAAAGCAACCAGAACAAAAAAGAATAACATCCGGGGCTGGGGATGTGGCTCAAGCGGTATCGCGCTTGCCTGGCATGCGTGGGACCCGAGTTGGATCCTCAGCACCACATACAAACAAAGATGTTGTGTCTGCCGAGAACTAAAAAATAAATATTAAAAATTCTCTCTCTCTCTCTCTCTCTCTCCCTCTATCACTCTCTCTTTAAAAAAAAAAAAAAGAATAACATCCTACAGAGGCCTATGTGACACTCAAAGCCTAAAGTATTTACAATCTAGCCCTTCACAGAGAGGGTTTGTGTGCCTTTGTCTTAAAAGGAAAACAAAATGCATCTATTAAAAATGTGAAATATGGCATTTATTTATGAAATCATAAAATATAGGGCAATTCCATTTGTCCTGCAATTATATTAAAATCTTGCATCTTCATCATGATGAGCACCAGTGCCTTCCCGTGATCATACATCATTGTCCTATTAGATGGTAGCTCTGCCTCCAACCACCCTGGTCCTATGCTGCCTTTGACCCGGTATTGCAGTGAGATTCCTGCCTCTCACACCTATCCCATTTTCTAACCACATAGAAGCACTTTACATTTGGTCTTCTCTTAGAATGAAGCACAGGTTCACAGACTTGCCTATCAGTAGACTCTTGGGAGTTTGTGGACACCAGTTCTTTGGTTATCCTAAGAGACAAATGGATTTTACGATAAACACGGCTTAGACTCAAATTGAGGCTCTGCCACAAGTAAAAATAGATTTGGTTTTTATTTAATTTTATCTCAATTTAGTTTCACATAAACCAAAAATATAAATATTGACTTCCTCTTTGATGTAAATGTAAAACTTATTAAATTTTCTTGGAAATGGGAGGACGATTATTTTTAGATTGTATTTTTTCTTTGGAATATAAATTCCTGTTCCCTTTTCAGCTGGTTGTTGGCTGGCTCATCATTGGTAGATAAAGGTTACATAGACCAAGAATTATTCCAGAGTGCCGGAAGACCATCATAAACCTTGCCATGTGCTACTTGTCCTTTTATTCCTTTGAGCTTCTCACAACACACCTGATTTTCAATCATAAATTAAAAACAGTAAGATAATAATATCTTCTTTTACCTGAAGAGAAAAGGTACCTTCAACATTGATTTGATCAACTGCTCTTATTATATTGTGCTAGGTTAAAATAAGAATTGTGACACCAATGTCACAAACATGCTTGAGTTTCTCCATGCATTTATTTTCCCTTTTCTTTTTATAAGTAAAATGG
Organism: Spermophilus citellus; assembly: GCF_964194105.1. Lineage (NCBI taxonomy): Eukaryota > Metazoa > Chordata > Mammalia > Rodentia > Sciuridae > Spermophilus > Spermophilus citellus. The sequence continues at coordinate 94,688,686 of NC_138188.1, read as the reverse complement.
GAAGAGGCTTTCCATCAAAAGTGCACTGTATCTCAGTTGTTACACTCTTTGAATGAATATTATTTCACAGTGATCATTGATTCTTAATCACGTTTTAAACCTGTTACTATGTCTTTGGCAAGCATTCCCAGGAACAATGTTATAAATTAAGTTATCTTGAACTGAAAGTAAGTTTGGGACTTTCCAGAGAAGCCCAGAACTTCATAAAGGTTTATTTTACAAAAAGAAGATATTAGGGAGGGGATATGGGGGTAGGAAGGAAAGTAGAATGAATTGGACATTAATACCCTATGTGCATATAGGACTACATGACATGTGTGATTTTACATCATGTACAACCATAAGAATGAGAAGTTATACTCCATTTATGGATGACGTATCAAATGCATTCTACTGTCACATATAACTAATTAGAACAAAATTTTTAAAATAATGTATGAAAAAAGAAGATATTAAACTAATCAGTCTAATTTGCCCTGTCAAGTTCTGTAGGAATATTGTCAAATAATATAGTAATTTTAAATCTTTTATAAGTTATATTGGCATAGACATAGGGATAATGTGAATCTTTTTTAGAGTAAATGAAACTTATAAATAATCTGATGACCCTGGTATGATGTTATTAGTTGATTCTAGTTAATTTAAAATGCAAGGAAAATAACTGGATTTTTTTGTCAATTACTTAAATTTTATCAGATTTTTGATAATATATTTCCTAAGTCATTCTTTCCATAAACAGTTATTATCTTTTTTTTATTGGTTGTTCAAAACATTACAAAGCTCATGACATATCATCTTTCATACATTTGATTCAAGTGAGTTATGAACTCCCATTTTTACCCCAAATACAAATTGCAGAATCACATCAGTTACACATTCACATTTTTACATAATGCCATATTAGTGACTGTTGTATTCTGCTGCCTTTCCTATTCCCTACTATCCCCCCTCCCCTCCCCTCCAATCTTCCCTCTCTACATCATCTGTTATTGTTCAGTTCTCTCCCTTGTTTTTTCCCCAATTTCTCCTCACAACCTCTTATATGTGATTTCATATAACGTTGAGGGTTTCCTTCTGTTTCCATGCTATTTCCCTTCTCTCTCCTTTTCCCTCCCACCACTCATCTCTGTTTAATGTTAATCTTTTCCTCATGCTCTTCCTCCCTGCTCAGTTCTTAGTTGCTCTCCTTAAATCAAAGAAGACATTTAGCATTTGTTTTTTAAGAATTGACTAGCTTCACTTAGCATAATCTGCTCTAATGCCATCCATTTCCCTGCAAATTCCTTGATTTTGTCATTTTTATTGCTGCATAGTACTCCATTGTGTATAAATGCCACATTTTTTTAATCCATTCATCTATTGAAGGGCATCTGGGTTGGTTCCACAGTCTAGCTATTGTGAATTGTGCTGCTATGATCATTGATGTGGCAGTATCCCTATAGTACGCTCTTTTAAGGTCCTCAGGGAATAGTCTGAGAAGAGTGATAACTGGGTCAAATGGTGGTTCCATTCCCAGCTTTCCCAGGAATCTCCATACTGCTTTCCATATTGGCCACACCAATTTGCAGTCCCACCAGCAATGTACAAGTGTACCCTTTTCCCCTCATCCTCGCCAGCACTTGTTGTTGTTTGACTTCATAATGGCTGCCAATCTTACTGGAGTGAGATGGTATCTTAGGGTGGTTTTGATTTGCATTTCTCTGACTGCTAGAGATGATGAGCATTTTTTCATGTGCTTGTTGATTGATTGTATGTCCTCCTCTGAGAAGTGTCTGTTCAGGTCCTTGGCCCATTTGTTGATTGAGTTATTTGTTATCTTAATGTTTAATTTTTTGAGTTCTTTGTATATTCTGGAAATTAGGGCTCTATCTGAAGTGTGAGGAGTAAAGATTTGTTCCCAGGATGTTGGCTCCCTATTTACTTATTGTTTCTCTTGCTGAGAAAAACTTTTTAGTTTGAGTAAGTCCCATTTGTTGATTCTTGTTATTAACTCTTGTGCTATGGGTGTCCTATTAAGGAATTTGGAGCCTGACCCCACAATATGTAGATCGGAGCCAACTTTTTCTTCTATCAGGCACAGCGTCTCTGATTTGATATCAAGCTCTTTGATCCATTTTGAGTTAAACAGTTATTATCTTGATTTTTCTCTAGAAGCATTGCAACTAGACTCATGAAAATGACTCTTTACATGTACTCTTAAATACAGGTTTCTGACAATTTTAAGACCAATACACTGAATAAAAGTTTCTATAACTTGAATAAAGAAACTGCTGAGTTACTGAAATGCTTTTTTAAATTAATTAATTTTTGTTTATTTTTTTACACAAATGGAGCACAACTTTTCATTTTCTCTGGTTGTACATAATGTAGAGTCACACCATTTGTGCAATCATACCCATACATAGGGGTAATGTCCATCTCATTCCACCATCTTTCTCCGACATATACCACCTTCTCTCCCTTCCCTCTCCTCTGCTCAATTCAAAGTTCCTCCATTCTTCCCTATTTCCCCCCTCCTCCCATTATGGATCAGCATCCACTTATCAGAGAGAACAGTCAGCCTTTGGTTTTTTTTAGGATTGGCTAACTTCACTTAGCATGATATTCTCCAACTCCGTCCATTTACCACAAATACCATGATTTCATCCTTCTTTAAGGCTGAGTGATATTCCATTGAATATATATATACCACATTTTCTTTATCTCTTCATCTATTGAAGGGCATCTAGGCTGTTTCCATGGTTTAGCTATCGTGAATTGAGCTGCTATAAGCATTGAGGTGGCTGCATCACTGTAGAATGCTGATTTTAAGTCCTTTGGGTAGAGACTGAGGGGTGGGATAGCTGGGTCAAATGTGGTTCCATTCCAAGTTTTCTAAGGAATATCCATACTAATTTCTAAAGAGGTTGCACCATTTTGCAATCCCACCAGCAATGAATTAGTGTACCTTTTCTCCCAGATACTCACAGCACTTATTGTTGCTTGAATTCTTGATAATTGCCATTCTGACTGGAGTGAGATGAAATCTTAGAGTGGTTTTGATTTGCATTTCTCTAATTGCTGGAGACGTTGAACATGTTTTCATAATTTTCTACTGAAATTTTAAAAAAAAGAAGCCAATTCCTGTTTTAGTCAGCTTTTTCATTGCAGTGACTAAACGACCCGACAAGAGCAGTCTTAGAGGAGGAAAAGTTTATTTGGGGGCTCACGGTTTCAGAGGTCTCAATCCCTAGTCAGTCAGTTCCATTCCTTAGGGCTTGATGTGTGTCACAGCATGGCAGAGGAGTGTGGTGGAGGGAAGTGCTCAGATGATTCTCAGGAAGCAGAAAGAGAGACCCCCCTCACCAGGTACAAAACATGTACCCCCAATGACCCACCACCTCCTCCAGCCATACCCTACCCACCTTCAGTCACCACCCAGTTAATCCTATCAGGGATTAATTCGCTGACTGGATTAAAACTCTCTTGCCCAAACATTTCACCTCTGAATGTTCTTGTATTGTCTCTCACATGAGCTTTTTGGGGACAACTAATATCTAAACCAAAACAACTCCTATCGCCTCTGTGCCAGGGTCCTAAATTAGCCGATTTCCTCTCTCAGCCTCAGTTTCTTGTAAAGCACAGCATCCATTTGTCATTTTTTCCGTTTCACAGGCATGTTGAAAAGAGAATGAGATAACGTTCACATAGTGCTTTACATTTCTCCAGTGAAAGATTCTCTGTGTCACTGAAAGACAATTTTCTAGAAGAGCATAAGGATTGACCTGAGTGACACAGAAACTGTCCCTGGGAATTCAGACTGGGAAGATGAATCTGCCTAGATGGTGGATGACCACAAGCAATCTAAAGCCTTGTGTTATTTGCTTCTTGGTTCTTTAATCATGAACTTATTTTAAATCCTAGGTGAGAGAAGAGATTTGATTTGACAACCCTTGGCTACCACAAATTTGGAATATACATATCTGGCAACAACATTACCCATTATCTTCCTTCCAGGTCTCCAGAGAAGTGCTTTGAACTCTTTTCCATCCTGACTGTTGAGAAGTTACTCTTATTTAGGTACACTAGGACCTAAGCACATCAGACAGGAAGAGTCAGATCAATACGGTGTTTTCAGAAACAAGCAAACTATGGTCGGAGTTCAGGACTCTCTGGATCACCTAAAGTTCACAATCATGTGGAAAGTATTCCAGCTGATGCCCAGGGCCTGCTGAGTTCTTGCTGCTCTCTGATGTGCTGGTGCAGGCCTCCCTCCAACTGAGTTGTGTGATTATCAAGATTCTGAAGTGTTTACCATCAAAGTGGATTAGGGTAGTTGTACTTGTTTTTGCAATGATCTATCTAAATCAAATTTTGCCAGAATTTATTCTAACAAGCATAAAATTGTCCTTGCTAATACAAAGCTATCAATATCCAGAAAAGGAATATAAAAATGAATAAAAAAAATTATTATTGAACTAGACAAGATATTATTGAACTGGGCAAAGTAGCTGTAAAAGATTGGGGTGAAGTAACAAAAATCTGGGAGATTTTTGCATTCAAATCGTTGAGAAACTTTCAAGTTCTAGACCCATTAATCAAAACCTAAGTGGAAGTTATAAAGATGAATTGTCCACATATTCTAAGAAAGAGTAATTATGTAGAATTCCAATCAATATGACCAAAACTGAAGGAATAGGAAAATATATAAATTACGATATGTAGACAAAATAACATGGTTATATTTAGAAAACATGATACTAAATGAGGAAAATAAGAAATTAAATAATAACTCTAATGCCACATGTATGCTTAAGTTCATATACATGAAACAAAAACACACATTTTTAAGAACTAAAAAAAAAAGTGTATAAATTACAAAATTGTTGCCTTTGGCCCAGGGAATAGTTACCATTTTGGTCTTCTCTAACTTATGCAGTCAGGCCCTCCCCCATCATTGTCATGGAAGCTAAGGAGTTTACTTAATAGGGAATAGGGGTAGACGACCAATGACTGAGGTGGGTAAACACTATCTTCTGAACAGCGAATGGATACATGCCTGTAGTCCCAGCGACGAGGGGGGCTGAAGCAGGAGGATATCAGGTTCTAGGTCAGTCTCAGAGACTGAGCAATGTATGAGACCCTGTCTCAAAAAATAGATATATTAAAAAAGGCTGGGGATGTAGCTCAGTGAGAGAGCACTTGCCTAGCATGTGCAAGAACCTGGGTTCAATATCCAGTATCACAGGAGGAGCAAAAGTTGAGTAGAGAAACTAGTGCATGTTGAATGGTATGATCCTTCAACTTACCACTTGCACCTAGAACTCTATCAATTAGGTCTATACTCCAGCCTCCTCTTCACATAAGACATTTAAGAATCTGACAAGCCAAGAGACAATATCTCCATATAGTGATAACTGGGGATCGCTCAATGAAGTGGCCAGTCACCTACACCCTATCACTGTTGGTGGGAGAAGTTTCTAGAAACACAGAGCTTTTAATCAGCTTCCCAGAAGCTCACTAGTGTGTGAATGAGCAGTCAGGAATCACCAGAAGCAAGCTATGAATTTTCACTTTTTTTTTTCAATGCTGAGGATGGAACACAAGGCCAAGTGCTCTACCACTGAGTTATATGGCAAGACATGAGTTTGGAGCAGCAATTTTGCATTATAAAAATAGATTCTGGATGATTTGCTATCTGAATAATCCATGCCTATCCTTTTCCACTCATCTAAGATATTTCCTGTGATTCTTAGCTGAACAAGAACCTAAGCAATCTTTTCCACATTCCCTTATATTACAGAGTCCCTACCGTTCTGTTGGCTAAAAAGTTCTCAAGTGTTTTCTGAAAGAGAGAGTCCAGAATTTAAACATATAGGTAAAACTTCTAAGTAAAATGGATTTTTTCGATTTCAGTTCTGCAGCCCAGTACACTGTTATTAACTGGAACAATGTAGTTCTTCCAATTGCCTGAAGGGAAAGGAAAGATAGTTGTGTTTGGTTCAAATATCCTGACTGTGATCTAGGCAAGAGTATTGTTGTCTGCTGTTCAGAGTGTGCATGATCCGTGTGTGCATAAGCATGTGTGTGTACCTGTGACTGTGTGCACACACACTGTGCTCCACTACAAATCAGCAAACTTGTCAAGCTTTCTGTAAGGACACACACCAGCTGCTGAGGCACTTTTATATTTTTTTCCCAGAAAAATCAGGAGTTTGGCATCATTGGAACCTCAAAGGAGGTGTCTTGCATGCTGAACTCACAGCCATTCATGTGACTATATAGCAGGAGCCTACCAGTTTTATGATTTTCAGACATTTTGGTTGATGAATTTAAGCCTGGATACAATCTCTAGAAAGCATCTCTAGCTTGACTACAGAAGAAAAAGAGAGAGGTTTAGAGACTGACTTTTTTTTTTGGTAGCTCCAGCTTCCCCCATCAATCTTCCTTTGTGCTCCTGATGCCCTGGGTCATTGTTATCATTGAGAGTATAAGCTAGAGGCACCCCTGCAGAATGATCCGAATGATTGAATTGTCAACTTTCCCTCTCAGCCTCCCATGGAAAGCACAAAGACAAATGTTCCTGCCAGAGACTATGACAAAGGTACTCCTAAGTTTCTCAGGAAGTGTATTATCCATGTCTTTTATTTTCCATACTCTGATGCTTTGACATCTGGAACTTTGGCTGACCCTAAAGGGACTGCCCCTCCCATGGTTACTCACTCAATTCCTAGGGAGAGTAAATCACTTGGCCTAAGTATTCCTTCCAAATGCAAACCCACCAACCCAGAGCTGACACTTCTACCTTCTTTATTAGACTCTCATACTCTCATCCACTTGTCTTGGGACTACATTACCCTGGATTCAGGTACCGTACAAGTAGGATATCCCCTATGCTCCAGAGTCCACCCAAATTAATTAAACTAGCTGATCCTCAGCATGCTTACTCTGCCTTGCCTGTTTTTTTTTTCCCCATAGAAACCATAATAAAGGCTCTTTACTATGAGTTTTCCCTCTTTCTCTGCCTCCTGACTGATTATGGTACTTCCTTATATTCATACCTCCATAACATGACATGACACCTCCTCTTGGGAATTATGATTTTACAAACATAACTTTTAGAGTCAATCATCTTTGATGTGTTTGTCTCAGCACACCTAAATAATAAAACCAATCAAAATAGTGCAAGCATGTTATGCCAACTGGCAAATCAGGAGGTGGGGATATCATGAGTGAATACAATCAACATGAACAAAAAGATAAGAAAGAGACTTCCAGAGAGGAAAAAAGTTGTGAGCCAGGTTACTGGCAAAATTAACTGCCAAGGTTATTATGCAACACAGGCAGATCAATATTGTTGAAGCAGAGGCACCAAAGGGAGACGATTGCAAATGAGGATGAAAGTTTGATTACAAATTCTGGACTAATACATTTGGACATTGAATGATTCATTTGAGCAAGAGAGAGTTATCATTAAAGCAATGTTCCCAAATGAATTTTAATATTAGATAGGATGTTTTGGAGGAAGAAGGAATTAGATTGAGCTGCCTGGTGAGGCAGGAAATTCTGGGACTGCATGTACAGTATAGTCAGGGTTGTCACTTGGTTGGCAGTGGGGTATTGCAGGTAAGCAAATCACTTGGGAGATCTTGATAAAATGTAGAGTCTGATTCTGCAGGTTCAAGATGAGGCCCCATGTTCTACATTTTGAACAAACTGATGATCTGGGTCCCCAACCACACCATCAGTTGCATGGAAATAGATGACCTCTAAATTTACTTACAACCTGTGGTTCCTTGATTTTATTACCTATCATGCTGAGAAAACAGGCTGAACATTTGCATCCAATATCAGCTTGAGCTGTTCTGCTTGCCCTTATTTGTGAAATTGTGAATTCCAGAATGACAAACCAAACCATGCAAAAAGGATTATTCACAGCCTCTTGCCTTGCTTTCACCTCACCACTGAATTAATGGGGGCAGGAAATAAATGAGCATGAGATTCTGAAAAGATTGGAGCTAGATTTGAAGTTTAGAGAGGAAAAAATTGGAATATTCAAAACAAAAGATATAAGGGGAAGAATTGTGGGGCTTAATCATAAAAATGACCAATGCATTTGATTTAAGAATACAGTTAAACCTTTTCATTGAATATATATATAGTTTAATCTCATCACATTATCTTATTGCTATGAAGCTGCACATGAACTAAATAGTTTCTTTAAAAATTTTTTATTTGTTTTAATTAGTTATACATGACAGTAGAATGCATTTATGCACTTCATATCATACTTAGATGGGATATAATTTCTTATTTTTCTGAGTGCACTTTGCAGAATCATATTGGTCATGCAGTCATTCATATATATATATATATATATATATATATATATATATATACACACACAGTAATAATGTCTGTGTTTCATTCTACTATCTTTTCTATCCCTCCATCCCCTCCCCTCACCTCCCATCACTTTCCTTTATCTAATCTAAGGTAATGCTATTCTTCCCTAGTGCCCCCTGCCTTATTGTGAATTAGCATCCACATATTAGAGAAAACATTCAGCCTTTGGTTTTGTGGAATTGGCTTATTTTGCTTAGCATGATATTCTCTAACTCAATGGTACAGAAGAGAGGACACAGAGACAAACCCATATAAATATGGTTATGTCATACTAGACAAAGGTACCAAAAACATTCACTGGAGAAAAGACAGTCTATTCAATAAATGATGCTGGAAAAACTGGAAATCCATATGTAGTAAAGTGAAACTAAACCTCTATCTCTCACTCTGCACAAAAATCAACTCAAAGTGGATCAAAGACTTAGGCACTAGAACAGAGACCCTGAGTCTAATAAAAGAAAAAATAGGCCCAAATCTTGACCACATCAGCCTAGGATCTGACTTCCTTAACAAGACTCCTAAAGCTCAAGAAATATAATCAAGAATTAATAACTGGGATGGATTCAAATTAAAAAGCTTTTTCTCAGCAAAAGAAGCAATTAATAAAGTGAGAAGAGAGCCTACAGATTGGGAGAAAGTCTTTAGCACATCTACCTCCGATATAACATTAATCTCTAGGATATATAAAGAACTAACTAGTTTCTTAATTTCCTAATTGCTCTTGTTAGACCTTAAAGATATGGTAAAACAGAAAATGCTTCATTAGAAGCATGTTAAAAATATTTAAGAGTCATAAACTTTCATTTTAAGTTTTCTAATTATAAGCACACATTTTGTGTGCTTTTAATTCTTTGACATGATTACTTAAAAATTAGTTAAAATTATTTTTTTAATTTTCATTTTAACCTGTTATTAAAGTACTTACACATCATTTTATCTTTTGGCAAGGTATAAAGTTGATCTTTCAGAGAAATTGAGAATGAAAGCTGATAGTGAACAAAATAATTCATGTGTATGGTACTGGGGAATGAACCCAGGGATACTCTACCATTGAACTATATCTCCAGTACTTTCTGTGTTTTTGTTTGTTTGTTTTTAATATTGAGACAAGATCTCACTAAATTTCCCAGGTAAGCTGGCCTTGAACTTGCAACCCTTCTGTCTCTGTCCCCTTGAGTTGCTGGGATTATAGCCTGTGCCTTTGTACCTGGCCAGAATTACTCTTAATATGAAAAATTAGAAAAGGGTGAATATAAAATAAAACATGATGAAGCTGACTTGTTTCAAAATCAAATGACATTAATTTTTAAGAATAAGAACAGGTTCTATGATTTATGTTTATAGAAAGCATATTTCTTCTAGGATAATGGAGTTTAAAAAATGGAAATTATTCTTTGGAATCACGAATCTTACTACCTTCATTTTACAAATGGGTAAACCAAGGCTCAGAGAAGTTAAGCAGCTTGCTCAGGACCATTTGGTATATTAATGTCATGGTTACTAATATACTACATACTTTCTCTAGGTTCTAAGCTCTTTCAACAACAGCATATTAATATATTTTGGATAATATAATGTAGTAATGGCATCATTACTAAGGTTAAATATTGTCTATCAGAATCATTTAGAAGAGAGATATGAGTGATATGCTGTTTTTTTTAAAAAAAATCTTTATCTTTTTAGTTGTAGATGGACAGTACATTTATTTATCTTTTATGTGATGCTGAGGCTCTAACCCAGTGCCTCACACATGCTAGGCGAGTGCTCTACCACTGAGCCAGAGTACCAGTCCCTGAGTGATATGCTTTTTAACCAATAATATTCCCAAACCTTAGGTTCTTCTTCCTGGGAGCAGACCCAATACAACACCAGAGAACAATCAAATGTTTATTCAATGTCTGGTAAAGGGGGAAATGAGAGTCTCCATTCTCAAATTGTGTCCTCCTCTGAGCACACACACACACACACACACACACACACACACACACAAAGTATGTTTATAGATTTATGGAGAGACCAGTGGGCAGAATAGTCATGATTTCTCCAAGAAGGTGCCACTTTGTCTCTAAGAAACTAATTCCCTCTCACCTACAAATTCACCACATTTGGTCATTCCCAGGGTTGCCATAGAAATTGTAAACTGGTATGGCACTAGAGAGTGGGAGATTTACAGAAATGCACTACAAGAAGGTGGAAATGAAACTAGAGGGCAAATGCCATCAAGATGGTGCTCAAAACGTCTTTAAACCTGTCTGACCCTGCTGAGTCTAATATCCTATTTTGCAGACTCCCTTGGTCGTACATTTTACTTTCTATAGAATTAATTTGTCTCACATCTCTGGCAGAGATCAGGATAACCCTGGAAACTAAGGATATTGACTAGTTAGGAGTATTGGGCAGCACAATTGGATGAGAGGATAAAGGAGATACAGGAAAACAAAGCAGGTTTTTGAACTTGATGTCATCAAAGTCAGTGGGCCAAAACCAATGGTGTACTAGGAACCAACTAAAAGAAGTCAATTATGTGCTTCTTGCCCCAGCTTGCAGTTTGGAAACATCACCTTAATAGCTTGAGACTGGCCATGGTCAAAATATTTACTCCCTGGGAAATCAGCAAATCGCTACAAACTAGGGATTTTTTTTTTCTTACTCACTCTTCCTAGAGAACCAATTTGCCAGTATACCCAGATATAATGAAATTCTATTTTCCTTTGGTAGCTGAAGTAGACCATGCAGGAGGAAGGGGAAATTGAGAGAGGGCGGGGAGATGGGACTCTCTACCACCCAGTCTAACAACAGACTTTCTGTGCTCCCTCTTAGTGTTCACAGATTGGTCAGGAGAACATGCTTCTAGACCTCTGGAATTATAGAAATCAAGATTTAAGGGCAGGCTCTGCCTATGTTGAATTGTACAGTCTTGAGTGAAGGACACATGGTTTCTGAACTTGTTTTTTCACCTGCAAATGAGAAAAAAAAATCTTCCTCATGGGAGTGCTGTGAGGATGAAATGAGTCTCTAAACACAGGCATAGTCCAGTTTCTTACATTCAGAGACAAGTGTTAAAAAGATGTTACTTCCTTTTCCTTAGTACAGTGACCACGTAACTTATCAAAACAAATGGAATGCTGTTGAGAACAGAGGGAGGCCTGGTTAACAATTACACCTGGACAATGGATACATTGGATCATCCTGCAGGTTGCATGATCACTTTTTCTCTGGGTAACATTTTCTGGAATGTGGATTGATGCTGGCACTGCTATAGTTTGGTAAAGTCAGAGTAGTGCTTTTTCCCCCTTTTTTCTTTCCTTATTAGAAATAGACTTTAAAAATAGACTTTATTAAAAATAAACTTCTTTTTTCTTCCTTCTATTAAGAATAAACTTTCATTTTTAGAAGTTTCATATTTACAGAGAGTTTGCAGAGAATTCCATATGCCATCATCTCTACATATATGATTTTCCCTATTAACATCTTTCTTTGGAAAATTCATATGAAAAAAATAAGAGACCTAGAATAGCTAAAGCAATCCTTAGCAGGAAGAGTGAAGCAGGTGGAATCACTAGACCAGACCTTAAACTATACTACAGAGCAATAGTAACAAAAACAGCATGGTATTAGCACCAAAATAGACTGGTAGACCAATGGTACAGAATAAAGGACACAGAGACTAACCCACATAATTATGGTTTTCTTATATTAGACAAAGACTCCAAAAACATACAATGGAGAAAAGATAGTCTCTTCAACAAATGGTTCTGGAAAAATTGGAAATCCATAGGCAACAAAATGAAATTAAGCCCCTATTTCTCACCATGCACAAAACTCAACTCAAAGTGGATCAAGGACCTAGGAATTAAACCAAAGACTCTGCACCTATTAGAAGAAAAAGTAGGCCCTAATCTCCATCATGTGGGATTAGGCCCTGACTTCCTTAATAAGACTCCTGTGGCACAAGAATTAAAACTAAGAATCAATAAATGTGATGGATCCAAATTAAAAAGCTTCTCAGCAAAAGAAACAATCAGTGAGGTGAATAGAGAGTCTACAGAATAGGAGCATATATTTACCCCTTACACATCAGATAGAGCACTAGTCTCTGGGGTATATAAAGAACTCAAAAACCTAAGCACCAAAAAAAAAAATAAATAAATAACCCAATCAATAAATGGGCCAAGGAACTGAACAGACACTTCTCAGAAGAAGATGTACAATCAATCAACAAATATATAAAAAATGTTCAACATCTCTAGCAATTAGAGAAATGCAAATCAAAACTACCCTAAGATTTTACTTCATTCCACTCAGAAAGGAAGCTATTAAGAATACAAACAACAATAAGGGTTAGTGAGGATGTGGGGGAAAAAGGCACACTCATTGCAGATACATTGCAGACAGGACTGCAAATTGGTGCAGCCAATTTGGAAAGCAGTATGGAGAATCCTTAGAAAACTGGGAATGGAACCACCATTTGACCCAGCTATCCCACTCTTTGGTCTACACCCAAAGAACTTAAAAACAGCATACTCCAGGGACACAGCCACATCAATGTTTATAGCAGCACAGTTCACAATATCTAAAATTTGGAACCAATCTGGATGCCCTTCAGAAGATGAATGGATAAAGAAAATGTGGTATATATACACAACGAAATATTTCTCAGCAATAAAAGACAATAAAATCATGGCATTTGCAGGTAAGTGGATGAAGTTGGAGAATATAATGCTAAGTGAAGCTAGCCAATCCCAAAAAACCAAATGTCAGATGTTTTCTCTGATATAAGGAGGCTGATTCATAATGGGGTTGGGAGGGGGATCATGGGAGGATTAGAGGTACTCTAATTAGGGCAAAGGGGTGCATGGGGGTGGAAAAGATGGTGGAATGAGAAGGACATCATTACCCTAAGTACATGTAGGAAGATATGAATGGTGTGAATATACTTTGTATACAACCAGAGACATGAAAAATTGTGCTATATATGTGTAATATGAATTGTAATGTATTCTGCTGTCATATACAACAAATTGGGATTAAAAAATAAATTAATTAAAAATTTTGCTTTGAGGTCATATATGTACATAGTTTACACTAAGTTCACTCTGTGTTGTACAGTTCTATTACAATATCATTTTATACCTTTTAAAAATCCACCTGTGCCCCACTTCTTTTTTTTCCTGCCTCCAAACCTCTGACAACCACTAATCTTTTATTCTCTTTATAATTATGTCTTTTCTACACTATAATGTACTTGGAATCATCAGTATGTAGTCTTTCCTGACTGACTTAACTTAGCAATATGGGTTTAAAATTCCTCCATGTTTATTTTTAATTTGTGGCTTGATAGTTTATTTCTTTTTATTGCTGAATAATGTCCCACTGTATCAATATGACACAGTTTGTTTGTTCTATTCACTCATTGAAACACATCTTGATTGCTTCCAGATGGGACAGTTATGAATACTGTTAGTATAAACATTCAAATGGAAGTAGATGTAAGTTTTCAGCTTAATTATTAAATTCCTAAGAGCACGACTGCTATATTTTATGATAAGACTGTGTTTAAGATTCGTAAGAAACTGCCATGTTGTCCTCCAAAGTAGCTGTGCCATTTTGTAGTCGTACTAGCAATGAACAGGAGTTCCTGCTACTTTACTTCTGTCAGCATTTGATAGTGGCAGTTTTTAAAATTCCTCCTGTTTCTTTAAGATTGTCTATAATTTACGTAGGCCTCACCATCTAAGTAGATTTCCTTAATGCTTTAAATCACTTTGTGCTTGTATCAAAGTAGTTGAACTTCTTCACCAAGGTGGATCCCCCAATCATGGTTAATTAAAGAGACAGTCTTAGGCAATAATAATAAGTTAGACTATTGTGATTACTTTTGGTCAGATATAGGATTATATAAGGCAGTGTTTTCTTTTTTTATTAAATTATTCATTTATTCTAATTTGTTGTACATGATGGCAGAATGCAATTCATTTCATATTACACATATAGAGCACAATTTTTCTAATTGCTTTTATTTTTTAAATACATACAGTGGAATGCATCACAATTCTTATTACACATATAGAACACAATTTTTCATATTTCTGTTTGTATATAAAGTATGTTCACACCAATTCATGTCTTCATACATATACTTTGAATAATGATGTCCGTCACATTCCACCATCCTTGCTAACCCCCTGCCCTCTCCCTTTCCCTCCCACTCTTCTGCCCTATCTAGAGTTTGTCTATTCCTCCTATGCTCCCTCTCCCTACCCCACTGTGAGTCAGTCACCTTATATCAGAGGAAACATTTGCCATTTGTTTTTTGGGGATTGTAGAGCACAATTTTTCAAGTCACTGATTGCACACAAAGTGATTGGCTTGCTTCTCTTAGCATTATATTCTCTAACTTCATCCATTTTCCTGCAAATGCCATGATTTTATTCTCTTTTAATGCTGAGTAATGTCCCATTATGTATATAAACCAAAGTTTCCATATCCATTCATCTACTGAAGGGCATCTAGGTTGGTTCCATAATTTAGCTATTGCGAATTGTGCTGCTATAAACATTGATATGGCTGTGTCCCTGTAGTATACTGTTTTTAAGTTCTTTGACTATAAACAGAGGAGTGGGATAGCTGGGTCAAATGGTGGTTCCATTCCCAGTTTTCCAAGGAATCTCCATACTGCTTTCCTAATTGGCTGTATCAATTTGCAGTCCTGTCTGCAATATATGAGTGTGCCTTTTCCCCCACATCCTCACTAACACTTATTGTTGTTTGTATTCTTAATAGCTGCCATTCTGAGTGGAGTGAGATGAAATCTTTGGGTAGTTTTGATTTGCATTTCTCTAATTGCTAGAGATGTTGAACATTTTTTCATGCTTGTTGATTGATTGTATATCCTCTGAACAGAAGTGTCTGTTTAGTTCCTTGGCCCATTTATTGATTTTTTTTTTGGTGTTAAGTTTTTCTACAAACTATTATTATTATTGCTATAATGGTACAGAGGAGTTAATCAGGGATATTCAACTGCTGAGTTACACCGTCAGCTCTTTTATTAAAAAAATTTTCAGTTTAAAATAAGGTCTCACTATGTTGCTGAGACTGGCCTTGAACTTGTCATGCTCCTGCCTCAGCCTCTTAGGTCACTAGGGTTACAGGTGCATCTTATCGTGCCCAGCCCTTAAACTATTATTTTGAAATAAATTTCTTTTTTTTTTAAAGAGAGAGTGAGAGAGGAGAGAGAGAGAGAGAGAGAGAGAGAGAATTTCCAATATTTATTTATTTTTTTTAGTTCTCGGCGGACACAACATCTTTGTTGGTATGTGGTGCTGAGGATCGAACCCGGGCCGCACGCATGCCAGGCGAGCACGCTACCGCTTGAGCCACATCCCCAGCCCTGAAGTAAATTTCTTTTAAACTGAAAAGTAAAACAATTTGTAAATATTAACATTTATATTTTCATGTATTTCATTACATTTTTCAAAATGTGTCACTATATAAATGAGAGAAAAAGAGAAAGAGAAGCATGTAGCAATTTATCAAATACCAAGGCTTTGTTTGTTCATTGGTGTCTTATTTGTTTTGTTTTTGCCAGAATCACACTAGCTAATTGCCTTTTTCATATAAAAATCTTTAATTAGGAAATGAATTCATAACTTCCCTAATTTAACACCTGTGTTTGTGCATTTAGTGTTCTGAACAGGATTTGGGAAAAAGTGAGAATGAAGCATGAAATTACATGTTTAAAGTGAGCCTGGCACTGTGGTGCACACCTGTAATCCCAGCAGCTCAGGAGGATGAGGCCGGAGGATCATGAGTTCAAAGCCAGCCTCAGCAATGGCAAGCCACTGAGCAACTCCCCTATCTCTAAATAAAATACAAAATAGGACTGGGGATGTGGCTTGTGCTGAATGGCCCTGAGTTCAATCCCTGGTTCTCCCCCACCCCCAAAATGCTTAAAACCAAACACATCACCTTTCAACTTCACGGACCTGTCACCTTTTCCTGCTGTCATCCCTCTTTTCTGTTTTTAAGTCCCTCTTTATCCATGTCACCCATACTTGAAATTTTAATATCATCTTTGACTCTCTTTCTCTTCCTTATTGCTTAGGTATAATCTATAATCAAATGGAAAGGCTTTTTGTTTTGTTTATACAATTATGCATTTAGATCAAGTGAGAAAAAGATGTCTCAAATATCCCCAAATGTAACTTTTGTGTCACATTTCCAGCCTGGTACTTATAAAATTGAATAGTTCAGTTTTTTTTTATTAGCCTGGTGGACTTTATAAAATGTGTTCTCCTTAAGATTTGAAAATTATATTACAAAGCACCTCATATGGTTCTTGTGATATTGTGAAATATGTATTTGGTTTTGCCTTCTTTTCTGACATCTAACTCCTAAAATATTTGGAATGTCCAAAGTAGTAATTGTCTTTTATGCTAATGTTGGCTGAAGGGTGTCAGCAACTCCTTAAATTCAAACTAGGGCTGGACCCCTCATCACCACAAAGACTAAGGCAGAATTAGAGAGTTGGGATTCCTAGCCCCACTTCTCAAACTCTAGGAATGGGAGGAGTGTTAAAGTCTAAGTCAATCACCAGTGGTCAGTGACGTAATCAATCATTCCTATGTCATGAAGCTTCCATAAAAATAAAAAAAGGACAGAATACAAAGAGCATTCTGGAGAGGTTCCTGAATCACTATGCACTCTGAGAGGGCAGGGAAGCTGCTCAGCTCTTCCACATAACCTCACCCTGTGTGTCTCTTCATGGGCATCCTTTATAATAGCTTTGATAATAACCGCTAGGCAAATCAGGTGTGGTGGCATAGTTCTATAACTCCAGCAACTAGGGAAGCTAAGGCAGGAGAATCGCAAATTTGAGGCCAGACTCAACAACTTAGACCTTTAAAATTAAAAAAAAAAAAAGGATTGGGGATGTAACTCAGTGGTAGAGTGTCCTGGGTTCAATCACCAGTACTGCAAGGGAGGTGGGAAAACGAAGCTTAAGTAAGTGGCATAAGGAACTGTCTCTCCGAGTTCTGTGGGTTGTTCCAGCAAAGTGGCCGAACCAGAGAAGAAGGGCTCATGGGAACCTCGACCTATTGCTGGTCGTCTGTTTGCTCAGAAGCACAATTAAAATAAACTGAAGTGTGTGACTGGCATTGGAAACTGCGGGCAGTCTTGAGAGACAGTGCTTGAGCACTCAGGAGCACCAGCATATTGTCATTCCATGATGACCTTGCTTGCCCTTGTACATGCTGGAAAGTACACCCTCTGAGTTTCACCCAACCATCTCAATTTTTGCATCATGTCCTCTTGGAAGCTTATACTAGTCACCAAAACTGACTTTATTTATTTAACAGGAGTTTATTGAGTGCCTATTACATGCCAAGTGTTGCTCCAGGAGCTAGGGATGCTGATGTGATCAAGGTAGGTCAAGTTCTTACTCTCAAGATTACAGAACAGCGCAGGGTAAACAGGGCACTATGGTTTTAGTGTCCCCAAATGGTTGATGTTTTGGGAATTTGGTCCCCAGTGTGGCAATGAGGGAGCTGATGGAACATTTAAATGATGAGGCCAACTGGGAGGTCTTTGGCTTATGGCGGGTGCTGCCTTTGGAAAGAAACACTGGTGTTCTGGAGTAAGTTCTTACGGGAGTGAGTTGCAAAGGCCTGAGTCTGACCCCTGAGTTGCTCTCTGGCTTCCTGTTCTCAGATTTGATTCTTCATCCTTCATGTGTTCCTGCCACAATGTGATGTTGTCTGACATGAGATTTTCCACCAGAGATCAAACCAATGCCCTGTCCAAGCACTTGATCTTGGACTTTGAAACTCTGCACAGAGAGCTAAGAAAATTGCTTTTCTTTACAAAGTTAGCCTCCCCAGGTATTTTGTTCTGGGAAAAAAATCATGACTAATACAGGGGTCTTTTCATATACAATGCATAATAATAATTATTAAATGATGAGCAAATAAGGTAAACAACAGCATTTCATATACTGCTATAGAAATAAGAACAAAAGGCAATGTAATAGAAAGACTTGGGTGGGGAAGATTATATGTGGTAGTTAGGGCAATGAACTTTCAAACATATCCATACCCTAATCCTGGAGTCCTGTGACCATGTAATGTTACATGGTGTTTTAGTCAGCTTTTCATTGCTATAACCAAAATACCCAACAAGAACAATTTAGAGGAGGAAAAGTTTACTTTGGCTCATGATTTAAGAGGTTTAAATGTTGTTTGGGCAAATAAATTTTTGTTACTTTGTTAGATCAGTCCATGGTTAGCTGGTTCCATCTCTCTGGACCTGAGATGAGGCAGATCATCATGGCCAAAGAGCACAGCAGAGGAAAGCTGCTTAGCACCCAGTGGCCATGAAGCAGAGAGAGAGAATGAGGAAGGCGCCAAGGGCTCAAGATACAATCACCAAGCCTCCCCGCCTCCACTTACACTCCACCTGCTCACCAGACAACTCAGTTGATTCAAATTAGGGTGAACTGACTAGATTATGGATCCCATACTTCAATCATTTCACCTCTGAACATTCCTGCATTAACACAAGCGCTTTAAGGGGACACCTCCTATCCAAACCATAACACATGACATAAAGGATTTTTGCTACTGTAATTGTCATTCCACAATGACCTTGCTTGCCCTTGTACATGGTGGAAAGTCCACCCTTCAGATCCTTGAGTTGGGAGTATCATGTGACAATTTCCTCGATTCCATTCAGGGTATGTGTGTGTGTGTGTGTGTGTGTGTGTGTGTGTGTGTGAGAGAGAGAGAGAGAGAGAGAGAGAGAGAGAAGGAATATTGGTGGAAAAAGAGAAGTAGAAGCAGATGATGCAGTAATACTGGCTTTGATGATGGAGGAAAAGGACTTTGAGCCAAATAATGAGGATCCTAGAAAATGGAAAGGAAAGGAAAGGAAATGGATATTCCCCAAGATCATCTAGAAAGGAACACAGCCCTGCTAATGCCTTGCAGCTAAGCCAGTGAGACCAATGTTAGCCTTTTGACTTAGAGGACTATATTAAGTAAAATTATATTTATAATTTATAAGTAAGATTATAAATTCATGTTGTTTGGGCAAATAAATTTTTGTTACTTTGTTAGATCAGCAAGCATAAAGCAATGAAGTAGGCTACTTAAGACCAGTTAGTCTGGATGATTTCTCTAAGGAGTAATTCTTGAGCTGAGACCTAAATGATGAAAAGAAATCAACATTTTAACTTCAGGGGAAAGAAAAGCCCAGGCAGAATGAAGAATAAGTCTCTGAGGTTGAAGTGACCTTGGCATGCTATTTTCTAAAGAATAGTAGTGAAGGCTCTAAGCCAATGTGGCTGAAGAGACCTGGAGAGAGAAAATAGTCCAGGATGAAATCACTGTGCATGACAGTGACAGGAATCTAGAATCTTAGCTACCAGGACTTTTTTTTTTTTTTTTTTTTTTTTTTTGCAGTGCTGGGGATCTAACCCCCAAGGCCTCTACCACAGAGCCATGGCTTCTACTATGGCAGTGTCGTAATCAAAGTGTTCACATATAGCAAACCCCTCGTCACATCCTAGACAGCCTTAAGACCAGGGACTGTTCCCATTCACCTTTGACCCCAGCACAAAGTAGATGTAATGCCTCAAACAGAGCAGACCTACAAATGTATAGTTATGGGATGGTTGTGTGAGATTCTTTAGAAAACAAAACAATCGTAAAATTAATTCCTGTGTCTTTGGGATTATGCTACTGGGAGCTTCTTGAGTTTTCGTTTCCTTCCAGTGGTCAATATCTGAGTAATCATTTTGTGGAACACCAAGGGCAATGAGATGTAGTGGTATGTGAATCAAAAGCAAAAATCAGATAAAAGAAATTGTTGGCTAGAATTCCCAGCAGGAATTTCCTCAACAGTTCCACCATGATCAGGTATATTTCTAGCTTTAAAAATAAAAGCCCTTGGGTATTTATAAGATGAAGAATTCTCCTACAGTTAAATAAATTCTCTGAAATCAAAGTGGAGATATATGCATTCTATTACTATAAGTGAGTACATATATATCCCTTGATATTCATGGGCGACTGGTTCCAGGACTCCTGTGGATTCCAAAATCCGTGGATGCTTAAGTATTTTATACAATATGGCATAGTATTTGCATATAACATATGCACATTATCCTATTGTACTTCAAATCATCTCTAGATTACCGATAACACCTAATGCAATGTAAATGGTATGTAAATAGTTGTTGTATTGTTTAAAGAATAATGACAAGAAAAAGATCTATGCATGTTAAGTACAGATGCAATTTTGCTTTAATACTTTTGATCTGTGGTTGATTGAATCTATGCATGCAGAACCATATGGAGATATGAAGGGCCAACTGTATTTGCTGAAGGCTCATTATGTACCAGCAGCTCATCTCATTCAAGCTTTGCTACTCATGAGCTAGGTGCTTGCATCATTCACATTTCAGAAAAAGGAAGGCCAGCCACAACTGAGTTAAGTAAACTAGCCCAGTAGATATCAGCAGTTTGTAGACTCTGACCCCAGAATGTTCCAGAGGCTACATTCTTAAATACCAGACCGAGTTAGTTTTACATAGCTGTGACCAAAATATCCAACAAAACCAACTCAGAGGAGAAAAAGTTTATTTTGGGCTCAAAGGTTGGTTTCAGAGGTTCAGTCCATGTGAGCTGACTCTATCCTTGTGGGCCAGAGGTGAGGCATTACATCCTGGGGGAAGGGTGGAGATGGAGCTCAGCTGATTACCTTGTGGCAGCCAGCAAACAGAGAGAGGGAGAGCCTCAGGGAAGAAGAACCCTTCCAGAGAATTCCCCCAGTTACCCACCTGCTTATGGTTACCACACAGTCAGTCCACTCAAACTAAGACAAAAAGATTAGATTACAGTTCTCATACCTTAATCATTATACTTGGAATATTCCTGCATTAACAGAGAAGTTTTAGAGGGACACGTCATATCCAAACCATAACACAGGTCTCACCCCTCCCTTTTACCCAAGAAAGGAGTATAAATAGAAATTGAACATTAAGCCTTTCAGGAAAAAATGGCAGAGTGTTCATAGTTCATGTTAAAAATGTCTACTATAGTGCAAGTCAGAATATATATGTATAAGTATATATAAAGAAATGCACATCAGATGTTGTCCTGGATATTTTTGGAGGTGCAAATATAAATCTCAATTCAATTCTAACCTTAAAAATATTATAGTATAATTGTATAAGTATGTATTATAATAATAGTATAATATGTTAGTTTAAGTATAAAATACTCTCTCTGTGTGTGTATATGTGTGTATTTTTTCCCTTCCTTGCAATTACTGTGGGATTAAAGGGAAAAAAAAAACATGTTTTTAAAAAATATTTATTTTTTATTTTGTAGTTGGACACACAATATCTTTATTTCACTTATTTATTTTTATGTGGTGCTGAGGATGGAGCCCAGGGTCTCGCACGTGTGACACAAGCATTCTGCCACTGAGCCACAGCCTCAGCCCAAGAAAAAAACATTTTAAAATACACTTTTGGTGGAGCAAAAGGAGGGAGAACTAAGAAGGCATACCTTTATTTAAACTGTCTGTTAAAAATAATTAGCTTGTTTACTAATATTATGATCAGAGGGAAAAATGCAGATGCTTTTGTCACTGTGATGAATGTAATAAAATATTTTATATTTAGATGATTTATTTCATTTTTACATTTGAACTGCCTGCCAAGACAGTTCCAATTTGTGAAGTAATCTCCAAACATTTATTTCTTTGTCTCTAATTTGAAGGAGTCTGGCAATATCTCTGATTCAGATGGGTAGTTTGTATATTTAACCAGTCAATGCTAAATTACTTTTAATAAAATCCTTTTGGACTGCTGCTGTCATTGATGATAACAGTGAGATATATACATATATATTTTCTGCCTGGTTAAATTGCCTGAGATATTTTAGATCATTCTGAGGAAAATAATAAATGGGAGAAGTAAAATCAACACATGAAAATAAATGCCTTCAATTTTAATTTGTTCTATGTATACAGTAGCTCCCATCCATTAGTTATTCTATTTAAATTATAATGAATTGGCACAGAAGGATGTATGTCATTTGAGATTGGGTCTGGTATGCAGAAGAAACTAAAGAGGAGAAATAAGAAACTACTATCAAGTTCTTATTCAGTTCTCTTATGGATACACAGGATAGCAGGTGGATAAATTATATCACATCTTATTTGTTTGTCCTGCTACTGACATAAGAACAGTAAGAGTAAAATCATGTGAATATGGCTTCATTCTTCATCTATACCCCTGTATTCACCAAATACTTGACGCATGTCAGACATTGTTCAAGGTGCAAATATAAATCTCAGTTCAATTCTAACCTTAAGAATATTATAGTATAATAGAATAGATATACATCATCATAATAGTATAAGTATGTAAGTATACTATATGTATAAAATATCTATAATAGAAAGACTATAATTATAGCAATTTCATATATTAATCTTATGCATTAAGACCTAAATTTAGATTTAAGATCCAAAGTCTCATCTTCAGTGAAGCCTTCCCTGATTCTCCCAAGCTAAGTTGTCTGTTTCTTCACACACGATTTGCAATCAGAGTTTCTGTAATGATCATCAATAGCAATACAGTTGATGCTTCGCTTTCTTACTGAATTTAAGGCTCTTGGGGGAAGAGAGGGGACTCAATACTCTTTGTACCTCCACTGGGACTATGTCAGAGAGAGCTGGAAACAGTGTTTGCTAAATGAGGAAATAAATGAATCAATAAATAATGCAAGATAGAATTTCTGAGGGGAATAGATGAAGTCATAAGAAAGGGGCAAAGTAATAAGGAACTTTGAGTTATGGTTAACAAAATTCTTGGGATGTGTTGTGAAATAGTGAAAAAAAAAACCTGGGCTTTCATGTTCCCTAGGAAAGCTAATAACTAATAGCTAAATTTCATTAAGTGCTTAGTTACATGCCAGGCACTTTTCTAGGTGTTTTATGTGTAGCATCTTATTTATTTCTCACAGTAAGTAGACTCGATTATTTCCATTTTACTGAAGAGGAAACTGAAGCACAGAGGTAACTGTCATATATAAGATTATGCAGATGTGCTCTATATGTGTAATATGAATCATAATGCATTGTGTTATCATATATAACAAATTAAATTTTTTTAAAACAAAGATTGTGCAGGTAGAAGGAAGCAGTGAAATCATGATTCAACTCTAGAAAGTCTTAATTGCTAGTTAGCTATATCAATGTTATCTATCCAAGCCTTAGTTTTAATCTATAAAATAAGTTCTGTAGAACCACCCTTATCAAATTGTCACAAATCAACAGGTAAAAGTATATATAAACTGCCTAAGATAGTGCACAGCAAAATCTACATCCCAAGAAGTGTTATTTCCTCACTTTTTGTCAATCAAAAGTTCTTTTAGAAATAAATTTTTAACATGTTAGATAACAAGGTTAGGACTATACTTCTTATGCTATCAAGGGAAGACTTGAAATTGTTCCCCTGGACTCATTTAGCATTGGAATTCCCATGGGGAGACCAAGTCAGTTAGCATCACAGGAATGCTAGAGGACAAAATGCCCTATAGCCCATAAAGGAGTCAGTTTAACCCTGAGCATATTTGTATTTTTCCTCTATCGTGTATAGTTCCAATCACAGCTGTGCACGTGAATGTGATGTGTGTTGATAATATAAATAACAGGTTGTAATGGTCAGTTTCATGTATCAACTTGATTGAGCAACAGTACCCAGATATATGGAGAAACATTATTCTGGATGCTTCAGTGAGAATACTTTTGGGTGGGATTTACTTTTAAATCATGGACTTTGAATAAAGCAGATTACACTCTATAATGTGAGCAGGCCTCATCTAGTCAGTTGAAGTCCTGAAGAGAACAGTAGAAATACCTACCAGAAGCAGAAGGGAATTTGGCCAGCAGGCAGCCTTAGAGACTGAACTGCAGAATTAGTTCTTCTCTGGTCTCCAGTCTGTCAGCCTGTCCTACAGATTTTAGACTTGCCATTCTTCATAATTGCATGAACCAATTCCTTACAATAGATTTCTTTTGCCTGGTGCGAGGGTACATGTCTGTAATCTCAGTAGCTTGGGAAGCAGGAAGGTTGCAAGTTCAAAGCCAGCCTCAGCAATTTAGTGAGTCCATAAGAAACTTAACAAGACCCTGTCTCAAAATAAAAAGGGCTGGGAATGTAGTTCAGTGGTTAAACAGCCGTGGGTTCAATCCCAGGGATGTTTTCAGTACCAAAATCAATCAATCAATCAATCAATCTCTTTTTACACATATACACATCTTACTGGCTTTATTTTTTGAGAGACCCTAATGGAAGGAATTCTCTGATTTTTAATTGAATGATCAATATTAGAATTTTGTAGTAGAAAATGTATATTATTGTTGAAACACTGAAGATATGTTTGTGTATAATCTCAAGTTTATTTCCTACTGTAAAACTAGTTAATCTATCTTCTGTGTTCTTTCCATTCAGTTGTATTTTGAGTGTGTGTGTGTGTGTGGTGCTGGGGATGAAACCCAGGATCCTTCATATGCTAGGCAAATGTTTTATCCCTGAGCTGCACTCTCAGCCCCATTCATTTGTACTTTGATTTAAAAATATGTATTTATATTTATTGAAAATATATAATAGTCAATATAAGTTATAAATTATAAGATATTTTGTCAGTTATAAAATAGCTTAAAAGTTCTCCCTGCAGATGAAGTTAGGCACTGGGGATAGGAAATGGGTGACACTCTTGGGGAAGAAAGTGCTGGGGTCAAAAACTTACAGTGTAGCTTCTTGACATCTATTTTTTTCTGATTAACTTGCTGCTCCAAAAGTTCTTAAGATTGTCATAAGACAACATAAGACCAATGATGGTCTTGAGACTATGCTTCGATTTACCTCAAAATTTCAAATAAATTGTCCCAGACAGTAATTGACCTAGGTATATGGAGTAAAAATACCTTTGAAGATAAAAATTTCATTTATCTGTGATTTGGTTGCACAATCTTGGCAGTTGGTTATAATATGTCAGTACTTCCCCAGTGACGTGGTATTCTATAGACATATGGAAAGTTAAAGGATACATACCGCCTACTTTTATCCAGAGTAAATATCAGTTTTATTGAAAAAGAGTAATTTGCTCAAACAGTATGTTAAAATTGTTGTTTCTTATTGACATACAAACATCAATTATATTATGGAACAGAATGCAAAACATGCACATATTTGAGAAGTTCATTGAGTATCCACCCCCAACCCCAACCCCCAGGACTGGGAATTGAAACCAAGGCCTTGCACATGCTAGACAAGTGCTTTACCACTGAGCTACATCCTCAGCCTTTGTTATTTTTTAATTTTTTTATTTTGAGAGAGGATCTCACTAAGTTGTTCTGATTGTCCTTGAACTTGCCGTTCTTCTACCTCAGCCTCTTGAATAGCTGGGACCACAGGCATGCATCACTATGCTCCGCCCATACTTTACAAAACTTCTAAGAAAGTTTGCACTTATAGATGAGTGGCTTCTGGTGGTTTCCACTGGTTTGTAGTATAGCCCCCAAAACACCACATTGGTTCATGATATTTCTAATACTACATTTTAATATTATACTTTCACCATTCTCAGCAGTATGTTTTGAATGAAGAATTTTCAAAAACATGGGCTTCAACTAGTTTTAGAAAGTGATAAATATTGAAGAAAAGGGGAAGGTAGTAGTTCCATTTGAGATGAATTAAAAAACGAACCTACTCTCTTAAAGAAGAGTAACAGGTAGAGGATAGGAAAGGTAGCAGAATACAACAGTTACTAATAGGGCATTATGTAAAAATGTGGATGTGTAACCGATGTGATTCTGCAATCTGTATATGGGGTAAAATTGGGAGTTCATAACCAACTTGAATCTAATGTATGAAATATGATATGTCAAGAGTTTTGTAATGTTTTGAACAACCAATAAAAAAAAGAAGAGTAACAGAAAGCCAGAGAGTTTTAATGACACTATTTTATTTCGCTTTTGCTTTTCTTTTCTACAAAAGCTCACTTTTTAGTAACTGTTTTAACTACAGCCTTCATTTTAGTTCTTATTTCAAGCACAACAATTTATTGAGAAACTCTAATTCTAGGTCTCTACATGGGATTTCATAATTCTCCTTTCAGCAACTCTATGAGATAGACACAACAAATAACCTAGTAAATGGCACAGATTTGTCTTAGGTCTCCAAAGCCTAGGGTTTTGGCACATGGTCATGCAGACTCCCACCATCTTTGTTCTCCAGCTTTACCCAGTGAAACTCCTTTGCTGGGCCGTAGACATGTTAGAGGTGAAGGTTTGTGTTCAAATAATGCTTTGCAGTTTGTTTCAAGAAAGTCCATGTTTCATGAGCCTGCAACAGAGGTAAACACACGTATGGAAAACACATACTGCTTTGGTGATTCTGATTATCATGCAGATCTTCCTAAAAGGGGAGAAATATGATGGAAGAATTATATCCAATAGCATGTAATTTTCATATTTTCAGTGATCTGTTTGTGGCTTTTTCATGATGCTTGGGCTAGAACCCAGGGCCTCATGCATACTCACAAGCCCTCTGCCACTGAGCTACATCCCCGTCCTTTTTATTTTAAGACAAGGTTTGGCTGGTTGCCCAGACTGGCTTGGAATTTGTGATCCTTCTGCCTCAACCTCCTGAGTTGCTCGGATTGCAATATGCATCACTGCACTGCTATCTATTTGTTTTATGCTCAAATGTGTTGTAGCACTTGTGGGGCTACAGTATGGACCGATATGGGAGTTTTGTTATGTTACAGAATCTGTCTGTTGATTACAGAACTGTTCTACAATCACAGGCAGGAGTGTGCTTGAAAATTTCAACATTCCATAAAGAAGACACAGTCTGCCAGACTCTGTAATTATTTAATTTGCCAAATAAACAAATGTCTTGTTTCAATACTTCTAAATGATGCCTATTGGAGGAAAACAGGCATAAAACTAGATGTGATATTCAAGCTGGTGGTTTTCATCAGCAAATGCTAAGCAGAAACAAGATCATCCTGGTAGAGCAGTTAAGACCCAGCCATGCGAGTAAGGATAGGACTGAGGCTACATGAAAACAAGAACATTCAACGTTTTATAATCTTATACAGCCCTCATGCCTGGTGATGGTGAGAGCCTGATATACATGGAAATAAAAAATAAATAAGTGAATGAAAATTAATGAAATGATTTGTTGTATAGACTTTCCCCCTTTAAATTGTTAAGTTGTAATAGAGAAATTGCGAGCAATTAAAATCCTCAGATAATTTAGCAATTTCATTTGGCTCAGAGTTTCCATGTTTTCTTCCATCAGAAAAGTACACATCAGATAAAACTGGCTAATACAAGTTTCTTCTTTATTTCTCTTGCAGTGGGAATGCAAATGAATAGGAAAATGTACAAAAGCCAAACAAATGAAGGAACAACATAAAAGACCTGGAGAATTATCACAGGGGAAAATTACCCACTGTACAACTGAGAGTAAATGACAATGGACCCACTATCCATCTAGGCAAACATGCAATCATTTATTAAGCCTTGATTGCATAACAGTCATTTTACTAGATCCAAAGGATAATTACCCTCATTGATAAGACATAGACATTACCTTTATAATCTAGATAGGGAAGTTGCATCATGAAAGAATTCCAAAATTTCGAGAGCTATTCACAAAAGAGAGGGACAATTACTTCCTTGAAAAGAATGGGAAGACTTCAAAGAGGAGAGCACACTTGAGCTTGTTTTTTAAGCAAGAGATAGCATGTATTAAGTAAGAGCCACTTTAGGAAAAGGAAAGAGCATATAGCCCAGAACAGTTAGAGAGAAAAAATCGAGCCCAGGCTAGCAGTATGCTACCATCAGCTGATGCCCTGCCAATTTTAAAAGATAAATGGGGAAGGATGATTTGTTTCAAAGAGAAGTACCTGATGAGCCAGTGTGATTCCCCACCCATTGGAACTGTAATCTGGGTCCCAGTAATCTTGCAAGTATACATGTCTTTTGAGACGTAGGAACTGGTTTGCTGGGTCCTCCAACAAAAATGGCGCTCCCAATGCTCCTGCAATTCAGAGTCCAAGAGCATCACATCTTTTAGGGCAATAGTTTACATTTTGATGTTTCCTCTTAATGAGACACAGCTGTGGTCTTTGGAAGTCTGGGTGCCTCAGAAAGAAACTCTGGAAAAATGAAGTCCTGAAGGAGACGGTTACTCCTTTGCCCTTTGTCACTATTACAATGTCACAAATCCAACCTGCATGTAGTTCAGTGCAGAAGCCAGCACAGTGTGGTGGATGAAGAAGGATTTCAGAGTTTCTTTACATGCATGGGAGCCTACAGGCCTGGATTAAAGTTCAAGCTTTATCTGCTCCTTCTGCACCCTTAATTTTTGAAAGTTGCTTGATTACTCTGAGGTTTAGTGTTCTCATGTGTAAAGGGGTGTAATGATAACAACACACCCAAGAATGCTATGAGGACTGGATAAATTAAAGAATATAGGTTACCAGGTTGAAATAAGCCAGCTAACAAATCTTATTCTTGCTTCTCTGGCCCTCTAATATAGATTGTGTCCTTCAATTTGTAATAGACTGCTTCCAAACCTGACTCTGTGGTTTAAATTTTTAATATTCATAGAGCCCTCATTAAATCAAACAAGTTTATTATTTTGTATCTTCTTCCTACCTAGAATTACTGGGGGAGGAATAATAATTTTTGAAACCCAGACTTTCTTAGGATCCTGAAATTTTAACTGTGTATATTGTATTTTCATTCCTAAGTAACACAGAATACTGTTCAAAATCATAATTTGAGTCAATAGTGTTCTCATAATTGCTTCTTACCTATATATGGCAACAATACAATCTATTTTTTATTTGTGATATAGAAGCATCCATTGCAAAATATAATTATAAGTAATATTACATTAGGTATCCTACAGCCTTATAATTAACAGGTTTTGTCGACCAATTCTCTATACAGACAAGCATTATATGAACTATATAAAACTCCCGTTTGTAAGGCAGAAAGTTTAGTTGGGATCAAAGGTCAAAGACACAAAACAGAATAAAGCAACACATGATTTGGTTGTATAGGAAGACCAGGGAAGACATTATTGAGCATCAAGCAGGTGTTTTGGCACGGGCAGGTGTTTTCATGGTTAAGGAAGCTGCTGAACCTTTTTCTTGAAGGCAATATTAGATTTAGTTGGATGGGAGAAGAGGCCATATTATTTATTATAAGCTGGAGGAATGATGTGAGCAAAAGAATTGGTAATCTTTAAGATCAATATCTGGAAATAATGGTGATAGGTGCTAGATAGAAAAGTTTTAAATGTGAACATTTAACTTCAAACTATATTAGTGACAGATGCCATAAGTAATACTTATCAACCAGCATGTCTGCAGAAGCCATCCTCTAGGGTGACTCCCAAAGACCACTGCCTCGTATCCTTGTGCAGCCTTTCTTTCATGTAACAGGGCAACCCCGTGTCACCATAGGACACTGCTGAAATGAAGGAGTATGATTTTGGGGGCTAGGATGTAAGAAAACATTACAGCTTCCATCTTTCCCTGACTTGGTTCATCAGCTCTAAATAAGATGTTGTGTTCTGAAGAGACTCAAGCAGCCCTGAGAGAGACAGGCTCATAGGACAAAAGAAATAAAGCTTTCCACCCACAATTATGTAAGTGAGCCACAGTGGAACCTCATGCTTTTGCTCCAGTCAGATGACTGTAGCCCTCATGGACATCTTCACTGTAACATCATAAAAAAAAAAAAACCCTGATCCAGAACCACAGAAATAAGCCACTCCTAAATACTTGACCTTGAAACTGAAATCATAAATGTTCATCATTTTAAGGTGTTAAGAATTGAGGAAAATAGTTATGCAATAGTACATCATAGTTACAATGCATTTTAAGCATTTACTAATGCCAAGGTAAATTGCTAATCATCAGGGTTGGATCTAGAGTGAGGCAAGTGAGGCCTTTAGGTGTACAAAATCCTAAAAGAAACTCATGGGGTTATGCACATTTTGTGCTCTAAGCCCCTCAATTTTCTTACTCCTCACTCTGATAATCATTGCATGGAAATACAAACAAAAAATAATCCTTACCAATCACTACTGCATGGAAAGATAGGCAATAAATTGCTGATGTCATCAAGGAGCTCACATTACAAAGTTCATGGACAATTAGATCCTCCATAGTGGAGGTGATTAATTCTGATTTTGACATGGAGGTTCATGCAGAAATTGATTTTGAGTTGGTCAGTGGATATATACAGTCTCAATGTCCAGGGGGAAGGGAGTGGAAGCAGAGTGTGTTTCAGGCTAAAAGGGACTGGAGACCCAAGGCGCAGAAGAGTCACTTGAGATCAGGTTCAGGGACTCTCACTTTGCCAATGTGTTTAAAATGTTGGGCTGTGGGACAGACCCAGTGAGAGTGTTGGAAAGTTGAAGCTCCAGCCAGAAGGGTTTTTACTGTCATATTAAGGAGCTTACATGTTATTCTGCAAATATTTAATGATTATTTCTGAACAAGAAGATGATAGGGCCAGATCCAAGAGTTTGAAAACACTTTTAGTGTGATAATATTATCTAAAACATATGTAACATAAGAATTATCATTTAACTTTTGTTGAATGTCTAATTCAGTGGTATTAAGTACTTTTACAATATTGTATATCCATCACCACTATCCACCTCCAGAACCATTTCATCATCCCAAACAAAAACTCTGTACTCTTTAAACAGTAACCTTGTACTCCCTTCAAAGTGCTGGGTAACCACCATTCTCCTTTCTGTTTCTGAGAATCTCTATTCTAGGTACCTCAAATCAGTGGACTCATACAATATTGGTTCACTTAGCATAATGTCCTTAAGGTTCATCCATGTTGTGAGAGAGGGAGCATTCCATTCCTTTTTAAGGCTGGATAATGTGTTGTATGTTTGTATCACATTGTGTTCATCCACTCAGATTCACTCTGAAAGATCCTTTTGCCAGTGATATGGAGGACAGATGGGTAGAGAGCAGAGTGAGGGACACAAGGTTGGAGACTCTTCCAATGACTCTCAATGAGAGATGCTTAATTAGGTAAGTGACAGCAGGGACGGGAAGACAGGATTGATTTGATGAAAATTCAAGGGAATTTTCATTTATTTGCCTGGTATGAGCAAACCAGCACTGGAAGTTTCTGTTTTACCTGAGAGATGCTAATAGGCAACTTTTCAGAATTCTTTTTTTTCTTTTTGTAAAAAAAAGGGGAGGTGGTGTTAGTCACAGTGTTACAATATCTATGTGTGATCCTGTTTCCAAACAAAGAGAGTAGCTATGTGAAGTCAATTCAGTACTGTCAATAATTAATAAATATTTGTGAATAAATGAGGCTTATGATATAATTTCCAGGTAGAAAAAGAAGCTGTATTAATGGCTTGCCATAGTGTTATTTGGAATTACCCCAAAGTAAAACCTATATTCCACTACAATTATTCTGGTGTATGGTACAATCACTATGAAAAAAAAGTACTAGTATGTAAATCTTGGCAAAGAAAGATGCTTTAAAATCGTGCCATGATTGTTTTAAGCTCTAATAATTCTGTCTTTCGTAAATCTTCTATCTTTTGCTCATGGAAAATATTTCACTGATATAATCTTCTATCTCTCTCAAAGGTAAAACTCCTACTTCAGCATTATAGGTCCTACAGGCATCCAATAAATATTAATTGATGGTGATAATAACATCACACAGGAGAGAGACAGAAAGTAGTATTTATTATCTTATATTACAAATGAGAAAATCGACACACAGGGATGAAATGACTCACTCAAGGTCACATAGTAAGTCAGTGGCAGGATTGGAAATAAAATGCAAGTCAGATAGAAGGGCATGCTATTATCCTCTCTGCTTGAGAAATTTCTCCACCCTTTTTCATTTTGCCTAATCAACCTTGAAAGTTAGTGAGAACAAGACCAGGGTTTTGAGTTTGTGAATCTATATAATACTTCTAGGGCTTGAAAACTCAAACCTGAATTTTATTGCTTTGTTGGTTTTTAACTAGGTATTTTTTTAAACATAGTCAATATCAACTAGGTTAATGCCTTTTTATAAAGTTTATGATCATAAGCCATGGAAAATATCTTTCTCTTTTTCTTTCCTACTCCCTGCACAACCTCTTTCTCTTCCTTTTGCATCAGTCCATTTTAATAGGACTTGTCAATGTTCTTCCTAACATTTCAGAAATATCTTCAGTGGAAAATTCCGTACAGTAAAAATAATGCAGTCACATCAGAGTACGGAGCTATTCAGAGTCACAATTCCCCAGGTAAGCCAAGAAGATCCAAGTCTTTTTCTGGCCCTGCTAACGCTTAGCTAGTTCACTGAGCCACTTCTTATTTCTGCACCTGCCTTTCTGTTGTCAAAAGAGGCAGAATTGCATTCTCTCTAAGATCTCTTCTTGATTAATTGTTTTGAACTGGAATGTATTTATGACAAATAGGTGATTAACCAGAAACTCTCTTCTCTGCTTGTTATCATGTTAGTTACATACCAGCATATAGAATAAGCTAAGTGGGCACTATTCCTACAGACAGAAATAAGCAAAGGAGAGTCCAGAATAGACCTTGCCAATAATGAAAGCAAAACAAAGGAAAATGTATTCACATTATGAATAAAGGGCTGAGTGCCCATCCCAAGCTGATGAAGAACCTGTGAATCCTGGAAAGGGCACCTTTAGAAATGGGAAGACACCTAATACTAGCATACTAGCATCACCCAGGAGGGCTGCAAAAGTCTTTAAACTTAATGGTAAAGAAATGACCGAATATTCTATATACTTATGATGAAAATGATACTTGCAGTAGGAGCCACTGCACTAAAAAGACCAGAAAGCCTAATGTGAAACTTCATGTACAGAATTAAAGGCTCTGATAGTAAATTCTGCTTTCTTTCACACACAGGCACTACACTTAAAGTAAATCTCGGGTTCCTTTTTAGTCCTTTGCATACCCTGTCCCTGGAAAGGGCAGTACCTCATTCAACTGATAAATCTGAGAAGCATAACTTGGTATGTCTAATTCAGCTCTTGCTTTTTCCTCTTGAGTGAGCTGCCCTCAGAGGACACTTTCTCTTCTGTTTCTGCAGTCAACAATTGGATATTAAGTTTGCCAAATTTGGATTCAAATCATCCAGCCCTTTATGCACTTTGACTAAGCTACCGTCTTCCAAATTAGCTTTTCTCAGTAGAAAGGAAATAGATTGCCTTATATAATCAGCTTTGGTTCATTTCTCAGTTTGTTAAGAACCAGGAAAATGAAGAGGAGTGTTATCTACTGGAATGAGGGGTGGCTTAGAGAATTCAACAATTGGTTGTCTCAGAGATTCACTAGGAAACAGAGGGAAATTAAAAAAAAAAAAAATGAGCTCAGACCAGAGTACTTTAGCCAGTGGGAACTTGTCATCCCTGGACAGCCATGACTGTGAATTACTTCTCTCATGTAACCTTTGACACTTCTATGTCTTTGAAATAAATGAGATGGATTTAGGAGGGGCAGAAGACATATAGCATCTGCCAGACCTACAGGATAGGTCTACCTCTTGCTACTTCCACTGGGCTCTGGGTGATACTGATATTTGTGGTGCTGATACCTTGTAGTGGAGATGGAGGATAAGCCCCATAGTTCTCCTCAAGTTAAAAAATACTAAGGTACAGGATATCAGAAGTAAAACACCGAGCCTTCAGTAAAAGTGTTTAAGGAATGATTCTTTTTTGCTATTTCAAATGGACAGACTCAGCACCTGCTTTTAGTATGTTTATGTCTTTAAAGAAAAAGTTGAAATACATGCCTAGGAAATCATGTACATACCTAAATTAAGAACTGAAATAAAATATATATGGTCCCTAGCAATTAAGCATAAAAGAGGATGAGGAGAAAAGGAAATACAAATGTCTTGGAATGTAAAATTTTCAAAATGTTCTGTAACTGTAGGAGACATTTTATGATAGTGTAAGAGATTAAAAGAGTCATGTTTAGTTTAATATTTTCTTAGATATAAATATTCTCTGTGTTAACCAATTTTTAAAAAAATAAGGAGACAACTTATCTATTTTTATTTCTCATTCATAAAATTGGTCACTGAATCAGAAGTTTGTGTTGGAAGAAAGGATAATTGTATTTCGTACAATAGGTTCTCTCTTGTTATTTCAATGCAGATAAAAATTGGTGAGACAGAGAAAGAATGGGAGAGAAACAGTTTGGGTTATAAGAGAGAAATGTGAAGGAGAAAAGGAAGACAAGGAAAATAAGAAATAGAAGAGAAATATCGAAAAGGTCAAAGAAAGGATAAAAAAATAGAAGGGAGGAAAAAAAATGACAGAAGATTACAAAGGGTTAAAAACCACTTGAAAAAGAACAGGGCAGAAAGAGGAAGTAAAAAGGACAAAGTGAGTAGACTGAAGGTGACCCAAGAAAGAGAAGGCAGCCCAGCTGCAGGACCAGCTTCTCCGTCCCAGTCTATTCAAGTGTCTGTTAACAGGGCACTTTGGTGACTTAACTTCCAACCCAGACATTTTTGCTTCGTTGACCTTAGAATTACTGATGTGTTGAGAATTTTGAAATGTA
This sequence comes from Spermophilus citellus, assembly GCF_964194105.1. Classification (NCBI taxonomy): domain Eukaryota; kingdom Metazoa; phylum Chordata; class Mammalia; order Rodentia; family Sciuridae; genus Spermophilus; species Spermophilus citellus. The sequence continues at coordinate 94,653,617 of NC_138188.1, read as the reverse complement.
ACATAAATGAGAATCACTTGAGGGTAACTTAAATCTGTTTTCACTTCTTCTCAACGCCCATGCAATGACATCGGCACTCGTACACCGCCATGCAACTTCTCTGAATAGGCTTTGGGACCTAGCAGGATTTTTTTGTTAGTTTTTAATCCTGTACTCTGGGAACTTCATGACACACGGAAGGCATCATTATATATGATGGAACAGTGACAGCTTCTGGGCCCGTGCCTGTGTGTGTAGATGGGATCCTCCTCTCCACCGCCGTGACAAATGACACCACGTGGGTAGGAAAATAGACAGTATTTCTACAACATCTGGAGCACTCGATGAATCTAGTCATGAACAATGACATTTTTCTCTGATCCAATTATTTCCCAGTTTATTCTCACTAACATTGATCTTAATTCCAACTGAGTAGATAAAATTAAGAACAAAATCTTATAAAATAAACTAAAATTATATCAGGGAATACAGACTCTCCAAGGAATTGGAGGGCTGAAGGGATGGCTAAAAGGAGTTACTCTTCTGGCTGAGGAGAAGGCAAGAGGAGGGACTGAGGTGTTGAAAGTGTCATGGGGAAGAAAACGTGAGCTTAAGAGCCCTTGTCAAAAAGCAAAACTGAATAAAAAATCCTACAAGATAAATTGGCATTAGTTACCAACTAAGTAGTGCAAAACAAGAGCTAGAACTCTGAGGGAAAAACAGACCAAAGACAGTATGTTTATTTATTTTTTCTGTCTACAACCAGAAGATGAACCCACACTTTATGGGTAGATGCAATTGCAGGTCAATAGTGTGGCCATGGACCCCCAAACTGCTTCATATGGGGTCAACTCCAACTGCCAAATCAAGTCAGGAGAACATGGTTGCTGAGGGAAAGAAATCTATTTTTTATTTTAGCAGAGTAGAAATGAAAGCAATCTTAAAAAAATAAAATAAAATAAAAGCAAATTAGAAATAACCAAAAACATTAATTTAATTCTTAATAATGTTCAAAGATTGGTTTACTTAGTGAAATATTTTTCAAATATATTTTCTGTATTTCCTCTTTATGCTTGATTTTAATAAATGCCCTACAGATGCAAAGTGCTGAGTTTAGTACACCTCGCAGCTGTCATTGAAAGTTGTTGGTTAGGTGCTGGTGCTGCTACATTTTGTCAGATAATGTCACACAGCTCCCTAACTATTGCTCTTTTTTGGTGGAACCAAGGCTTATACTGGCTCTACTGCTTTTTCAGGAGGACATCTTGCCTGAGCTCTGATATCTTTTGCATCTCTGGCATTGCAGTGCCAGGAGGAACAGATTGTGTGGTAGAAAGGATGGTTTGCTCTCATAAGTCTTAGATGTGAAAATTTAGATATGTACACAGCATCCACCACTAGTTACTTATGTAGCTTGGTCATGTCACTTTTCTAAGCCCTCAGTTTTTTCTTGGTAAATGGGATGCATCTCACTTGTTTTCAGAATGATCCTGAGAACTGAACTAACATGTAAAGCCTCAGATACATAAAAGGAACTTAGAGTAGTACAATTAACATTTTCCAATTTTACTCTACAAGGCAGTTGTTAACCTAAATGTTCAATGGTGGCATATTAATTTATATTTTCTATTAAATTATGGCACTCGAACTTCTTCTGTGACCAGGGAATCAGTTCCAATGTATCTAAGTTATTATTTTTGAAAAAAAAATCAATAAGATAATTTGGGAGCCTTGTTTATAAATTTAATCACTTGAGTAAGGCCTGTCATCATTTTCAGTTTCAGCAGTCCTTCAGGAAAGTGCATAATGAGACCTTCTCCCCAATGACCTTAAATCAAGTTCTAGAGAAAAGGAATTCATTAGGCAGCTAATGTGACCTGGAGATAACTTTATTTATTTACTTACTTATTCATGGTGGTGCTGAGAATTGAACACAGGGATGCTTACCACTAAGCTATCTCCTTAGCCCCCTTTTTAAATTATTTTTTTAAGATGGGGGTCTCAATAAATTACCAATGCTGGTCTGGAACATGTGATCTTCCTGCCTTATCCTCCAAAGTTGCTGGGATTATAAGCATGTGCCACCACACCTGCCTTGAGAAAACCCATTTTTTAAATATTAAAAGTAAACAAATTCCTTTTCTGGTTATTTTCTTGTGATGAGCAGAAGGGCTCTATCTAGGGAAGTTCAGAGAGCAGGGTCCATTCTTGAAAGAAAAGGGGAGCCCGGCAAAGAAAGTCGAATCAAGCCATTAGTCCCTACTCTAGAGCTATTTGATTTAGAAAATGTCAGACGAACTAGTTGGGGGTGTTTGAAATGAGTCTGCTTATAAAGACTTCAGTCTCCTCAGCCTGCAAGTGGCACAGGCATCTGTCCTAAGCTCTGAAGGGCTAACCCAGCAAAGTAAATATTTCTCTGTGCTTTCTTTCTATTCCCAACTTATATTTTTAAGAACTCCAACTACACAACTTAAATATGTATTTTTTTAAAGTGAAGTCAGTCAAACTAGTTGTCTGGAAGTTCATGTATGCTTGTTTCTGAAAAGGGTATTATTAGAAATTAGGCATTTGCTGTTAAATGGGTGGAACTGCAGAGTGTCACGCTAAGTAAAACAAGCCAATCCCCCCAAACGAATGGCCAGATGCTCTCTCTGATATGTGGATGCTAACACACAATAAGGATGAGGGGGAATAAAAGTTCATTGGGTTACACAAAGGGAAGGGAAGGGAAGGAAGGGAAGGAATAGGAAAGATGGTAGAATGAGTTGCATGTAACTTTCCTATGTTCATGTATGAATACACGACCAGTGAAATTCCACATCATGTTCACCCACAAGAATGGGATTCTAATTAGAGTAAGTTATACTCCATGTATGTATAATATGTCAAAATATACTCTACTTTTAGATAAAACAACAAATTAAAAAATAAAGTATTTTAGGTTTCCTAAGAGATTTGGCAGAAATGTTTTCTTTTGTCAGATACTTCTGACCCTGCAACATTGATAGGGGAATGTGGCCCAGAAGTAATGTGTCAGCTTGCAGACTTCTGCCATTGATCCCTCTGCTGCTGCATGGGTGGGGTGGTCAAGGTAAAGCATCACACCAATAGTTACAACCAGCCCATGACTAACTTCCAGTGTGCTCTCAAACATTCGTTAAAACTGAGCCAGCCTCACTTTTCTCATCTAGAAATGTGGGCTGGATCTATCATTGCATATGCCTTGGTTTAAAATTTTCTAAATCATGTGCAATATTTAAACCTGACTCAAATGCAAAGTGCAATGTTGATGATTACAATTCTTTAATAAAATTATTTCTGTGCTTAGGAATTAAGACTAATCACACACACACACACACACACACACACACACACACACGGCTGTTGCTATCTGTCTGAGGCGTGCATCAAGCAAGATCTAATTTTTTGCATAGGTCTCAAGCTTATCATAGAAGCAGAAATTTATTCTGATTTAAGCATCTTTATCAGAAATATTTATAAATTGTATAGGTTTAACTGAAAGTTAATTTATGCCTTTGTAAGTATTTTCAGTCTGTTACAAAGAAAACAAATGACCACTCAGTTCAACTCTAATACCAACCACAGAATTACCAGGTCAATTTGGCAGCAAATCAGCTGGTCTCTGGTGCCTTCCTTGATCTGCCTCTAAAACGCCACTTCTCTGTGCTGTAGCTCAGAGAAGGTTAATGAATTCATGCTCCCAAAGTACTTTGAGGTCTCCTTATAATGGTATTCTGTATCACTGTTTCTAAAAGATATTTTAAATTTTTCTTTGTTCAGGGACACCAGAGCACTTCTTTGGAGGCAGCAATTAAATTGACTTCTTAGCAAGAGTAACGTGTTAATATGTTAATACATAATTAGGAATTAAATGATCTCACTTCACGATTGACATTAACCTCTTCAAAGCCACAGCATAACACAATTGTTTGATCCCCTCAATGCTTTAGAATGTGTCCACGCATAAAACAGGTTTATTTCTTTTAAAAGTTAAGACGAGTATCAACCCAATAGTTGTAAAAGATACAATAAATGAAAAGGAAATGGACTTCTTACCTATAAGCAATGTGGAACACAGGACTACTTGGAGCATTTTATAGGCCATGATCCTGTTTTGGAAAGAAAAGATTTTTTATTTTAATTTAACCCAGATGAAAGTTTGGGGCATATTGGGTACTATCTAAAAGCATAAAGCATTTGCTCTGTACCTGGAGGCCCTGAAAACTGAAACAAGTCAGAGAAAGACCTTTTCTTGAGCTGGCTGTTTTATATACCTCCACCTTTTTTACCCTTTGGACTTTTTGAACTGACTTTTTATAGACTACTCTTATACGTGTCATTTACTTATTTACTAATGTTACCACCCACATATTTTTTTTAAGATGGAAAAACCAGATCACTCATACATTGCTGGTGGATATTTAAAATAGTACAGACACTTTGGACAATAGTTCAGCAATTTCTTAAAAATTGAAATATGTAATCACTTTCCAGCCCAACAATTGACCCACTGGGCTTTATCTCAGGGAAATGAAAACTTATATGCACAACAACTTTATTAGTAACAAACAAAAACTGAAGATGTCATTCAACACTAAATGATAAATTTGTGGTATATCTATATTATAAATCACTATCAACAATAAAAATAATAACTATTATTTATGAATAGGACAACTTGGAAAAAAATCACAAGGGAATTACATGAGTGAAAAAGGCAAACCTAAATAGTTGTATACACCTGTGGTTCCATTTGTATTAATCTTCTTGAAAACAACACAACTATGGAAATAAAGACTGGATTAGCAGTTGCCAGGGAATAGGGATGAGGGGAAAAGGTAGATGGGTATAGTTAATAAAAGGGAATTATGAGAGATCCTTGTGGTGATGGAACTGTTCTTCATGTGGACTGTGGTGGTGCATATATGAATATAAACATGTGATGAAATTACATAGAACTAAATGCACACATCATACACACACACATGTACATACACAAATGAGTACATGTGGAGCTGAAGTAAACTGAGTAAGACCAATAAATTATACCAATGTTGATATAATTGATATCCTGGTTGTGATATAGTGCTCTAGTTTTGCAAAATGCAGTTAATGTGGAAGGTTCATAAAAGACACATACAATCTCTATGTATTAGGGGGTTTTGTTTTGTTTTGTTTTAAACTGACAATTGAACCCAGGGACATTTAACCATTGAGCTACATCCCAGGCCTATTTTGTATTTTATTTAGAGACGGGGTCTCATTGAGTTGCTTAGTGCCTTACTGGCTGGCTTTGAACTTGCAGTTCTCCTGCCTCAGCCTCCCCAGCTGCTAGGATTACAGGCATGCACCACTGTGCCTGGCTCTGTATTAGTTTTTACAAATGTGTGCAAATCTACATATCTCAAGATAAAAAGTTTACTTAGGAACATTTAACTGCATTGTCAAATTTGTTTATTTCCAACAAATGCACATAATAAATAAAACTAGAACACTACTTCCATTTTTCAAATAATAGCTGTCTCAGTGGCATGATGAGCAGTTAACCAAATAAGTTTATCATCTAATAAAGTTTACTCTTAATATGTGATCATAGGCAAATTGTACATCCATTATCCATCTTATTAAGATTATGCGATCTGTAATGAGTAGCTATAAAGATATAATAAAGTTTTAGTGAATAACTTTTTTGATGCCTACCTTTTAATTAGAAAGGGTGTGTGGAAACCTAGATCTAACCAGCTGGGATTTCTGCCTGCATTTACTGATGGATGAAAGGCTTGGGAAGAAAGACACTGAAAACAAGCCCAGCAAAATCCAGAAATCCTATCCCGTGTGTTCATTTGTACAAAATTCTGGAGGCATAACTGCCATTGCCACAATTCTGTAAGCCCTCTTTGTGTTTTACTTTGTAGAAATGTGAACATTTTAGTTATGTGATGTACTAGAAGAATCACAGAAAAATCATGGGGAAATTAAAAAATAAATAAAAACCTTTAAGGTCATAAAACCAAAAGATATTTTTTTTTTCTTTCCTCTACTTCCATCATTCTTCAACTTGTGGACTTCAAATGAACATTTTCTGGAGGACCAATGGGGCAGGGTTGCTTCCATATCTTTTATCTTACTTCTTTTGCAAAATGGATGGGGTATATAATGTAAACAGAAAATGATAATAGCTATTCTATGAATTTTAAACACATTATCATTTAAACACATTATCATTTAAACTCATTTACTCCTCACAGCCATTCTATACAGAAGATATTAGCATTGTTTTATAGATGAGTAAACCTAGGTCAGAGATTTCCTAACTCATCTAAGGAGTGTTCAGAAATTATAGGGTGAAATTTTGCAACAGAAGTAGAAGGGCTACTTATGCATAGGGGCATAAGCCATACAATTAGATCAATTAGGTGAATGTGACCTCAAAAGAGGCCCACAGTTGAATGTGGCCTGAGCAACTCGGATTTTCAGGGGAGGTATAGAAATAATATATGATCCTTTTTAGGCCAGAAAATGTCCTTCCTGATGAATGAAGCCTTTCCTGACCCCCGGTCAGACTGGATTGCTCTTTCTCATATCTGCATCCTGTAGTAATTAGGCCACATTTCTCGGCATCATAGTGACATATGTAAATTTCAGTATTATTAAGTAGATTGCAAGCTTCCTGAGGGCTGGTATTGCATTTTGCTCCTGTTTGTTTGTCTTCAGTGCCTAGTACAATGGCTGTCATATATAAGCATTATAGAACATGATTGAATCAACTGGTTCAAATTAAACTAAACTGCATTAAAATGAGTCAATATTTTCCTGCACTGGTCTGTCATTTCATAGCCTTATCCAGCTGGCTATAGAAAATGAGTATAAGGTATCAGGTTTGTTTTTATGTTGAGGTTTGGACTTTAAACAATTTTCCCCAGAGATTGCCTCTTTTTATTATATGTGAAAGAAAAAGTTTGGAATCCATGAAAATTGGCAACCTTGATTATAAAGAAATATAAATGCTCTTTGAAATAAAATTGGAACATCTATCTTTGAAAAGCAGAAAGATCAAGTGGACAAATTAATGAAGCTCATCAATGGGAACTGTTTACAACTTTGATGCTTTGTACTTAAAAATCATTAATATGCTATGATACACCTTGATAAGCTCTCATAGTCTCTTCCATATCAATGAAATATAAATGTTAGAAGAAAAATATGTGAAATCACATCCAATAATGTTAAAAGATTTTTTTTAGAGAAGAAAAATAAAGGAAAGAAAAGTTTATCACAAGGAATAAGAAAATTATTTTTTTTTCTGCTTAAAGTCATGCCACTAATACAAGCAGAATCAACAAGCTGCAAGGCTTTGGAGAATGAAGCACTCATTTATAAAAGTCTGATAACAAGTGATGGAGGGCATGGTACAGACTGGCATGACACAACGGGCGTCAGCATCTGTAAGAGGTGGAGGGTCAGCCAGTGCCTTGTGGGAGGAGAACTATTAGTCCTTGTTAAACGTTGCACTGAACTTTCAACTGCATTCAATCTCTTGGAAATGAGCTGGTGATAGCACTTCTTCTTATGTAATTATGTGACATTCTCAAAAAGCTACTCCATGAGAACATTTTACTCTAGCACTGGTAAAGTGGTCATTTAAAAACCAATTTGACTGCAAGTACAGGTTTGCTCTGATTTTTATTCTGAGTATCCTACAACTGAAGGAATATCCCATTCCACCTGGACTTACCAGCTGATTTTTTTAGGCAGAGAATGACACAGCAACCACTTGCTAAGAAGAAATAAGGGTTTCTATAAAGTTTCAAGCTACATGCAGACAGTAGCTCTTTAGAGAGGTACAAGATGTCAGATTCTAACCCAATTGGCATAATGCAGAAATTTACCTTGTAGAATATGGTTTTGTCTTGGAAAGTGGGAGACAGAGATTTTGGGTTCTTTTTTGCTGTTGTTTCTTTTTAGGTCAATTTGTAAGTAAAACAAAGAACAAAAACTTGTTTGGACAAACATCAGGCATAGTCTCTCTTTCCCCTCCACTCAAGGCCACTATTTTCCCTCTTACCACGGTTAATGGAGACTTCATTGCTGCTGTCACCAGCATACAGAAGCATACATCCACCAAGCATTAACTGTAGGAGCAAGATGAATTCAAACAAACTGGCCAAACTTGTATTCATTTTTAGCATGGTTGCTTTAGGTTTAGCAATTTGCTATAGCTTGAGATGTCATAGGTTTAATGTAATTTGGAAATGTAGTTTAAGAATTTTATAATAGACTTCCTTTTTAGCAGATGTAGGTAGCTCAGGGTCTTTGAAAGATGGAACTGGTCCAACCTGATTTCAGGAAGAGGGGGTTTCCCATTATATGGGGACTGATTGTCATCTTAAGAAGTAAGTCACCCATATTATCCAAGGTCCCCTTATCCTCCCTCACTCTCATCCGTTTGCTAATTTGTACATACAACACAGAGGAGCATAAAAATGCAACAAGGAATTCGTGGTCTTATTCTGCAGTTGCTATACATTCATTCAGCAACTACTTATTGGGCACTTCCTATGTTTCTGATACTTTTCAAAATCCATTTATTCTGAACACATTTCATGTGCATTGTTTCAAGAAATAGGGTCACGAAGAGATAATAAAATGGTTTCTAGTGTAGGAGAAAATAATTTCAAGGAAGTTTCCCATTGAGGTGAATTGGAGTTTCTCATAAAAATTCCAGGACAGGAAAGCACAGGTAAAGGTCAATACATCAATCAGGCATCGTTTGGGACTGTCTCAGTGGCGTTTGTGAATAGTCTACCTGTGCACATTAAACATTCTTGGTGTTATTGATGTTCAGTCATTTTAGTGATTTCTATTGATTGTCACTATAAACAAATTGTACTAATTTAAAGATGTGTCATTAATACAAATGTATACTGTTTAGCAGTTTAAGTAAAAATGCCAATCTGTTTTCTGATGTGGCACCGGAATCGCACAGCTTCTTGATTAAGCTTTGAGGCAGCTTTTGCCAAGGCATTATCCTCATTACACACTGAATAATTGATAGTTGACAATATGCGACATTTATTGAGCATCAGCAATGTGCTAGTTAGTTTACAGAGCACAGAACTATCAAGGGGCCCTGCCCAATTGGCTCACTGTCAAGATGCAGTCTGTCATTTGCTAAGTCTTCCATGCTTGGCAAAACTAAAAGCAAAGAAAGCATTTCAGGAGATTCACTGTAGAAGTGAATGGGACCAGATTTTTCTCCACAGGTAGCTCTGTGGGCGTTAGTATTAGTTCCATGGGAAGGCAATCTGTTCCTATGGCTCTGGTAATCTCAGAAGATAAACTTGATAATGTCGTATTGGTTTGAAATAAAGGCTCTTGTCATTTAATGATCTTCTTCTGCTGTAACCTGTAGTTGAGCCTTCACCAGTTGTCACTTTCTCAAACTCAAAATCTAAGAGTATCTGTTTCAGCCTTGTGCATGTAAAAACAACAGTGGGATTCTCCAGGGAAAGGCTTAGCATTTAATGGTTTAAAGCATTGCTTGAAATTCCTGGATCCTTGAGAAAAAGATGGGAGACTTAAGATAGAGCAGAGAGATATGGGAGAGGGCCATGAAAACTGAATGCCATACTAAGAAATGGATAGGGAGTGGGGAGGGTAAACAGTATTCTTTCTGAGTTCTGGATGGGAAGGTTGAAGCAGTTAAAAGGAGAAAATGAAAGATGCATAGCAGCTGGCTGTGAATAGCAGCAATTACTTCTCACTGATTGTTGTAGGGTAGTTGTGTTAGTTTGTTAGGACTGCCATAACCAAATGCCACAGACTGACTGGGTGGTTGCATAATAGAAATTTATTTCTCACAGTTCTGTGGGTTCAAAGTTCAAGAGGTGTTCATAAGTTTGGTTTCCTCTGAGGTCTCTCTTTTTAGCTCCGTTTGGCCATTCTCATGCTGCATCTGCACATGGCTGCTTCTTTGTGTCGTGTGTGTCTCTGGTGAATGTGACCTAATCTTCTCTTTTTATAGGGACACCAGTGATATTGAATTAGGGCTCACCCTAACCATCTCATTGTAAAATAATTCCTTCATCAAAGGCACTTTCTCCAAATACCAGACTCATTCTGAATTATTGAAGGTTGGGATTCTACATTTGAATTTTGAGGGGACACTTTGGTTCAGAACGTAGAATAGAGAAAGCATTAAATTGCAGGCATTTTTTGTTTCTCCCTACTCTTGACTATTGTTTTCCATAACAATTAGGAATATTGGGATGTTTGACAGAGAATATTAGAGGGAAGGAAGAGCCATAGTGAGGGTCTATTTACTGATGGCTGTTTTTACTTTGTGAGATTGCCTTTCTCTCTTGGATAGAACAGAGATTTAAGAAAGACAAGAAGCCTTTCCCACAATCTTCCCTCTCCATCTACCCCGATTCAGTTTCCTTCATAGAAATTCCAAATTTGTGAAATTATTTGTATTCCTGCCACTTTCAATACATTGAGGTTAATGTACAATTTAGTTCCCATTCCCACTGAGATTAACCAATAAGTTGATAGATAATTTTTCATGGAAAAATGATATGTGAGGGCAGGTACAAATGGGCAATATTGAGTTGGGAAACTTGGCAAGTGTTGGTTTCATTTTTAGGAGATTACTCATAATTCACAAATTTCTCATAAGCCCCAAAACAGATTATATAATAAGCATTAAAAGAAGTATTACAGTCACTTTTGTTTATCATCAGTTGTAGTATATTTCTCATGTGAGCCTGAGAATATTATCCTTCAGACTACCCAATCAAACTTGGTGTGTAGTCCAAAGCTCTTGAAATTATTATTATCCCCATACAGAGAATTCCTAGAAGGGATTTTTATAGAGCTTTAACTTTTAATAGAGGTATAATGCTTACAAAGCCCCAGGCCCTTTTAATGCCCCCGGTGCCCTCTATATAAGAGGGGTATCATATTCTCCACAGTTACCATCAGATTTTCTGCTCAGGATTAATGATCCTTTTGGTCACTTAAGATGAAAATTATAGTGCTATAAAAGGTGAGCTTTGGGTAGACAAGTGAGGAGGGGAAGTTCTGCAAGGGAGAATGAGAAAAAGGAAAAGAAATTATAAACCCAGAAAGAACAAGCAACACTAGGACTCAGTCTAAGATAATTAAAGATATTGTGCGTTCTGAATGAGATACTGGCACAAAGATAAGTCCCTCATGGAAGTTGGGATATGTTTGTGCACCAGGAAAGGAAGAAAGAGAAAAGAGGGGTAATCATATGATCGGCTCTATGTTATTCTATCATGCATCTCTCTGTCATGAAGAAAGTTTTGAATTCCTAAGTTGGTAAAATAATGTGGGGCAAAATTTAATAAAGCTATCCAAGTACCTTGAACTTGGAAAAATCATGGCATACACCTTTCTAGGTGAAATTCTGCCAGTGGGAAATTGATAATATTAGGAGTATAATTGATAATATTATAATAATATTACCTCTGGAATTCAAAGAGATTTTTATTATTATTATTATATATGTCCCCTTCTCCACAGGGCCCTGGACCCCATCCAAGCTAGGAAAGTCCAGCCAAGCCTCTGAGTCAGAAGAGCAGGGTAACATCAGCTTCTGACTCGGAACTTCAAAAACTACTTACTGCCCCATTCAGTCCACGCTCAGCAATTCTCTGTCACAACCTATCATTTTTCTCCGAAGTGAAATGAAAGGCTTCATGCCTCGTTGAAGAAATTTCAGGCTACAAATAAAAAGATAGAGTGTTGGGCCGAAGAAGGTAGAGGGTCTCTGACATCACATCACAGGCTCCTTTCCTTTATATGTTGTATTTTTTTTTTTTTTTTACTTTATTGTCATATGATAATTATGGTGGCACAGAGGTAATTAAAACTCAACAATATAATACATCAAACAAAAAGCTATTCCCAAAAAGTGTTATGTAGCTTTGGTTACACACAAACACCAAGCCTGCTCTGCAGTTCTTTTGTTAGAACAGGCTTTGAGCTTATCTCCAGTGACAGAGTTCTGGCAATTGGACATGGGAGTGATGTGACAATAGTAAGAAACAACCAGTGAGCAATTTTATTAAAACAATAGTTTATTTGAATGTCTACAATAAACCAGGCATTTTTCTGGATGTTGTTGTGGTATGATATGAGGTTAAGATAATATAATTATGGGTAAATAATTTTCCCAGACAGAAAAGTATCCTTTGAAGAACATACAGGACAATTTGATTCATTTAAAAGTTCTGCAATTTAGAGTTAGGAAAGAAATTTAAAGAGATATTTCTTTTTGCCACAGCAGGAAAAATGTGCTTATCTTTCCCCTTGGAATTACCAGTGATTCATTCCTTGTCCATAAGTGCTGAGCTCAAAGGTCAACATTCGGATCTTGCTTACATGCGTGAGGGTTTTTTCCCACCTTTGAACTTTTAAAGCAACTTTTATTACGTAGTGCCCCAAAGTTCAATGTGTCTTGTTTTATCAATTTGCATTCTAATAATGCTTCACAGTTGGCTATTTGCAATGGTTATTAAGAGGGTTATGCTGAAAAGATGAAGTAAATTTGATTGAGATTTGGACACATTATTTTCCCTTCATTTCCCATGGACAAATCCTGGGAAATACAATTATCAAAATCGCTGTATTGTCTTTTCAGATGGAAGATGGAGCATAATTCTTGGAAGTCAAGGCACACCATCTCAGTTCAGCATTGGACATCAGTATCTAACTGGGGGTTCTGTGAAGAAATTTTTCTTTACATATTTTTGGCCAATTTTGAAAAATACTAACTTATATCCACAAAGTTTGCATTTCTCCATCTATTTACCTCTATTTCTATCTATCTCCTGGTATCTTTAACCGGATTCTTCGATTTCCGTGAGCGTCTTAGCTTTTTATTTCAGAGGCATACAAGGCTCAATAACTTTACTAACACTTTCCATAGCTCAAAATTATATTTCATTGAAAAATGACAGCCTATTGTTAGCTACTTCCATGGAAGACAGAAAATCTATATATTTATTTTAACTGCATTGACAATTTTCTACTACTTGGGTGTGCTGTTTAATGCTAAATCCTGCCACGCCAAAAATGAACTCATGCTCTTCTAATTTTCAGTTTGATAATTTTTTTTTTGTGACTTGCCAAATATTCTCACCTACAATGCCAGGATTTAAAGCTTAAGAGCATAGAGTCACCTTTGCCCCTTTTTCTTTTCTGCTTTCCTCAGATCCCAAAATAACTGTATCAAGCCACCCGAATTTGTATTCTGCCCATATAATTACTGCTGTCTGCTGATCCCTCTGTTACTCAGCTTTTTGTTGCTGTTACCAACACCTGAGCAAAACAATTTAAAGGAAGAAAGATCTATTTTGGCTCATGGTTTCAGGTACTTCAGGCAATGGTCAGCTTTGGGCCTGAAGTGAGTGAGGCAGAACGTCATGTCGGAAGGGTGTGGTGGAAGAAAGTTGCTCAGCTCATGATAGCCAGGAAGAAGGTACGGGAGGGTCCAGAAACAAGAAATACCCTTCCAAGGCACCTGCCCCCCCACAGCAACTTAATTCCTCCCACCATGTCCCACCTACCTACACTTTCTATGGCTTCCCAATAGTCCATTCTGCTATCCATGGATTAATCCATGTATGAGGTCAGAGCTCTTATGATCTAATCACTTCCCAAGAGCTCCACCTCTGAATATTGCTACTCTGGGAGCCAAGACTTTAATGCATGATATTTTTTGCGGGGGAATTCCAGAACCAAATTGTAACAATCCCATTTCAGAATGCTTGCTTGACTGATAGTCAGACTCCCTTGTCCCATGATCTGACTTCCACTTCCTTTCTAGACCTCTCTAAGCTTGCACCCCTCTGTTCCTACCCTACTCTGTACCCCATGCTCCAGACATAATTTAGCTACTTAATGAATTCCCAGGCAGACTCATGTTTTTCCTTGTTTTCAACTGAGCCCTCTACCTAAAATGGCAATCCCAATTCTATTTACCTAACTAGTGTAAATTCATCTTTCAAGGCATGGTTCCAATTTCATTACAACTTTAAAGCACCTCTCTGCTTGAAGCCCGACTTCTCTCAAAGGACCTATAACACCGTAATGCACTAATTGATGTCTTAAAAAAGCCCATTAGTGTGGAAGAAATTGCGTATTGCCTCCCTTAGTCTCCTTGCACTTTCTCTCTGATCTGATTAGAGAGATTGAAAAGCTAGAAACTGCATTTGGATGCCTTAGTAGCATCTAAATCCTATCAATTATGGTTGTACCAACTTCTGTGAGAAGACATTGGATGCATTTCCCCCTTTTCCTTTACTTCAGTGCTATCTCTCCTTCTCTTTCTTTTTTGGTGCTTTGCTGCCCACATGCAGGACACAGAAACGAGTGTTGAAAGGCAATGGCCAAATTTTGCTGTCCATCACCGAGAAGCTTCCTCCCCAGGAAGTGAAGAAGCTCCAGCAGTGGTATCAGCAGACTGCTGCCTTCTACTCTGCTGCTTCCTGATGGGAGTCTGAGTTCAACTGTCCAGTGGTGGGTCCCTCATTTGGGCGCTTATTCCCTCCCAGAGGTTTTGTGCTTCCCTGTATTTTATCTCTTTGCACCTTACATACCTACACTGTTTTTTTTTTCCTACACTGAATCCTGATATGATTTGTTTCTATTAAACTATAACTGCTTTGAAAGTAAGAACAAGGTGTTTCTATTTTTAAATTCTTGTGGACACAGTGGACTTTCTTCAAATAAATGACTGATTCACTGAATGAGCCAATAATGACTGTAAATTGTGTATCACACTAAACATGAAATTCACCCTGAGACACAAATCCCTTTTCTAACACTCTTATTCTTTCCTGGCCAACCTGGTCTCAGGCTCTCCTGTAATTCAGTCTAATGATTCTAGTTGTTACACATTGTGCAACTATGTTTTGTATCGTTCTCTACCTTCTTGTTCTGATGGCTGCTCCTGTCTACAATATCTTCCTTCCTTTCTGCCACCACACATTCACCAGTATGGGAAAGAGAATACCTAAACATCACACTCCATAATAAATACTCCTCTGCTGATGTCAGAATTGATGGAAAGAAAGTATGTTTTTTTGGGGGGAAATGATGGTTTGCCTCTCTCAGTTAGAAATAGTTTGGGCTGTAGGTATAGGAAAATACAATTCTAATGACTTAAATAAGGATTAATTTTAAATATTGTTTCATTACGAAAAACTTGGAACTTTGGGTTAGTAATTCAGAAAGGTTTGGGATGCCTTCATATGACTCTCTTGACTTTTCCCTCATGGATGCAAATGACAACCAAAGATCCAGGTATTGTGCTTGTTTTCAAGATAGAAAGAAGGGACTCGGAGCCAGCCCTGTGTGTGCCTTTATCAGGAGAGCAAAGGCCTTCCTACAAGCCACTTAGTAAATGACTTTTGCTTCTATTTCATTTATGATATCCTAGTGGCCATCCCTTACTACAAAAGTCCAGGAATATAAGTTTTCAGCAAGTTTTCCTTTGTGAAGGCGAGAAAAGAGTTGGGAATGACTGTTGGATTATCTGATTGGAAGGCAACCATATTTTCAAAATCATGTAGTACTTTTGGCATTCTTTTAGAAAGCTCTAGGCCTCATATTTTCCAAGTCTCCAGAGGTACTTATCACTCTGCCGCATACCTGGGAGTAATGAAAACCTCACCATTGTGGTACATGGAGTAAATTAGAAGAGAGGAAAACACATTACCCACACTCAGTCTTGCATGAATGCAATAAAATGAGCAGGAAGGTCATATGTTGCTTTCAGACACATTTTACTCTTCTCAATTGAGCATCACTGGTCTCTTTCAAACAACAACAATTTAATAGCATTCACTTTCTGTGTTTATTACAATATGCTAAGATTATTATTTAATTCTAGTGCTAGGTATGTGGCATACCAGTGCAGATAGTTGGTAGATTCAAACACTAAATTTTCATATTTATAAACTTTATCTCAATTTAAATATGAAGAGTAATGAAATGTTGGTTCATACTTATGTCAATAAAAGGGAAAGCGTAGTTTGAAAAGTTTAAGCCAAATCCTTGCTGCCCTGCTGGGCGGTTAGAGGTGGGAACCAGAGATGGGAGCTGTCTGGGACCTGGCAATAGAAATAAGGGCATAGAGAAGATTTTAATGAACCAAGAAGTCTGAACATCTCTTGTAGAAGAATAAGAATTAGATTTGGTGATTAAGTAAAGTTAAGGAGGATCACTAGGCAATGCTGAGCTGACATGGATCTGGGGCGAACAGTCTGGGCCTCTCAGAACACACACTGAGCCCGGATCGGCTGAATTCAAGCTCCCGTTCGCCTGCTTCCCGCAAACAAACAGCTGTGACTCAGCACTAATCCATCCAGCTGAAACAACTGGTCAGCCCTTCTCATCCTACGGAGGTAAATGCCTACCGAGCCTTCATAGGTAGTGGCCACAGGTTTGAAACGGGGCTTGGGAGAGACAGTCAGGACCCACCCGTTGCATTGGTCGCCCGGCAAAGGGAAACGAACTGTCACCATTTGCAAGAGACACCACCATGGCAGAGAACTGACGTCATCAGACTGCAGCGGAGGCGATAACTTCATTGAAACCTGAGGCTACAGGTGTGTAATTCCCTAGCCTTCCCTCTCCACACATCGGGGAAACCTTAAGGGCCCCTCCCAGCTCTCCTGTAAGGGCCCCTCCCAGCTCTCCTGTGAGCGTGATAGCCAGACCGAGGGAATCAGAGGTGGCGTGGGACCTGCGGCGCGGAACTACCGCTCCCACCAGTGCTGACAGCTGAGGTCTCTTGCACCAGCTATCGGTGGCGTGGCTACCGAAGGGCAAGTAAAATTCGCTGAGGATTCTCAGCCCCAAGCTCTACAAACTTAGGGTCTGAGGGAATGGCAAACTGGGAGAGTGTGCCCAGTTGTTCATGAAAACAGGGCTCCCGGGAGCAGCAGACCTGGTGTGTAGCCAGTATTGTGGTGAGCGGCACCCGTGAGAGGGGCTTGGCTAGAGGAAAAGTGGGAAGTGACTAGACACAAGAGGAGGCCCTAGGCACTCAGGATTGGAGACTCGCCCAGTCTGGGAGGAGCTGCTGCACAGTGATTGGTTCCCGCGTATTGACAGGAGAAACTTGGCCTGGTGGGCACAGCGCCACCTACTGGAAGAGAAGTTAATCAAACTCTAAGACTCCATTTATTAGTTTTTTTTTCTTTTTTTCTTTTCTCTTTTTTTTTTTTGATTTGGGTTTTTCTTTCATTTTCATTTTTCTTTCTTGTTGTTTTTTTAAATTTTTTTTTTACAATTTTTTTTAAAATTTTTTTCTTCTAATTTTAATTTTAATTTTTTAATTATTTTTTAAATTTTTTTTTCTTTTTTTATTTCCTATTTTTTTCTTCTTTTGTCTTTTCATTTCTTTTCAATTATCTTATCCCCCCTTCCTTGAATTCTACCTGCTTACTCTCATTCTCTTTAGTGACTTCTTCCCTTCCCTTCTAATACCTTTCCTCCCAAGCATCTAATAAATTTATAGGAGTAAACAGTAACTCATCAGTCAAACAGAACAAGAAGTAACATGAGCAGCTTCAAAAAGCAAGGAAGAAAGGGAGTACAAACAATACAGGACAGCCTAAATATTCAGGAGGACCTAGAGTCATCAGAAAAATGGTCATATAAAGAACTCAAGGAACACCTTAGACAGATGGAATGGAACCTTAAAGAGGATACAAGACAGCAAATTCAAACAGCGAAAGAACACATTAAGAATGAATTACATAAACAGATAAAAGAAGAAGTTAAGCATCTTTATCAGGAGATAGAGATTATAAAAAATAATCAAACAATAATTCTAGAAATGAAGGAAATGATAAACCAAATTAAAAACTCAATTGAGAGTATCACTAACAGAGTGGAGCAAGTAGAAGCCAGAACGTCAGATAATGAAGACAAAATATATCATCTTGAAAAGAGTCTAGCCAACTCAGAAAGTCTGGTAAAAAAATCACGAGAAAAACATCCAAGAGTTATGGGATAACATAAAAAAACCAAATTTACGAGTCATCGGGATAGAAGAAGGTACAGAGATTCAAACCAAGGGAATGAGTAACCTGCTGAATGAAATAATACAGAAAACTTTCCAGAAATAAAAAAGGAAACAGATATACAAATTGAAGATGCATACAGGACACCGAGCACACAAAATCACAGTAGACCAACGCCAAGACACATTGTTTTGAAGATATCCAATATACAGAACAAAGAGAAAATATTAAAAGCTACAAGAGAAAGGAGACAGATTACATTCAGGGGTAAACCAATAAGGTTAACAACGGATTTTTCATCACAGATGCTGAAAGCAAGAAGGTCATGGAACAATATATTTCAAACACTGAAAGACAATGGATGCCAACCAAGAATTCTGTATCCAGGAAAATTAAGCTTCAGGTATGACAACAAAATAAGTATCTTTCATAATAAACAAAAGTTAAAAGAATTTGCAGCCAGAAAACCAGAATTGCAAAGCATTTTGAGCAAAACACTATACGAGGAAGAAATGAAAAACAATAACCAAAACCATCAGTGGGAAGTGACTCGGTAAAGACAGAGGGTGAGGGGAAAGATAATCATGGAGAAACAAACTAAATTTTTTTTAAAAAGGATAAATAATCAAACATGGCTGGAAGTACAAACCATATATCAATAGTAACTCTGAATGTTAATGGCTTAAACTCTCCAATAAAGCGACATAGGCTGGTATCATGGATTAAAAAAACAAATCCAACAATATGCTGCCTCCAGGAGACACATCTGATTGGAAAAGACATACACAGGCTGAAGGTAAAAGGATGGGAAAAAATATACCACGCACACGGTCCTCGTAAGCAAGCAGGGGTGGCCATCCTCATATCGAATAAAATCGACTTCAAGACTAAGTTAATCCAAAGGGATAAGGAAGGACATTATATACTGTTAAAAGGAACCATTCACCAACAAGACATAACAATTATCAATATTTATGCACCAAATAATGGTGCTGCGACATTCATAATACAAATTCTCCTCAAGTTCAAGAATCAAATAGACCACAACACAATAATTATGGGTGACTTCAACACACCTCTCTCACCATTGGACAGATCCTCCAAACAAAAGTTGAATAAAGAAGCTATAGAACTCAATACCACAATTAATAACCTAGACTTAACTGACATATATAGAATATATCAACCATCATCAAATTGATATACTTTTTTCTCAGCAGCACATGGATCCTTCTCAAAAATAGACCATATATTATGCCATAGGGCAACCTTCAGTAAATATAAAGGGGTGGAGATAATACCATGCATTTTATGTGATCATAATGGAATGAAACTGGAAATCAATGATAAAATAAGGAAGGAAAAATCCTACATCACATGGAAAATGAAAAATATGTTACTGAATGATCAATGGGTTACAGAAGACATAAAGGAGGAAATCAAAAAATTCTTAGAGATAAATGAAAATACAGACACAACATATCAGAATCTATGGGACACAATGAAAGCAGTTTTAAGAGGGAAATTCATCGCCTGGAGGTCATTCCTCAAAAAAAGAAAAAACCAACAAATAAATGAGCTCACACTTCATCTCAAAGCCCTAGAAAAGGAAGAGCAAAACAACAGCAAATGTAGCAGAAGGCAAGAAATAATTAAAATCAGAGCAGAAATCAATGAAATTGAAACAAAAGAAACTATTGAAAAAATTAACAAAACTAAAAGTTGGTTCTTTGAAAAAATAAATAAGATCGACAGACCTTTAGCCATGCTAACGAAGAGAAGAAGAGAGAGAACTCAAATTACTAACATATGGGATGAAAAAGGCAATATCACAACCGATGCTACAAAAATACTGAAGACAATTAGAAATTATTTTGAAAACCTATATTCCAATAAAATAGAAGATAGTGAAGACATCGATAAATTTCTTAAGTCATATGATTTGTCCAGACTGAGTCAGGAGGATACACACAATTTGAAGAGACCAATATCAATGGATGAAATTGAAGAAGCAATCAAAAGACTATCAACCAAGAAAAGCCCAGGACCGGATGGGTACACAGCGGAGTTTTACAAAACCTTTAAAGAAGAATTAATACCAATACTTTTCAAGTTATTTCAGGAAATAGAAAAAGAGGGAGCTCTTCCAAATTCATTCTATGAGGCCAACATCACCCTGATTCCGAAACCAGACAAAGACACCTCAAAGAAAGAAAACTACAGACCAATATCTCTAATGAACCTAGATGCAAAAATCCTCAATAAAATTCTGGCGAATTGAATACAAAAACACATCAAAAACATTGTTCACCATGATCAAGTAGGATTCATCCCTGGGATGCAAGGATGGTTTAATATACGGAAATCAATAAATGTTATTCACCACATCAATAGACTTAAAGATAAGAACCATATGATCATCTCGATAGATGCAGAGAAAGCATTCGACAAAGTACAGCATCCCTTTATGTTCAAAACATTAGAAAAACTAGGGATAACAGGAACTTACCTTGACATTGTAAAAGCTATCTATGCTAAGCCTCAGGCTAGCATCATTCTGAATGGACAAAAGTTAAAGGCATCCCCTCTAAAATCTGGAACAAGACAGGGATGCCCTCTATCACCACTTCTATTCAATATAGTTCTCGAAACACTGGCCAGAGCAATTAGACAGACGAAAGAAATTAAAGGCATAAAAATAGGAAAAGAAGAACTTAAATTATCACTATTTGCAGATGACATGATTCTATACCTAGAAGACCCAAAAGGGTCTACAAAGAAACTACTAGAACTAATAAATGAATTCAGCAAAGTGGCAGGATATAAAATCAACACGCATAAATCAAAGGCATTTCTGTATATCAGCGACAAAACATCTGAAACGGAAATGAGGAAAAACACTCCATTCACAATATCCTCAAAAAAAATAAAATACTTGGGAATCAACCTAACAAAAGAGGTGAAAGATTTATACAATGAAAACTACAGAACCCTAAAGAGAGAAGTAGAAGAAGATCTTAGAAGATGGAAAAATATACCCTGTTCATGGATAGGCAGAACTAACATCATCAAAATGGTGATATTACCAAAAGTTCTCTATAAGTTTAATGCAATGCCAATCAAAATCCCAATGGCATTTCTTGTAGAAATAGATAAAGCAATCATGAAATTCATATGGAAAAATAAAAGACCCAGAATAGCAAAAGCAATTCTAAGCAGGAAGTGTGAATCAGGCGGTATAGTGATACCAGATTTCAAACTATATTACAGAGCAATAGTGACAAAAACAGCATGGTACTGGTACCAAAACAGGCGGGTGGACCAATGGTATAGAATAGAGGACACAGAGACTAATCCACAAAGTTACAACTATCTTATATTTGATAAAGGGGCTAAAAGAATGCAATGGAGGAAGGATAACATCTTCAACAAATGGTGGTGGAAAAACTGGAAATCCATATGCAACAAAATGAAACTGAATCCCTTTCTCTCACCATGCACAAAAGTTAACTCAAAATGGATCAAGGAGCTTGATATCAAATCAGAGACTCTGCGTCTGATAGAAGAAAAAGTTGGCTCCGATCTACATATTATGCGTTCGGCCTCCAAATTCCTTAATAGGACACCCATAGCACAAGAGTTAATAACAAGAATCAACAAATGGGACTTACTTAAACTAAAAAGTTTTTTCTCAGCAAGAGAAACAATAAGAGAGGTAAATAGGGAGCCTACATCCTGGGAACAAATTTTTACTCCTCACACTTCAGATAGAGCCCTAATATCCAGAGTATACAAAGAACTCAAAAAATTAGACAATAAGATAACAAATAACCCAATCAACAAATGGGCCAAGGACCTGAACAGACACTTCTCAGAGGAGGATATACAATCAATCAACAAGTACATGAAAAAATGCTCTCCATCTCTAGCAGTCAGAGAAATGGAAATCAAAACCACCCTAAGATACCATCTCACTCCAGTAAGATTGGCAGCCACTATGAAGTCAAACAACAACAAGTGCTGGCGAGGATGTGGAGAAAAGGGTACACTTGTACATTGCTGGTGGGACTGCAAATTGGTGCGGCCAATTTGAAAGCAGTTTGGAGATTCCTGGGAAAGATGGGAATGGAACCACCATTTGACCCAGCTATTGCCCTTCTCGGACTATTCCCTGAAGACCTTAAAAGAGCATACTACAGGGATACTGCCACATCGATGTTCCTAGCAGCACAATTCACAATAGCTAGACTGTGGAACCAACCCAGATGCCCTTCAATAGATGAATGGAGAAAAAAATGTGGCATCTATACACAATGGAGTACTATGCAGCAATAAAAAATGATAAAATCATAGAATTTTCAGGGAAATGGATGGCACTAGAGCAGATTATGCTTAGTGAAGCTAGCCAATCCCTAAAAAACAAATACCAAATGTCTTCTTTGATATAATGAGAGCAACTATGAACAGAGCAGGGAGGAAGAGCAGGAAGAAAAGATTAACATTAAACAGAGACATGAGATGGGAGGGAAAGGGAGAGAAAAGGGAAATTGCATGGAAATGAAGGGAGACCCTCATTGCTGTACAAAATTACATATAAGAGGTTGTGAGGGGAATGGGAAAATAAATAAGGAGAGAAATGAATTACAGTAGATGGGGTAGAGAGAGAAGATGGGAGGGGAGGGGAGGGGGGATAGTAGGGGATAGGAAAGGTAGCAGAATACAACAATTACTAATAGGGCATTATGTAAAATTGTGTAAGTGTAAGTTACGTGATTCTGCAATCTGCATTTGGGGTAAAATTGGGGGTTCATAACCCACTTCAATCTAATGTATGAAATATGATATGTCAAGAGCTTTGTAATGTTGTGAACAACCAATAAAAAAAAGTTGTACACAATAAATGAAAATTTAAAATAAAGTAAATCCTGTTTATGTAAAAAAAAAAAAAGAAAAGTTTAAGCCATTATTTATGACTAGAATGTGTGTGTGTTGCAAATCTGAAATGTTT
Source organism: Spermophilus citellus (assembly GCF_964194105.1). NCBI lineage: Eukaryota > Metazoa > Chordata > Mammalia > Rodentia > Sciuridae > Spermophilus > Spermophilus citellus. The sequence continues at coordinate 94,630,547 of NC_138188.1, read as the reverse complement.
AGTTAGGACGAACTGAAGAGTCTCTTATCCCAAATTGACTCTCCTTAGAATCAGGATCAACCATATGATGATCAAAGGGCATTCTCATTTTAATTTTCCCTCCCTGTCATTAATGTAGTATTTTTGTCATGAAATAATGTTGAAATGAATCTTGAGGGAGGTGAGTCAAACAAGAAATCCCAAAAGTACATCTTGAAGAGGAGTGAGTTTGTGTTTTTTGATGGGAGAGTGGCTGAACAGAGCTGAAATAGGGAAGGGGAAAAGGTTTTTGGTGGATTTGTGCAGTGACTCTCTGGCCTCTTTTTTAGCATAATCTACTGGATTCTCCTAAGTGTCTGTCAACCAGGCCAACCCGTACTGCCTAGTGCTTTGGGGCTGGCCACATGCGGTAGGAAGTCTCTGTTCAGATTATTAGAAGGAGTGCTTCTGTTATAATCACATCCTTCCCTTTGGTAGAAATTAGATATTACAACCTCTACTAATTACAGGCTGGTGGCTCTGGTGCCCTCCCAGAAGCAAATTGCTTTGTGATAGCAGCTGGAAACTGGGGTTATAAAATAAATCCAGAAGAGGCTTGTCAAGCTTTTCTTGCCCATAAAATGAAAATAAAATATCATATTTGTGAAGTTCCATGGAAAAAAAAATTGGAAAGATAGCTTAAGTTGCTTAGTAAAGAGAATTTTGCTATCAAAACACCACCATAGCAGCCACTGTTAAAAACAAAAATGCAATCAGGAAAATTACTTGAAATGTTTATGTTTACTTCCAGTCTTCAAATTAAAGTAGAACATCATGTTCCTTTGGGTTGCCATTCAAATTCTCTCTTCCTCTCCTGATTCCTATAAATGTAGTAGCTGATAAATTTCTCTCTTTTGAAGTAGAATGACTCCTCCAAATTTAACATTTTTTTTTCTTTTCTGAGAGCTTTCTTGCCTGTATGATGCCCGAAATCACAAACACATCTAGTTCAAGTTCCCTGTAAAATAGATGCTTCTTTCTGACTTTAAGACTATCCTGTGGGTCTGGGGATGTGGCTCAAGCCTTAGCGTGCTCGCCTGGCATGTGTGCGGCTCGGGTTCGATCCTCAGCACCACATAGAAGCAAAGATGTTGTGTCTGCTGAAAACTTAAAAAAAAAAAAAATTAAAAGTTCTCTCTCTCTCTCTCTCTTTAAAAAAAAAAGACTATCATGTAAAATTTTTGCTGAGTATTATTAAGCTATCTTAATTTCCCAATCAAATAGTTATAGACATTGAATCAGAGTTTGACCTCTTTTTAGAGGTTGGCTAGGTCAACTATTTTTCCATCCCAAATAGGAACTTTCCATTTAGCATCTTTGACAAATTGTATTTCAGCTTGGATTTTGGTGACTCAGAGTAGAGTTAAAAAAATGTGGATAGCTACAAGGTGGAAAGAGGCCTCTCTCCACCTTGCTCCTGTCCAGTTATGTCTTTTGGAACATTACTGAATGTCTAGTCCTTGAGCCAAGTCAACGCATCAAATAGTTGAATGTCAACCAACAGGTGAAGATTTAGTGACACATGCAGATAGGAACAGCTGTTCTCATAGAGGGACAGACAAGCCTCCACATTGCAGCTAAGTTCAAATTCTGTTCTCATTGTCTTCAGCTTTTCTTTCGGGTTTATCTCTTTTTTTCCTTTTCTTTCTTCCAAATGGCAGAAGCATGATTAAACTCAAAAGGCACAGTAGGGTAAGCCGACTGCACAAGCAAAGAGAAACTGCCTATTTATCCAACAGGAACTCACAAAATTTTAGTTTTCTGCAACACAAAGCAGATTCTCTACGTTCGTGTGTGTGTGTGTGTGTGTGTGTGTGTGTGTGATTTCTGATCAAATTTTAATCCCACAATTTCCAACCAGAGAATGACTGAAAGGGACAGCAAGAAGAACAACTGTCTAGGAAATCTCAATTCCTGAGAAGGGACCTAACTCTGATGCCTTATTTTCCAAACAAAGGACTCAAGACCAAGAAACTAAGAACCTGGCCAGATACCTGAATCCACTGCGCAGGGTGAGCTTTGCGCCGCGGCCACAGGGGGCGCTGGTGTTTGCCCACCCGCTGATCCGCGCGTGGGCGTGGGCGTGGGCAAGGACCGGGCGAACAGCTGCGGTCAGGCTTCGCTGTCCCCTCGGGCTGTGCGGGTCAAGTTCGAGGACATGAGCCACAAGTATGCTACGTTGCGTCGGGCCCAACTCCATCTGGATTTCATCCATGCCAACTCGTGAGTGCCTAGCTGGGGTCGGGGAGAGGTAGGGTCTCCACGCAATGGAGAAAAGTTTTGTCCCTGTCGGAATCAAATACCTGATTGAAAAACCAAAAGAACTTGGTGTGGTTGATTTATGGATTTCTTTATTTATGTTGTATATGTGTTTCTAAATCACTGAGCAAGGGATAAAGATGTTGATATTCTTCAATTAACACCAAGTGGTAGAAAGGCTTCACACTTAATCTTTGAACGAAACTGTTTAACTATTGGTCAGCAGGACGCTTAATTCTACCAATTCTACCTGCTGCAGTCTGACCCCCACCACGATGTAAAGATCCAAGTTACCTTTCAAACACAGTAATTTGCATTCATTGATTTCAACCTCTTTGGTCTCCTGAGGTTTCCAGAAACCTCTCTGAAGATAGGAATCTCACTTTTCATTTGTTATTCTGGCACTTTTTCTGCTCTTTCCAGGCCCAGATGCCTTTTTGGGCTTCTCACCAGGCTTTATTTGGAATACATTGTTCATGGGAGTGCTGTCCCAAGGCCCCCTAGTGGATGCCTGAAATTGGGAGTCATACTGAACCGTGATAAATTTATAAATTAGGTACAAAAAGAGATGAACAATCACTAATGATAAAATAGAACAATTTCAGCAACATACTGTAATAAAGGGGAGACGACTCAGTGTTTCATCATGCTGTTCAGAATGGTACACAATTTAAATTATGAATTGTTTATTTCTGGAACTTTCCATGGAATATTTTTGGATGGAGATTGACCAGTAACAACTAAAACCACAGAAAGTGAAACCCTGGATAAGGGGGAACTGCTGTGCTCAGATTGTAGAGGCAGGTGACGGAATATTCCATGTCATTTGTCGGTTCTAGTACTGCAAAGTATAGTGATGAGTGCTGTGTAATTCACAGTGGTATGTCAGTGTTTGGGAATCTTTTAGTAATTTGTGTTTACTATAAGTAGCAGCTGATAGAATGGATGTATCAAAGTAGAAACCACAGAAATGGAGGAATAAAGAAGGCCAGGGAATGTCAGCCTTGTTATGTGGGACAAACTGTGTAATTTTAAGATAATAGAGTAAAACAAGCAGTATCCAGTAATATTTGGTTTTTATATCTCTTTGGAGAATGACTTCTAGCTGGTGATGGTGGAATAAATACTTAAAAGGTGGCTGGAGTAGAAGAAAAATGAAGAAATAGCAGTTCTGAGTGATTTTAAGAAAAACCATAAGTCCAGTACTGGAATGACTGTGAACTTTATTTTGGGAAAGTTACTCAGTCTCCATTTTGTATCATTTCTGCAGCTATTACTTTCCAGCTTCCCTCGCCCCTGAACCACTCTGTGATACCCACTTCTCCAGCCTCTCTCCTCCTCTTTTTTTTTCTTCTTTTTTTTTTTTTTTTTTTTGAGATACTGGGTATTGAACACAGGGGACATAGTCCTGCCACTGAGCTATGTTCCAGCCCTTTATATATATATATATTTTGAACTTTGAGACATGGTCTTGCTAAACTGCCTAGGCTGGCCTTCAACTTGTGATCCTTCTGCCTCAGTCTCCCGAGTTGCTGGAATTGCAGGTATAGACCATGGGCTTCTCCAGCCCCTTTTCAATTGGTGAATATTAATATTAAAAATAATACCTTTTAAAAAAGACAGCTGCATGAAGCAACAAAAAATCAGGTACAAATTGACATCTTCTCAGCTGTTCAGATAAATGTTGGTTTGAGACTTCCGTGTATAAAAGAGAAGTATTTTTAAAATATCTGCTTTGTTTCACTGGGCATTCCGCCTACCAAGGGTATGCTTTCTCTAAATGTGTCTTACATTCATCCATTTCTCTTTGACTCCACTGCCATTGACCTTAGGGGAATCCACCACCATGTCTTCTAGACCACCCTCCACACAACCTTTTTCTTTCTTTTTTTTTTTTAATTTATTTTTTACTTGTAGTTGGACGCAATACCTTTATTTTATTTATTTATTTTTATGTGGTGCTGAGGATTGAACCTAGGGCCTTGCACGTGCTACCAGGGCCTTGCATCTTTGCATCTCCTGTTCTTGCTGGAAGGTTTTCACTCTGTCCCTGCAAGAGACCAGGTTCTCATCCTTCAAAGATCAGTTTAAATGTCTTCTATCAAGAGAGGTTTCCCTGGGCAACCTGCCCTCCCCCAGCAATTACTCTGTCCCATTATTGCTGTGAAGAAAGTATTTAACCACCACCTGTGAGGTCATCATTGTGCATTTACTTGTGTTTTTCACATACCCCACCACCTTGATCTCCAAGGTAGCAAAGACCCTACCTGTACAAATGGTTACAAGGTGGGTAGTTACAAAAACTCTTGAATGAACTAATACAAAAACTCATATGGCATTTTTGGTCATAGTTATTACAATGACTTTCACAAAGGATATGTATATATCGAATTGTTGTGTACTGAATCATTCAGTATACAAATTTTAAATTCACTATAAGGGCTGTGGCTTAAAGTGCTGATTTTATAAAACATGTCACTTATATTCTCTTTTATAGAGTATATAAGATTTTTATACCAGCTTTGTGTGTGTGTGTGTGTGTGTGTGTGTGTGTGTGAGAGAGAGAGAGAGAGAGAGAGAGAGAGAGAGAGAAGAACATTTTTTTTAAACAAAAGCATTATTTAGTAATTTCTAGATTTTTTAAAATAAACTTTAAAGCTGACCATACTCAAGAGACCTTTCATTAGTATCTATGTTTAAAGTTTAAAATCCCCCCAAATGAAGACACATGCATGTACACACACACACACACACACACACACACACAGAGAGAGAGAGAGAGAGAGAGAGAGAGAGAGAGAGAAATGTAATTTTTAAAATAAATTTTAATTTAAGGTGTTGTCTCATGTCCTGAGGTGTCTGGAGATTTAGACATTGCAGTTGATGCTTTCTCTTATACAAATGGTAAATGGGTTTCTTGCTTTTGCAACCTGCTTACTAAACATAAAAAGGAAAGTGCAAATATTGAATTTTGAATTTTCCCTTGATGCCATGATAAGGTTGCTAATTGAAATAGCCACATCAGAAAAGGAAAAGCAAACTTGGAACCGCTGAAAGCAACCTATTCACCCACAGATATCCCTTTAGCCTTCCAAGTGTCATGAGTAGTGCAGGCTGTTCACCATGTTCTTTCACCAAGCAACTGGTACTGAGGGGTACAGGAGCAAGGGACTACAGGTAATCCATAAGGTCATTTAAAGAGTAGGCTTTTCATAGCTGGAAAGCTTCTACAGAGATATGGAGATTGGTAGGGTGAACAGCAGCCTCCTGCCAATTTCTTAGCCAACCAATGGAACCCTGTGGCTTTTTAGTAGATTAAGGTCTTGATCAATATTGCTCATTATTTATTTGGTATTAAGTAATACAATTTTAATAAAACTTCTTTAGAAATAGTACTTGAGTATGTACTTGTAAAGAAAGTTTAAAACATGAAAGTTTGTTCCTGCAACGGTAAGATCCTCAATAGTCTTCATTATATTAGAAGTAAACAACATACTTTGCAAATGAGATCTTACCTTGGCTTTATAATATAGTATGTCCTTCAGAATCTTGGCCACGCTAAGCACACTATTTCTGGAAAAAATTCAACATTGGTTGTCTAGAACTGGGGAACATTTGTGTGTTGAGAGTCTTAAGTTTGCCCTGATTTAACTTCCTGTTTTCCCTTTCTCTCTTCTCCTCAGCACAACCCACAGTTTCCTTTTTGGAGCTCTGGCTGAATTGCTGGACAATGCCAGGTAGGTTTACCTATGAACAAAGGCTGTTGTTGGAATTCCATGACATAAATCTAGTCTAGTTATCTTTGAAAATAAAGATATACTGTCATTTTCCCCCATTTAGAATGTTTTGCTCGATTTCTGTTTTAGTCAGCTTTTTTTTTTTTTTTTTCTGCTGTGACTGAGGAACCCCACCAGAACAATAGTAGAGGAGTAAAGGTTTATTTAGAGGCTCAAAATCTCAGAGGTCAATCCACAGCAGCAGGCTCCACTACTCATACATCAAGGTGAGGAAGGATATCATGGCAGAAGACTGTGTCAGAGGGAACCAGCTCACATGATGATCAGAAAGCACAGAGACTCCACTCTCCAAATACAAAATGTATACCCCATAGCCATGCCTCCAATGAACCACTTCCTCCAACCACACCCCACCTGCCTTCAGTTACGACTCAGTTAATCCCTATCAAGGGATTAATTCATTGATTGGATTAAGACTCTCACAACCCAATCATTTCTCCTCTGAAACTTCTTGCATTGTCTCACACGTGAACTTTTGGGGGACACTTCACATGAACAACCATAACAATTTCCAGCATAATCAAAATACTATGGGAAAAAGAACAGATGAAAGAAGGAATTAGTCACCTTTGTTTAATTTGCCTTTATGATTAAACTTGAAATGAAGGCAAACTGGACTTCTGCATTAGTGTTGATAGCCATGTAATAGTAGACATTTGGATGTTTCTTCAGTTACAGATCAGTGTACACTTTGTCTTGAGAAATGACATTTGGGTTTAGCCTTTATTGAAGTCTGCCTTGAGGTGAATTGTGTGGTTAGTCAGAAAACGGCTAACTGTTCTCCTCCACCTATGTGAGTGACATGCGCAGTGTTCCCTCATTCGTCCTATGACATCACCCTGAGGGGGGAATCATTACCCTAGTTTTACATATGTGGAAATCTGTGCATAGAGAAGTTAGATGATTTATTCAAAGTTCTATAATTACTCTTTGGCAGAGATAGAGTTCAGATTTGTACCATTTGGCTACAGAACCCCAGTACCCTATTTCACTGTCTCTGACAAAGGAACGGAGGTTTAAAGAACCTCTTTAATAATTTTAGTTCCACTCAATAATAGATGTGTGGAGAATTGGGAGGGACTCAGTTATCTAGCTAAACTGAAAACGGCCTTTGATGGTTTTTATACTTGTACTTCACTGTTGCACAGATTTTTTTTTTTTGTCCCTTCTCTGCAGAAAGCAAAGTCTATCTAGAAAATAGTGTGCCGTTGTTAGATCAGAGATCCCAGTAGGGGCACTTTAAATTTCTGCCACTGGTTGGTTTATAGTATATGTTAGCTTTTTGTGTTTGTCCTCCATTTTTGGCTTTCAAAGGGAAATGACCTTTCTGACAGGGTGTGGTCAGTTAACCAGCCATCCATGAATTTCTACCCAGCACTGTGCCCATTGCTAGGTAAAAAATTACTAGTTCCTCCTTTTATGAAATACTCTGTAGGGATAATGCAATCACAAAAAGGGAAGGAAAAAGGAGAAAAAGCATAAAGTTGATTGGTCAGGGAGCCATGAACCCAAGCAAATTAGAAGGAGCTCACAGGGAAAGGGCCTGGGCAGATGAACACTCATGGTTAGTTTCTTTGTGGGAGATAAGAGTGGCTGCTGTTGTTTCTGAAGCAAGGCTTTCCTACCTTTCCCCGAGTGCTCCTTTTCAGCAACTTGTTCTCAAAGAGCACATTTGTCCCCAGCTCCATCTATCTTTTCTCCTCTGAAGTTGTTTCGTTCATTCATTCATTCATTCTACAAGGCACAGGAAATCAACACGTAGTAGAACAATGGGAACACTTTACATGGTTGGGGTGATTGGGTGACTGGGGAAGAAAGATTAACTTTGGACTTGAAGGAAGGAGAGAAATGTGATCAATAAAGCAATTCTTGGAGCAGCATTTGTAAACTGGCAGCCCCTTGACCAGGTTTAGCTTGTCTCATGTTTGTTTGTCTCATAGTGAAAGTTTACACAGTGTTCAGAAACAAAAGGAAGAGAAAAGGTAATTGTAAGGTTTAAGACACAACAGGCACCACATACAAAATCGGGTCCCCTATATTTCCTGAAAGATGAGAAGGAGAAGCATCCTTGAGAGTACACTCCTCTGGGATCAGGGCTAGAGGAGGAGCTGGGGCTTTGGTGGGACCAGCCTATGCCTTCAGGTATGTCGCAGGACCAGTGTTACCCCAACAGCTTGAACCTCTCAGTTTTTCTGTCTTCTGTGGATACCTCAGTTCTCTGCCACTGCTTAGATGATAGTATTTGACAGCAAATGAAACTATTTTGCAGACTTATTCAAGATGCTCAGTAGGTCTTATGTGTTATTTTAAGAATTTTCAAATATTATTGTATTCAAAATTTTGGTGATACCCTGTAGTTGTGAAAATTATAACTGAAAGATATTAAAAATATTGCAGAGAGGAGAAAAAATGTGATGGTATAGAAATGGATGATTAGGGTCCTCCTCCTAATACCTTAGCTATTCAAAAAGCAAGTATCTAGGGCTGAAACACAAAGGACATTATAAAGTGTCTTAATATGATAAAAAGGTGAGTCCTTATGTTATACCTCAACTGTAAAAAGAAACTATTTCTTTATAAACTTTCTTTTCCGTATATTGGCATTTACTGAGCACATACTATACAATGTGGTATTTTGTACAAAGCATAATTTCATAATAGAGATATTGATACATGCATGTCATGGGATTGTGGTAAGGATTAGAAGAGAATTTTCAAAAAGACTTCATTTAGTGTTTAGTTGAGATGTGAAATGCTCTAGAAATGGCAGTGGTAGCTCTAGAACTTCTGTGTAAGGAGGACTTAGAAGCATCAACTGACTAGAGGAACGATTTATAAAGAACTAACTTCTAGGGTCATAGGGCAAATACAGTGTTACTACTCAAATTTGTTTGGGATAGTTTTAGCTTGGGACTAAAGGAAATTTGGGGAAAGACTCAGGTTTCCCCATCAGAGTTGCACTCATTATCTTACCAAGCTTCCCTTTCTAAAGGGATCTACCATCCTTCCCTTCCATACTTTCTTCCTCATTAGCTATACCTCCTTTATCTCATACCTATGAAACATATCATGAAAACCATTCTATGACTTCTGGATCATTCTCTGGCCAGTATTTTTAAAAATACAAAATTCATGTTCATTCTAATGAGCTTTTTGTGTAACTACCACTAGATTCCATCTCTTTTTTAAAATTTCTGAGTTTTAGCTTTTGTAATATTCTCAAATCATCAGTGATGATAGTTGTTAGTATATAAATGCACAGTGAAACATTATAGTAATTGATTTTGAAGCAATTTAAGTGGCTTTTTGTATTGTTTGATATCTGACAGTAGGTTATACCTCACATAAGCAAGTTAGATTAATGTAATTTTTTAAACATAATTTCAATTGAAGCTGTGATATTTTTATATTGTTTTCAGAGATTCAGGGGCTGCAAGACTTGATGTGTTTTCAGGTGAGTAGACTTCCTTTCTTCTTTTTCCTTCTTTTTCTAAGGGAAAAGCTTGTAGCTATTTTGCATGTATTTTATTTCATGGAATTGAGTCACATTCTATAGATTTTAATGTAATCTAAGTGCTTTGTGAACGCAGGAACCCTATGGGGAGCCAGGTCTGGAAAAGTACACCCTAAGAGTCAAATTGTTCTTTTATTAGAAGACCCATTTACAAAATTAGGCCTTCCAGAGTTTTGTGAAAGAACCAGAGTGGTTTGGAGCTGTAGCTTTGTTTGCTGTGAGAAACAGTTTTCTTTTAAAAAGCAGATTAACTTAATGGTTATTCATAATTAAGCAAACATTATTTTCAACTTATCATAGTTTTAAAATGCACAAGTGAATGTGCAGTATGAATATTTTAGTGCTGCAAAATTCAAACCAAATGTTTTCTTCATTGACTTCATTTTGTAGTTCTAAGTTTTTATTGCACTTATTAGTTAATCTCATTTAATATGATGCCAGTGACAGTAGGTTCTGCGATCCTGCACTGTATGTACTCAGTGCCACCCAGAAAATTGCCCCTAATGCTAACACTGCTTCTCTACCCTGATTCTGTCAGCTGCTCAGTTATATTGGTAATTGATCACAAGTGAGAGGATATTGTCCATGGTGTTAATCCATATCGGCACTGAAAAAGCAACTCAGTTCTGTTTGCTTTTCTGTGCATTTAGGATTCTGAGCCAGATGAGTGCCATAGTTCATGAAGGAGATAGATGTGAATGCCTTGAGGTATTCAATGCCTTGAGGTATCTGAGGAAACAATAAATGACACTCTTTTCCTTCTTCTACTCTCCAAGTCCTGAAAAGTTTGAGAAATAAATGCAAGAATCATCCTCCATCGCTGATACATGTTAGGTTGGGGTGTCTGGCTTTCATGACAGAGTGAAGGTTCCAGGATGGGGCTGCTCACAGCTGTGGAATCAGCTTCCATCCCAGACTGGTCCACTCTGGGATGAAGGGAGCAGACTTCAGGCTGTCTGTAGGCAGCTCTCTCCCAAGAGGAAAAGGGGTTTGAATTGAGCCTCACCAGGGGTTCTTCCCTCAGGGACCAATAAAAGGAGGGAGTCTATATTGACGGGGAAAATGAGTCAAAGAAAGAGTGGGGCTCCTTCATGGGGGAAAACTAGCCTTTCCTTTCATATTCAGTTACAGATGCTCCTTGACTTCCAGTGGAAACCCACTGTAAGTTGAAAATACCATGAGTTAAAAATGCATTTAATACATCCAAGCTACTGAACACCAAAGCTTAGCCACACAGGATTCTGTAGAGTATTGATTTGTTTTAATTCTGAAATTGTGTGGCTGACTGGAGACTGTGGCTTTCTGCTGCTACTCAGTATTGGGAGATAATATTCCAGGATCATTGCTAGCCCAGGAAAAGTTAAAAATTTAAAGTTTAAAGTATAATTTCTACTTTGTTTGTATCATAGAGTCAAAAAGGTTTTAAGTTAGAAACCATCATAAGTTAGGGAACTTTTGTGTATAGCGTAATATAAATATCTCCTGTCTGGGAAAGAATCAGAGTATGGTGGAAACAGAAAGAAGACATTAAGTTCATATTATGGATCTAGAGCTTGAAATATGGAGGTGATTTTTCTCAAATAATCTAGAAAAAATATTCTTGTCTGAAGAATTATTTTGAGAAAAAGAATGGAGGTAGAGTAGTTGAGAGATTTATTCATTTATTCAATGACAATTTATTGAGTGTCTGGTATTGTAGGTGCTGGGGATAGAGTATTAAACAAAATGTCCTGTGCTCTCATGGAACAGGCATTCTATTGGGGGAGAGATGGACAATAAAGAAATGAACAAATAAATCATATTCCAGCAATAAGAAGTATTAAAAGGGAAATGACAAGAGCAGATTTGGACAATAGAGAGTGATGGGAAGATTAGACAGTTTTACACAGGGGGCGGTTCCCTTAATAGGTGAAATACCATTGAAGACCTGCATGATGTGGGAGTGAGGCATGGAGATAAGTGGAGAAAAAGCATTCAGGAAAGAGTGACTAGGCTCCTTGGCTAGAGCTAAGGGTTAGAGACAATTGGATGAGTGTCTTGAATATTCTGCACAGTGTCATTACCCTAAGTAGACATGTCCTCTTTTTCTCTTTTTGAAGAAAGATACTCCAGTAATAGCATAGAAAGTATTCTGAGGGAATATGAAAGCAGGGATCACAGGGAGTGTGGCTATGAAAATTAAGCAAGATTTCATGAAAATTTGAATTAGGGCAAGGGTCCTGGAAATTTGAGAATAGAGACGAATGTAAGCGACACTTCATTCAGAGCATGTGCAGTATTGGCAAGGGCCAGGAAGACATCCAGAATCACAAAGTACTACAAATTTCATTAGAATGCACATGCTACACTCTGGGTGTGTGACAGGACTCCAGGAGGGGATAGGAGTGCTGATTTCACTGCACTTTCCTGAGTGCTCGGTATTATCATATGCAAACAAAATAGGATCTAGGCTGATTAAAAATGGAAGTGGTACTCGTTCTTTCTTTAGGTTATACGGATTTTGTGAAAAACTGAATTTATCATTTTCAGTTTTAAATTACCTATTCATATTGTAACATTTTTTATTGCAGCAAACCATCATTCATATCGCTTTCAACCTAGTAAAATTGATTTTTTAAAAGCGAGGGCCAGTGCTTAATACTCATAAATAGAATTGTTCTGGGCACGCATAGTTAATCTAAGATTGGACTAATTTTCAAATGATTTACCGAGGCCTTGAATTACTCCCCAGTTGGTTTCCTTCAAGTAATTTGAGGTCTATAAAATTCAAACTAAATATGTTTCACTGTGGTGTTTAAATGCCTCTGTACATCAATTCTAGTAAAGATGGATATGCATCGAATAGATTTTTTTCAGTGCTCACCAAGTGCCAGGCACTGAGCTAAGTACTGAGTATACACAGTGCTCACTTTTAAGGAGTTGACATCCCTGTACGGGGGTCCATGGAAAATGTATTATATAGCTACATGGGTGGAGGATGCATAGATTTTGTCTATCTCTGGGGTAACTGTGATCCTCGAAACGAAAGGAACCATTGATCTGGAAGAGAAGTAAACACCTGAGTAGGTATTTTAACTTTCTATGAAAGTGGGAAAACACAAGTTAGGAAGAGAACATTCATTCTGGGCACACAATGACATTGCAAGGTTAAGAAACCTTTCTAGGGGCTGGGGATATAACTCAGTTGGCAGAGTGCTTGCCTGGCATGTGCAAAGCCCTGGGTTCTATCCCTAGCACCACACACACACACGCGCACACAAAAGAAATCTTCCTAGGAGAAGTCTTCTATGAACCAGTCCCCAGGGACAGTAGGCATCCACCTGTGAAGAAGGCATGGGAAAGATGGGGGCAGTGCCTGTGACGCCTTGACTCTTAGGAGAACTGTGAAAACCTGCGATGTTCAGGATTAGTTCAAGGGAAGTGTTTGTGTGCAAGAGGAGGGTGGCAGCATTGGCTGGTCAGGAATGACAGGAGATTGGCCTGGAGAGGTGAGAGGGCCAGATCATAAGGGGCATGCATTTGCTAAGTGGTTTGTGTTTTATCCTGAGAGCAACAGGAAGCCGTAGAAGGTGTTGGCAGGAGAGTGGCAAAATGCACAGATGACTGCAAACAGGCTGCACCCTTTGATTTAGGGATAGAAGTTAGGGAACAGTTTTCATAATCCAGAAAAAAAAATGATGTCTTCCTAAACCAAAGCAGAGTACTGGGGATAGAGAAAGTGGTCAAATCAGAGAGGTGGGGTCTACTGGGAGATAGTTAGGTCCTTTGAACCACTGCCCTTGGGAGGGATTAATGCTGGGCTCATAGAGTATGTGAATTCTCACATAAGTGGGTTGTTATAAAAGACTGAGGGGCTTGGGTTGTAGCTCAGTGGTAGAGTGCTTGCCTAGCATGTGTGAGGCACTGGGTTTGATCCTCAGCACCACATAAAAATAAATAAAATAAAGGTATTATGTTCATCTACAACATATATATATAAAATAAATAAATAAAACTGAGTCTGACCCTTAGGTCTCTGGCTTCCTGTTTTTCAATGTGATCACTCTAGCATGTGCTCCCACATGCCTTTTGCCAAAGTGACACCATTTACCATGAACCCATCACCAGAGCTGAAGTCCATGGAGGTCTCAAATCTCCAGAATTGTGAGATAAACCTCATTTCTTCACAAATTATCCAGCCTCAAGTATTTTGCGATAGCAACAGAAAATGGGCTAACACACTTAGATATGTCTTTTAGATATTTATTCATAGGCTATTTTAAACATTATTTAATTTTTAAACGTGAGTGAATGAATTCTAGTTAACCTTTCAACAGAAAGATTTGCTTAAATGTATTAGAAAGTACTCCATGGAGACAAAGCAGATTATGGATTGCCTGGGCGTGAGACAAGAGTGAGGGGCCATGAAAGCAGAAGAACGGAGGGAGTACTGAGGGCGAGGAGGAAACATTTGGGGTGATGACTATGTTCACTGCCTTGATTGTGATGATGGGTTACTGATTTGTCAAAATTTATCAAATTATGTACTTTAAAGATATGCAGTTTATTGGCAAAAATTATTTCTTAATAATAGTTATCAAAAAAGGAATGTTCTTGAACTCATATATCCAGCTGTTTGAAATTATCTTCAGAGTCAGTTTACAAACTGTGCACTGAAATTATTCTCATTAGTTTTAGTTCCATCTTTAACATTTTTAAAGCCAGAGATTATATTATGTAATTTAATGGTGTCTTTTAATTATCAAAACTGATTTCAGATAACTTAGCCATTTTCAAAAACCCAAATGCATTTTTAAGAGGCAAATATTTGCTGCCACAAAGAAACACTCACAAAAGACTCTTGTGGGAATTAACTACTTAGAAGGGAGCCTGATGAATTTAATAAGAATGTCCTAGATTTATTTTAGAATCAGTGCTTTGGTGGAAGGGCATAAAGGTCGATCAGTTTGATAGAGGGATCCTGGGGTCACATTGCCATCTCCCTTTTTCCTTCCCCTTGGGAAGAAATACCTGAAGTTGAAGGGATTGGTCCAATTCCAGAGCAGGGCATGTCCTGCTGCACACATAATTCCTTAACATGTAGATGTTTTATGTTAATGTAAAGCCTTTGTTGCATGGTTGTTCTTCCCCTGCAGTTTCTTATGAAGCTGTAGCCAGGACTCCATTCTGAGCTTCGTCATTGTGCCATAACTCTGTCATTCTGTGGCTGCAATTGAAAAGGACGAATAATTATGCGAGCAGCATGACTTTCTGACGAACAAATTAAGCCCAATATTTATTAGTAATAACTGCTTTCTCTTACAGTGGATAATGAAAAACTGCAGGGTGGATTCATGTTATGCTTCCTGGATGATGGATGTGGCATGAGCCCTGGTAAGTCAATTATCTAGATACCTAACTGGCTGTTAAAGGGAACAGCCTGAAAACCCATAAAATAAATAAAAATAAATTGAGCTCTCTATTGAAAAACAGGTATGGAGCTATTAGGGAAAATAAAGCCCAGACTTATTGTCAAAGTTTTCAGGTTTAAATATTCCAGCTGGCAGAGTAAATTCATTACAATCATCGAAATCAAGATAAAAAAGTGAAAGTAAATAAATTTTGTCAGAAAAATGAAAGACAAATGGTACTGATTGCAAGACAAAGCATCTTACCTCTAGTATCTGAATGGGCTTTAAGATTGTTTTAGTCCATTCTTTTAGCTATTGTTTGCAAGAGCCCCAAGGCAGTTTCCAGTGCCTTTAGGCTATTTTAAATTTTCCTTGTAACCCTGAAGAAAAGGTCACTTCTCCTTGTCTTTAGTAGTTTGCATGGATTTTTTTTTTCCTCTGAATGTTCAAAAGTTTAGTTGTTTCAGATAAATTTTCTCATCGTAACAAAGACATCTACAATATATTGCATGACTTATCCTTAGATATTTAAAGCTACCACAAAGCCAGCACATAGTAGGTGTGTTCAAATGCTGTGTTGTTGAAAAGTTATTCCCTCTAATAAAAGCTTTGCATAGTTTTAGTATTCATATTCCTGAATTCGTATAATACTTTGTGTATCACAAGCTACAGTCTTGGCTACCATGCTTAAAAAATGCTGAGAGAGTTGAGATATATTATGGAAATGTCCTGGTCGGCTGCACATCGGAGGAAAGGGTGATAATCAATGCTGATATAAGCTGAGAATACAAAGTAGAGCAATTACCTTCTTCCAAATCTGAAGTCTCCCCTTGGTCTGAATAGTCAAAGAATATTTATTAGCAAGCTTAGAAAATGCTCAACTATCCCACCCAGTTCTTGTTCTGACTTTGTTGGAATAATTTTGATTATCTCAGTTCATTTTGATTAAAGTATTATTGATTCCACAGTGTTTAAATATGAGAAGGTAAAGAGGCTGTAAGAAAACCATGCTGAAAATGTCTTATTTTTCACTACTAGCCTGAATGCTACGTGTGTTTTCCTGAATTCTTAAAATAAATGACAGAATATATGTGATATGGTCTAAGGGAATGCCTTACAAAAGAAGCAGTTTTAAAATATAGGTCATGAAGAAATCATTAAAGCACAAACAAATTTTCAGACCTTCAGAAGGAACTCATATCTCAGTAGACATACAGATGGTTCCTGTCTTAGGACCATTTTTTGACTTTACCATGGTACTGCAGGGATATGCATTCAGTAGGAAATGTACTTTGAATTCGGGTCTTTTCTTAGATTAGCAGAGTACAACTGTTAGGTTGTACTAGAGTACTCTTTTGTGATGCTGGTCTATGGTAGGTAGCCAGAGCCCTAAGTCAGCCTCATGATCGTAAGGGGAAAGTAGCACAGTCCAACATGTACTGTGTAGCTGAGGTATTGATAGTGTTAGGAGTATTAAATGAATTTTATTTTTCTATGTTTTCTATGTTTCAATTTATTATGGATTTAGCAGGGATGGATTTGACCTCATTGAAAATTGAGGAGCATCTGCATGTAGTAGGACAAGCACAGTATTATTGAGAAAGCACTTCTTAATGAATATTGGAAATCAAGTATTAAGTTTGAAGGAAGAGTTTATCTTAGGTGACTGAATATAGAACTTACCAGTTGTTCAAACAAAGCTTGACCCATAGAAGATGACTACAGAAATTTTCAAATTTTGGTTTCTTATTTTCCTCCAGTGTTTCCCATCATGGTCTGTTCCCTATACATCAACCTTTCTTTTTTTTTTTAATACCTTTTTATTTATTTATTTTTATGTGGTGCTGAGAATTGAACCCAGGGCCTTGTACATGCTAGGCGAGTGCTCTACCGCTGAGCCACAACCTCAGCCCTCAACCTTTCTTTAAATATTATATATTTATCCTGTTGAATCAGTGATTTTTCCATTGCATAAGAATAAAATTCAGTAACACTCCCCAGGTTAACTTCTGAGATCTTGCTTATTTGACTCTGCCCACCTTCCTGGCCTTTTCTAGTTCTGCTCATTTCCAAGCTCTGATTACACTCCAGCCATTCCTGGTTTGCCAATGTCTTGGCTGGGCACAGAATCACGAGCCACCACACACCTTGTAGATTCAAACAGCAATTCTTTATTCCCGAACTCACACCGGCCTCTACACACACGTTCTGGGGAAATCCCAGTTCTGCCGCCGCCCAATTCCCCTACTCCACGAGGCTTTTTTCCAATATACTTTCTGAATCTCACGAGAACTCAACGGGAACAAGCAGCAGGAACACCCTAATCCGGGCAGCAATAATCTTCAACCTCCAACTTCCCTAAAACCCCTATTGTCTTAAACCGGGAACGCCCTAAACCCAAGGACCGGGGTACTTCCTCAAACCTGATCAGCTCTAAACCCGGATCTGCCTTGGTCCTTGAGCAAGGTCACCTTAACATGCAATGTCAACAGCGAAATCCATTTAACATGGGGTACGCTAGCAAGGAAATTTTGATGCGTCATTCCTACTTGGCAATAGCCCTCAGCACTGGTTGGACCCTCATCATTTGGATCTCTCCCCAGACGTCAACCTTCTGAAAGTGGCCTTACCCCTGAAGACCATACCCCTGTTAAATCTTTAACACATTTTCCTGGTTTTGTTACTTTCACTTGATCCTCTCAAAAATTATCTTATTTTCTATGTATTTCCATTTCTTTCTCCTACAGTAACACAATGTAAATCATAATATCTTCCTTGTAGATTTATTATAAATATTAAATAGGAACAATGAATGACAATTAATCAATAACAATCAATCAATCAATAACAGTGGCTAACATTGTTATCATGGATCCCTTCCTCATAAGGCTCATCCCTGTATGAGAACATAGGATCAAACGTCCAGCACACACCACCTACCAGTTGCCCCTGAACTGTAAACATGTCTGCACCTGACACAGGGTCCTCAAGACAATTCTAAAACATGTGTCCAGGTAGGCTAACAAGAATATTCTTGGTTCTAGAGATCAGAGTATTCTGAAATCCAGAAGATTCCTCTCTAGAACTTAGGAACTTCTGGGAGAGATCAGGAGAATGACTCTGGAGGTCTGAGATAGTTAGCCATTTTCCCCTACCTAGGTGGTGTCGAAGCAGAAGCCATTCTGTCCTTAGTCTCACCTGGGCCTGGATAAGGGCCAAATTTATGACGAAATTATTAGTAGTACAAATAATTATAACACTTATAATCTCTTAACGCTTATCAAGTGCCAAGTTGTGTGCCCAGAGTTTCACAGATACGTCTTCTTATTTAATGTGTTTTCTTCATCTTCATCAATAACTGTGATAGAAGTGCTAGCATTTCTATCGCTTTTTTAAAAATACTTTTTAGCTATTGATGGACCTTTATTTTATTTATTTGTATGTGGTGCCAAGAATCTGTTACGCTCGAATTCAGGACCCCCAAAGACCACCAGAGACCCAAGATCGATGTAAGCAGCAAAGAGGTGTTTATTGCGAGGTAGCTCGGTCCTCCGCGAGCGCACACAGCAACTGGTGACGCTGAGAGGCCCCGAGCCCAGGGTTTGCAGCATTTTTATACATTTTTTTGGAGAGGGCAGGGACTTCACATACATCATAGCAAATCATCACACACCGCGGGAAAATCAAATAACAACTCTAAAACATGATTAGCACATTCACTGGCGGGAACAAGTTGGGTAGGGGTGATTGGTCAGAACAAAAGGGGTATTGGTTTGAACTGATTGGTTTGAGCCAAGAGGGGTGTACGTGCTGAACTACATGGTTTCCCAACTTGTTATCAACCACCATAAACTACTGGGAGGGTCATCTGGCATCCCAGGTATTTCCCTGTCTCATGCTGATTGGTGGCTGCTAGGGGGTTGCTATGAGTCCCCACCTAGCCTGACTGAGTCAGGGACACCTGGGGCAGCAGATCTCTCCTGTTATTTGTAGATAAACAACTTAGCAGGGTGGGAATGTGCCTAGGAGTGCTCTGTGGGTTTTTCCAAGAACAAAGGTCATGTCCCTTTCTTGGACAGGCTTTGCTCTGAGGTAGAGGCTGGTTTTTCAAATTGAACCCAGTATCTCACACATGCTAGGCAAGCGTTCTACCACTGAGCCACAACCCTAGCCCCAGTAGTTCTCTTTTAAAAACAAGGACATCAAGGCTCAGAGTTTTGGTGAGGTCACAGGGTATGGTCTGTCTGACCTCCTTCATTATAACTGCTTTAAGATCCTGAAGTACACGATTTGCAGTAGATACATCAATTTAAAAGAGGCTTATATAAAATTAACATAAATTAATCCCAGAAACCCAAACCAAACTTTTTCCATTCCAGTATATTGTTATTGTAATTCTGATATTTTCATAGCACTATAGCATCCATGGAAATTCTTCAATTCAATCACTATAGATATTTGAGGATAAATGTTCAAGATTATTTTCACATTTTTATTATTATGACTAATAAGACAGTGAACAATCTCATATAGCTCTCCATCTCTTTACCTGTGTGAGAATTTTCATGGGATTCATATCTAGAAATGGACTTGCTTTGTCAAATTAAACTTGGGCTTTGAAAACTGAAAAAAAAAAGATTCTTCTCAGAGATTATGGGTCCTGACATGAATCTTCGCCTTTGGCTGTCCAAGAGCTGTGGACTTGTCCCAAAGTCCTGTGGTATGTGTGGGGTCCTGACAACTGGGCCTCAGGCTAGTGTCAAAGTGTCTTCCTAAGCACCTTAAAAGATAGTCTTTTGTCAATTACAGAGGAAGCTTCAGACATCATTTACTTTGGCACATCCAAGAAACGGTTATCAACCTTGAAGTTCATTGGACAATATGGCAATGGTCTTAAAAGGTGAGAATTTTCCCCCTTAGGGCATATGTTATTCATACTGGAAACACAGAATGTTGCAAACCTGTAGAGCTTTTAAAAAAAGAGCATAAGTCCTGGGAGGGAGTCTTGTTTTGGAATCTCCAACCCATAAGTGACTAGGATCTTTAAAGCATTTAAAAAACTAATTCTCACATATATTAAGATGAGTCTTGCAGGCACTTTCTGAAGCAGTAACTTTGGAGTTTCATGTTCTATTATTTCTCAACATTCATTTTAGCCAATATTGTGTGTCAGCTTTTTCTTAGTTTGCCTCAATGAGAGGTGAGGACAGGATGCGTACCTGAGTGGTTCCTGCTTCTGGGTTGATCTTTGAACCTTGGATGGAACATTATCCCAGTAGCCATGTCTCAAACATGAGTTGGGGCTGCATCCATTCAAATTCATTGTCTCTGCTTTGAGAAATAATACTTGTGTTCTCTTGGTGATGGGTCAGTAAGACCAATTGCTAAAAAGAACAAACCCATGCCCACTTATTTCTTCTTTGTTTAGTGTTTGAGATATAAATCATTATGTTATTCATCTTTGATACAGTGGGTCCATGAGAATTGGAAAAGACTTTATTCTTTTTACGAAGAAGGAAGAAACGATGACCTGTGTGTTTTTCTCTCAGACATTTTGTGAAGGAGAAGGTCTTAGTGAGGTAAGATTTGAGGATTTTTCTTCCATTCCCATGGCAATAATGCTGTTTTCATTTATCCTCTCAGGAGGTGAAGTCTGTTATGACTGAAGGTGCCTGTGCACTCTTGGGGGGGGGGGTCACTGGAAGCCATTGCTGAGATTCCAGGACACAGTCTCACACATGCTAGGCAAGTGCTGTACTTCTGAGCAGCATCTCTAGCCCCTGGAAGTCTTTCTTAAGAACTTTATTTTCATTCTCCTTATGTCCAGATCTCCCAAAATAGAGGTTTCCTTGCATATAAGGAGATTTCTAGAAGAAGCTTGCAAAATCTTTCTACTGCTTGTGGCATAAATGTATTATTGCTTTTAAAATAAATAAAATATTAGGGGCAAAGACTTAGAAAACAAAATGTAAAAAAAAAAAATTGAATGCAAAATAGACTTGAAACCATAATTCTTGTGACCATACTTTTAACTCAGCATTTGCTGACCCGGAAACATTTTATTAATGTCAGTTATGATTCAGTACAACAAATGGGTGCTGGGGAGTGGCTGTGTGCTCAGCACCGGACAGACTGTGATGGACAGAAAACCAGCTGAAGACCATGTGACCATCAAAAAGCTTTCAGTCTTGTTGGGAAATAAGGTAGACATATGATTGGACAAATGACAAAACGAGGCTATATAAAAAGAACGTTCGTTGTTGAATAAGTGCGTGTGTGTGTTATGAAATTGTCCAAAACTGTAATAAAAAGAGAGGATGAGAGAGCTTTGAGTGGTCAGTGAGTGTTCTATAGAGAGAGCATGGCTCGAATCTGGACAGGCTGGTGTGTGGAGAAAAACGGTCCACAGCCAGTCTTGGGCTAGGAGATGCACTGGAAAGCCAGCTAGAGGTGTGAGCCTGCCTCAGGGTGGGGTGGGGCTTGACAACACAGGTGAGGGTCAGCTGTAAGGAGTGGCTTAAGGGAGCCTGACAGCAGGAAAAGAGGTGCTGTCAGTGGTTATGTTGAATCCTGTACCTGTGAAGAGCCTGGGGTTTGGGCTAAAGCGCTGAGGTCATAGCTCCCCAAATGGGGCATTTCCCTTATTTATTTATTTATTTATCATTTTTAATTGATCTTATTATTTTTTAAAAATACATGATAACAGTGGAATGCATTACAATCCTTATTACACATATAGAGCACAATTTTTTGTTAAAAAAAAAAAAAAACCTTAAAAACACTCATCACTTTTGCATCCGCAGAAGCAACTTCTTCCAACCGTGGTTAAATGATTTCGTTGAGATCTGCCTGCGTGTCTCTAAGGAGCATGCTTGCACTTGATTTTATTTAGGTGTTCTCCACTAACCTCCTACTATGGAAGGGGATTTAAACCTATCTACCTTCTCTTCTGTGCTCCTGTCACCCCTGGACTTCCAGCCTCACTAGCGCCCTCCTAACTTTGGTTATGTCAGTGCTCGGTGTGTTCATTTCAGACTGTGTATACACTATTCACAGGAGCTCATGTCATAAACTGTTTTGTTTTTCCTCATGTGCACAACTTTTTATTTCTCTAGAATGACTGACTGCTTTCTTTTCTGGACACTCACCACTGTCGCTGAAAACTGCCCTGCTTCTCTGTTACACGGCATGGTTAACACCAGTCTAGCTTGCTCTCCTCAGCTCCAGCTTCCTGATGCACTCTGTTCAGAGCCCTGTCATGTGCTGCAGCTCCCACTCCCGCTCTCCATGTCCGGAGGTCAGCAGGCATCCTAGGATCTGCCCTTGCGGTGGTCCTGGGTGTCAGATCTCTTCTCTGTCAGATCCCAGATCCTAAATCTCATGTCTTCTTTCACAACTTGTGTAACATAGTCTGCCATTTTATCTTGGGATGGGAAGCAAGATCTTCTTAGACCACCACACTTTAGAATGCTGTTATTCTTCCCCAACACTCAGTTATAGTTTGGGTTGTTATCATCTTTGAGCTGAAATTCATTTTCCTTCAAGATTTTAACTTTATACCTTTTCATTTAGTACCAGTGATTGAACCCTGGGGCGCTTAACCACTGAGCCATATCGCCAGCTCATTTTTATTTTTTATTTTGAGACAGACTCTCACTGAGTTGCTTAGGGCCTCACTAAGTTACTGGCTTTGAACTCATGATCCTCCTGCATCAGCCTCTTGAGACGCTGGATTACAGGCGTGTACCACTGTTCCTTCAAAATTTACTGAGAAAACTGAAGCCATTTAATTTTATTCCTTAATCTCTACTTTTTGAAGGTCAAAAGCAACTTTGTCCCCAATGTTCTGAATTCAGAATTTTACCTGTCTGATCTATTTATATCCATTGTCCTGGGCACATACAGAATCTTTTCAACCTGGAAATCATATCCTTGTAAATCTGGGGTAACCTCCTGTAACACTGATGAATTTCTCTTCCTCCTTCCCTCCCTCCCTTCCTTCCTTTTCTTATCTTTCTCTCTCACCCATTTCCCTCCCCCTCCCTCCCTCTTTCAGGACTGAGGTCAGGAGTGCTCCATCACTAAACTACATCCCCAGACATTTAAAATTTTTAATTTGAGGGAGGGTCTTGTTAAGTTGCCCAGGCTGGACTTGAACTTGTGATCCTTTTGCCTCAGTCTCCCAAATAGTTGCGATTATAGTTGTATGCCGCTGTGCCCTGCAACACTGATGATTTTCTTTCATCCATATTCTCTTTACTCTCCTTTTGCCACTGTTTTTAGCTCTTGGACTTCTATAAGTGGTTCTTTGATTTTCTTATTTTTCTCTTCTATTTTCTGTCTTTCATAGTTTTGTTTTCTGGGAGATTTTTCAACACTTATTTTCCAATTCTTTCATAAATTCCTTTTATAATTATATTTTTAATTTCTAAGAGGTCTTTTTAAAAATTCTCTCAGTGATCTTTTTCCAAAGATATCTGATTCTTATTTCATAGATATAGTATTTTTCTTATAGCACTGAAGATTTTCATAATTTTTTTAAAAAATCAAAATTGCCATCCTCCTCTTACGGTTTCTATTTCCACTGAGTTGCTTAGTTTCTATTTGTTGACCTGGTTTCTGTTTATCGTATTAGAGGCTTTTCTTAGATGGCTGTTATTCCTAAACATTTAAAAAAGTCGTCCAACAAAATGCTGATTGAGCTGGGTGTGGGAGTTTCAGTGATATGATCTAAACAGGTTGTTTTATTGGGGGATTCTTGATGTCATTTTCTTTAGGTCTTTCCTTCTGAGCTGGTCTGATTTGTAAGAGAAGACTCTTGCAGTCTTCTGCCTGGAGGCCTAGCTGCCAGCCTTCTGGGGGCAGATGAGACAAGATGCTGAGATTTTCAACATCCGGCATGTACACTTTGACTCAGTCCCTTAAATCTCAATAGGCTTCCCCTAACAACTCTGTGTCTTCTCATCCAGAAACACATTGTTCCAGTCTTCAGAGAGTGAGCATCCAGGGGCTCTGGGGTTTGGAGGAGCTGTTGCCAGATGGGGATCTAGATGCTGCTTCTGGCTTTCATGCTGTCAATCTGAATTGTAAATCAGGCTGACTCTTCTCTTTTCTGGCAAGGGCTGTGGATTGTATTTCTTGATATGCTGTCATCTGCTTTTCCATTTCTAAAGTGCTGATACTATTGTTTCCTCTGCCATTCCATCCATCTTTCAAAAGGGCATGGAGTTGGCCTCCATCTGTCGGCACATTCCACAAGTATACAAATTTGTTATCTGTCTCTTCTTTATAAAACTAAAATACGGGAGGAAAATAAACTTTTAACTTTGTATTTTATGATTTGTTTGAAGAGTAGAATAAACTAGGATCAGACAAAAAGATGGTGGATCTTGTGTATTTAATAATAAATCAGTGTGGTCTGGGGATGTGGCTCAAGCGGTAGCGCGCTCGCCTGGCATGCGTGGGGTGCTGGGTTCGATCCTCAGCACCACATTAAAAAAAATATAATAAAGATGTTGTGTCCACCAAAAACTGGAAAGTAAATATTAAAAAATTCTCTCTCTTAAAAAAATAATAAATCAATGTGTATGTGTGTGTGTTTGTTTATTTTTAAACAGGTTGTAGTTCCAATGCCTTCGTGGCTGACAAGAACCAGAGACTCTGTCACAGATGATCCACAAAAATTCTCAACAGAATTGTCTATAATTTATAAATACTCCCCATTTAAAAATGAAGCTGAATTAATGCAGCAATTTGATGTGATCTATGGAAAATGTGGTAAGATCATCAGAATTCTGAAATTTGATGGAAGTTTTTGTTTCAGTGTCTTATGAAAGTCACTCTACATATGTTTTTATGTTAATAACCTCATGTGAATTATCACATGGGGGCAGCCATTCATTTTAGCCATATGAATTTTGTCTTAAGAGAATTGAAACAGGAGTTGCTGTAAATCCCTGGCACAAAGAGGAAGGTTCATTGTGCTTGCAGAGCTTTGTGAAACTGAAGGAGAAGAGGATGATGCAGGCCATGACCCAGTCTTTGTACCATGCAGCAGAGTTATTTGTTATTTGCACCATGTAGCCAAGATGCTTATTACAACATCTGAGATTATGAGTTACAAGGCTGATAAGACTTACAAATTTATAAAATAATGAATCTCTGCTTCTGTGGCTGAGAGTTAGCAAGAGCTTTGTTGATATTCTTTTACAGGATTTTCAGATTTTCCCTCATTCTCTCCATCTCCTCCAACTTTCTGCTCAACAGGTAGAATGTACCATCTTTGCTGATGCTTCCCGTGACAGTCTTTCTCCAGATTCCCATATTTCTCATATCTTGCTTTAAGGAAAACTGTGAAACTCTTCGATTTATGTATTGTTTGTGATGAAATTTTATTAAAATTATTTCAGACTTGATTTGATTTTCCTCAAAAATTTCTCCTCCATTCTGTGGCATTTTGTTTAAAAATGATGTTTTAAATCTCTTTGTCTCAGCGGAAAAAATAGTGTCAATTAAGTTGGTATTCTTTTTATTAATATATACACAATATATTTTAAGAACAGTGATTCACTTCCAATTGTGAAATACAAACATTAATGAAGAATTTCTTTTTGAATACTTTCCCAAGTGCTTTCTAAAAATTAAGTTATTTTATTCTCAGAACAACTATATGTGGTAGGTCCCTCGTGATCTCCGTTGTATCGAAAAATTAGAGATAATAAGAAATTTACCTGAGATTACTGTACTAGTAAATGGTTGACTCAGTATTTAGACATATGCAGTTAAGCTTCAAAGTCCACATTCTTAGCCACTATACTTTTTATTTCTACCAACAAAAAGTATAATTAGCTTTCTTTTAAAATTTTTCCAACAGCCCGGTTTGTCAGGGATCCAACTTTATAAATGATTTGGACTTCTTTGATATAAAAAGTTACTTAGAGCAGGGGTCATCAAACTGTGGTGACATACCTGTTTCTCTAAATAAATAGAACACAACTACACTCATTCAGTTATGTCTTCTCTGTGGCTGCTTTCATGCTACAGTGGCAGAGTAGGAGTTATGAGTAGATGTGACAGAGACCATATGGCCTGTAAAGCCTAAAATATTTACTGTCTGTCTCTTTGCAGAAAAAGTTTGCCAATACCAGCAATAGAGTCTAAAAGCAACACTTTGTACAAATTACAAAACTCGCCTTTGTTCTCTTATGCATTGATTTCAAGCTCACCAATGAGAGCTTCGCTTATAATACAAACTTGGCTCCACTTCCTAACACTTTTCATAATGCAAATTATGATGAGTGCTAAAGTTTGAAAGACTTATAATGAATTGAATTAGTAATAAGAAACACCATATTGTAGCAACTCAACATTCTTTGGCAGAGAGTAGAGTTTGCTATAAGATATGAATTTTGGAACATAGTCAAATATATTATTTATCGAAGTGCAAAAGGAAGCTTGGTTATAGCATATTTAATTATTTCAAGGATGAGATGGTAGCACAATACCTAGCATTTAGTATGTTTAAAATACTGGCAAGTCAAACATCTCCTTTTTCTCCTTTTTTTTTTTTACTAGGTACTTTGCTGGTTATTTATAACTTGAAGCTGCTGCTTAGTGGAGAACCAGAATTGGATGTTAAAACTGACAAAGAAGATATACTGATGGCTGGGGCTGATGAGGAGTGAGTAATGTGTGTGTCTGGAGAATGTTTTTCCACAGTGGCAGTGAGCTACAGTTAGGAGACTTTGCATCCGGGTTCCAGGTCTGAGGCCCCTGGGCCTTACAACTGGCACATAAATTTTACACAAATTATAGAAATAAGTGGGCTAGACCAGGTTCCAAAATCATGTCTAAGTTTCAAAGGGATCTTAAGGCTTCTCAAAAAATAAAGGATCTTGGGCTTCATCAAGACCTACTGAGTCAGAATATCCAGAAAGCAAGCTTAGAAATCAATACTTTTTAGATATTCCCCAAGTGATTCAGAGATATCAGTGTGGTTGAGGATTACCAGGTTATAAGACTTCTGAAGTTCTATAATACCATAACTCCCTTTTATTTCTTACTTTTATTGGTTATTCTTAGTTATACATGACAATAGAGTCTATTTTGATATAATTATACAAGCATGGAGTATATCTTTTTCTAATTAGGACCACAGTCTTATGGATGTACATGACGGTATATTCTCTGTGGTGTATTCATATATGAACATAGGAAAGTTATGTCAGATTCATTCCACTGTCCTATTCCTATTCCACTTCCCTTTCCTTCATTTCTCTTTGTCTAATTCACTGAACTTCTGTTCTTTTTTTTTAATTAACGAAATTATCTTAGAGTACTTTCGATTTGCATTTCTCTAATTGCTAGTGATTATGAACATTTTTTCATATATTTGTTGATTGATTGTAGATCCTCATCTGAGAAGTGTCTGTTCAGTTCCATGACCCATTTGTTGATTGGGTTATTTTTTTTTTTTTTTTGGTGCTTATCTTTTTGATTTCTTTATATACCCTAGAGATTAGTGCTCTATCTGATGTGTGAGGGGTAAAGATTTGCTCCCAAGATGTAGGCTCTCTGTTCACCTCACAGATTGTTTCTTTTGCTGAGAAAAAACTTTTTAGTTTGAGTTCATCCCATTTATTGATTTTTTATTTTAATTCTTGCACCAAAGGTGTCTTATTAAGGAAGTTGGGGCCTAACCCCACATGATGGAAATTAGGGCCTACTTTTTCTTCTATTAGATGCAGAGTCTCTGGTTTAATTCCTAGGTTCCTGATCCACTTTGAGTTGAATTTTGCGCATGGTGAGAGATAGGGGTTTAATTTCATTTTATTGCCTATGGATTTTCAGTTTTTCCAGCACCGTTTGTTGAAGAGGCTCTCTTTTCTCCAATGCATGTTTTTGGTGCCTTTGTCTAATATAAAATAATTGTAGTTTTATGGATTAATCTGTGTCCTCTATTCTGTACCATTGGTCTACAAGTCTGTTTTGTTGCCAATACATGCTGTTTTTGTTACTATTGCTCTGTAGTATAGTTTAAGGTCTGGTATAATGGTGCCACCTGCTTCACTCTTCCTGCTAAGGATTGCTTTAGCTATTCTGGGTCTCTTATTTTTCCAGATGAATTTCATGATTACGTTTTCTATTTCTATGAGGAATGTCATTGGGATTTTGATCAGAATTGCATTAAATTTGTATAGTGCTTTTGGTAGTATGGTCATTTTGATAATATTAATTCTGCCTATCCAAGAGTAAGGTAGATCTTTCCATCTTCTAAGGTTTTCTTTGATTTCTTTCTTTAGAGTTCTGTAATTTTCATTATATAGATCTTTCACCTCTTTTGTTAAGTTGATTCCCAAGTATTTTATTTTATTTTATTTTATTTTGAGGCTATTGTAAATGGGGTAGTTTTCCTGGTTTCCCTTTCTGAGGATTTGTCACTGATATACAGAAAGGCCTTTGATCTATGGGTATTAGTTTAATATCCTGCTACTTTGATGTATTCATTTACTAGTTCTAGAAGTTTTCTGGTGAAACTTTTAGGGTCTTCTAGGTATAGAAATCATATCATCAGCTAATAGTGCCAATTTGACTTCTTCTTTTCCTATGTGTTTTTCTTTAATTTCTTTCATCTAATTGCTCTGGCCAGTGTTTCAAGAACTATGTTAAATAGAAGTGATGAAAGAGGGCATCCTGTCTTGTTCCAGTTTTTAGAGGGAATGCCTTCAATTTTTCTCCATTTAGGATGAGGTTGGCCTGGAGTTTAGCATAGATAGCCTTTATGATGTTGAGATAGGTTCCTGTTATCCCTAATTTTTTTAGTGTTTTGAACATAAAGGGGTGCTGTATTTTGTCAAATGCTGTTTCTGTGACTGTTGAGATGATTATATGATTCTTATCTTTGAGTCTATTGATGTGATGAATTATTTTATTGATTTCTGTATGTTGAACTAACCTTGCATTCCTGGGATGAATCCCACTTGATCATGGTGCATGATCTTTTTGATATATTTTTGTATTCAATTTTCCAGAATTTTATTGAGAATTTTTACATCTATGTTCATTAAGATATTGGATGGAAGTTTTCTTACTTTGATGTATCTTTGCCTGGTTTTGGAATCAGGGTGATATTGGCCTCATAGAATGAGCTTGGAAGTGCTCCTTCTTTTTCTATTTTCTGAAATAAATTGAGGAGTATTGGTATCTGCTGAGATACAAACTGGTCTTCTTTAAAGGTCTTGTATAACTTGGCTGTGTATCCATCTGGTCCTGGGCTTTTTTTGGTTGGTAGACTTCTGATAGTGTCTCCTATTTTGTCACTTGATATTGATCTGTTTAAATTGTGTATATCATCTTGATTCAATTTGGGCAAATTATATGACTCTAGAAATTTGTTATTCTATGCCTTTGATATTTTCTACTTTTTTGGAGTACAAGTTTTCAAAATAATTTCTAATTATTTTCTTATTTCTGTAGTGTCTGTTGTGATATTTACTTTTTCATTATGTATGTTAGTAATTTGAGTTCTCTCTCTCTCTTCACTTTGTTATCATGGCAAAGGGTCTGTCAATTTTATTTTTTTCAAAGAACCAACTTTTTGTTCTGTCAGTTTTTTCAGTTGTTTCTTTTGTTTCAATTTCATTGATTTGAGCTCTGATTTTAATTATTTCCTGTCTTCTACTGATTTTGTGTTGATTTGTTCTTTTTCTAGGGCTTTGAGATGTAATGTTAAGTCATTTATTTGTTGACTGTTTCTTCTTTTAAGGAATGAATTCTATGCAATGAACTTTTCTCTTAGAATTGCTTTCATAGTGTCTCAGAGATTTCAATATGTTGTATCTGTGTTCTCATTCACCTCTAAAATTTTTTAAATCTCCTCCTTGATGTCTTCTGTTCATTCAGTAGCATATTTAGTCTCCAGGTGTTGGAGTAGCTTTTAGTCTCCAGGTGTTGGAGTAGCTTTTTTTTTTCTTATTTTATCATTGATTTTTAATTTCATTCCATAATGATCTGATAGAATTCAGGGTAGTATCTCTACTTTTTTTAATATTTTCTAAGAGTTGCTTTGTGGCATAATATATGGTCTATTTTAGAGAAGGATCCATGTGCTGCTGAGAAGAAAGTGTATTCTCTCGTTGAAGGATGAAATATTCTATATATGTCAGTTAAAGTCTAAGTTATTGATTGTATTATTGAGTTCTATATTCTCTTTGTTCAGCTTTTATTTGAAAGATCTATCTAGTGATGAAAGAGGTGTGTTAAAGTCCCCTAAAATTATTGTGTTGTGGTCTATTTGACTCTTGAACTTGAGAAGAGTTTGTTTGATGAACATAGACGCTCCATTGTTTGGGGCATATATATTTATAATTGTGAAGTCTTGTTGGTGTATGGTTCCCTTGAGCAGATGTAATGTCCATCTTTATCCTTTTGACTTTACTTTGAAGTCTACTTTATTTGATATGAGGATAGAAACCCCTGCTTGCTTCCACAGCCTATGTGAGTGGTATGATTTTCCCCAACCCTTCACCTTCAGTCTGTGGATGTCTTTTCCTATAAGGTGAGTCTCTTGAAGGCAGCATACTGTTTGGTCTTTTTTTTTTTTTTAAATCCAATCTTCTTGTCTATGTCTTTTGACTGCTGAATTTAGGCCTTTAACATTCAGGGTTAGTATTGAGACATGATTTGTATTCCCAGCCATTTTTGTTTAATTTTTGGTATTTAACGTGATTTGGTTTCTACTCTGATTAGGTTTTCCTTTAGTGTAATACCTCCCTCTGCTGATTTTCATCATTGTTTTTCATTTCCTCTTTGTGGAATATTTTGCTGAGGATGTCTTGTAGTGCAGGCTTTCTAGTTGTAAATTCTTTTAACATTTGTTTATCATCGAAGGTTTTTATTTTATCATCGAATCTAAAGCTTAGTTTTGCTGGATATAATATTCTTTTTTTAAGAGAATTGGATTTTTAATTTTAATTTTTATTATTAGTTGTTCAAAACATTACATAGCTCTTGACATATCATATTTCATACATTTGATTCAAGCGGGTTATGAACTCCCATTTTCCCCCGTGTACAGATTGCAGAATCACATGGGTTACACAGCCACGTTTTTACATACTGCCATACTAGTGTCTGTTGTATTCTGCTGCCTTTCCTATCCTCCACTATCCCCCCTCCCCTCCCCTCCCCTCCCATCTTCTCTCTCTACCCCATCTACTGTAATTCATTTCTCTCCCTTTTTTTTTCCCTTTCCCCTCACTTCCTCTTATATGTAATTTTGTATAACAATGAGGGTCTCCTTCCATTTCCATGCAATTTCCCTTCTCTCTCCCTTTCCCTCCCACCTGTTGTCCCTGTGTAATGTTAATCTTCTTCTCATGCTCTTCCTCCCTGCTCTGTTCTTAGTTGCTCTCATTATATCAAAGAAAACATTTGGCATTTGTTTTTTAGGGATTGGCTGGCTTCACTTAGCATAATCTGCTCTAATGCCATCCATTTCCTTGCAAATGCCATGATTTTGTCATTTTTTAGTGCTGAGTAATACTCCATTGTGGATATAAGATTCTTGGTTAGCGGCGCTGTGGGCTGGCGGGCTTGTGGGATGGCAGATGAGGAAGAAGACCCGACCTTTGAGGAGGAAAATGAAGAAATTGGAGGAGGTGCAGAAGGTGGACAGGGTAAAAGAAAGAGACTTTTTTTCTAAAGAATTACGTTGTATGATGTATGGGTTTGGGGATGACCAAAGTACAGAGTCTCTATCTCTCTTCTGAAGTAATCTTTTGCTACCTGTATTTGCTTTCTTATCTCTTTGTTGGAGTGATCAATTTTTGCCTGTATTTGCTCATTTAGGACATTCTTTAATTCACAGATCATTTTAATTATGAACCTTCTGAACTCCTTCTCTGACATTTTATCAATCTCATTGTCCATGGTTTCTGTTATTATAGTGTCCTGATTTGTTTGGGGCACTTACCTCCCTTGTTTTTTCATGTTGTCTATGTGTCTTCCTTTCTTGCAGTGTGGATCTGAGATATTACAGTTTCTACCCTACATTCTTGTAGTACTTGTGCAGATTGTCTGTACCTCACCTTGGTGTTGGGTTTCCAGACCCTGCTGGTGTCCCTCAATGTATGCTACTGCATCTAAAGGTGGTGGCAGCAATAACCAAGGTAATTCAAGATAATAGTTGAGC
The DNA here is from genome assembly GCF_964194105.1 of Spermophilus citellus. Lineage (NCBI taxonomy): Eukaryota > Metazoa > Chordata > Mammalia > Rodentia > Sciuridae > Spermophilus > Spermophilus citellus. The sequence goes on along the minus strand of NC_138188.1, from coordinate 94,598,378 downwards.
GACCCAAGATGGAAGCAATGTCTTACAGAGATGGGGCTAAAAGAGTGGGCCTTACACTCTCTTTGGGATGCCTGCTCTGAGATGCACATGCTTCTGGGCCCTTTCTATTGTCAAAAAGTTAGGGACTACTATGTGTGGAAGGCTATGGTGGTGAACAGAGTGTCCCAAGATGGAGGTGGTTTAGGCTTAGGCTCCAGGTGGGGAAGAGGGAAAACTCAGACCTACCCTGGACCTGTGGGGTGGATCTGGGTCAGGCCTGGGCTCCCGTGGCAATTTGCTGTTCAGAAGGGGGAATCCTGTGCCGGAGGCTGGGCTCAAGTTGGTGCCTGCTAGTGGAGGGGATGGACCTGGGCCTACTGTGAGCCTGGGTTCCTGCAGGCTGCTGTCTGAACTCCTATTCTTACACTTTCCCCATTATTGTTGGTTAGCTTCTGCATAGGAAAGAAAACATTTGACCTTTATTTTTTGAGGATTGGCTTATTTCACTTAGCATGAAAGTCTCCAACCCTGTTGCCCACAGTAAAATGCCAATTTCAGGAAGGAGGTTCAAAATTGTTACCGGCACCTCCATTACTGTCTTCTCCTATTCCCACTGCCACTGCCCTCTGCTGAACAGCTGGTTCCACAACCAATATTTCATGCTATTTAAAAGCTTTGAATACAAAGTCTCTAACAGTTATCTGTCAGAGTGTCTTGGCATTTCAACACCAGTGTCAGAAAACAATGCGTTATTAGAGGAATAATTTGACACAGCTAAGTTTTGAGGAAAGTTTTTGCTGTTTCTAGAGTATTAAATGAAGCCAGAATTTCTCAAGCTATTTAAGCAGTTAATAAGAAAAGAAAGAAAATGAATCACATCTATGACACATACAGTTTCACTCTGGAAAATTGACTGCTAGAATTTTTTTCAACAAAATTTTTCATCATTTAGTCACAAGAAAAGTCTTTCCAAGACAGGGATAGGGTTTCGTGAGGAAGGATTGTTATAAATAGGAGACATAATTTCTGTAACAAGGATTCTGTACTTCATGGCTCTGATGTGAGTACTTTCATGGGTCCAAGAAGCCACTGTAGCTTCTTTAGTGGTAGTAAAGCCAGTCCTGTTTTCTCTGCTGTCTCCTGCCTGTCGCTCGCAAGCACCTTTCAACTAAGAGCCTGCATATTTTAAATTTATTCACATACAGCAATTTGCTGCATACGGTTACCCATTATGAGCTGATCAGTTGTTTCTGACCCAACTCCTCCTCACTAAAGGACTAGATAAAACATAGCTCTTAGGGCTAAAAGAGTAATTAGTTCTAATCCATTATGGGTCTTTTCCTTGGTCCTCCTCTGTTTATGGCTTCTGATATTTAAGCTTCTAATTAGGTGAAGTTTTCATATTCTCAGTTTTGAGAAGAGGTGATGTGTAATATAACAAATCCTCTATATTCCTTTTTCTTGTTATCCTGTCTCCTGATAACCACTGGGCAGGACTCTGAATCTGTCCAAAACAGATTTCCAACCTTGAAACTATAATTTTAAGGTTTGGTCTTAAATGGGGGTAGTACTGATGATTCTGTGAAAATAATTAAATTGTATAGAATTATAAAAATTAAAACTTTTTAAGCTCTTATTGTCCTCAGAGAACAAGTTTTTTTGGGTATTATTTACTTTCCTCCCATTTTTTATTACAAAATCTGTGAAAAAATAATATTTTAAAATTTGTTAAAGAACATGAATTCATGTGTCATAATTGATAATTAATTTTATTTTGCAGTCTAGTGTTTTCAAGTGCCTTTTATCATTTTTATTTTTTCACTTATGATTTGCTGCTAAACTGTCTTTTAAATTATTACATAGTTTTGGTAAGTTGAATTTTGTAATAAAAAGCTACTCATAAAGTAGCTTTATAAATAGTCCTTTGAATTGATTTGCCATAGTTTACATAACTATTCCTATATTTTTGGGTAGTAGCATTGATCCTAATGCTTCACATTCTTTGAATAATATTGAAATAAACATTCATACTGTTAGTTTTTATTTATTCCTTTGGATTATTCTCTTATGACAAATTCCCAGGTAGGAAACTATTGCATCAAAGAGTCTAAATTTCACATAGATCTTATGAATATTTGACATGATTTTAAATATAGAAATCAAAATCCTTTATCATTCTGCTTTAGGCGAAGGCTCCAGCAGCAGTCATCAGTCAGTGGGAGGCAGAAAGAAGACAGTGTCTTCTTTCACAATGACAGTGACATTATGAAGATTTCCATAGCGATGATGTTCAAGCACATAATCAGTGGTATTAAATAATTTGGCAATTATCACTCTCAAGATGACCCTGTTTACAATTAAAAATTTTAAAATCTCTTTGGGTAGATAACACTCAGAAGACTTTTAGAATGCAACTAACACAGAAGTTTGCATTTTATGTGTGATATACTAAATTGGATTTTGAAACTGAGAATATGGTACCTGGACAAAGCCAGGGAATCACACCTAGGTTCCAGGCTGCAGGTAGAAAATGGATTGTGCTTTCAGTGTTAAGAATCATCTTAAATTGAATGTCAGGTTAAACTTAGGCACAGTTCCTTGAGAGGGAAAAATACATGAAAATGAACTTCATTAAAAAAAAATCAAAAGAAAATCAAGAGTTTGAAATGAGAAAGGAAAGTGCTGAGGATATTGAATATTGAAGAAAATAAAAATGCACTGATAGATAACAGAAAAAGAGATGGTGTTTTTGCAGAGCTGCACTGTGTATGTGTATTAATTTTATGTTGTAGTGATTTTTTTGAAACTCCAGACTTAAGCCCCATAGCTCAAACTTTTGTAAACTTTTTTCCCTATCAAGTTGTGCATGTTTCTCCTCTTTTGAAGGAGTTCATTTTCAGAAAACAAAATCTTGAGTGAATCTTTTTCTCCTCTTCTTCCCTGTAGATGTTCGTAACCTTCAATCACAATCACATAGATGATTAAAATTTACAGTCATTTTCAAAGGTCCTGTGTTGATTGGGCACAGTAGGACTGAGAAAATGGAAAATGGATGGCTGGTGGAGGGTTTTAAAATGCCTCTGTGCCATCATTACCTCACGTGTTGTTAGCATGAATTTTCATCTGCAAAATCCACAGGATTGTGATTTTACTTCCACATTCTTGCCAGATATGGAATCACAGTGCTACAATTCAAATGTTTTTAATTTCATTCAAAGGACATAGAACCTTTTATGTGAGTACAGATGTGGAATTATAATTTCGTGGTTTGGATTTGCAATCTCATGTAAGAGATGCCTTTGAATGCTGGATCTAAGCATTGGTTTTCTTTACTCTTACACCTCACTTTCCTCTCCCCTGCTTTCCTGGCTTAGCACCTGTCCCAGGGGCATTAATCTTTGGATCAGAGGTGGAGTGGGAGTGAAGGAATTTATTGAAAAGTATTCCAACTTGCATGAACATAAAGCAATGTAAAAGTGCCTCTTGATTCACTCAGCTCCCTCAACCTCCCTCTCCTAACCATAGAAATTATTCTGCCACTTGAGTTTTAAAATGCATCATCTAGATTTTTCAGTATCTGTCGTTCACATTAGATTTTACCCACTATTTTTTTCTTCTTTTTATTTTGAAATAACTTATTCAAATCTTTTCTGTCTTTCTTAAGATCATCTTCTTAATAACTCAGTTTCTGGGAGCAGTCTGTTTGGATCTTCTTCAACATTTAGGGCTTGTCCGTATTTCTTGCATTTCTTCTAGTTTTGGCTATTTATATTTCTGAGTCATTAAATTTGTGACTTATATATCATTTGCAGGGAGGATCGGGGTTGGGGGGGTTACTGGAGACTTAACCACTGAACTAAATCCCCAGGCCTTTTTATTTTTTATTTAGAGATAGGGTCTCATTGATTCACTTAGGGCCTCACCGAGTTGTGGAGGTTGGCTTTGTACTTACCATCCTCCTGCCTCAGCCTCCTGAGTTATTGGGACCATAAGTGTGCACCACCATGCCTGGCATAACTTGCATTTGGTTAACTTTTCTTACTCTATATGTTGCCCCAACTTTGTTTCCAACAGTGATATTTTGATTTTGGCTTGTCTCTTATAAACAATATATAAATTTCCTCTCAATTTGAGTGTATTTATATTTTATTTTATTTTATTTACATTTATTATGACAAATGTGTGGTCAGACTCACTCTCTCATTTTATGTTTTGTATTCAACTTCTTTTGCTGTTTGTCTTTTCTTGTTTTTCTATGTTTTCATTTTATTTTGTTCTTTATTTTCCCTCTCTTTCCCTTTGTGAGAATGGTTGAACTGTTAATTTTTTTTCACATTCCATTGGTTTGAAAATTGCTTGTTCCATTGTATTCTTTCAGTGGTTTTCTTTTACATTTTTATAAACATGTTTTAACTTGCAATTTTATCAGCTGTAAGTTAGTTTTTACTATATTGTCTCACAAATAAGACAACACCTTATTATGCTTTCACTTCTTTAACTCCCCAGTTCCACCATTTTGTATTGGTTTATTTAGAAGTTTAGTTACACATTTTTACACTGTCTCATCATGCATAAATAACCATTTAGCCTAAATCTTGAGATTTACTATTTTCTTTACTTACTACTCTATCTTCCATCCCATTCTCTTGTTTCTTGAATGTATTGGTTCATTTGCTGGATTATATCCTTAAGTGATTCTTTCAAAATATGTTAGAAATGAACTTCAGGGAACTTTGTATTCTAAGAGTATTTTTATTTTTCTCTTTCATTATGAAATTGTTTAAATGGATATAGAAATATTGGTTCCAAAATACTTTCCTTTAGAACTTATTAATCTTTTGACTTCTTAAATCCATGTTGGTAATGAGAATTCTGATGTAGATGTGCTAATTGAATTTTTATAAATGCCTTGTTTTCCCCTTGAATAGCTTTTTTCTCTTAACCTTTAAGAATCCCCACTGTGTGTGTATCTGTGGGTTTTGTCTATTTATTATTTTTTACATTCAGCCATTGGAGGGCTCTGATGGGCTTTGTTCATATTGGTTCTGCCTTAAAATAGATCCAAATCCAACCATTTATCATCTCTACTGCCACAATCCTGCCACCGTCATATCTCACTCACCTGGTGTATTATAGTAGTGCTCCACTGGTACACTGGTCTCTCTGCTTCTACCCTTGGCCCCATCTAAATCTATTCTGCCATTGCCCCTCAGTAGCAGCCAGAGCAGTCTTCTAAATCCTCTGTGTACAAAGTCTCCAACGACTTCCTGCTTCACTCTGCGAGAGAGCTGAAGTGTTAACAGTGTTCTGCAGCAAGCTGCGTGATATGCTGCCTATCATCTCCTAGACTGGCTTTCCTGGCTCTCACTCCTCTCTAGACTCACAGGTGTCATTAATATTCTTCCTTGGTTGTCGCCAGGAGACTAATGTATTCCCACTCTGCCACACTGATTCTGTCTTAATTTTTCAAAACATGTTTCTTTACCTGGTGGCATGGTTTGCCAGCAGAGATGTTAAGATTAATTGAATGGCTGGGGGATGTTGGTTGTCTAATGTCGCACCATTTACTCTGTGTATAGTAAGGTATGTATAGAATTAGGAAGCAGTGGCACCAGATCCCCATTTGTGGTAACAAGTCGAAGAGACCGGAGTCCTCAGCTTACTGTCTATCAGCGGCTTGAGTTCTGTTGGAAGAGCTGTTTTAGTGACAAGTTACCTATGGTCTCTGAACTTCTCTGGTTTCATCTATAAATTCAGGCGGGAACACTATCTATGGGCTGGGATTGTAGCTCAGTGGTAGAGCACTTGCTTTGCATGAGTGAGGAGGCCCTGGGTTCAATCCTCAGCACCACATAAAAAAATAAACAAAAATAGAACACTATCTACTTCCTATGAGTGCTATTGAAACAGAATACACACAGTACCCAGCACATAGAAAACCTCAGTGCATTTTACTTCCAGCTCCCTGTAGCCATTCTGCTTTCCCCTACATTTCTTTCTAGCACTTGCTAGAATGTTTCTTAGCTTCTGTAATAGAAAACTAAGTCAGTGCTGGTGCATAGCAAACAATAAATGGACTAACTTCAGGTACACTGAATGAAGTGTCAATGTCTGGATAATTTTCTAAGGATATGGCAAATCACTCTCAGTGATGAATCCCCGTGTCCTCCATCCCTGAAGATTATTGGTGGTATTTATTAGGCGGGAGAGGGGTAGTTTCAGAAGTTTTGCAAAGTGTTTCTGTCACCTTCAGAATCTCTTTAATCCCAATAGTGTTTTTCCTAATTCCCTTTTTGGGGGTCAAGATCATCTGTCCTTTTCAGCTGGCCAATATAGGCAGGCACATGATTTCCTTGTACTCTTAGTGATTTCCGTTACTTAATATCTTCTAAACATTGTAAATATTATCTATATTGAACTTTGTAAAAAAACTGAAAGAAAGTGCAGATTCTAATTAAAAAAAAAAAAAGCATGTTGTAGAATTGGCTGTCATCAGAGGGGCCTGCCATGTCCTTGGAATCCACATGGCTGAGGAACTCAGGCATTTAGAGAAATCGATCCAAACAACAGCTCTGAGACTGATGACATAATACAGATTAATGGAGTTAAAATTTTGCCCTAAGTAATGTTTTGAAATTAGGTGCCACGGCCAACATGTTTCTTAATTGACAGTCATTGGGCAGCATTCCATAATGTCTGTAGTTGTGTCTTAACTGAGCCGGCTGGGAACACTTCAAGTTACAGCCTCAGACTGTCTTACTGTGCTGCTTGCCATACCATAGTTGTCACAAAAGACTTGCTTTTATTACTTGGAGGAGCTTATAACTTTTCTTTTAAATTACCTTTTTGAGTTGCCATTTTTCTTAGATATAATCTACCCTTAAGATTAAATTTAGATAAACCTTCAAAGTTAAAAAAAAATTTTAGGTAAAATTCAGAAAACAATTTATTTATATACAGTATTTTTGTGAATAAAACAATTTATATAGAGTATTTTTGTGAATAAAACAATTTATATACAGTATTTTTGTGAATAAAACTTCTGAGATATTACAAAAGGGACTGTTTCAGTGCCTAGAGTTAGTGTCTCAACTAAGCATCTAATAAGGTGTTTTACTCTGTTTTCTGTTGCTATAACAAAATATTTGACTTCAGGATATATCATAGAGAATAGTTTTATTCAGTCCATGTGTCTGGAGCCTGGGAGGTCCAAGGTCAAGGCCCTTCTTCTGACAAAGGCCTTTTTGAAATTGTAATTTTCTGTTAATTCCCAAAGCAGCAAAGGACATCAGTAAGAGGGGCCCATGCAAAAGACAAGAGTCAAATGGAGCTTTTTATAATAGACACACACTTGAAATAACCTACCAACTCATTAATCTGTAAAGCTATGAATGCATTATTCCTTTCAGGAGAGCAGAGCTCTTGTGACCTCTTATAGATCCCACCAGGTCCCTCTTCATACTGCACAATGGGGGTTAAGTTTCAATTTGAGTTTTGATGGGGACAATCAGACTGTAGAATAGGGGCAGCACAGTTGTTGGGCTGGTTGGGGGTCTGTTGTCCTTGTGCCCAGTGTGGACAAATGTAGAGATGATATTAGGTCTCAAGACCTGCAAATTTTTAGGCAACATGCCTTATATACCTAGGTCTGCTGGGCAGTGGTCTATGAACCTGGCAGAGTTAAAGGAGTCTTATGGGCACTTTTAACAAACTCACATTCTCAACTCTACACACAGAGCATCTGAATCAATAGAGGAGATGTGACATTGATACAGAGCCTCACCTTCTAGCCCTGCAGCACCAGCCCACCCACCATATGCCATGCATAGAGCAGCATTTTAAACCACATAATGTGGACAAGTTGGGAGAAGAAAGAGATCACATGGAAGGTACAGCCAGAGCTGAAGGATACAGTGGGGAGTGACTTAAGAAACCAAGGCTGAATAGGAACAATAACATTGATTCTACTCTGTCTCCCTTTATTATATTCCACAGACTCCAAAGCCACTTACAGCCATAAGATACTCTTCTTTTTTTTCATGTCTATCATGTGACTCTGTGTGTCTGTCTACATGTTGGGGAGTTTTCCTCTATCTTCTTTTGTTCATTTCTTTGTCATAGACACTTAAGTAGAAAGTAAGAATGATACACATGATAGAGAGATGTAGATTTCTGGTAAAGTGTAATGAGACTGAAAAAGAAAGACACTTAGGCGGAAACAAGACAAGAAAAAGCCCCGAGGAGCATATATTAAGTGGTTCCTTATGAATGGAGAATAACAGTATTATTTTCTTTCATCTTCTGAAGATGTCCTGACTACTGAGCACATTAATTTTTCAGTTTCCCAAGTGAATGGCTTTATTTATAAAGATGATAGTATCATCATTGAAAATGATTTTCCATCAAAAGTCCTATAAAGAAAATTCTCTGCTGTTCTTTCTGAAAGATTGCCATTCATTCAGCAGATATTAGCCTCACGGATTTTACACCCTGATGGGGAGACACATATACAGGCAGGTGCAATGCTGAGGGGTAGGTGATGCAGGAAAGGAGCCCTGAGGAGAAGGCTTCACCATTCTTGGGAAGTGATGGAGGACTTGGAAAGGAAGTGAGATCTCAAAGCCATATCCTAAAGGGTGGAAAGAGCTAACCAAGAGTGACCAAAGAATTGACTATGCCATGCCTTGGGGATGAGAAAGCAAGATCCCTTGTCTGGGAACTAAGAGTGGTCCTAAATGGCTCCACTGAAGTAGACAAGAAGAGATGAGGCTGAGAGCCAGATCACAAAGAATCTTATGCATTATCCAAAGAAGTTTGAAATGTATACTCCATTCCATATACAGTTTTCTTTGAGAGAGAGACAGAGAGAGAGAGAGAGAGAGAGAGAGAGAGAGAGAGAGAGAATTTTTTAATATTTATTTTTTAGTTTTCGGTGGGCACAACATCTTTATTTTATTTTTATGTGGTGCTGAGGATCAAACCCAGCGCCCCGCGCATGCCAGGCTAGCGCGTTACCACTTGAGCCACAACCCCAGCCCAACAGTTTTTATATTTAACCTTCTTTTTTTTTCTTTCTGCCACAGACCTCACAAGTTAGAGGCATTACCATTCTGTTTTTCACAAGTAAACAGACACTTGGAGAAGTAGGCATGTGAGCAGAAACATAACTGGTGTCCAGGCTTGCTTGCAAGGTTGGTCCATGGCTGGATTTGGGGAACTTTAATAAGACACAATTCCCAATATGGAGATAAAACTTTTCCAAACTGAGAAGGGTGGATTTCTATGTCTAGACTGTGCAAACAATATGACATGCTAGAAATCTACTTTCCTTCTGTGTTCCCGGAACTTTGATACATCCTAAAGCAGAAGATGCCTAAAAAACTTTAGTAATTGAGTCTCTGGGGGTCTTTCCTAGACAGATATATCACACATATGTTGCTGTATTTTTCATAGTTGAGTGAAGAGTGTGTTCTGTGTGATCCTTCTTGAGAGGAAGACAACTTAAGAAAGCTGACATATGGATTCCTCCAGTCTCCATGTATTTTTTCCTCCCATGATCCTCTGCATATTCTTACTACAACTCTGTGATAAAGCTTAGTCATGAATACAATTACATAATAAGAAACATGAGTCCTTCCAGGAGTCTTCTAACAGAGCGAGGACATCCAATATGCATGCTATGAATATTTACCTATCAACGTTTATAGAATGAGAAGATAAATTGAGCTTTCAAAAGGTAAAGGTATTATTCAGATATACACACAGGTATACACATATTCTGTAGGTATACACCAAAACTTGTTTAATCAGTTTGATTTCTCACCATATTTCTCAAATTCTCAAACACCACTTTGACTTACTTTTAACTCCTCCCTTCAAATTATAGATACTTGCTAGCTTTAGGAGAATATAAAGAAGGAGCCACTCACTCTTAGGGTGATTTCCAATCAGGAGATCCAGAAAGGGCAGAACTCCAAGGTATTTTTTAAAATGAAGGTGAATCCATAAGAAATCCAAGGATTTCCTGGTTAGATGTGAGCAGTCCCTCTTAGGTAAGCCTTTGGGATCCTCTCCACCACATTTGTCTTGCTCTGGTCCAAGGAAGAATTGTGAAAATGATGCATTTACTGGTCCCTGCTCTCTATTTGACCTTGGAGCCCTTCAAATCAGGAGATCCAGAAAGGGTTTCAACAATGGCACAAGCCCTATGGATGCTTATAACATCCCAGGAAAGCTTTCTTCTTTTATAGGTGAAGAAAGAATTAATTGTACAACTTCTGGTGCTCTAAAAGAAACCACATTATTGTCGTGTGTCACTCTAATGCAGACGATTTTTCTGGTTACATTAAAAAATGCATTAGTGTTGATGAAGTAATAGCCATGGACTAGATTCTTTTATTAATTTATATTGGGGAAATTCTACTCCAGGCTTACTTTAAAAGAATTTCTCTTTAAACAATTAAAAGAAATTCTTGACCTTTTAATTGAACTTTGGATAGCGTCTGAAGGAACTTATATTCAATCAGGAAATCTTGGATTTCTTATGGCTTCATTTTCAAAAATACCTTAGAGTTCTGTCCTTTACTGAGAACTGGCAATGGGGTAACCGTATTGAGCAGTCCTTCTTAGGTGGGCCTTTTAGTTCCTTTTCATAGTCGTCTCACTCTGGTCCAAGGAAGAATTGTGAAGCAATGGGTTTACCGCTCCCCACTCTCTATGTGACCTGGAAGCCCTTCATGATAACCAAGTTCGTCTGCAGTCTGGAAGTAGAGAGCATCACTTCCTAAGTGTGGCTGGGCTGGTTTTTATCTTTATTTCTTGCCTAACTGCTTGTTTGATGTCAGGTCTTGTGTAAGCAAAGAGGACTTATGGTCCATAAGTGGACTTTGATACAGAAGTCCCTAGAGCTCGTCTATGTGGTGATTTCCAGCAATGTGCAGCTTCTGAGGGAAGTTTTCTTCCTAGGCTCTTTGCACTGTTTCTGCTCCTACTTTGTTGCCTTCCATCGTTCACTTTTCTCTCTTCTCTTCTTCCACTGGTTGCATTGTCAGATGTCTCCCCTCAGCTGGTCATAAACGTTTATCTTCATACTTATTACACTTGCAAAATGTAGTGTTGTGAGTCTTGCTCATAATTCTAAAAACAAATGAAGCATTTTACTGTATTTCCCTCTTTATAGGAGCTTAATAGAAATGCCCTTTATTCATGTGAGCCTAGATTCTTTCAGTCATGTTTGAACAGGGGATGGATTGTTTTGTTTATTTGACTTCATTGTGTCCTTCTGGGTCAGTTGCTGCAAGGAAAGTATATTTCAACTGCTGATACGCCTACCTAGAACCAATTGAATGCCAGTAATAGTTGGGTTCTAACCAAAGTGTAGGTTATGTATGCAGGCCCTTGTGTTCAGGGGATTGATTAATGAAGCGAGTGTTGGGGGATTCATTGTTGCTTATGGCATTGTTAGTTTCAGAAGAAAAATTTCCTGAGGATTCTAGTAGTATAAAATCTAACTTTCTTAATTCTCAAAAAGAAATAGTTATTGTATTATGTACATTGTGGCCTTTTGTATTTTCCTTTCCAGTTTTCCAGAGAGATGGTCCTTCAGAGCCTACACATCTGTTCTATATTTTGACCCCTGGATGAGAATATTCATTCAAGCCAAAAGAGTTCAAACAAAACACCTATGTTATTGCCTCTACCAACCCAGGTAACTCGCCCTCCTTCAATTATATTCCTAGAGCTTTAATTTAGAAAATTGATATACTCCCCCAAATTGTCAAAGTGAGGGCACTAGCTTTGATAGTAAGATTTTTATTTTGTAAGCAAAATTAAAACTGCATTCAGGAAGAATCTCTTTAGCAAAGAGTTTTTGCTACAGAGTGCTCACATATGACAATATTTGTCAGTAATTGGAACACACTGAAGTGAGCATTCAAGGTTAGATAATCACCCCAAATCAGGAAGTTGTTTTTCACTTCAGTGAATCTCATGTGCTTTTATTATGATTGGTTCCATCAAGAAATCACAGTTCACTTATAATTTCTCATATAATATATTTGAACTATTAAATAATACGTAGTCTGTGCTCACATAATGATGTTTTGTTCAATGATGGACTGCATGCATGATGGTGGCCCCATAAGATACATGCCCCATCAGGAAGCAATGATTGAATATATGTATTTACATATATTATACATATAGAATGAACATCTATTCATACACACTTGGTTTATTTATATTTAATTTACTTTTTTGTGTTTTAGTGTGAAAATTTTTAAATTTATATTTTCTTACCAAAAAAATATATTATCCAGCTATTCATTAAGTCAGAATGGTCATGTTTTGTGCAGTTATTCCTTAAATGCCAAATAATTATAAAAAATCAGAGAGTCTGATCATCCTCAAAAGAAGAAATACAAATGGCTGACAAATGTATGAAAAATGTTCAATATCATTAGCAATTAGGGAGATGCAAATCAAAACCACACTGAGATTTTATCTCATATCAATGAGAACGGCCACCATCAAGAAAACAATAATAAATGCCAGAGAAAATATGAAGGAAAAGAAACACTTTTACACTGTTGGTGGGACTATAAATTAGTACAACCACTATGGAAATCAGTATGAAGGTTCATCAGAAGACAAGGCATGGAACCCCATATGACCCAGCTATACCACTCCTTGGTATCCATCCTAAAGAATTAAAGTCATCTTAACTACTGTGATACATTCATACCCATGTTTACAGCAGCACAATTCACAATAGCCAAACTGTGGAACCAGCCTGTTTCCATCAATGGATGAATGGATAAGGAAAATATAGCATATAAACACAATGGAATTTTCTTCAACCATAAAGAAATACAAAATTAAGTCATTTGCAGGAAAATGGATGGAACTAGAGACCATGATGTTAAGTGAAATAAGTCAAACTCAGAAAGTCAAGGGTTATATGTTTTCTCTCATGTGTGGAAGCTAGAGAGGAAAAAGAAAAAGAAAGGTGGGAGTGGATCAGTAGAGAAAAGGGACCAAGGTTGGAGAACGAGAGGGAAGGGAGAAGTGCTGGAGAGTGATAGTGGCCAAATTATATTGTTCTATTGTGTGCACGTATGAATATGTAACAACATATCCTATCATTATGTCAACTACAATGCACCAATAAAAATGTGGGGGAAAAAGAAAAAGAAAAGAGAAAAATATCTGTAAGAGATTGTACTGTACAAAGCATAAAAAAGACAAGGTTAATTCTAATTCTAAGGAGTTTAATATCTACTGGGAGAGACATTTACTTGCACACTGTCTATATATGTGTCTTTGTACCTGCATTAGCCTTTGATTTCTTCAGTGATCCTGTGGCTTGGTTTTCAATCACCATTTTAGACATCAAGACAAGAACTCAAATAATCTGGCTCCAGTTCTTTACCTTTCCAAATTTGATGCTCCTTTTCCTGTATCACATTCACTCTTTATAATAGACTAACATTTTTCATGTTGTCTTATTTTCATGAAAAAACATTTGCTGACCTGGAGCTTTGCAACCATTAGTGTAAGTATTAAAATTAAAAAAAATAGACCTCTGTGTTTTCCTCATGACAAACAGTTTTACTGTTTCCTCAACTGTTTTACTTTTTGTTTCGATTTATACCAAAGATCATCTTTTGAAATTAAACTATACACAGCTGAACTTTCCCTGTACATCCGTTTCTGTGTTCCCTAGCAAATATCAAAGCAATGTTTCCTTTCAGTCTCATTCTTCTGGAAGGTACCCAGGATCTCTTGGATCATTCAGGAGAGCTTATTTTTTCAAATTAATCATTCTTCTCTTAGAGGACATAGGTAAAAAATAGCTTAAACCAATAGAAAATGTGAATTTGTCTCTTTCCAAGGGAATTTTAGTAACTGTTGTATTCTGATACCTTTCCTATCCTCTACTATCCCCTCTCCCCTTCCCTCCCATTTTCTCTCTCTCCCCCTTCTACTGTAATTCATTTCTCTCCTTTTCTAAAAGACACTGTAGCTCCAATGTCTGCATTAAAATATATTAAGAGCTGGGATTGTCCCTGTTTGACCAAAGTAGAGGCATTTAAAGGGTATTAAAAAGTGATTGCTCTGTCCACTTGGCCATTTCTGGAAATGAAATGGGAAACCAAGGTTGCCCCTAAAAGAACTCTGTCATCCTGAAGTTTTATTTACAAGAATATGTGACTACTCTTCATGATCAATTATTCTTCTACACTTTTGTAACAAGCAGGAAAATGTCTGGATCCATATGGGTCTGTAGTTGCTTTAGCAGTAGCCCTCAAATATGCTTAACAAGTTCAGAGGAGGACTGGAGGGGAATTTCTGATGTCATGTCATTGGTTTCCTTCCTTGATCATATTCTGTTCAGTATTTTTATTAGTGACTTGGATAAAAAACAAATTTGTGTGCTTCTTGAATTTGTAGTTGACCCTGATCTAAGAGGAATGTCTTTTTTATCAGGTATAACAGAAAGAATATGCGCAAGAGTTGAAGTCCAATAGATATGTGTGATATAGACAATGTATAGATCAGAATTATTATGTGAGTGTAGATTTGACAATGATTTACATGAAAAATTGCATGCACACTTTAATTGACCACAAGGTCACTACTAGCTGATAGTGTTCCAGGGTTGCTAAAACATGGTTTTGGAATACCAATAGGATAGTTAGAATACCAATCCACCGTGTTGTGCTTACACTATGTTTAGAGGGAGATGCCTAGACAGGAATCCTTCAAGAGGGACACAGACTTACTAAAAAGTTTCTAGCTCATAGGAAAATAACTATCTGGTAAGAGAATAGCGATGGAACTGAAGCTTATCCATGGAAGAGAGAGAGTTTACAGCTGAGTGGAAACATGAAATGCTATCATGTGATAGTTGGAATTCCAGAAGGCAGAACTTGAAAGCTAAATGAAAGTAGAAGACAGTTACAGATGGCTCCTCATGGAGTGTTAGGCTGTTTTTACAAGGAAGAGACAAATGGATTTCCTTTTTCCATTGGTGTTTAATATAAAGATAGTTCTAGGAGTCATGTAGTAGGGAGTGTTAAAACTGCCTCACCGTCAACATTGACTCAGTGTTTCAATGCCTGTGATGTTCTGGAGAACAGAAATGATAGACCAGTGTTGCTCAGGATATATGTTAGTTCCACGGACCTCTTTGCTGAGTATACGCAACATTTGGTCCTCTCAGGGAGTTTTCAACCATAAAATTCAAAGCTTCCCCATTGGGTTGAATTTGGGGACCAGTCACTTGATAAGGGCTTTACTGCTTATATGGCTTCCTTAGGTTGAGCATGAGTCCCTAGTCTATTTAGCAGATTAGGGATTCAACTACTAAATCTAGTGTGTCCAGGATAGCAGATTAATTTCTGTGGACACCCATGGCACAGGGTATAGCAACTCATAGAGGGCTATGAATGTAGCATGAGATCAATGAAATGCCTCATGCCCTCCAGCACTAGAAGAAAGTCCCACCCAAAAAGAGCAGTAGATACTTGTCTTTTGAGGGATATAGATTGTGGAGGGAATTATTAGCTTAGGAGGAATTTTAGCAAGATGATTTCTAGCATCCCTTTTAACTTACAATTTTATAGACCTCTAATTCCTCTTTTATAAACCTCTACTTTAATAATACAGACAGGTTACTATATAGCCATGTTACTTACTGTTTAGGCAACAAGCATTACTAATTTTCTTTGAATTTGAGTTCTAGAAAGAAATAACTCTCAGATTTATATACACATTAAAGCTATGCACATTAGGACTAAAGAAGGGAGTAAAATGGCCACCTGTGAAAGCTCTTCAAGGGAGACAGAGCCACAGTGTCTGCTTGAAGAACTCATTTGTCATTAGCATTGCTAATTTATTGTAGACCCACAACTTGGAAAGAAGCCCAATGAGATGGAATTGGCATCATCCTGCTTTCCTCAGAGTAGCATGGTCCTTTCCAAGCCATTTAGGGATCTCTTGTGAATACTGTGCAACACTACCTTCTGGGACAGTCTTCATTTTTTCAGTCTGTTCTCCACATGATCACAGCCTAACCACATAGACTAATAACTTGTGAAAAGTGTCTCTTACAAACTCTGTGTCTTATGTATCTGTTCAAGAATTTTTAAATTTTAGAATATTTAATCTTTCCATTTGAGGTACAAAATTAAGATCTGCCAAACCCAGATTAGCATTTCAGTTGTGTCATTTGCTAGTTGGGGACCTTTCTCAGCTACTTAAGCCTCACCTCTCCTTACTGTGAATTAGGAATTCCTCTGCCATTTAGGGATGTTGTGAAGATTAAAACAAAACTGTGTGTTTTACTTTAAACATAAGAACCCTCAGGAAAGTTCCCAAAGTATTTGTAAACCAGCAGTAGTTATTATATGAATGAATATAATGTGGATGGAATGACCGCTGTGTGCAAGGCACTCCTGCAAGCACTGGGAGTTCAGCACAAGCAACAATAAAAAATTGCTGCCCTCATGGTGCTTACATTCTAATGTGAGTAAGATAGTGAGTTAATAAAAATATAGAATACATTATTGGGTATTTTAAAGTGTTACTAGGAAAAGTAAGGCAGGGCAGGAGATTATAGGAACATTGGATGACACTTTTAGAAAGGGAAGCAAGAAGCAACTTTTGTGCAGAGAACTGCGTAGTTGAGAGAGTGAATGCATTGGTAATCTATCCAGGCATAACACAACAGCCCCCAATTTAGTGGCTGAATGTTAAAAATAACCATTAATTACCTCTCAGTTTCTGTGAGTCTGTGATTTGATGGTATCTGTTGGGTGTCATTGGCTTTCAGTCTCTTATGCAGGTGCTGAGAGATTTTGACTGGGGTTGCTGATGGCTTGACTGGAGCTAGAAGACCCACTTCCAAGGTGGATCACTCACAAGTGAGCACATTGGTTCCTCTTTACAGGAGCCATTGCTCAGCACAGGTCTTCCTGAGCTTTGTCATGGCAGAGGGACTGGCCTCCATCAGACTGAGCAATTCAAGAGACCCAAGTGAAAACTGCAGCTTTTTAGAACCCGGCCTCAAAAACCACATATCATCTCCTCTATAATATTCTGCTGGTCACACAGGTCAGGCTAGATTCTGTGTGTGTGTGTGTGTGTGTGTGTGTGTGTGTGTGTGTGTGTATGTGTGTGTTGGGAGAGACTCTACACAAATGTATGAATACCAAGATGTAAAAAATCCCAGGGGACATCTAAGAGGGTGGGTTGCTCAGTGAGTCATGGAAGCGTTTTGGGAGGGGAAGGCTCTAGGAAGAGAGGACAGTAAGTGCAGAGGCAGAAGTCAAAGGTGGTAGAATGAGAGCACAGTGCTCAGGAAGAAGATGGAAGGGGCAGATGAACGGGCCCTGGAGCAGCAGGGCCAGAGGAGGGGTCTGTACTGAGAATGGAGTAACTTTGGAGCAGAGGAGTAGCAATATTGATTTCGATTTTTAAAAGATTACTCTGAGTGGAGAATTGGTTTTACGGGACCAGAAGGGAGGAAGAAAGGTCAGGTAGGATAGATACCATTACTTTTCTAGAGTGGCTTGGGCTTAGGAAGTGATGAGAAGATCATGGTTACAAATTTGCTGGGAAGGGCAACCAGCATGACTTGCAGAGGGTGGATGTGGAGCAGGGAAACAATCAGGAGTCTGGAAGGTTTTCTAAGTTTTTTCCCTTATCAAAAATTTGGGACAGGAGCAGTGGTGCACACCTGTAATCCCAGCGGCTCAGGATGCTGAGGCAAGAGGATCATGAGTTCAAAGCCAGCCTCAGCAACAGTGAGGCACTAAGCAACTCAGTGAGACTCTGTCTCTAGATAAAATACAAAATAGGGCTGGAGATATGGCTTAGTGGTAGAATGCCTCTGAGTTCAATCCCCAATGCCCTCCCCCCAAAAAATTGGGAATTGGGGTAGGTGCAGTGGTACGGATTAGGAGTAACAGTTGACAAAGTAATCTCTGCTTCTTTCTGGATACTTTACATTTGAGAGGTCTATTTGACATCCCAGGCCTGGCTATCAGCGTTAGAATAGTCAGAAAAGTCTTGATCCTACCTCATTACATATTTAAGGGATGATTAGGATTACAACTATTTACAATACAGCTGAACCAGGTAAACTCTCATAATTTAAAATAATTATGATGTGAATACTAAAATATAATTAAGATTTTTAACTGTGGGCTAATTTTTTTTTCCATTTGTAAAGAAGTTCAGAACTGTACTTGTCTTGTAATCTTTTTAAACTTAAATTTTAAAAAATATTTTCTACTAGCCAACATTTTTTGGACAAATGTATAGCTATGTAAATTAAATGTCAATAAATTTTAAATTTCTGCAAGTTGTTTTGATCAGTCAGTCAGTCAGAATGATGTATCATGCTGTACTCCACTTTGCCAACAAAAAGCCTTAAAAGTTACTCAATGTTTCTTTCTATTTTTAAATTCTCTGTGGGAGAGAGTTATGTTTTGTTCTTAAAATAGTAAAATGAATAAAATTTCAAAAGTACAGAATTAGTTATGGGGAAAAAAAACCCAAGTAACAAAGAGCCTCCTTTATAAACACATTTATTCTGTGTTCTAACAATCCATTATCTCTCCAAAAGGAGAACCTCTGCTACGAGTTTACTAAATACGGTTGCAGATTGTTTTCTACACATTAGCATGCATACTCAGTCCTTTTGTTAAAAAAATGCAGCCTACTCTTTTCACTTAAAATTAATCTTGGAGATCTTTGCCATCATTAAATATGTCATAGTATTCTGTGGCTTAATTATTTTCTTATTGATGTACATTAAGAATTTTTAGAGTTTACTCTGTTATAAACAAGGCTAAAATGAACACATTTAGGCATCTTTGAACATATGTATTTATGCTCGTATGCAGTTATTTCTGTAGAATAGATTATAGAAGTGAATTTATGGATCAGAAGGAATACATACCATTAATCTTGATGGCTGCTGTTAATTTATCCTCTAAGAACTGGGAATCACTTTGTTCTTATACCAACAGTAGGTAAGACTGTCCTTTGTCTCATTTCAAATCAACACTTAACAGCCAGACATGGTGGCGTACACCTGTAATCCCAGAGTTTAGGGAGACTGAGGCAGGAGGATCGAAAGTTCAAAGCCAGTCTCAGCAAAAATGAGGCACCAAGCAACTCAGTGAGACCCTGTCTCTACATAAAATACAAAAAAAAAAAAAAAAAGGCTGGGATGGCATGGCTCAGTGGTTGAGTGCTCCTGAGTTCAATCCCTGGTACCCACCCCATCCCCACTCTCCCCTCAAAAATCAACACTTAATATTAACAGTGTTTTCTTTTTTCATATGTGCTTTATCCAAGGAGCAAATTTTTTTATATTGTTTTAGTTTTTATTCTCTTCAATATTTTTCATTAACCATGTTTTCTAGCTCTTTGGAAAGAAAATATTGAATATGCTGTTTTATGCTGAAAGCAGACATAACCAAAATATTTAAATTCAGTTTCACTGGTGGAAAATAGAAGGTGAAATATGTGAGATGAAAAAGAGTGGAGGCCTGAGATATGCCCAAAGACACGGAATTTATAGAGAGATGGCAGAAAGAAAGATGGAGGCAGAGGCTGCGAGCTGGCTTTATGGACAGAGAGGCAGGTAAATGCAGAGGGTGGACACATGATGAGTTTGAAGAAAAGTCCAGCCACTGAGGCATGGAAGGCCTGTCCTGGAGAGGACATACTTCCCTTCCCCTCCGCTGCAAAGACTGAAGAGTTGAGAGCTGACTGGGTTCTCTTTGTTCTCCTCCATGGATGCATCACACTGGCCTTTTATCTTCAAGAGTCCAGTTGTAGGAAAAATAGAGGAAGTGCCAAGTTTACGCAGGCTCCCGATTCTGGATGTAGACTTCAACAAACATTCTTTCATTTATAAGAGACAGATTCATTGCTCTGGAATTATAGAAGTGAGTGAGTACATACACTTAATTAGCTTGTGTAAATGGTAATGAGCAATTGTAAAATTCAAATTGCACACGGGCATGCAGATCATCTGGGATCAGGCCACCTCACTGACGGACATGGAAGACAGCACATTTTGGGGACTTTGCTATTTAAAATTAAGCACTAATACAGAGTTGGCACCTTTTGTGCCTCCTTTCCTTTCTATTAAAAAAATACTTAAATAGGTTAACTCACATCATTTTGAAGAATTACCTCATTGTTCAGTCTCCTCTTGATTTCCTCCTGATTCTGAAAAAATGATTTGATCTAAAATAAATGATTCAAACCAGATAAAGCATGAGATTTGAATGTGTTTTCTTTTTAAATGATAATTCTAGTATGTAGTAACTAAATATTTTTTTATATTTAAACTTAAGTTTTACTGTTTTCTTAATGTAATAGAGACTAATTTGGAATACACATAGGATATCACTTAACTGAATAATGTTCATTGTAAAAGAAAACCAAGGAAATAAATTGATAATTATTTTACGTTAGATTTTATGGGTATTTCTTTCCTGTAGTTACCCATATAATCATCTCTGAAATGGTCTTAAATTTAGCAATAACAAAAACAAAGTTATTATAACTTGCTTTATTAAGCCACTGAAGTAGATGACTATAGGATGATATGTAGGGTTTTTTTGTTGTTTTTTTCTTTTGGGTATCGGGAGTAAACTCAGGGGCACTTGACCACTGGGACACATCCCCAGCCCTAGTTTGTATTTTTATTTAGAGATAGGGTCTCACTGAGTTGCTTAGCGCCTCAGTTTTGCTGGCTGTGAACTCGTGATCCTTCTGCTTCAGCCTCTAGAGTCGCTGGGATTATAGGCATGCGCCACCGTGCTTGGCTATAGTTATTTTTTAACATTAGCCTTTCTCTGTTTTAACTCAGCAAATTTCTACAAGTCCTTCCAACTCTTAGAAGAAAAACAATTCATCCACTGACTCATTTCATTTTCCCATCCGCAGTGCACTTCTCCAAAACACTTATAGGGGAATTAGATAATAATGAGGTATAATGAGCTCTTACTATGAACCAGCTTTGTTCTAAGTTCTCTAGCTGTATTGACAGCTTTGCTTCTCATAACAGCCCTGAAGATAGGCACTATTGTTATCACCCACTCAGAGATCAGGAAGTAGAATCATTGGAAATACCATCCTACACTACAGTAAGGGGCACACCTCACCTTGAACCCAGGTAGATGGACTCCAGACAGTTCTACTTTTAACATCTAATCATGAAGTATTTTCTGTCTAGAGTATATCTTTACTGTTTCTGTTGAGATAATGGAAGAAATTCTTAAACTATAAACAGATTCTAGCTAAGAAACATTTAAATTATGTGTTACCTGTTTGATCAGCAATCAGCTTACATTGTTTAAAAGTCAGATCATATAAAGGCAATTCTAAATCGAGCCATCATTTAACAGCGATTACTATTAACATAGATTCCAGAGGTTGGCAAACCTTTTCTGTAATAGGCCTGATAGTAAATATATGTGTGCATTCAGTCCTCTTACATAATTTTATTTTTTTATCCTTTACTTTTAGAACCATTGAAAAATGAAAAACTGATCTAGGTCTGAGGCTGAACCAAGAGAAGTCAGTGGCTCAGTTTGGCCCATAGGCTGGTATAAATTTATTGGTGCATATGGGTTTAGACTCCTGCATCTGCCTGAGCACACACCTGTTTTATACATCTTAAAACATTTTGGCTTCAAGAAAGATCTATAGGTCTCTACTTGCCTCATGCTGAAATGTTGATATCTTTATTAGGGTTCTCCAGAGAAATAGAACCAATAGCATATAGTCAGTGACTTTATTGTGGGAATTCTCCCTCAGGATTATGGAGGTTGTGAAGTCCCACAGTCTGCAGTTTGCACACCAGCAGACCAGGAAAAACCGGTGGTACAGTTCAGCCTGAATCCAAAGGCCTGAGAAGGTGGTGCAGCTTTCATTCTGAGACTAAAGGCACAGGAACTAGGCAGGGAGAGATGCTGATGTAAAACCTGGAGTTCAAAGGCCTGAGAACCTAAATTTATGATGTCCTGGGTCAGGAGAAGATGTATGTCCCAGTTCAAACAGAGATTACCTTATCCTTCCTTTTTTCTATTTTGGCCTTCAGTAGATTGGATGATGCCAGTCACATTGATGAGGGAGGACATTCTTAAGCTACTTACTCAGAGGCTAGTCTCTTACAGTAAAACCCTTACAGACATCGCCAGAATGTTTTACCAGCTATCTGAGCATCCCTCAGCCCAGTCAGGTTGACACATAAAGCTAACCATCATATGCCTTGTAAACATTGAAGATGTCAGAGAATGATGCACTCCTGACATTCCCAGGGTTTGAGAGTGAACGCTGCTGCTTTAGGAGTTGCAAGGGGCTAGATTGGGCCACAGGTTCCACAATGCCACTTTAAGAGACTAGCAGAGGTGAAGACAAGAAGGAGCTTTCATCAGTGTGGCTGCACCGAGGAAACTGAGAAAGGTCGAGGATCTAAGATCTGTGTTCCAGGGGCTGACAAGTACTTTGAGGCTACAGAAAAAGGGAACAAAAGGAAGGGTGGATGTGTTGCATAGCTGGGATTTTTCATAGCAGGCAAAACAGACACTCTTGATCAGACAGTTATCAGATTGATCATTATCTCAGGACTGGTTCCATAAAACTCCAGGGAAGTCAGCATCCCCTGAGAGGCCAATTTGGTTCCCACTGTTAGATGATTGCTCTTGCTTAAGGGAACAGCCTTGGTTTCACTCATGGAGTGACTGCCCCTGCTTAGGGGGTGAAGTCATCATGGGGTGATCTGTCTTCAAGGCTTGCTGCTGCTTTGGGGTCATTTTGGTTCCTTGTCATAAAGATGCTTATATAGAGATCTGTTGTTCCTGGATCCGATCTAAAGAACAGCAGAAGAACTCAGGAGGAAAAAAAATGTCAAAAAGGCAATACAGAACCAGGGATGGACAAGATGGAGCTAGTTAAGTCAGTGCCTGGACCTTCCTTCACTGAGTCCACAAACCA
Organism: Spermophilus citellus; assembly: GCF_964194105.1. Lineage (NCBI taxonomy): Eukaryota > Metazoa > Chordata > Mammalia > Rodentia > Sciuridae > Spermophilus > Spermophilus citellus. The sequence continues at coordinate 94,575,374 of NC_138188.1, read as the reverse complement.
AATATTATTCTGGAATGTTTCTTTCCATGATGGTTTAAACAAATATTTAGAAGCCTAGTTCCAAGAAAAGTCCTCTATAACAGATTCAGATAGTGTCAACTGTGTTCATGGAGCCTCTGTTCTGCAGAACTCTTCTAACTCACACTTTGTTCTCTTGTGTTTATAGAAATATACATTTTTCTTTTTCCTTGATTGCTCTAGAGCTCTTTGCTGTCACTAAAACAATGGACCTTGAAAATAGGTTTTTTTGAGCAATAATGTAGAAAATGTGCTCTTAGTAGCTTTAAGATGATATGTTTCTGCGCAATTCAGTTAGAGATAATTGTTTGGAGACTGGGAGAAGAATTTTATCCAGTGCCAATGATGATCTGAGCAAGAGGGCTGTGCATATTAACCAGAAACTTTGACAATGGAGCACTAGCATAATTTTTTTTTTCTATTTAAGAAAATGACCATTTTATATGTACAAGTGAACATGTGTGGGGGCAGAGATTTTCTTACCTTGTTCCTGAAGTTCCCTTACAAAAGTACCATTACCAAGTATTAAAAGGCAAGGGATTACTTCTTAGGTATAAAGTTTGCTAATTTACCAGCTGGATGTAACTTACTTGATGAATCTTCCTTAATAATTGCCTATCTCTGGAGTATGTAGTAAGTTAAGGAATATTCCCTTATTCTCTTATATTACTTTAAAATGACATTATGACTTGATTAGGTTCTTTTTTTTTCTTTCCAGAAAGTATCTGTATGTCACGTGTTCTTTTAAAGGAACACTTAAAAATGAAGTAAAAAAGGCAGAAGAAGCAGTAAAGATCGGTATGTGGTTACCTGTGGCCCACGACACTACTGTTCATTCACTCAGCAAATGTTAATCAGGCACTTATGAGACATTCGCTGCTGTAGGTGATGCTGGAATTGAATGTCATTCCTACCTCTGAGAAACTTCATAACATATTCCTTTATCTTTATCCCTTTATCTCTGGGTTTGTTTAATTGTGATCTGATTTGTTATTTTAAGCATGATCCTGATTATACTTGGAACTCGTTGAAAACCTGGTGGTCATGATGCTGTGTTAGATCACAAGTGAGACCAGCATCACATCTACTTTAAAAAGGCTGTTCTGCACATTCAGTCCTCCCACAGCAAGGACAAAGCCATGCTTCCCCTGTCATTTTGGGGTAGAAATAGCTCTCCATCATATTTCATAGATTTTAGAGCATTTTCAGTCAGCCAGAGGTTGACGCATACTTTTGAATTTATGTGTAAACTTAGGTTCTATAAATTGTCATGCCTAAGAAGAAGCCCAATAGAAGAGATTTAAAAGGCGTATGAGCTATGAAAGGTTTTCTGAGATTATAATCAATATGCCATTATCTCTGGTCATGACTGTGTGTATAGAAAACGCTCACTTAAAAATTGCTTGCAAGAATCTCACTGTATTATAACTAACTATTAAGCTTCTGCTTGTAGCTGAACTTTCATTGAAAGAAGCACAAATCAAAGTAAACCAGCCCGACATAACTTCTTCGTCCTCCGCCAAGGTATGATGTGGAAAGAGTGATCTTAAATGGCAAACAACATCACTTGCTTTTTCCTGGGCATAGATGTATGTCCCTTATCATTTACTTCCTAAACTCTTAAACACAAATGAGCTCCAAAGATTAAGTTGATTTTAACACATACAGAAAAGTTGAATTCAGAGAAAAAAAGAGACCCAGCACATAGGGGGATGGCTGAGACAGCAAAGATGAACGAAATGTGGGTGAATTTGATATTTGGGGAAGAGCAACTTATTTAAAAGGAAAGTAATAACAAGAAAAGGAGAAAATAATGAAAAGCTAGCAGGAAAAAACTAGCCTATCCAGTCTCCTTGAAAATATCTATTCAACTTTCAGCTCTCCATGGACCCAAATAAATGGGGAAAGCAAGAAGAGGACTAATAAGCAGTCCTTCTTTCTAGTGCTAGGAATTATATCCCATAATTATGAATATTAATAACAATGCTTCCAGCTTACAAAGCTCTTTACTTATGAGTTGCTTTGCACAGTTCATAAACATTCTTTGTAATCCTTGCAATATGCCCAGGAGTAAGATAAGTTATAAAGAACTATTATTATTAATTATAGTATATTGCAGCTAAGAGAAAAGGAATATTGCTGCAGGATATGTATTGTAATGTTGCTAACTTTTACAAAAATTATGGTACAAAGCTTTCCTCACTATGACTCATTGAGCAGAATATCTATTTGCTTGAATACAAAGGGATGAGCAGGAATATGGGGGTTGGGAGCGGGGAATGCTTTTCCTCATCACCTTTTTCTTCCACTGGCTAAATGTCTGAACCTTTTCAATGACTTGCCCTTAAGCTTTCAAGGGCCAGGGTCGGATCTGAAAAAGCTCCCTCCTAGCTAAGGGCTGGGAGTAAGGGATCAAATCAAAGAGCTGTGCTTGGTAATGCCCCCAAGCTAAATCTATCTAGGTTTTCTCAAGATTCTCTTACCTTTTCTTTTCTTTCTTTCTTTTTTTTTAAGTTAAAGGTAAACCTATCTTATTGTTATTGATTTTTTCATAGTTTAAGCTTTTTTTATTTTGTATCTAAGAAATCAATTCCCTTTGCTTTCTGTCGTTGAGAGTAGAGAGAAACAGATTCTAATAGGCCAGACCCTTGCTTTGCTGCCTCCGCCTGCTTCTTCTCACGACCCCTTTGCTCTGTGCTGATACCAGGAAGGGTGGGGATGTCTTTGACTAGTTTGCTCTGTTGCTCTGAGGTGCCCTGGTTACTTTTAATGCAGAGAAGGGAGCAAAGCAGAATGACCTGAATTTTTGACCTTTTAAATACTTCCAGGCAGTTGAATTTGAAATGAAATACTTATCAACCATTTTTCATTGTCTTACTTGAAAGACAAGGAAAATAGTATCTGTAGGTGCTATATCCATCAAAAGAGATATCCATCTTTTATTTCTGGTGAATGAAACTCATTAGAAGTCATTTCCTATTTGTGAGAATGGTAGTGACCTGTTTTTTCTTTTTCTGCCTGGGTTACAGCATACTTGAGATAGGGTACTGAAGTAGCCAGTATATGAAATCACTGGCATTAGAGCAGACTGAAAGGGAGAAAGCCTTCAGATGGGGTATTCTACGCAGGGAAATTTGGGGAGTATTGATAGGAAGGAGACATTTTCTTCTGGCTATTAGCAACATTTATTAATAACTACTTTTTCTCTGAAAGAAGTCTTAGATAACATAATTGAAAATAACATTTTCTGTTCCCAAAAGCCAGAGCCTAGATACAAGAAATAACTTACCCAAGTTTTCATGAAGTTTATGACAGAGGCATTGTGGCACTATGATTCTTTCTCTTTTTAGAGAGGACATCTGAATATGTGCAAAAAGAGATAAGTGGGTTAGGACTGGTTTTATGTTCTAAGCTTTTGGAACTTAAGGGTTTCTCAAATATCTACTGAGTATCTACCATGGTAAATTGCATTAAGCAGGGTGATCTACCTTGAGATATTTGGATAATAGGATAATAGTACTCACCTTTCATTAATTTAATGGCTTTATGTTCTTTCCCAACCAAATGTACTTCTCTAGGATATATTACAGAAAGCTTTGGAAGATGTAGAAGCCAAGCGTAAGAATCTTAAAGAGAAACAGAGGTAAGACATGAGTTTTTCTGTTTGAAAGAATCCTCTATGCTGTGTTAAAACAAAATCTGATTTCTAAGTGGACAGACTTGGTGGTTATTGTGACAATTTCTCTTTTTCAGCTTGTGATATCTTAGTATATTCATCCTAATATGATCAGCATTCCCCAACCAAGATAAAAACAGTGTAAAATATCTGTAACTATGTATTGGTGTGTGTACATATGTATCTACATAATGTTCAAACTTCTGAAAAATAGTGAGAAACGAGTTCAGCATTGGTAGTTGAATCTGCCGTTATGTCGGGATAAAGAAGTGCACTGCCCAAGAGATCCACAGACAGCTTTCCTGTCCCTCTGTTCTTTTTACTTAACTCTGGAGGGTTGGTCCCCATTACTTCCTTTGTCTAGTGGACTGAAACTTAGATAGGAAATAATGTTTCAAGTAAGTGTATCATTTATATGTGCCTAAAGTAAAATTAACAAGATTATGTAAAAAAGAAGTAAAATATTTACATTTGTAAGGCTGACTGTAGCACAAATACTGAACAAATTAATTTGGGTATAGCCACTGCCACCCAAGTAAGGTCAAATTTTGAAAATTGATATTTTTGGGAAACCCATTTTTTTAGGAAAAAATGATTCATTTTGGTTTTCAACATTATTTTTTGGCGAATCAGCCACTGTGGTATAACTATAATCTTCCTCAAAACTTAAATTTGAAATGTTACTTATGCATTTATAAGATTAATTAAAGAAATGTCATAGAAATTTTAATTGAAAGGCAACACTTTCTCTAAAGTCTTCAGAGTGAGAAACCTTGTGGATGACTTGTTTATAATCATAGTGTAATTTATAAAAAGTGAATGTCTATATTTCACTACTAATAATGCCAATTTCCTTGAACTTGTTTATGTAGAAAAAATGATACTTAAAAAAAACCTTGAACATAATCAATTTGTCACTTACTACAGAGTGATATATCATGTCTTCTTTTGGAGTCCCTTAAACAGTCAGTACTCTTGTTTAGAGTTCTGATCTCCTAGTTGAGTAAAGATTTTTGAGAAAAAGTTCAATCCCTGTTTACCTAAGATGTACATGCATTTAATAAATGCATGGTATGTTGACCATGCCTACAACTTCTCATTGAGTCTGTGGTACTCTGTGATACCTTATTCACAGAGGTGGGCAGATGGAACTTCATTATTTCCTTGAATTATCCCAGCAGGTCTATCGTGTCTGTTGTAATAGTACATGGTCATGAACCTGGAGAGAACAGCTGTGTTTGTGGAGGGAGGCTATAGAGGAAGTACAAGGAAAGAATTCTACTAGTTGTCATTCTTGGTTAGAAAAGGAAAACAATATTTGTTATGTACTTCATTTGTTTCAGGTTAATATTTTAAAATTATCTTCTTTAGTCCTCATGACATCCCAAGTGACTAAGGGATGTGTCATCCCCATATTTTAGGTGAGATGGAATGTTTTAGTAGTTCCTCTGTAGTTGCCCAGTTGTTATAATGGTAAACTTGTGTTTGAAGTCAAGTCCACCCCTTCATATGACACAAACTTTTGACAGTTCGCAGCAACCTCCTCAGACTGTAGTTCTTTTTGTCACATTCTTCTATTTCTCAATTTCTGAGAAATATATAATATGTACATATATAATATATATAATACTTTTAATAGAAAAATCACACGAAACATAGTACAGGACAGAAAAATAGGAGCTCATATCTGTTGCTCTTGTAAACTTGCCTTATTAACTTTTATTTACCTTTGATATTTAGAAAAGGTTAGAGAGAAAGCTAAAGAACATCTTTTGGCACATTCTGATCTGTATCAGATATTTGGAGACTTGAGAACGGTCTGAAAGTTAGAAGTGACATCCAGTGTAAGAAATAGCTAAAATTTTGAAAAAAGTCAAATTAACATTTTTCCAAAAATGCTAAAATGTACATATCAGATCAGTTAACATTTCAGAACTCTTTTGGCTTTTTCTGGCTTTTCTAAGTTTAAATTAACAGGTTTGTTTTTGAATCAAAGAATGCTTATGTTATTTGCATCACATGTATGCAGAAAACTTGGCTATACAGATACTGAGTATACCCACCAGGTTTTGCAAAATATCATTCCTTTTATGTGTACCTTCTGAGTTTAACTATTAGCAGTTTTGTAAACTGTGTATTTTATTTAATAAAAAACTTTTCTACATATAACTCTAGAGAATTAAAAAAAGCAAGAACGCTCTTCCTGTTCTTTGGAGTGAACATAGAAAACCGAAGCCGAGCTGGCATGTTCATTTACAGTAATAACCGTTTGATCAAAATGCATGAGAAAGTGGGGCCACAGTTGAAACTGAAGTCCTTGTAAGTATGGTTTTGTTTTCAGATGCACAAGCAGGAAAAGGGAGGTTGTATTAAGGGTTTGTGGAATGAGATGAGTGATTAATCCTAATGGGGGCAGGTGTCTTATTCTCTGTTCACCCTTCCTGTCAATGGGCAGGCATTAATTTGCCTAATTTATATTACCAGTGAAGCTGTGTCTTGCTCTAAAGCAAAAACACACTTTTGGAAACATTTTTTTTTTCAATGCATTTCTTAAACAGCTTGATGTTTTAACCATACCTTGAGCCATCTCTTTGGGTTTTTAATGTTTCACCAATTTAAAAATAATACAGACACATTAAAGAAATTTTAGAAGAGAAAGAGAAGAAATATCCACAGGCTTGGAGAGCAACCATGTTTAACATTCCGTACAGCCCCTACGTGTGTGAGGTCTTGCCAGTGACCTTCGTGAGCACATGTTTTTTGAAGACTCCAGCCCCTTTAAATTCCAGAGTATTACATTCTGTTGTTTTCCAATGGTCTGTACTTCACAGGCGGCTTTCATCAGTCATGTAGAGGCCTGAAGAGACACCATACAAAAGGACAGAGTCAGACAGACTATCCACACAGAGTAGAAAGGGTCAGGAGAGCACTTATCACCTTCCTCTTGAGGAATTAGCAATTCATTTATTATTCACGCATTATTATTCCTGTTTATGTGCCAGGCACTGTACTCAGCTTTGAGGACAAAATGCTCAAGAAGCAATATCTTTTGCTAAAGAACATGTAGTCGAGGGAAAGAGACAAGCATTTGAGTATGCTTTTTTTTTTTTTCTTTTTCGGTGCAAGCAAGCGCTCTACCTACTGTGCTATGTCTCAAGCCCTTCAAATATGCATTTTTTTTTAAACAGCAATAATGAACTTTAAAACCTGAAATAATTGATTCTTTTGCTTAAAACCCCAGAGCTGTTTGTAGAAATGCCTACTACATCTACCAGGGATCTGGCCTCTGCCTGGCTGTGAGCCCCACTCCTTTGCCCATCCCCAAACTCTTTGCATTCTGTTCCTCCCATCACCTAAGCTCATTTCTGCTTCAGGGTCTAGGCACTTGCCCTTCCCTGGACCTTGAGATATGTGTCCTATTAGACCTTCCTACTGTTGGTCCTAGTATGTCATTCAGAGCTCTAAAGTTCCCTCTGTAGGAAGGTCTTTCTTCATTGAGTAAGTAACTCAGCTGCTGCTGTCACCTTTACCTGCCACTGTTTGCATATTACAGCACCTACTGTATTTTCCTCATACCACTTATCACCATCTGAAATGACCTTGTTCACTTATCTTTTTTTAGAATCACACCAGTCACCCTTTAGTAGATGGGAGAACCTTCCTAACCAGGACCTTGTCTTTCTTGTTATTAACTATATTCCTAGTTCCTGGAATAGGACCACGTATGTTGCTTGAATGAATGAATGATGGAGTAAATGAATGAGTACTCTGTTAGAGGTGAACATCAACTACAATAAAAAGCATTTAGGAGAGGCAGTAAACCAAACTGGGGGAAGTCGGGTCAGGACTCCTGGATGAAGCGATGCCCACATTTAGACTTATAGTATGAATAGTGAAGGGAAGGCAGGTGGAAGAGCAAGTGATGAGAAGCACAACAGACAGGCTCATTGGTCTGGGAAAGTGACATTTGTGTTCCAGGGTTGGGCAATGGGGAACCTCCAAAAGTGCTAGACAACCAAAGCTTTTTCCCAGAACAAACAGGACTGGCAAAGTACCCCAGGTATTTACAGTCTGTGCCACTAAAAAAGTGGAGCAAGCAAACCCCAAAACCCTCTGTTCTGACAGTCAGATCCTGTTGCCCTTTGGGATAATGAAACTCTCTGTTCCCTAGTAGAATTCACTGAGCACCCCACGGGACTCTGCAAGGAGTAGAAATTCAGCCTGACACATGAAATGGGGACAGAGAAAGTGATTTTCTGCCAGTATCATTCAAAGGATCATGCTGGTTTGTTCAGTAAGGTCCTCCATCACTGGTGTTTATGCTAAAAGGCTTCTTCCCACCAGCCCTTACTGTCCATGTAAGGAGATAGATTTGGAAGAAGAGTTGCATTGATTCAATAATGATGTGCTGAAGGGATTTCATATGATGTGACGTCTGGGATAACCATCGATTAATGATAATAAAATACAATCATGAGATAACTTGTTTGACTTTGACATGGTCTAAATCTAGAGAATGAATTTATTATTTTTTTAAAGTTGATTGCACCCAATAACCCCATCATAAGTTGAATGTGTCATAAATAAAAAATGCATCTAACACACCTAACCTATCAAACATCATGGCCTAGCTGACCAGCGTTCTGCAGAATGGGGATTATTTTCTAACTGGGAGCTATGGCTTGCTGCCCACTGCCCATTGTCACAACAGAGTACCATACTGCATGTCACTAGTTCAGGAAAAGATCAAAATTCACAATTTAAAGCAGTTTGTTTCCTTCCTTCCTTCCTCCCATCAGCCCACCCGTCCTTCCTTTCCAGAACTGGGACTAGAACACAGGCTTGTCAAAGGCTTCACTACTGAACTACGTCCCCAGCCCCGTTTCTGTTGCATCTGAACAACTTCTACACTATCAAAAAGTTGGAAAATTATAAAATTCAAGCTATCACAATTCAGAGACTGTGCAGAATATATTTGGTCTTTTTACTTCATTCCTAACACAAAGCCCCTAAAATTTATAATTTCCTGAGAGATAGGAGTATCTCTTGATCCAGTAATATGACTCTTGGCAGGATGGGTGTTGGTCACTAGAAAGACAGCACCTTGAATCTAAACCTAGTATTTTCAGTACTACCACCCCTGAGGGAATAGAAGACAGGAGAGAAGCTAGAGATAAGTCAATCACGAATTGATTATATCTAAAAAGTGGTGTTTAGAGAGCTTCTGGGCTCATGAATGCATCCACATGTGGGGAAGGTGGCAACTCCACAGGATAGAAGTGATCCTTCCAGACTTTACCAATGTTCCTCTTCATTTGGCTCTTCATTTGTATCTTTTATAAAATCCTTTATATTAAATTGGTAATCATAAAAAAAGTTGATTGCAAATTACCAGCATATATTTGATATTCTTTTTGTGCAGCTAAATTTCATAAAATTTATATGTGTGTTTATTCCATCAGACTTGGTGCAGGCGTAGTTGGAATTGTTAACATACCCTTGGAGATCATGGAACCATCCCACAATAAACAAGAATTTCTCAATGTCCAAGAGTATAATCATCTACTGAAAGTCATGGGACAGTACTTGGTTCAGTACTGTAAGGACACTGGGCTCAGTGAGTATTCAATGCTTATAGTAAGAGATGCTTAAAAGGGTTCAAACTGTGTGGTTTCTTTAAGCTGAAATGATTATATAGGTATCCAGTAACCTAAAGCCCCAAAAGAGTTCCAACTTTAAAAACAGAGAAAGAAGGGCTGGGGCATAGCTCAGTGATGGAGTTTTTGCCCAGCGTGTTCCAGACTCTCGGTTTCATCCAAACACTGTAGAAAAGAAAGAGAGAAGAAGAAAAAAGGTGAGATAGGAACTAGTTTTAGAACTTTTACCAGAATATCATGTGAAAAACAAATCAGCAGACTAGAAATTATAAGAGGGCAGCCAGAGAGCGGAGTGTGGTTGTGTCTGACTATGAGGAGGGAGACGGAAGGTCTCCAAACACATTGAGAAGCCACCAGAGGACACTGAGACTCCACAGTGCAGAAACACATGAGCCTGCACAGGCCCTCATAGACCTTAGTAGCTCTTAGAGCATTCCTACATCACACCATACAATAGTAATTATTGTCCCTGGGTGGTACATTAAACATTGTTATGTATATTTAACATTGATTACGAATGTCAATTCCAGAAAGATTTCACAAAATCAGTATGTTTAGAAACTTTGAAGATAAACTTTAGTTGTCTGGAGAATTTGACCAACCCAGGTCACCTCATTCCTCGGTGATACTTAAACATTTAGGTGGTGTGCTGCTTATTAAAAATGCATCTAACACATTTAACCTATCAAATATTGTGGCTTAGCTGACCAGTCAAATAGACACTTGTTTTTAACTTACTCAGATGTAGGACTTCATTTATGGAAAGAAATTGACAAGCTACTGTGTATTTGTTATGAATTTGTTCAGTGATTTACATGAAGTATGTATAATTCATTTGTGTCCAAAAAAAAAATGTCTCTCCTTGAAACAACTAAAAATCTTATTGCTAGGCTTAATGTTGGAAGTTTAGAATATTTTCTTTTCTTTTGTACCCACCCTATTTGGATCTAAAATTTTCTCACCCGTGAACCAGAGGGAAGAGTACAGGAACTCAGGGGGAAAGTTAAAACGGGGAATGAGATTACATGGCCTAAAACCTGCTCAGTGTGTGATCTGTGCCTCAGCAGGCATTTGTCCACTTGGAGGTTGTTAGAAAGCAGAATGAATTCGAAGCTCCACTTGAGACCTACTGATTTAAAATCTACATTTTCACATGATCTCAAAGTGGCTTCTCTGCACTTTCAAGTTTGAAAAACACTGCTCTGAAGAGCACACTCATGAAATTTTTCTTTGCATAGACATACTTTTTTCACATAGGCTTTTTTTTTTTTTCCCTCAGAGAGATGTTTGAAATTCCAATATAGGAATGACTCTATTGTTTGATAGGGTTTGTTTAAAGCTGTGGAAAATGTAAGACAATATAAATGTAAAACATAAATATAAACAGGGAAATATAAATCACACATCCATGTCCTGGTTTTTAAAGGGTATCATGACATGATACTAAAGGAAAACACTATGCATTGGAAAATTGTCTAACTCCCCATTATTTTCATATCTTCACTATGATCCCATCCTTGTCTTCCTCACGAAGATGTAGGTATTGAATATAAGGTCAGAGGAGTCATCTCCATCCAGCACACACTTAGGAGAGGTATCCTCCACCCTGTTCGTGGGTGGACCTCTTATCCCCTTTCCCTGTGTCTGGGTACAAACCCTGCAGTTGTCTCTCCAATCTGGGTATCACGTGCCAGCCTCTCTACACCAGCTCTATGTAACTCCTTGTCCTTATCCTATCTATTTTTTTTCCCAAACATTTCTCAAGGGACATAATAGAGTTCAAAATAAATATATTTATATTTTTATTGTTACTCATTTATAACATCTTATTTTCCTGTTTCTATAATTGTCTACAAGTTGATTTAGGGCTAGCAGATTCTCTCACAAAACTGTTCCTCTAGAAGGAAGGCAGAGAATGGAACAGGGATAGCAAATAGCAAGCATGTGTAGTTGTTCATACGTCTCACAACTTCATTCCCAAACTTCATTATCAACCTGAAACAAATCATGACGGTCAGGATTGATAGTCTCAGTAACTTCTTTTTTTTTTTTTTTTTTTTTTTTTTTTTTTGGGACACAATGAGCATTAGCATTTAATTCACAGATAGACTACATTCAGATCACATTTGTGGTTGTAAATTCAAGAGCCCTACAAATCTAATCACTATCTCCTGTGAACTTTCTTTTGTTCTTTTTTTTTTTTTATTGATTATTTATCGCATTACATAGTTCATGATATATCATCTTTCATACATTAGACTCAAGTTGTGCTTTGAACTCCCATTTTCACCCCAAATACAGATTGCAGAATCACATCTGTTACATATTCGCATTTTTACATAATGCCATATTAGTGACTGTTGTATTCTGCTACCTTTCCTATCCCCTACTATCCCCCCTCCCCTCCCCTCCCCTCCCATCTTCCCTCTCTACCTCCCCTGCTGTTGTTCAATTCTCTCCCTTTTTTTTTTCCCTCCCCCTTGCCCCTCATAACCTCTTATAATTTTATGTATCCTTGAAGGTCTCCTACCATTTCCATATGCTTTCCCTTCTCTCTCCGTTTCTCTCCCCCGATTCGTCTTTGTTTACTGTAGTCTTTTCCTCATGCTCTTTCTTCATGTTCTGTTCTTAGTTTTTCTCTTTATATCAAAGCAGACATTTGGCATTTGTTTTTTAGGGCTTGGCTAGCTTCGCTTAGCATAATCTGCTCTAATGCCATCCATTTCCCTGCAAATTCTATGATTTTGTCATTTCTTAGTGCTGCATAATACTCCATTGTGTATAGATGCCACATTTTTTTTATCCATTCATCAATTGAAGGGCATCTAGGTTGGTTCCACAGTCTAGCTATTGTGAATTGTGCCGCTATAATCATTGATGTGGCCGTATCCCTATAGTGCGCTCTTTTAAGGTCCTCAGGGAATAGTCCGAGAAGTGCGATAGCTGGGTCAAATGGTGGTTCCATTCCCAGCTTTCCCAGGAATCTCCATACTGCTTTCCAAATTGGCCTCACCATTTTGCAGTCCCACCAGCAGTGTACAAGTGTACCCTTTTCCCCACATCCCCGCCAACACTTGTTGTTGTTTGATTTCATAGTGGCTGCCAATCTTACTGGAGTGAGATGGTATCTTAGGGTGGTTTTGATTTGCATTTCTCTGATTGCTAGAGATGGTGAGCATTTTTTCATGTACTTGTTGATTGATTGTATGTCCTCCTCTGAGAAGTGTCTGTTGAGGTCCTTGGCCCATTTGTTAATTGGGTTATTTGTTATCTTATTGTTTAATTTTTTGAGTTCTTTGTACATTCTGGATATTAGGGCTCTATCGGAGGTGTGGGGGGTAAAGATTTGTTCCCAGGATGTAGGCTCTCTATTTACCTCTTTTATTGTTTCTCTTGCTGAGAAAAAACTTTTTAGTTTAATTAAGTCCCATTTGTTTATTCTTGTTGTTAACTCTTGGGCTATGGGTGTCCTATTGAGGAATTTGGAGCCTGACCCCACAATTTGTAGATCGTAGCCAACTTTTTCTTCTATCAGACGCAGTGTCTCTGATTTGATACCTAGCTCCCTGATCCATTTTGAGTTAATTTTTGTGGATGGCGAGAGAAAGGGATTCAATTTCATTTTGTTGCATATGGATTTCCAATTTTCCCAGCACCATTTGTTGAAAATGCTATCCTTCCTCCATTGCATGCTTTTAGCCCCTTTATCAAATATAAGATAGTTGTAACTTTGTGGATTAGTCTCTGTGTCTTCTATTCTGTACCATTGGTCTACCCACCTGTTTTGGTACCAGTACCATGCTGTTTTTGTTACTATTGCTTTGTAGTACAGTTTGACCTCTGGTATCGCTATGCCTCCAGATTCACACTTCCTGCTTAGAATTGCTTTTGCTATTCTGGGTCTTTTGTTTTTCCATATGAATTTCATGATTGCTTTGTCTATTTCTACAAGAAATGCCATTGGGATTTTGATTGGCATCCAATTAAACCTGTAGAGAAGTTTGGGTAATATCGCCATTTTGACGATGTTAGTTCTGCCTATCCATGAACAGGGTACATTTTTCCATCTTCTGAGATCTTCTTCTATCTCTCTCTTTATGGTTCTGTAGTTTTCATTGTATAAATCTTTCACCTCTTTTGTTAGGTTGATTCCCAAGTATCTTATTTTCTTTGAGGATATTGTGAATGGAGTGGTTTTCCTTATTTCCATTTCAGAGGTTTTGTTGCTGATATACAGGAATGCCTTTGATTTATGCGTGTTGATTTTATACCCTGCCACTTTGCTGAATTCATTTATTAACTCTAGCAGCTTCTTTGTAGACTCTTTTGGGTCTGTTAAGTATATTATCATGTCATCCGCAAATAGCGATAGTTTAATTTCTTCTTTTCCTATTTTTATGCCTTTAATTTCTTTTGTCTGTCTAATTGCTCTGGCTAGTACTTCGAGAACTAAATTGAATAGAAGTGGTGATAGAGGGCATCCCTGTCTTGTTCCAGATTTTAGAGGAAATGCCTTCAGTTTTTCTCCGTTTAGGATGATGCTAGCCTGAGGTTTAGCATATATAGCTTTTACAATGTTGAGGTAAGTTCCTGTTATCCCTAGTTTTTCTAGTGTTTTGAACATAAAGGGATGCTGTACTTTGTCAAATGCTTTTTCTGCATCCATCGAGATGATCATGTGGTTCTTGTCTTTAAGTCTATTGATGTGGTGAATAGCATTTATTGATTTCCGTATATTGAACCATCCTTGCATCCCAGGAATGAATCCTACTTGATCATGGTGCACAAGTTTTCTGATATGTTTTTGTATTCGATTCGCCGGAATTTTATTGAGAATTTTTGCATCCAAGTTCATTAGAGATATTGGTCTGTAGTTTTCTTTCTTTGAAGTATCTTTGTCTGGTTTTGGGATCAAAGTGATGTTGGCCTCATAGAATGAATTTGGAAGAGCTCCTTCTTTTTCTATTTCTTGAAATAGCTTGAAAAGTATTGGTATTAATTCTTCTTTGAAGGTTTTGTAGAACTCCGCTGTATAGCCATCTGGTCCAGGGCTTTTCTTAGTTGGTAGTCTTTTGATGGCTTCTTCTATTTCTTCTTTTGTTATTGGTCTGTTTAAATTGTGTGTGTCTTCCTGTCTCAATCTGGGCAAATCATATGCCTTAAGAAATTTATCGATATCTTCATTATCTTCTATTTTATTGGAATATAGGGTTTCAAAATACTTTCTAATTATCTTCTGTATTTCTGTAGTGTCTGTTGTGATATTGCCTTTTTCATCCCGTATGTTAGTAATTTGAGTTCTCTCTCTTCTTCTTTTCGTTAGCATGGCTAAGGGCTTGTCTATCTTATTTATTTTTTCAAAGAACCAACTTTTAGTTTTATCTATCTTTTCAATGGTTTCTTTTGTTTCAATTTCGTTGATTTCTGCTCTAATTTTAATTATTTCTTGTCTTCTACTATATTTGCTGTTGTTTTGCTCTTCCTTTTCTAGGTTTTTGAGGTGTTGTGTGAGTTCATTTATCTGTTGGTTTTTTCTTTTTTTGAGGTAAGAACTCCAAGAAATGAATTTCCCTCTTAAAACTGCTTTCATTGTGTCCCATAGATTCTGGTATGTTGTGTCTGTGTTGTCATTTGACTCTAAGAATTTTTTCATCTCCTCCTTTATGTCTTCTACAACCCATTGATCATTCAATAATATATTGTTCATTTTCCATGTGATGTATGATTTTTCCTTCCTTCTTTTATCATTGATTTCCAATTTCATTCCATTATGGTCAGATATGGTGCATGGTATTATCTCCACACCCTTATAATTACTAAGAGTTGCCTTATGGCATAATATATGGTCTATCTTTGAGTAGGATCCATGTGCTGCTGAGAAGAACGTGTATCCACTTGATGATGGTTGATATATTCTATATATGTCGGTTAAGTCTAGGTTATTGATTGTGCTGTTGAGTTCTATAGTTTCTTTATTCAGCTTTTGTCTAGAGGATCTGTCTAATGGCGAGAGCGGTGTGTTGAAGTCACCCATAATTATTGTGTTGTGGTCTATTTGACTCTTGAACTTGAGGAGAGTTTGTTTTATGAACGTTGCAGCTCCATTGTTTGGTGCATACAAATTGATGATTGTTATGTCTTGTTGGTGGATGGTTCCTTTTAACAGTATATAGTGACCTTCTTTATCCTTCTTGATTAACTTAGGTTTGAAGTTGATTTTATTCGATATGAGTATGGCCACTCCTGCTTGCTTCCGAGGGCCATATGAGTGGTATGATTTTTCCCAACCTTTTACCTTCAGCCTGTGTATATCTTTTCCTATCATATGAGTCTCCTGAAGGCAGCATATTGTTGGATTTGTTTTTTTGATCCAGGTTACTAGCCTATGTCTCTTGATTGGTGAATTTAGGCCATTAACATTTAAGGTTACAATTGAGATATGATTTGTATTTCCAGTCATGCTTCTTTATTTATTTATTTTAGTTTGGCTAGTTTTGCTTTTTGGTTGTTTTCCTCCCCCTTTACTGAGATACCTCCTGCTGTTAGTTTTGGGCACTATTTATCAAATCCTCTTCTTGTAGTGTTTTGTTCAAAATGCTTTGCAGAGCTGGTTTTCTTGCTGCAAATTCTTTTAGCTTTTGTTTATCATGAAAGATTTTAATTTCATTGTCAAATTTGAAGCTCAATTTTGCTGGATATAGTATTCTTGGTTGGAATCCATTATTTTTCAGCGTTTGAAATACATTATTCCAGGATCTTCTCGCTTTCAAAGTTTGTGATGAGAAATCGGTCGTTAACCTAATTGGTTTACCCCTGAAAGTAATCTGCCTCTTTTCTCTCGTAGCTTTTAATATTCTCTCCTTGTTCTGTACGTTGGCTATCTTCATAATTATATGTCTTGGGGTTGGTCTATTATGGTTTTGAATGTTTGGGGTCCTGTAGGCTTCCAGGATTTGGCAATCCATTCCATCTTTCATCTCTGGGAAGTTTTCTAGAATTATTTCATTTAATATGTTGTCCATTCCTTTGGTTTGAAACTCTGTGCCTTCTTCTATCCCTATGACTCTCAGATTTGGTTTTTTTATGACATCCCATAACTCTTGAATAGATTGTTCGTGGGATTTAAGCATCTTTTCTGTGTTGACTATATTCTTTTCAAGTTGATAAACCTTGTCTTCATTATCTGATGTTCTGACTTCTACTTGATCAAGTCTATTTGTAATATTCTCGTTTGAGTTTTTAATTTGGCTTATAGTTTCCTGCAATTCTAGGATTATTGTTTGATTTTTTTTAAGATCTCTATCTCCTGGTAGATCTCGTTCTTTGCCATTTGAATTTGTTTGTTTAATTCATTTTCAAAATATACTTTTATTTCTTGGACTTGCTGTCTCATGTCTTCTCTAATATTCCTTTCCATTCGAGTTAGGTATCCCCTGAGTTCTTTCCATATCCCTGTTTCTGAAGTTTCTATGTCCTCTTGTAGAATTGAGTTGTCTTGCATTGTTTGAAATCCTTTTTTCCCTTGTTTTCTCATGTTGTCCACGTTACTTTCCAGTTCTTTTTGATTGTCGTGTTTCTGCTCTCTTCTATAGATTTGTTTTGTTTCTGTATTACTCTGATGTCTCTCCTTTGTGTTGTTGAACTATGCCTGCTAACGTGGGTTCTGCTGGGAAGGAATTCCGACGTCCGAGCTCCAGTGACGACACTACTCTGTTATTCCGTGCCCCAGTCTCCTTGCCGGGGTGCCCTAATGGGGGAGTGTGAGTGGACTGTCTCTGTTTGGTTTCAGCACCCGGTCGTGGCAGGCAGGCAGACTCCCGCCGCCCAGTATCTCAGGCCGTGGGCAGGTGATCCATCGCCAGCGGGAGGGCGTTCTCCTACCGCCCAGTTACCCTGGCAGTGGATGAACTGTCGCCGGCGGGCCTGCAGTTTACAGCTGCCCAGTCACGAGAGCCTTGCCTCTAGTCTCCTGTTCTCTCCTGCTAGGCTTGGGTTCTCCTGCTAGACCAGATTTCCCCTCAGTGATGGTTCTCGGCAGTTCAAGCTATATCTGGGCCTGTTTTGTTGCAATCTGTTTTGTTGCAATCTGTTTTGTTGCTGTTTTGTTGCTGCAATCTGTCGGGCTTGGGCTTGGCTGGTGGGATACCACCGTGTCGCAGCCACTTAATTCCCTGCTGACTGGTTAACCCCTTCTCTGCGGCGCCACGCCTTCTGTAGCCTCGGGGCAGGCCGCGCGTATCAGACAGCCTGGATCTCCGGGGTCACACCGTTGGCTTTTGGGATCCCCGGCACTCTATGGTTTTGATTTTTTCTGCTTGCCCCTCCCCCAGCGCTGGCTAGGCAGCTTTTGTTTTGTCCACTGATGGGAGGGGGTGTTGAGCGTCAGGTGCCTCTAGCTCCCCTTTAGTCTTTATGCAGGCTCACTCTGATACTGCCTCCCCCTGAAAGTCTAGGAGAGATTTTATGCGAAATCCCCCTAAGTTTGGGGGCTGGGCTGGGTCACACACACCTGTTTTGTTGCTGCAATCTGTCGGAGAGTGGCGGTGGGTACTTCAGCCCTCTAAGATGGTGGCCGCTGTTTGCCTTAGCGGAGTGTCCCTTGTGGGGGGCGGGGCCTTACCGGCTTCCTTCCCCGACTGCAATCCCGAACTCAGCCCGGGGGTCAGTGCGGGCTTGGGTTTGGCTGGTGGGATACCACCGTGTCGCAGCCACTTAATTCCCTGCTGACTGGTTAACCCCTTCTCTGCGGCGCCACGCCTTCTGTAGCCTCGGGGCAGGCCGCGCGTATCAGACAGCCTGGATCTCCGGGGTCACACCGTTGGCTTTTGGGATCCCCGGCACTCTATGGTTTTGATTTTTTCTGCTTGCCCCTCCCCCAGCGCTGGCTAGGCAGCTTTTGTTTTGTCCACTGATGGGAGGGGGGGTTGAGCGTCAGGTGCCTCTAGCTCCCCTTTAGTCTTTATGCAGGCTCACTCTGATACTGCCTCCCCCTGAAAGTCTAGGAGAGATTTTATGCGAAATCCCCCTAAGTTTGGGGGCTGGGCTGGGTCACACACACCTGTTTTGTTGCTGCAATCTGTCGGAGAGTGGCGGTGGGTACTTCAGCCCTCTAAGATGGTGGCCGCTGTTTGCCTTAGCGGAGTGTCCCTTGTGGGGAGCGGGGCCTTACCGGCTTCCTTCCCCGACTGCAATCCCGAACTCAGCCCGGGGGTCAGTGCGGGCTTGGGTTTGGCTGGTGGGATACCACCGTGTCGCAGCCACTTAATTCCCTGCTGACTGGTTAACCCCTTCTCTGCGGCGCCACGCCTTCTGTAGCCTCGGGGCAGGCCGCGCGTATCAGACAGCCTGGATCTCCGGGGTCACACCGTTGGCTTTTGGGATCCCCGGCACTCTATGGTTTTGATTTTTTCTGCTTGCCCCTCCCCCAGCGCTGGCTAGGCAGCTTTTGTTTTGTCCACTGATGGGAGGGGGGGTTGAGCGTCAGGTGCCTCTAGCTCCCCTTTAGTCTTTATGCAGGCTCACTCTGATACTGCCTCCCCCTGAAAGTCTAGGAGAGATTTTATGCGAAATCCCCCTAAGTTTGGGGGCTGGGCTGGGTCACACACACCTGTTTTGTTGCTGCAATCTGTCGGAGAGTGGCGGTGGGTACTTCAGCCCTCTAAGATGGTGGCCGCTGTTTGCCTTAGCGGAGTGTCCCTTGTGGGGAGCGGGGCCTTACCGGCTTCCTTCCCCGACTGCAATCCCGAACTCAGCCCGGGGGTCAGTGCGGGCTTGGGTTTGGCTGGTGGGATACCACCGTGTCGCAGCCACTTAATTCCCTGCTGACTGGTTAACCCCTTCTCTGCGGCGCCACGCCTTCTGTAGCCTCGGGGCAGGCCGCGAGTATCAGTCTCAGTAACTTCTGAGGAGCTCCGTCTTCAAGGTCTTTGCTTATCAATTCCTACAGGGGTGAGGGACAGAGTTATGTAATGCTTGACTAATACTCTGAAAGCTAGTATTACAGGGCACACACTTTTAATGAAAAGTATTTGGGTAGGTTTTTTGCCTTATAAATAAAAGATGCAATCTTTGTATTTGCTGTAAATCTGATCTGATTCTGTGGAAAATTGGGTTCTTGTAAAAATCGAATCAGCAGAAAGGGAACTGGAGAGGTAATGACTTTGTGTCATTTATCAAATCTGCATTTACTTTTGGCACAGTGGATGCTAAGAATCTCAGAAATATTTTTCTTGACTCTGAATCTGACCTCAGCTTGCTGTCTGCTACTGTTTTCTAAAGCTTTATGCTTCGTTGCAATAAGATGGAATTATTATTTCAGCTTTGGGGAATAGGGAGAGAAGAAGACAGAAAAGATGGGGAGAAACAGCAAATGAAGTTTGAGTTAGAACAGAAGCAATTATGTAGATATGTGTTGCTAAACTTTTCCAAAATGGATCAAAATTGAGCTGATGTGTTAAAATGAAATCTGTGGTATAAAATTATAATATATTTTTCCAGCAGAATTCAAATCATAGGTCCTCAGTTTACAAAGAGGCTAAATTACATTTACCCAATCACTCTAATCCCCTGCACCTCAGTCATTAAAACCTGAGCAAGAAGGGCTTCCCATGAGGAAAATCGCTACCTCTTGAGGCAGGCCATGAATCTTGGCACCACTCAGAGGCCACCCTGTCTGGGAACTTCCAGTTCACAGGACATTGTGGTCTTGAGTGCTTGCATTTGCACAAACTGATAAGTTGAAATTCTTCTAAGAGGATGGTTTTGCTAGGAGGGACCTTTGGGATAAGTCATGAGAGCAGAGGCCCCCTGATTGGGATTGGTGCCATTGTGAAGGAGACACAGGGAGGCTCCTCACCACTGCACCAAAGTGAGGTCAAAGGGAGAAGATAACTCTGTGAACCTGGAAGTGAGCACTCACCAGTCTCTAAATTGACCAGGACCTTGATCTTGGGTGCCCATCCTCCAGAATTATAAGAAATAAATTCTATTGTTTATAAGCCACCCAGTCTAGGGTATTTTGTTAGAGCAATCCAGATGGACTAAGATGACTTGACAATTAGAAATAGGATTGGTTCCTAACAGAGAAGAAAGAAGCCGGAAGCCAGTTTCTGGGAAGCAATGAGTTGTTAGCCAAGCCAACTTGATCATTCCCTTTTGGGGCCACGGGATATATGCCTAAAGCCTTTCCAGAGGACAGCCCTTCAGGTATTTGAAGACAAGCTGATCTCCCTCTTCAGTCTTGTTTTATCCTGACTAATATTTCTTTTTTTTTCATTTTTAAAATTTTAATTTCTTATATGTGACAGCAGAATGCATTACAATTCACATTGCACATATAGAGCACAATTTTTCATGTCTCTGGTTGTACACAAAGTAGCGTCACACCATTCATGTCTTTATACATGTACTTAGGGTGATGATGTCTATCTCATATCCTAATAGTTCTATGTCTTATTATTGTTCTTCATTTGACATGGAATTGAATATATTTGCTATTCTAGCATTACAATGATAAGTTTATTGCCTAGAAACAAAATGTTCCCAGTGAAACCTGGACATCCTCGAGTGAGATGGTCTCATCATTTTTCTTCTGAGATTTTGTAATGTTGATGGCGTAGCCTAATCATATACTAACTCTCAGTAAGCACATTATTTGACCCTTAGTGTCTTTATTACCAAAAAATTTCAACAAAATTTCTACTGCGTGTTCCTATAAAGCTACACTTCTCTCTACACTTCTCTGCACTTCTCTCTACTTATATTTTTCCAGTTAGTGTTTTTGGGCCTTACTGTACCATGATGCACTTTTCCTTATTAAATTTTATCACCTTATTTGGTTTCATTCATTCAAATTGTCAGGACTTTTCTTTGAATCTAGTGCTGACTTATCCTATTGCATAGAGAAAGAAACCCAAGCTCTGTGATCTCTCCTGATATAGAAATGGGCACATGGCACATGATTGAGGACAGTCAACCAATTATAGGTTTTCCTAGTGATGCTGTCATCTAACTCTTGTCAATTTCCCATTTTATGCACGATATTTGTAAGATAAATATTTCTGTTAAGATAATGTCTAGTCCTGGATATAGCTAGCTTCTCACAACAAAATTTTCTTTCATTATGTATTTAGTCTCTAAGATCTCAAAAGTACACTGTCAGAAAATGAAATATGGGCTGGGGGTGTGGTTTAGTGGTAGAGTGCTCGCCTAGCACTGGGTTCGATCTTCAGCACCACATAAAAATAAATAAGTAAAAGTATTGTGTCCAACTACAACTAAAAAAAATATTAGAAAAAAATGAAATACAACTTCTCGGCTGGGGATGTATGTTGAGTAGAAGAGCTATATAAATATTAAAAGGCGAAAACATGAGACAAGTTTAAGATATAGGCTGAGAAACAATTGATGTCTTGTTAATTTTGTTTCCCAAGCTATAGGTTTTATGTATTTATTTTACTTTGTCTTAAAGCATTGTGTTACAAATATTATATTCTATGGTTTATCTAAATTTTTGTATGGTGTTCTGGGTAGAATCATGTCCCTCTCAAATGCATATCTTCCAGTACTTTAGAATGTGGCTGCATTTGGAGATGGGCCCTTTAAGTAGGATTTAAGTTAAAATGGGCTCTAATCCCCACTGACTGGAGTGTAAAGGGAGGAAATTTGGATACACAAAGAGATGCCAGGGATGGGTTGAACAGAGAAAAGATCATGTGAGGCTGCAGCAGGAAGATTGGGACCCTCAGAAGAGACTCCGCCTGCCATTATCTTGATCTTGGACTTCCAGCCTCTGGAACAGAAAATAAATTCCTGTTGTTTAAGCCACCCACTCTGTGGCATTTTGTTATGGTAGCCTTAGTAAACTAATCAATATGGGAATTTCAAAATTAGAAATAAAGAGAATATTGTACAGAAGCCATATAAACCCATCATCTAGTTTCAACACTTATCAATTCATAGAGAAGCTGATTTCATCTATATTTCTGGCTTTTCTCTCACCTCAATGAAGAAGACAATTCCAAAATTATTTCTGAGATTTTAGCACGTATTTCTAAAAAAGTAAGTGCTCTTTGAAAACCACAGTACAAATATCACACCTAAAAATTGTCAATACCTCTTCAGTATAATAAAGTACCCAATTGTTATTATTGTTATTGTTTCTATTTCTAATGATCTCCTGTCATAGTATAATACATAGGCCCCTCCCTTCCTTCTGACCTCTTTGTCCCCACTTGTTTATACTTCCTATTTATTTGTGGGGCTGATTGTCCTATGGTTTCCACACAGTCTAGATTATCCTGCAGTATGGCACATTCTACCAGTCTGTTTATTTTTTTTTTGTAAATTGGTAGATTATGGACTAGCAGTTTGATCAACTTCAGGTGTACTTTTTGTGGAGTTATATATGATCCAATCATCTCTCTTTTAATGATATTAGAGAAATTAACCATCAATGCTCAAAATCCATAGAAGTTAAAAAAAAGCTTGTATTGTAACATTTTATTATTTCACTAGCTCTAATACTTCTATCAAGAAAAACTTCCTTACATATACTATTTGGTTATACATATTAGTTGGTAATTTGACTATGTAACAAAAGCAACAGAACTATATTGCTAAAAACTTGCTTTGAATAAAAGCTTAATGTAAGAGGAGTTAGAGACAATTAAAACATTAAGACACGATTGACTCCAATTGTTTGTACGGGATCAATGTATGCTTTAAAACCACTACTTCATGTCAGCTCCCAGCAAATAACAGGATGATTCAGAAGTTTATCAGATTGATTTTTCTTGGGGGGAAAAATCACATTTTCAGATTTGATCCATTTACATTGCTTTCACCTGGTAATTGGAATTATCACCATTGATAGCACTTATGCTTCCTATTCTTTCTGACTACACTTGTATTATAATGATAAATGACATTTTTTACATCTACAGTCAAGTTTCTTGCTAAAATATCTCATAGGATATCACCCATGTTGCAAATAAAATACTAAAAAGTCTAGCACTCTTATTTTGTATGGGAATTTGATACCATTTGATTCTCACAGTTCACTTTCCCTCTCCAGTTTTGAGCAAGACTTCAAAACTCTCTTCACCAGTTGGCTAATGTGTACCTTAGTAAAGAAGAGTAAGTTAGGGGCTGGGGATGTGGCTCAAGCGGTAGTGCGCTTGCCTGGCATGCGTGCGGCCCGGGTTCAATCCTCAGCACCACATACCAACAAAGATGTTGTGTCCGCCGAGAACTAAAAAATAAATATTAAAAAAAAATTCTCTCTCTCTCTCCTCTCTCACTCTGTCTTTAAAAAAAAAAAAAGAAGAGTAAGTTACATTCAACTACTCTAACTTAATGCAACCAGCAATCTAATGTACATCATAAAGACTATAGGGAATAAAATTGTACTATATATAGATTCATGCTAAATGAGTATATTTTATCAGCTATTGCCAAAAAGACAAAGAAAAAATGTAACTGTGAGATGATGGATAAGTTCAACGGTGTCACTATAGTAAGTAACCTTTATATTAACTATACGTGTCACATAAAGTCTTGTATACCTTAAATAGGTAGCACAGTAAAATTTATTTGAAAATATTCTTCCTATTCATGAAAAATAAAGCGATGAATCAGAATTGAACATAAATTGTATTAATGGGAAGATCAAATATGAATCTTTAGCATTTTAAGAACATTAACCAATTCAGCAGGCTTCCTTATATGCCTGAGTAATGTAAGGAGAGTCCTTGTAGAAAGTTAATCTGTCCAGATAGTAGGGAGACACATATCTGACTAGGCTATTATCCTCGATAGCACAGAACTCTAAGAATGTGTTTTTGATTATTAAATTGAGTTTTGATTTCCACATTTTAGAGAGAATAAGAGAAATGAATATATACAAAGGAAAACAGTGGTAGTACTCAATAGAAATATAGCCTAAGTACAGAAGGTAAAAGTTTTTTCTTCCTGAGAAAAGAACCAGAGGAAGCACAGCTTTCCTCAGTCTTGCTTTTGAGGGTTAACAAGGAGGTCTCTAGACCTTCTCCTGTACTTTCCATGCCCATGTGGTTTTCATTTGGGAGCCAAGTGGCCCTGGGGAACCTGAAAGTATACTAGGCACTTCTTGAGTAACTTGGTCTGCCAGTTATTGTCTAAAACGGCATTATACATCATTCAAAAATATGCTACAGATGTTCAAGCATATGTAGATGTAGTTGGGAGTAGTAAAATATAAACTTTCTCATAAGTGTTATTAAAAATGGTGCTGAGAAAACTGGATGTTATTTGTAGAAAATGGAAATTTG
This sequence comes from Spermophilus citellus, assembly GCF_964194105.1. Taxonomy (NCBI): domain Eukaryota; kingdom Metazoa; phylum Chordata; class Mammalia; order Rodentia; family Sciuridae; genus Spermophilus; species Spermophilus citellus. Next base: position 94,550,715 of record NC_138188.1, on the reverse strand, counting down.
ACCTCTGTCCCTCACCCTATACAAAAATCAACTCAAAATAGATTAAATACCTAAAAGTAAGATCTAAAACTACAAGAAGAAAAGGGAGAACACACTTTTAGACATTGATACGAGAAGTGACTTCTCTGGATGTGGCCTCTACAGCATACCAAACAAAATTAAAATAGTCAAGTAGAATTACAGATAATCTGTCAAATGGAAGAAAGTATTTTCCAACTGTTAATCAAACAAAGGATTAATATCTAGAATATAAAAAGAACTCAAAAAGGTTAACAACAACAAAACCCCCAAATAATCCAATAAAAATGGGCAAATAATCTGAATAGACACTTCACAAAAGAAGTACAAATGGCTAACAAATACATGAAAAAAAATGCTCAGTGTCATTAGCTATGAGCGAATACAAATCAAAACTTCAATAATATATCATCTCACCCCAGTTAGAATGACTATTATCAAAACAATAACAAATGCTGGTGAGGACCTGGAGCAAAAGCAGCTTTCATACTCTGTTAGGAATGTAAATCAGTGCAACCATTATGGGAACAGTAGGGAGGGTCCTCAGAAAAATAAAAATAAATTTGCCATATGATCCAGCTGTCCCACTTCTAGGTATATATCTAAAGGGAATGAAATAAGTATAGTAAAGAGATACTGTATGTTTACTGTGGCACTGTTCACAATAGCTAAACTATGGAATCAACCTCAGTGCTCATCAACAGACAAATGGATAAATAAAATTTTATATATATGCATATATATATGCATATATATATATATATATGCATGCACACAACAGAATATTATTCAGCCATAAAGAAGAATGAAATCCTATCATCTGCAACAAAAATGGATGGAATAGGAAGATTTATGTTAAGTAAAATAAGCAGGACATAGAAAAACAACTACTACGTGTTCTCTCATATGGGGAGGCTAATGTGTTGTCCTGAACATAGAGTGATTATTAGAGGTTGGGAAGGGTAGAGGGATGAATAAGGGAAGGCTGCATTTGTCAAAATATCACATTTCATTAGTATGTAAAATTTATGCATATTAATAAAAATAAAGCATTAGAAAGTTATTAAATTCATAGTTTGTATCATGTATTTTCTTTTTTTTTATTTTTATTTTTTGTATCATGTATTTTCTTAGGTTGGGGGAATGGTTCTGAATATTTTTGCAGCTTAAAGAAGTCCTCATATTTAAGGTGGATAACCACTGGTAAGGAACTATAGAGTGACAGTTCCCTTTCAGCTCCCTTGCCAGGTGAAATGATGCAGGTAACAGAGTGCTCTTGGCCAACTCTGCAGATGCCTGGAGATTTGCTCTGCAGCATACTGTGCTTACAGTACACTGTGTAATGGAAAAGCAACTGCCACATGCTTCTACCACTGACTGTACCCATAATACCTGACTACCAAACCCCACTCGGCCAAACCCAAGATCCAAGAGAAAGAATGGGAAGGACGACTGTGGCACTTCACCACCACATTTCTTGCCTTGCTTTTCTTCCATTCAAGTAGACTGATGTAGAAAGTGAAAAACAAGGGGAACAAACCTGCCTCAGATCTCAGGAGTTTTCTCGTATCACATGAACCATATCTAAGCCATCACAGTGTTTCCTCCTGAGGCAGCAATACACTGGTGGCTCTTCTCAAGAGTGGTCCAGGCATCATCATCAATGGACCGGAGTTGGCATTATTCTCTGAAACCACTTTGGCCTCCCTGATCCATAGTTTCCATTAAGAATATAGAGGATAATCAATCACATCTTGGACCTAATTAAGAGGGGTCAAGCGTCTGCCCATTACATTAGCCAAAAGTGAGAGTGGCAAGAAAAACAGGACTGTATCCACCAGAGGAGGAACTGTGATTGAACAGTGCCCTGAGAAGAGAGATAACTTCTGTCTCAGGAGAACCTCAAAAACAGAATATCATTGTTGACTTAGATGCAGCACCACCTGAAGGCATCACCTGAAGGCAGGAACCTGATTTAAACAGCTTCCCTAGTTTATGATTTTCCTGGTGCCTTGAGTTTATAAACTGTTATAGGCTCTTTATTTTGATGGAGACCATCAGAGCTTCGCTTAGTAGTTTACTATTGACTTTTATTATTATTGTTTTTCTCCTGACTGATTGATGCCCCCCTGGATGTCACTGTACCCCTTAAAATGAATATGAAGCTGATGTGCTGGAGGATGTTGCATTTATCCTATTTTTTTTAAGAGACAGAAATTAACTGTGTGAACTACTCATTTAGTTACTGGATTTTGGTAAAATTTGAGTAAGCTATTGCAGTATTTTTGATTATTTTTTCCTGTTCTAAAAGGCTCCTGAAAAATTAATCAGATTAATTTAAGCATTAAGAATCCTCTGAATAAAGTATTCCAAACATAGCTAGCAGTAAATTAACCTTTCACAGTTTTTCTCAAATACTTATTCTAGAAATTGAGACTTTAATTCTGTGTGCATTAATCCCAGATTATCCCATTAATTTAATGAGTTTCAGCAAACAATAGCAAACATGGCATATGATCACTTGCAGATGCATTTGACAATTTTGTAGATGACAAAAGTTTTGCATTTATTTTTAAATTAATAACTGTCAAAACACATTTTATTTGTCTCTAATATGTTCTGGAACATTTGAAAAATGTTACTTCTAAAATGCCCATTGTGCTATATGTTATTCATTTTAGTACAGAGATAAGTAAAATCAATTATATTGTAATGTAACTGAAATTTGTAGTAGCATTGTTTGTATTCCAATAACAATAAAAAAAATAAACTAGGAATGAAATAATTCCTGAATATAAAAAAATAATGAGTTTGTCGGTTTTTAAAACAAAAGTTTCAAGATACAGATTATTTTATAATTCTAAATATTAGCTGTGTTTGCTTTCATCTGTTTGCACTGTACAATAGTAAACTGAATTTTTTAATCAGCCTACCTCAAGGATGCCAAAATAATTGGGAGTCAATAAATTGTGGATTAGCTGCATGGCTTGTTTCATAGGTGCCCTGATATATTTAACACATTTTAGAAAGTCAATTACTCTTTAAGTTTTGAAATTTAGCTCTTGATTTTTTTATTCACATCGAGGTGAAAGGGCAATTTAAAAACCTTTGTTAAGACACATTAACACGAATATCAGATATTAAAGCCCAATGTTAAAAACATCAATAATTACATTCCACTGTATTTGTGAAGGCCAACCTCAAACTAAGAATAATTATTGTTATTGGTTTTGTTATTTCTTGCAAGAGAAGGTCAGACAAGAATTTTTATAAATGTAAACTCTCAGCCTGTTTCCTGCAGATACAGTTTGGAGAATTTCAGTAGGTATACACCTTCCAATATCAGTCATCGCTATCATTTTGTAATATGTGGATTTTGAAGAAAACAAAGAGTGGTGGTATAAAACCGCGTAGACTGAGCACTGCATAAACGAAAAGAGAAACGATGTGATGTTTTTCCTTCCACTGCCATCCCTCTGCCTTCTTACCTATCTGCTTGCTGAAGCACCTCCCTAAACCTCCAGAATCCACTCCATGGAAAACTTGTTTTAATATCACAATAAGCACAAATGCAAGTTGTGCATTTTGGAGTCATCTTTATTTGAAGGAAAATAGTTGAGTTTCCATGGCTACTTGTCAAAAACTATTTCTAAACTCTGCCCCCCAATAACTTGATTTCTTTATCCTGGTAACTGCCTCAAGTTATTAATATTAATATTAATATTAATATTAATATTAATATTGTCAAGTCTTTTATTAGACCTGGTCTTCAGATGTTTGGCTAGTGAATTTTCCATTTCTGCCTTTCATAGGCAACACTTCTTCAAGAGTATTTACTCCCTTAAGAAAATGGGACTGTGAGCCAGCTACTGTAAATAAGATGTGGTGAATAACCCCTGTCTTCAAGGATTTCACTATTCAGAGGGGAAAATAGAGAGTAAATGAGAGCATAATGTGTAAGTATTTAAGGGTGGTGTGATCACAGAGCAGGAAGGAGAAGATCTCTGTGCCCTTGAGGAACACATGCTTATGTTTTTAACAACCTACTAGTTTTACCACTCTTAAACTGTTTGTGTTGGGATCACAGTGGATGTTCATCTTGCAAGTTAGCTGTGTTGTATTAACTGTTTTAATGTTTCTGATGTTTTTCTGGGAGAAAGATTATGACACTTCATTTTACCACAAACAACAAATTATCAAGGAATTTTGTCAAGAATAGCAACAGTAACATTTTTTGAGGGCTTTTGAGGCGCAAGATGCTGAGCTCTGTGTGGAAGATGCACCAACAAGAAAGCATAGCTCTTCCTTTGGAAAGGTCTGGTCTTCCTGACGAAGTGATGTTTAGAAAGGGGACAAATACAATAGAGCAGCAAGTTAAATTTCTGCAGGGTTCTATTGTATCCCCCCTATTTTTTTTTTGATATTTATATAGTTTTATTTTTTTTTAATTTTTATTTTTTTATTGGTTGTTCACAACATTACAAAGCTCTTGACATATCATATTTCATACATTAGATTGAAGTGGGTTATGAACTCCCAATTTTTACCCCAAATGCAGATTGCAGAATCACATCCACAATTTTACATAATGCCCTATTAGTAACTGTTGTTGCCCCCTGTTTTTTTTATTGTGGTAAAATCCACACCACATAACATTGACCATCTTCACATAGTGTATAATCCTTTCTATTATGCCGATGAACTCAGTTTGCTAGTATTTTGTTGAGAATTTTTGCATTATTCTCATAAGGAATGTTGATTTGTAGTTTTCTTTTTTGTAGTGTTTTTTTGTTTATTTGTTTGCTTCTGATGCTGACAAAGGAGTAATGCCAGCTTCATAGAATGAGTTAAGGAGGAAGGTTTCTTCCTCTTCCATTTTTTCTTCTTGTTGTTTTTAAAGTTTGAGAAGAATTGACATTACTTTTATCGAACATTTGGTAGAATTCAGTGGTGAAACCATCAGTCCAGGGCATTTTTGCTGGGAAATTTTTGATTACTGACTTAATGTTCTCATTAGTTACAGGTCTGTTCAGAGTTCGTATTTATTCATAGTTTAGCCCTGGTAGGTTCTGATTCTAGGAATTTGGCTGTTTCATCTAAGTCATCCAGTTTGTAGTGTGTAATTGCTCACAGTACTGTCTGTCCCGAAGTCCTTTATTTATATAAAATTGGTGGTAATGTTCCCAGTTTCATTTCTGGTTTTGGTAATTTGAATCTCCTCATTTTTTCCTAGTCCATCAGCAAAGGTTTAACAATTTTTTTCATCTTTTTGAAAAACTAAATTTTGACTTTGTCATTTTACCCTATTATTTATTCTCTATTTATTTATTCTCCAATTTTGTGTGTCTGTGGTACTGGGGAATGAACGAAGGGCTTTGTGCATGCTAGCAATTGCTGAGTCTCTAAGCTACATATCTCAAAGCCTTTTAATTTTTTTAAAGATTTTGAAACATGATTTTGGTTAAGTTGTGCAGGCTGGCCTTGAACTTGCATTCCTCCTGCCTGAGCCTCCCAAGTAGCTGCGATTATAGGCCTGCACCTCCACACCTGACTACTGCTCTATCCTTTATTTTTTTCTTTATGAAAGCTTTGCATTTGTTCTTTTGTTTGCTTGTTTCTTACAGTGTAAAGTTAGATTTTTAAAATTGAGGCCTTCTCTTTCTTTCTTTTTTTTTAATTATAGCATTTGTAGACATAAATGCCCCTTGAAGCACTGCTTTTGATGTGTCCCATAAATTATTCATGTGGTGTGTTTTTGTTTTCTTTCATCTTTAAGTATTTTCAGTTTCCAATTGTGATATCTTCCTTGATTCTTTAGGCTGTTTTAATAGTACATTGTATAATTTAAATCTGTGAATTTTCCTATGTTTCTTTCTTTTATTTGTTTATTCATTTATTTTTTTCCTCAAGATGGTTTCTGGTTTTGTTGTCCAGATGGGTCTCAAACTTCTGGGCTCAAGAGATCTTACTGCATCAGCCTTCCTAGTTCTGGGACTACATTTTACTGTGATCAGAGAAGATGCTTTCTATTTTATCTGTTTGTTTATTCTGAATTAGATGGTTTATTATGTTTAAATCTGAGAGAGTTTCTGTAGCTGAGCATAACAGGCCAAAAGACAGCCATGAAATGAATTGGGAAACAAGGGTGGAGACTAGATAAGAGAAACCTTGAATGCCTTGTTAGGGGATTGCATTTCATTCTTCATATTGTGGGAAGTCATTAGAAGGGTTAAAAGGAATTATTTAATCATATTATTTAACCATGTTACTGTGATGTCTGCGTGAAAGTGGATTGTGAAGAGGCAAGAAGGAAAGCATGTCCAGGGGATTATTTACAGGTAGAGATGTCAAATTTGATGTATTAGGTTAGGCTGCTGTAGTCTGGTTGACTTAAACAATAGACATTATTTTCTGGCAGTTCTAGAGGTTGAAGAATCCAAGATCAAAGTGTTAAGATTTTAACTATCTCCAGTCAGAATGGAAATTATCAAGAATACAAACAACAATAAGTGTTAGCAAAGATGTGGGGGGAAAATGTATACTTATTTATACATTGCTGGTGGGACTGAAAATTGGTGTCACCACTCTGGAAAGCATTATGGGATTCTTTAGAAAACTTGGAAAGGTACCCACCATTTCACCCGGCTATCCCACTCCTCAGATTATACCCAAATCACTTAAAATCAACCAGCATATTACAGTGATGCAGCCATGTCAGTGTTTATAGCAGCTCAGTTCACAGTAGCTAAACTATGGTCTACACACAGTGGAATATTATTCAGCTTTAAAAGACAATAAAATTATGACATTTGCAGGAAATGCATGGAGTTGGAGAATATCATGCTAAGTGAAATAAGCTAATCCCAAAAAAACCAAAGGTGAAATGTTTTCTCTGATATGTGGATGCTGATTCATAATGGTGAGGGGGCGGGCAAGGGAAGGGAAGAATGAACTTTGGATTGGGTGGAGGGAAATCAGTAGAGTGGAGGGGGCATAGTGGTGGGAAAGATGGTGGAATAAGAGAACATCCTTATCCTAAGTACATATATGATTGCACAAATGGTGCGACTCTATATCAGGTACAACCAGAGAGATGAAAAGTTGTGCTCCAGTTGTGTACAATGAATTGAAACGTATTCTGCTGTCATGTACAACTAATTAGAACAAATAAAATTTTAAAAAAGATGCTGGCAAGGTAGAATTCACTCTGAGGCCTCTTTTGGAAATTTGTAGCTACTCTCAGGAGCTGTTTTTTTGTACACATACATGTAGGGGAAGAGAGAGAGAGAGAGTGCAATCGCACACGCCCACAAACTCGCTGGTGTTGCTTCTCAAGATTTTGAAAATAATATTTTCAACAATAAAATTAGTAACCAATTGAATTTTTATTTAAGTTTGCTACATGAAAACTAACAAAGTGATTTATCAGAGGAGATTCGTTTTTTAGACATAACAGTAATGTTAACATTAATGCAGGCTTTTTATGTATTTTTAAATCTATCAACTCTTAACTTTTAGATCTGGTCAGTTCATCATCCTGTTTAATTCCCCTGTCTTCTTACTCTTACTTATTTTCTGTCTCACTTTTCTATCCATATTGAGAGTAAGTTATTGAAATCTCCATTTACTATTGTAAAACTGTTTCTCACTCCAGTTTTGTCAAATTTTTCTTCCTAGGTATATAAATGTTTATATTTGTTTGATCTTGCTATACTGAACCTTTGATTAAATATAACATCCTTCATTGTCTCTTATAATGATTTTTTATTTGAAGTTTGTTTTGCCTGTTATTAGCATAGCCCCCCTACCCTTGTTGTATTTCGGTTACTTTTTGCAAGAAATACCTTGTTTCATCATCTCATTTGCAAATAATTTGTGCCTAGACAGCATATACTGGGATCACTTTTAATCCATTCTGCTAATCTACCTTTTGAATGGTGAGTTCATTCCATTTGTATTCAAAATAATTACAGATAAGCACTTTGGTCTTGTTACTAATTGTTTTCTATGTGCTTTACAGCTTTTTTTGTTTCTCATTTCCTGCATTACTGTTTTTTTTTGTGTCTAGTTGATTTTTTTTTGTAGCAAAACATTTAAATTCCTTTTTCATCTCTTATTGTATCTATTCTTCAGCCATTTCTTTTGTGGGTATCACATTTAACACACTAAAGTTAGAACTTTTAATTTGAATTTATATCAGCTTAACTTCAATAACATAAAAAGGTCTCCTTGAAAAGCTCTTCCACCCTTTTTGGTTGTGTCACAAAATGATACATTTATACACTGTCTATTAAAAAACATGAAATAATAATCTTTTAATGAATTAGTCTTTTAAATTCTGTAGAGGAAAAAGTGTAGTTTTACACAATTGCAACAATACTACTATCGTGTTTACCATGTATTTACCTTTAATTATATCTGTATTTCTTTATACAGTTTCGTTTCTAGTTATTATCATGTATCCTTTCATTTCAACCTGCAGGACTCTCAGTAGCTCCCATTAGCATTTCTTGTAGGACAGGTATAGTGGTAATGAAGTCTCTCAGCTTTTGTTTATCTATTTATGAATGCCTCAATTTCTCTCTCACTTTTGAAAGATTTTTTTTTTTTTTTTTGCCAGAAATAGGATTCTTTTTTGGATGTTTATTTTGTTTGAGCAACTTTGAATACTGGATCACTGCTTTCTGACCTCTAAGGTTTCTGATGAGAAATCTGCTGATAACCTTATGGAGCATCTCCTGTAGGGAATGAATTATTTTTCTCTTTGTTTTCAAAATTCTTTTTCTCTTCACCTTTCAACAGTTTAATTATAATGTGTCTTGATCTGAGTCTCTTTGACTTTACCATACTTGGAGTTGTTTAAGTTACTTGAATGTTTATGTTTTTAATCAAATGTGGTACATTTCAACCATTGTTTCTTTAAGTAATCTCTGTCTCTTAATTTTCTCTCTTCTCCTTTGGTGGTTATTGAGACAAGGCATATGTTGGTTCCCTTGATAAAATCTTCTTGGTCCCTTAGACTCTGTTCTCTTTTCTTCAGTTGTTCTTTTTATTATATTTTCTTCAAATTTATTGGTTCTTTTGCCTATTCAAATATGCATTTGAATCCTGTCAGTGAATTTTTTTCATTTCACTTATTGTATTTTTTTTGCTCCAGAATTTCTTTTTGATTTTTTAAGTCTTCTATTTCTTTATTGGTATTCTCTCTCTCTCTCTCTCTCTCTCTATATATATATATATATATATATATATATATATATATATATATACACACACACACACTACACACATACATTTACCATGATTTTCTCTAGTTCTTTTTTTCTTTTTATTTTTTCTTTTCTTTTTAAATTTTCTAACATTTTTAAGATTATTGTTTTAAAGACTTTGTGTGGTATATCTGCCATTATTTCTTTTTCAGAGACAGTTTCTGTTGGTTTATTTTTTTCTTTTGAATGAACTCTATTTCCCTCAAATATCTTGTGTGGTTTTTGCTGTTATTTGTAAGCTATTCTTTAAATCTGTTAAGTTGTAACTCTGGAAATCAGATTCTCACTATTCCATACTAATGTTTGCTTTTTTGTTGTTATTTTAAAAAATTATTATAGACAATCTCTGTGTAGCTTGAGATGTAAACTCCAGAATTCCAAAACAGTTATATTAAGTTCTGTTCATTCAGATTTCTGGTGTCTCTTACTCCCAGAATCCTCGGGGTTCTGTTTTTCAAAGTGCCTTCATATTTAATCTGTAATGATGTTGATCCTGTAAGTCAAGTTCTTGTCATCACTCACTTTATGGGTAATAAAACTTGGTGGCTTGCCCACTACAACTATGCGTGACAGAGCCAACACTCATTTCCACATGTTTTTAAACTCGGTAGAACCCCTGCCTTGATGTAGTAAAGACCAAGGGTTAATATGGAAGTCAGGGAAGCAGAGCCTCAGATTCCAGAGTAGTGCACCAGCATCTTCTGTGCAGAGAGGTGAAGTGTGAGGTGGACTAAAACCAAATACTGAGCCAAGAGCTGAAACTGAGAGTTGGAACTGAAAGCAGAAAAAGCAGAATACAAAGGAGAATTTGGGACCAAGAGCAGCTTGGAATTCTCTAAGGAGACAAGACCAGAAGAAATTTGTGAGGTTTGTTTTCAGTCCAGACCACCAAGTATGTCCATTTTGAAAGCTGAGATTTTCCTCTACTGGTCTTAAAAGTACATAGCATTCTGGGCCTGAATTTTAGCAGGAATAGGAAGGTCACTTATTTGTGTTTTGCATGAATTACATAGCCATATATCAAAGTATTTCAATGGTGACACAATTTTATGTATTTCTAGGTTTGCCTTTCAGAACACATTTTTGAAATTTGGACATTGATGAAAATGATCTGTATCTGTCACATTTCAAGAGCTCGGTAGCCACATGGCTTTGTGGTTAGTGGTTACCATATTGGATAGGTCAGCAAAGATGGATTCTCTTTGTCTAAAAAAAAGAGGGGAGGGAAGCTTTTTCAAGTAATACATGCACATGTAAAATTACTGAAAATATTCAAAAAAGTGAAAAGTAAAAGTGTTTTCCCTTGACTTCTCTTAGCTTCTTTTTTTTTCTTTAATGATATCTACTATTAAAACTTTCTTTTGTATATCAGGTACATATAGACTGTGTAACAATGAATTCCACTATCAGGTATAGTTAATGCACTAATAAAAGAAACTTTTTTTGCATCTCTTTAGGAAAAGTATATTCATAACAATTTTTTTATGTATATGCTTTATCTATGTGTGTGTATGTACACACACACACACACACACACACACACACACGGGATTGAATACATGGGTGCTTTACCACAGAATGACATCCCAGCACTTATTTTTCATTTTGAGACAGGGTGTCACTTAGTTGCCCAGACCGGCCTCAAACTTGGGATCCTTCTGCCTCAGCCTCCCAAGTTGCTGGGATTACAGGCGTGCACCACCTTACTCAGTTTGTATATGCTTTCCATGAGTTAAAAAAAAGTTTATTATGTTGGGAATAGTGTTTTATATCTTGTTTTAAAAAATTTAAACTGTATCTGGAAGCTTTTGGTGCAGTACTACACATATTGTATCTTCCTCTTATTAAAGGGTGCCCAGTGTTCCATTGTTTGGAAATGGAACTTATCAGTTCTCTATTCATAGGCTTTTATAATATTTCTAGTTTTTCCCCAAACAATGCTGTAATATATTCCTAACTGTACACTTGTTAGATCAAAGGATAAGAGCACAGCTTCTCAAAGAAGTCTCTACAATGGTCTTGTAAAGTGTGATGTTTCTAAGCAAGGAGGGTATATAGAGTTTGGGACTAGGGTAGGGCACAAATAATGAAAACTGGAAAGAAAAGGAACCAGAGTTAATAAAAGATAAAGAAACTCTGGCTCTGTGATGGGAATAATAAATATTTGTATCAATAATTTTAAAAGTGGCCCTTAAAATTTAATTAGTACATTCCTTCCTGGGAATGACTAAGAATAATACTTTAAATGTCAATATGCTGAATTGTAATTTTTTAAGTAAAAAATTGTAACTGCTATTGTCTTTAGTTTTATTGTAAAGATAGTATACATTCATTGCAAGTAATTTGAAAAATTCAAAAAAGTATAAATTAGAAAACATTTCATCTATAATATCACCACTTAGAGAACCACTATTAGTATATGATATTTTTGCCTGTGTATGTTTTCACAAAGCTGAGATCATATGTGTTTATATCCAAACATCTTGATAATATTGATTTTATTTTCTTTCATTATTCTTTGCCTGCTTTCATTGTTTTAGGTAACAGAAATCTAACATCATTTTGGAATGAATGTGGATACCAACATAGCAAGGACATGGAGACATCTTTAGATTCTCTTCAATATCAAAGAAGAAAAGCCATGGCCATCCCATTCATGGTACAGTGTGGTATGTATTTAATTTCATTCTAGTTAGCAAATACTAATGAATATCTAAATACGCAAGTCATGGTGTTAAGAAATGGTGGATTAGGGAGACGAAGATGAGTAAGCCATGGTCTTTGCTCTCAGGGAGGTTACAGTCTAGAAGAGAGGTTAAAATAATTGTAGTAGGGGAAAAGTAAGTTGGAAAGTTGGGTCTTAAATCTCAACTAGATCAAGCTAGACAATACCAGTGCCTTGCTGGCCTCAGCTCCAAGACTTCTCCCTGGCTGGGTACTTCCTCCTTCACCATAGACAGGAATTAGAATCAGGTATACATTTCATCTAGAATATTTATGGTGGAGTCACAGAAACAGCCATTTTTCTATTTTTAATATGTAGTACTCAGTCTAATTCACAACAAGGACTTTGTAATTGTCAGCTAGATGCATAAATAATGACTAAATAATCAAAGAAAAAAATATTATGTTGGATAGTATGTTATAGGGCCTTGAATTCTAGGATAAGTTTTAATTTTGATAAGTAATAAGGAAGTATTGGGCATTTTTCAATGGAATAATTGAATTTTCAATGGAAGAATTTTTCACTGAGCACTTGGTCTGTTTTCTAGCTATGAACAAAGTGTTATGGAATTGAGGACAGTATATGTTCTTTGGCAAACAGTCCGATAGAGAAAATAGACAAGCAAACACTAAAGACCCCGATAGCATGTAAAACTTCATAGAAGTCTTGACACAGTGCCAGGGGTACCTCCCCAAAATCCTTTGCCTGGGTGGACCCATGTAGCAAGGTGGAACTTGTATGTAAGTCACCTCGGTGAAGGGTGATTTGTGGAGGGTCAGACAAAGGGAGGAGTCACATCTCTGAGGATCTTTTGTAATCTAAGATCCATATGAGAAATTGTAAATGTCTGAACTAGTGTGTGACAATAAGACTTTAGAGGAACACATGAAACAGATATTTAGAAGGTCTGACTGAGGAAATCAATGAAAGTATCTGACAGCCTATCAGATGATAATAATGGCTAACAATTACTTTATATAGTTTTGATGTGCCAGGTACTGTTAGAATTTTACTGTAGTACCTGAGGGCTGGATGCAATAGGGAAAAATATTTGTCCTCTCAAAGGCTCAGTTTCTTCATTTATAGAATGAGACTAGTACTTGTAGTTCCATTTTGGAGGTGTTGTGAGAATAATATGCATTAATAAGTGTGAAGTTTCCTAACCCTTAGGAAGGTCTTTAGCAATGTCAATTTTTATCATCAACATCATTATGCCATTTAACCTTTAATAACCTTTTTAGATAGGTGCTAATGTTAATCCTTTTCACAGACCACCATACTGAACACAGAGAAGTTAAGCCATTTGTCCAAGATTATAGAAGTAGTAAGAGCTGGAGCTATTCAGGTTTTAAACCACCATGCAAACTGTACCTGCTGTAGATGAACAAAGACAGGTTATTAACCCAATAGCGAGTAGCACTGTGTCAAGAGGGAATCCAGATTAGATTTAAGTGTAACCTAGAGAGAGTGATGTACCCTGGCCTACAGGCCAACAGGGTCTGTTAGGGGATATAGACAATCAGAAACTTCATACTGAGACTGGAATAAGAACAAAGGAAAGTACAGAAGAAGAAAATGCACAAATGACTTAGAGGCCTTGATTTTCCTTTGTTAGTCTTGTGGTTGGCGACAGCAAGTGGTGGTGTCAACAAATGGGGAAGAGGCCAGAGGAAATGGGAGAGTCAGGGTCACTGGGATTCGTAATGTGGTTTAAGAAGAGGTAGAGTGGAATCTATTAAGGTTCTTCTGGCTAAAAGTAGCAGAATCCAACTGGAAAGAACTGAAGCCATAGTATTAATAGTAATAACGACAGTTGTTGATAGAAGCTTAAAGTAACTCATAGAATTCATCAAGCAAAGTGATGTGAGATGAAGGATTCTCTGCTTTGGTGGATGTAAACTTGACAGATTTCTGTGACAGATTCATTTCTGATATGGTCTCTTGCATGTGTGATTTTGTTTTACTTATCAGATCTTTGCCTTAAATGGAGAGTCTTGCCTTCCTCTATGAATTATCAGGAAAAAGAATTTCATGACATGTGGATTTGTGCTAATAATCCTAACCTCTTGGAAAACAGGTAGTTTTTAATAGTTTTTTTTTAAAATTCTTTGTCCCTGTTTATTTCCTGAAGTCCATATTATGAAACTGGAAAATGTCAGTGATAGATTTTAGCTTAGTAGCTGGTCTCTAGTTGAACTCTTTCTAGCCCCTTGCTACTTGTGAAAAGATTATTTTGTTAGTGTGCTTTTCTACTGGATGAAAGCGATCTGGATGTGGCAATCTGCACATGTCGGGTGTGCAGTTCTGCACTTCCACAGGCAGAGGCTACAGGCTCCTGAGTTCTTCCTTCCAGTTCATTTCCCACACAGTGTACAACCTGATCGTACAGGAGTCTGACCCAGGGTGTGTATCCAGGGGCATTAAACTGATAGACCATGTGCCTTTCCTATTTAAGTCGTATATTGATTTCATTGCTTCATGCTTTTAGAGAAAGAAGTTTAGACTAAAACAGGAAAAAGACTGATTAAATATTGATGAATGTCAATGTTATTACAAGCCCTTTTAGATTAATATTCTTTCCCTAGGGGAGAAAAGAACTAGTACTCCCCTTTAACAAAGGCACCCCTAACTCAAACATTGCTTCCACACAATCTAAGTCCACATAAGTGGATCAATATTGCTAATATAGACATTAGGGTAATAATTCCTGTGTGGTTATTTTTATCCAGCTCTGAAAAAAAGAGCAAATTTTTTTTTAAAAATAGTACGTATCTAGAAACCGCTGCTAAACCCTTTCTGCCTAGAGTCTTCAGGTTCGTCATGTTTATAGAATGAAGGAAAATGTCAGGGGGTATAAGGGTTTTTATATTTCACATGACCTGGAAGTTTTTCACTCTCCCTTTCTTGTTTTGAAACATGACCTGTGTTTTCCCAAGTAAAATTTGTCACAGAACTGAAATACATACAACAGATAGATGCAGAACTAGTTGAATGGGAGGCTTGAAACTGAGGACCAGAGGTAGCCACTTCCCATTTCTGTCCCCTACTCTCTACAGAAGGCTGAGTGCTCCAGGGAACACGACTCTGAGACACACATCTAGTTTCACTTCTTCATTGAGAAACTTCAGAATCAAAGCCCAGACCTGTGCCTAAGACAGCTATTCATGTGCCCTGACCAGGATCCTTTGACTATTGTTCTACTCTGAGTGTGCATCCCACATCTAGTTTCACTTCTTCATTGAGAAACTTCAGAATCAAAGCCCAGACCTGTGCCTAAGACAGCTATTCATGTGCCCTGACCAGGATCCTTTGACTATTGTTCTACTCTGAGTGTGCATCCCCCTAAGGAAGGTGACCAGGATCACCATCAACTTGACCATCAACTTGAGTCCATCCCTAACTTGACACTCAAATGTCTCCTAAATAACAACACAGCATTGGCTCAGTTTCAATATTTAGAATAATTAATGATATTAATCACTTACCATGAGCTAAGAACTTTTCACAGAGCCTACGATTATATTTAGAGTCCAAACTCTGGGGCCAGACTGCCCAGGGTTCGACTCCCAGCTCCACCGGCTCATGAAACCTGATCAAATAAGATAATGAACCTCTCTTTATCTTGGCTTCCTCTTTCTTAGAATAGGGTATAATAAAGAATCTCAGTGCATTTTCTCCAAGTCCTGTGATTCACTTATCAGGACAATCTACTGAACCTGGCCTTTTGCAGGGGAGTCGGAGAGGGGCTTGATAACAGACGGCCAGGATTTAGGCTGCTCCCACAGATTTAACCCCGTAGCTGTGACTTTGACCAATCTGGGGTGTCGTCAGCCTCACCAAACAGTCCTTTACAGCTTCCTTTATTTACAGTTTACCATGTCTCTGAATTGGCTCATTCTCATCCTCTTCTTTGAAATATAGGAATACCACTGCAGAACTTTGTAGAATAAGTTTCAAAGCTACATTAATTGTCTCTTACACATCAGAATAACACCACTTGTGAAGAGAGAGGCAAGACAAATTTAGTTGTGTTGACAGAAAACTAACAGACTTTAAAATATATAAAATGCAAAAGTGTTTATAATTTTTAAAGTTCTTGTTTCTTTAAATACACCAACATAATATTGACCATCTGTATTTCATTTCCACTGAAGATTGTGATAAAAATATTCATAAAGTGGCAGAAGAGATTTAGGGGAGATGTAAAGAAAAACTGATTTGATTCCATTGTATTCATTCAAAGATTTGGGGATATAATGAAATTTTAGTATACAATACAACCCATACATATTTTTAAACATCTTTTTCAAAATTACTTTTGAAGTTAATTGAGAGCATTTAAATGTCTCCTGGGGAGAAAAGAATTTGTCTGGTGCCCTCAGTCAGTCCTCTATTTCAATATGGTAGACTGGGCCTTGCTTCTGCTAAGGTATGCCTTGAAATAATCCCTGAGTCATATGTACCGTTAGATTTGAATAGGTCATGTAAAATAAGTGCATTAAATTGATGAGGAGTGAAGTAAAGCTGTTTATTAGACAACATTGTATGAGTACAGGAACAGAGTAATGAGGTGAAAAGTGGCATTGTCTGTATTTACAGAAAATATAGCTTGTTGTCAGTAGTTAATTGCCACTCGTCACAGGCTCGGTGGCAATAAAGAGCATTTGAATAAACAACGTCCATGTTGTTGGAACAGAACTTGGATCAGAAACAGAATAAGTTCTTTTATAAGTTCTATGAACTTTCCCCGTTTCTCAGAGAAGAAAACAGGTGTGCTGAGAAAGGTTCAGTGCCTGGCCCAGGATTCCTCTTTAGCGCTCGACTGGAAGCCAACATTCCGATGCAGAATCTATATGTACTCTTTCTGCCTTACCAGTCTCTCTCAGAAAGCATCCTTTTACATTTCAGGAAGCCCAGTTCCATTTAAATACTTTCTAGTGACCAAAATACACCATTTTTACAAGTGGTAGTATTCAGGGTCAATAACCTGGACAGGGTAAAACGGAGACATTCTTTTTCAAACCACCAAAGCCTCATTTTGTTTTCTACTTTGAGCACAGGGCAAGGCTGGGTATTGTTATCACAGTGCCTGAGAAATAGGTATCAGTACACTTTCATTATGTTCATGCTATGCATTTATCTGCATTGAAAATAGGAATCATTTTACCAGCAGGGTAAAAATGATGCCTTTTACTTGGCTGAACCAAAAAAAAAAGTCTCAATTTTGAAAAGGATGTTAAAAAACATCTGTGGGCTGTATTGCATATCCAAATTGTATTATTTTAAAAAATAAATTTTAAATGAAGACAATTGAATGGGCTTAATTTTAATAAAATACTTGAGTTTTTCTTTTATGAATTAAAACTTGCTGATGCTGCAAGTTTCTTTTCTCAAATGAAATAGAAGCTTATGTAAGTACCACCCCACAGATGTCTTCAAATCCACACTATGGGTGGCTGTATATTTAGTAGTTGTCCCTAGAATTTGTTTACCTAGCACCTTTCTTTGAAAGTAACAATAATAGCAAACACCATATGTGGGTGAACTAAGTGGTTTTTTTTTCACAGTAGTACGTGAATTTGATTGTCATTTCTCACTCTTCTCAGTTGGTAGAGGGCAAGAAAAATATATGCTGTAGCCCCGAAAAACAGAGAAATGGCAGTTTTCATTTGCTGAAAGGCCTTCTTCCTGTTCTCACCACCTTCTTCCTCTCCTAGCACAACATACATGCATTTTTCTACAAACTTTGACCTTTCCTCCTCTTTTTGGTAACCAAGTGAACCTCCCACCACCTCTTACCTATCAATAATAGAAAACTCCTAGAACTTGACCAAGACCTGACCTCAGCATTTCACCCTCCTCCTGCTCATCCCTTGCTATGCCCTGAGTCAGCCCTGTGTCCAGTGGGAAATGAACTTGCTGTCCATGTCAAGCCTTGGTACCAAGGTGAACAAAATAAAGCCTCTTGAACAGTTTGGCTAACTCAGTTTCCCAGAATATAGTCACAAAAGCAAAGGTAAGGAGGAAAAATGGCCTCAAACCTCCCAAACATATGTCTCTAAAGTCTCTCTCTCTCTCTCTCTCTCTCTCTCTCTCTCTCTCTCTCTCTCTCTCTCTCTCTCTCTCTCTCTTTGTAACCATAATGAGGAAAGTACTTACACACAGAATGCTACCTGAGTCTAGTACAGAGGCTGGGAGGTAGGGTGACTACCAAGTGCAGACACTGACAGTAGCAGAGTGTTAGGGAAGCATGCTGTAGTCAGGCCATCGGAACCATTTGGTGACAGGTCTAAAGTCTCAGGACACCCCCACACCCCACCCTGCCCAGACTAACACCTCATACTGCGTCACAGGTCTTCTCAGTGATCCTGAGTCACCAAACAAAGGATTCATGTGTTTCATAGGCAGAATTAATTGATATATTTTAGAGAGAGATATACATTTCTACCCTCGATTTTTTTGCGGGGGGTGGAGGAAGTGTTTGGCAGTAATGAGATAAAGCTCAATGATCCAAAAAACATTTTTGTAAAAGCCCTCATTTCATAATACTGTGGGATAAGTGAAGCATTAGCAAAATAATGAATAGTCTCCCATCTTCCTAAATATATGCTACCCTCCTCCTTTTCCATTTAGCTTTTTTCCATGTGAATTGGAAATATAAGGTCCTATGTTACCTAAAGTCATCAATATAGTGATCTTTGTTTGCATTTGATCTTTGAAGACATGACAGAAAATATAATTTCTTGCTGAAGTAAACCATCTTTCACAGACAATAGATAGATTTGCATTTCCTCCTGATGTTAATGTTTTACTTGTTGATTCTGAAGTTGTCGGCAGGTAGAACGTCTGCCTTGCATCCCCCTGGGCACCATGAGCACAGTATTACCATCAAAAAATGAGAAAGAGAAGCAACTTAGAGAATCGGTCCTAAGGTATCAAAATAAACTGGCAGAACAGCAGTCACAGGTGAGCTGTAATTAACTCTTTACAAATTCAAGTGTGACTCTTGAGCTGTTGGTTTCATATGTGCAAATTGACTAATGTGGTTTATTCAAGAAAAATGTGTAGGCTCTTTTTTTCTTCCTTTTGTTATTTTCTTTTAATTTTTGATCTAAGAACTATTCCAGAGAGCGAGTCCAAAGAAAGGTAGAGAGTTCTTAAAAAAAAAAAAAAACTTTACACATGTGATACCTAAGCTTCTCTATGCAACAACAATGCCTGTGAGGAGCAAGAACATTTATTTTTACTTTGTAGCTGCAGGTGAAGTTTCATAGAGTTCAGCCAGCATGTCCAAGGTCACCTGGTCAAGATGGGGACATGAATCTGTATGATTCCAAAGGTTAGGCTATTTCTGTTTCATTAGGATTCTTTCCTGAGGGTGGACATTTTTAAGTAAAGAGCTCTTTTAAACAATATTAGCCTATTAACACAGAAAGTCAAAGTCATATTTATTTGTTAAGAAATCTCAATAAATAAAACATTAGTATTAATAAACATGGGTAAGTGTAATAGTTTCTGGTGACATGTAGAAAAATTGTTTTGTTTTCTTAATAAAGTAATTATGTCTCTGTTTATTTTATAGAGTTAGCATCCAAATTCAGTGTTTTCAACTTTATTATGTATAGCCTGTCAGCCTTTTCAAATAGCACTTGAGCTGGTCAGCAGCATATGTCCAAACGTGTTGACTCCTCTGTAGAGGTCAGGAAATAAAAGGCTCATTAGAATAGAAAATTCTGTGATGGAGCTGGAGTCAAGGCCCCCAGTCTTTCTGAACTCATCCAAAGTAAAGAGTTCTACCTTCATATCTCTTACACCTGGTGAGAGATCTGAGGTGCAGGTCAGACACAGCCTGAGATGACAGACACACCTGACCCTCCTTTAGCAGGGATCTTGGTCTGTCTTGGAAAGATCCTGAGAACCTCTTTGGAAACATTTTCTGAGCACTCCCACATCCAGACGATAGCTAAACTTTCTATACGAAGTGGACATTGGTTTGGTAACAGAAGTCAGAGGTAAAGTGATTACAGCCTGAGATTATTGTAATAAATAAGCAAGTAGCTCAATTCAGATCTTCCCATTCTGAAACATCTTACTTATGTGTAGTTTCTTGTGTTGCTTAGCACTCCTTGCAGCTTTGTAAAGGCATGCAGCATATCCAGAATTGATTTTACCTTTTGGCTGCCTCTGGATTTTGTTTTTTCCTTTCCTCACGAGGTCAGAGCGGACCCTTGGATATTAATAGTGTCAATCATGAAGTCTTAATTAGCTTGTTTGTTAAGGTTTGAATGTTTTATTCATCATTGAGGTAGAAATTTTGATGGCAGCTGGTGGAATAACAGATTTGGGCCTTCAGTTCCACTCAATCTTAAGATCTTGATAGTTGAGTTTTCAGTAAAAATGTAAGCCAGGGTTATAGATTCAGTTTGTTTCAAATGTAACAAAGAAGTTGAACAGTGCTTATGTAGAAATCCACTGGCATTAGTTCAGAGGACATAAGAATCCTCACTATCCTTCCTTTTCCTTTTGTGAATAAAAAATTTCCACAAAATCCATTTGTGAAAATAGCCCTAAAATCTTTAAATACTTTCTCATAATCATTGCCCACAAGTAACCTACCCATAGGCAATCAACTAATTTTGAGGTGGTCACTGAATACAAACTTGTCCTTGAGGCTGTTCCAGGCAAGGCATTGTGGGGAATTCAGAGTAACCCTAATATCAGATTGTACCTTGAGAACAGCTATACTTACTGAGACTGTGTTACCTAAAACAATGCCTGGCACATAGGTAAAACACACATCCAGACAATATACCCACCTCAAAGAAGTTTAAAAATTAGCAATCGCTAATAAGGCAATCTTAGTTCCATACTTGTCTGGTCATACCCGACACTGTAATAGAAATTTGTTATAAGATAGTAAGGGTGCTGTCAAAGAAAGTTCCATAGAGGAGATGGACAGGAACTTATGCCTTGAGTCTATTTAGGGTAAATAGAGGGAAACAGACTGAGCTTTCCAGTTGACAACAACATAAAGAAAATCTTGGAAATGAGCACTGATGTTTTTTCCTTCATGGAACCAACCTTTCAAATTACCTGCCAAGCTTAAGTGTTTTAAAAATAAATCCAGTACTTATGTGGTGGATCAATCTTTTTAAAACAATGCAATTCTTTATTAAATATGGTCACTGCTGAATAGGAGATTCTGAAAGGTCACCTTAGTTCCCCTTCACAAAAATAATCTATCAAACTGTTCAAAAACTCTATTTTGATGCTATCTGCCTGATGCTAGCAAGAGGACTCACAATTATCTGATGCCGTGTGTGGATTTACCATGTTTCTGACTGTCATTCAGGAGAAGTGTTCTTAGGATGTGATATAAGAACAGGTGGGGACGCCAGAAAAGTAGAGCTCTGGTTCCGTTCAGGTGCAGTGTAGACAGGTTCAAGTATGGACGAGATGCCTCTGGAAGGTCAACCTAGCTTATCACTGTGATCCACTGTGTTTATTGCCCATTCTCTCAAATCAGGAGACCATAAGTTTATGCCATGTATGTTTTGCCCACCTCCACTTCTCTCTTCCTGCCTCCCACTACCAGTGACCGCTGGGGAGCAAGCAACAGAAACGACTTAAACCTGCTCACTTTATTGCATACCCTCTTACATTTCAGCTCTGATGGCAGCTGGCATCCTGATTTGGAAAATAAAGGTGGGGTTAGGATCTCAGGCTTTGTGGTTCTAGGTGTTGTGTCACCAATACTCGAGAGAGTAGAGTGATGAGAGGAATGGTACTATTGTAATGGGAGTCCCAGCTTGCACACACCTTACCCAGGTGTAGGGACAAAGTCTGACTTCCAGCAGTACCCCCTAAACGCAAATTTAGGATTTGTTTCCCCCCCCCTTTTTTTTTGCCTCATTCCAGCCCAATTTGTTCCTAGTCTCACAGGATAAATTCAGACAAAAGGACATAAGAACGTTTACAAAGCAACAAACTAATTTATTGCAAATTGTATTTGTTAAAGGAAATAGCCAAGTTCAGTAAACCTAACAGGAGAGGGCAAACTCAAGAGCTATCACCTGTGGTGCATTTCATAGAGTAAAGGGCTGCCCTCATGCAATTGATAAGCTGTGTTGACAAGTCAAGACCCTCATTATGGGTTGTGCTGCTGAACGACACATTCCAATCTTTCTTTTTCTGAATAGATGACGGAGTAATCTGTACATTCCTCATTACAAGCCGTTTCTAATACTGAGTGACAAGTGCCACCTGCTGGCCAAATAAAGCGTTTCCCCTTTCACTGCGTCACTTGATTGCCTGGCTGCTAATTGGCAAATTAACTGGATAATTGTTATTCTGTTTTTCAGTGTATCCAGACAATAACTTAAAAACCTTACAGTGAGTTATAAAACCAACACCTGTGCATTTGAGGACTTTCTCAGTTTTGAGTCACAATTAGATTTCTCTTCTGCCTTCCATTGTATGACGAGGATGACTGTGCACACAGATTGTAGTTTTAGTCACATTTCATTCAGGATTTTTTTGGTACTACTTAAAATGCATTTGATACTCCTCATCCCAATGAAAAGACAGATCATAACTTCATTTCCTGAATTAAATTACACTATATTGACCCCCATTGAATCGAGGTAATGTTACCAAGTATATATTTGTATAATCAGTTTGTGCAGAGAATACCTTATTGCTTAGGTATCCTCTAGGCCTTTCTGAGTTAATAGTTCCTAATTAATATTAAGTTGTTATTCCAGTGTTCAGGCTCTAATCTGACACGCCTTGCCTTTCTAGCTTCACTTTCTTCCACTCTGCATGGTGCTTTTCTGAGCTGCTTTGTGTCCACACACCCCCACACCCCCACCCCACTCCCACCCCGTGATCTCCACTTCTACTCTGAGTGCCTTTGTCCCCACCATTCTTGTCTGTCCTGGCTTCTGGTCCTCCCCAGTCCCTCAAGATCCAAAACCAAAATGCCAAACCCTTACGAAATCTTCTATTTTCCTGTCTGAAAAAACATTTCCTTCCTTTCAATTCTCTTCGTCCTGTGTATGCCCTTCGTAGAGCATGTTTTTACCTTCTACCTGGTATATTATGGCTACTTATGTATCCAGTCCATCTCCTACATTAGACTATAATGGCCCTTTCTTTGAAAATAAAGAATGATTTGGTGGGGGGTGGTGTACTGGGGATTGAACTCAGGGACACTGGGTCAGTGAGCCCTATTTTGTATTTTACTTAGAGACAGGGTCTCACTGAGTTGCTTAGTGCCTCACTTTTGCTGAGGCTGGCTTTGAACTGAGATCCTCCTGCCTTAAACTCCCGAGCCACTGGGATTATAGATGTGTGCTACTGTGCCTGACAAGAATGATTTTTTATTCATCTGGGTATTCTCATCAGAACATAGGCCAGGATTTTTCATGTAATACGATTGACCAAACAATGAATGAAGGGTGGAAGGAACACTTTGGTTCATAAAAAATTTGCTTCACAAGACAAACAATTTTTACTTGATCAGATTGGCTGACTATAGGTTGAAACTTACTGACTTTTGCATATATTATTGGAAACCAAAATGTTCTTACATTTGTTCACAATAAAAGAGTTATGTTTGGGATTACAGAGGCTGAATTTGGATTTCATTTGTTATGTTCCCAGCCTTCCCATCAAATGAATATCCCTCATAAAATCCCATGCCTATGGAAAAGGAACTTCAGCAATAGCGTCTGATTCTTTTACAGTGCTTATATGGACTCACAAAAAGAAAAATGAAATGGTATAATCTAGCAATTCCCATGTCGGTTGTTTTAGCAGTAAAATGTAGAGCAAAGGCGGCTTGCTGAACTTTTAGCTGTGTGTTTCAAATTGAAATTGCATATTGAGTACAACTTTGTAATGAAGAATGTGAACACATTTTTCCATTTTAGAGTTTAATCTTTTTAATGCGTCATTATTGTGCAGGATGCCGAGATCTCCGATCTGTGTAACTATAGTGACAGATGCCTTTGAAAACATATTTATTCTTCCAGAGTACTTTTCAGCCTCCTTACATAAACTGCCATGATCTAAAATTTATGACACCAAAAGACCCTTGTCTAGCAACAGGCTATTATACTCATTTATAGTTGAAATATCTTACTTTATTACTCTTGCTACAAAGATCTCATTCCTCTGTGGTGATGCATTGCTTTCCCAAGAGGGATAATGCCTCTTGTGTTCACACTTGTGGGCCCTGGGTTCACGGCATACCAGATGAGATGGTAAAAGAACTGATGATGATTCATGAGTCCAGAAATCCCCCGAAGGCAAGCATCAGGTGCTGCTCCTCTTCTCTGTGCTTGCCTCCACATCTGGCTCCGCACTGGGCAAGTAAGTACTGAGCAGAAGCTGTTCCACTTCTCAGTTCGAATTGCTTGTCTCAATTCTTTCTTACTCATCCCTTCTCACGTAGTTGAGGTCACACTTCCTTGACAAAAGAGCATTTTTCGTTCACTAAAAGAAACCCAGACAGCCCCAGTGTTAGTGTGACATCACAGCAGCCTGGCTTTTGTGGCATGGTGTGGTTCGGGGAGCCCAAGATATTCTGTCTCTGGTTTCATAAGTCACCATTTTTTCCTGGAGGTGGGGATGAGGAATACTGTTCACTGTCTGCTCCTGCCTTTCATGGAAGTGACTGAACACTGCTGCTCAAGGCCAAAATGAGTCTGAGTCCAGAGGGGATGAGTCTGAGAAGGTCAGAAACAGCTTTGGCAGGGGCCCGCAGTCATGCCACAGTACATCCCTGTCTGCATGCCTCGCATTCCTGCTCACATCAACAGAGACAGAGAGCGGGGAGAGAGGTTCCGGTATGCTGCCTGAAATGGTTTTCACTGGAGAGAATATTGATTTGGATTTTAATGCAAATACATCTGTTTGATCTCTGCCCCACAAAAACTCCTGGAGCACTTGAACTATGTATCCAACCAATTCTCAGCGAGTGTGCATGCCAAGCAAGGAATCTCAGGCTCCCTGGTATCCTGGACGTACTTCAGGGCCTGTTTTCTGACTGCTGAGTAAAATACAGGTATTTGGCTTCCTTCCAAAGCAAGCTACTCCCCAGCATGCCTGTGTCCTCCCCCTCTGAGCTTGAATCTTTTTTTGGGGGGGTTATTAATATATTTTTTTATTGGTTGTTCAAAACATTACAAAGCTCTTGACATATCATATTTCATACATTAGATTCAAGTGGGTTATGAACTCCCATTTTTACCCCAAATACAGATTGCAGAATCACGTCGGTTACACACCCACATTTTTACATAATGCCATATTAGTAATTGTTGTATTCTGCTACCTTTCCTATCCTCTACTATCCCCCCTCCCCTCCCCTCCCATCTTCTCTCTCTACCCCATCTACTGTAATTCATCTCTCCTTGTTTTTTTTTCCCATTCCCCTCACAACCTCTTATATGTAATTTTGTATAACAATGAGGGTCTCCTTCCATTTCTATGCAATTTCCCTTTTCTCTCCCTTTCCCTCCCACTTCATGTCTCTGTTTAATGTTAATCTTTTCCTCCTGCTCTTCCTCTCTGTTCTGTTCTTAGTTGCTCTCATTATATCAAAGAAGACATTTGGCATTTGTTTTTTAGGGATTGGCTAGCTTCACTTAGCATAATCTGCTCTAGTGCCATCCATTTCCCTGCAAATTCCATGATTTTGTCATTTTTTAGTGCTGCGTAGTACTCCATTGTGTATAAATGCCACATTTTTTTTTATCCATTCATCTATTGAAGGGCATCTGGGTTGGTTCCACAGTCTAGCTATTGTGTGAGCTTGAATCTTGTTTGTCCTAATTTCTCCTCTTACTCAGGACCCAGCTTTGCATTTTGAATTCATTTCAGGAAAGTGGACTTCATGGTTTCTGTTTCAGTTTTGAACTTAAACCCCTTACATCACATCCCTGACTTACCATTGTTAAATCTTTGTCTCCTGGTAATATATGGTTCCTTCCTCTGGCCCAACTCTATAGGACTAAGTGAAATTAAAAACTCAGGTCCTGTTTTCCACCTTGAATTTTGCTGATGTGTGTTTAAGACTCCCATTCCTTTGGCTGGTCTTCCCTGACCAGCTCCAGCCTCCTATGCAGGTGGGAAGACTTCGGACAAATGAGAGGTTTTCATACACCCCTAGAGAATAGGCCAGTGTTCGTCCATGACCTTTGCTCTACAGTGGTCTAGAATCATCTTTCTCCTGTTCAATAGAATCTCAAGAAGGCCCTCTAGATATGAGCTAAGACCACTGTTAATAATTCCTAGCATTTGAAGATAACTAAGTATTGTTTAAATACTTCAGAACCAGGGCAAATCTAAGTCTGGTTTTTGTAGTCTTTTTTATCATCTTGGGGACCACTATTTAAAAAAAAAAAAACATAGCATTATAAATACAAAGTTGTGCTAGGATCATGAAAGAAGTTCATCTAGGGGAGGGGTACTGAAGTTCAACTTCATTTGCTTCATGTTGCATCTGCCATTTGTTTCTAAATATGTAATACAATTTGATTGCCATGGGATATTTTAATGTACAAAGCAAAGACTTATCGTAATTATAATTCCCTTTCTTCTTTCCAGTTTCTCCCTCAAGATTTCCATAATTCTGTATATTTTTGGTGAATTCTAAAACTACCTGAATGATTATTATCACTCGACTTGTCACATAGATGGAGGAGCTTAAATGAGAAGGCTGAATGGAAGCACTAAATACTAGCACTTAGAATGTGACCCTGTAAAAGGTGCTCTAAATGTACTGACTTATTTTATACTGATGATGGTCATATGGTTGTTTGATTCCTGTTTTATAAATGAGGAAGCTGAGACACAGGGAAGTAATTTGCCAAAGACAGAGTTAGGAACTGCAGAGCCCTGATTTCAACAAGTGCACTCTGACTCCAGACCCAGCCCTCCTGCATTAAACTCTATTTCCTCTCTGGATAAGATCACATAAACAACTCAGAATAAAGGTAGATTTTACACATATGTTTAATTTTAATTCACAGCTGTTTAAACTACTGTGTTATTCTTTGTTCACTTCAGATTGATACTTTTTCTGGGTAGGGAAAATTGAAAACAGCTAATACTAATCATAATTTTTTTTGAGGAATTCTGTGAATAGTAGGCAGATTTGGAGAGCAGAGTGGTCACTTTGGAAAGCTGTGCAGAAGGAGTGATGTTCAGGTGCTCATTGAAGGAGGAAGAAGTTGCAGAAGGCAGAGACAGCATTGGCCTGGTGTCAGGGTACCTGGTTTCAGGTCCTGACTGTGTAGTGTATAAGTTGAGTGACCTCAGGTCTGTCTAAAGTGTCTAGTCCTCCATCATTAAATCACCCCCACCCCCAGCTCTGTAGAAAAAAAGAGGATTAGGCTAGACACTTGCAAGGACCCACCCAAATTTTAGAACCTATGAGCACTGGTTGCGCATCTCCTGTCCTAAGCTATTATTTTAAAAATATCTATAGTTATTAGTATTATTTTGAATGCAAATGTGAGAATAATGGAGCAGGGCAGATTGTTATTTAATTATAGTACATAATTATGTGGATTCCCCTTTGCTTTAGTTCTTACCTCTAGGGTAAAGGATGCATGGAAGTAAAACCAGATGTCCTCCTGCATATGTACTGGAGTTTGTATTATAGGCAAGGAATTCTGAAAGAAAAAGAAAATTGAACCTGGGCAATTATATAGGACAGTGGCAGCCATTGTCCTTGCACTATGTTGCTCTTTGGGAAGGAGCCTGGGCTTTTACCCTTATTATTTGGAGTAAAAATAAGTTTTTCCAGGGTGAGATAAGACCAGCTTCTGCAGCTTTACAGCAAAGGTGCATCTCTATGGTCCCAGATCCCATCCCTCCCTTAGAATGTAAGCACACCCTCCAGAGACCACTGTCCCCAGGGAAGTCCCCCAGGTGCTGTCTCACTGATAATCAGTCATACATTAAGTTCCAGGATTCATTCCTTTTAGCCCAGGTCTCAAGTTCAGTAAAATGGAATCAGAAAGTATTAACTGCAGAAACATAAAAGTATTCTCTCTATAGTCCCACACAGCATGGATATAGAATTAGAAAGGAGAATCTCCAAGGCTGTGAATCCAAGATTATTGGACCATCTGTTTAAGAACAACTTCACATGTTTGTAGAAAAGCAGATTCCTGGATCTACACCACATGGACTGAACAAAGATCTCTAGAGCTGCAATTTCAAAATCCGGATTTCTGCCTCTTTCTCTAAATCGTTCACCACAGATATTTCCCTTTCATTTCTGGCTAAAGGATTCCTCAGTTTTTCCTGCTCCAGAGACAGTTCAGTTTATGCAGCTTTCACTGATTCAGTTTGAGATTTATAGGTCTTTTTGAACCTGTAAAGAAATGTAATAGTTTTGTTGAAAGAGTTTATGACAGTCATTTAAAAATAACAGTGATATTTGCAAAATTTCCAGGGTAATTATTCTTTTTTGATATCTGAAAAGATGATGATGATGATAAAAAAGACACTATCATTAGTAAACAGCTACTCATTAAGTAACTGAGACAGAATTTGAAGTAGATTAACTGTTGACAGATTTCTATTTTGCAAAATGCAATCAAAGATGTAAAAATGCATTCCTCAAATTTAAAAATGTGATTTTTTAAAAAAACTGCATGTTAAAAATTATAGGCCAACCCCCAAACCAATGCTGAATATCATCATCTATTAGCAGAAATATACTTTAGACGAAAACTCCATTTCTAATTGGAATCAAAGAGCAAATTTTTAGGTAAACTTTTTAACTTTTTTTTAGGTCAACTTCATACACTACACTTAACATGCAAATTTATTTTAGTGCACTAATTGTATATGTATTCCTATGTCCTATGTCAACAGAAGGTGTTTCAATTTAAAAAAAAAAAACCTTTTTTTTTTTAACATTTTGCTTTGGTCTGTTGTCTTCCGTTCTGCTGCATTATTTAGTTAAGTATGCAAATATGTTTTTACTATTAATATCTGGGCTTTGTGCTAAATCCATTTGGGTTTTATAACTTAAAGGTTCTCATTTAGACCACTTAAACATAAATTTTAGTACTGGTAAACACTGAGAAGTATCATATTATCTGATCAGACAGTGGAAGAAAAATGTATTGTCATTAGGAAAAATAAAAAAAGGAAAATGTAATCTATCATTACCACCAGCTAATCCATTCAAGTGGATTAGTTCACTGATTGTGTTAAGGCTCTCATAACCCAATCGTTTCACCTCTGAACTCTCTTGCATTGTCTCACACTTGAGTTTTGGGAGGACACCTTATATCTAAACCATAAAAAGGGTATGAAGAAGCTCTATAAGTACTAAAAGAGAAAGAATGCTAGGAAATATCTTTAAGTGAAAAAGTAGGGTGTGGACTGTGTACATAATACACTATCATTTTTCCCTACCCCCAAAGAGGGGAAATTTACATGTAAGTACACATATAAGTATATAATGTATAAACAAATCTCTGGAAAGATAAACTAGAAAGTGGTAGCAGTGGTTATGTGTTGGTGGACTATGAGCTGGGGAAATGCAAAACACAGTGGTAAGGAAATTTCTTTTTAATGTACTTTTAAAATGTTGTCCCAATGTAAATATGTTATCTACATAAACATCTAAAAAGGAAAAATGGCATGAGGGCATAGATGATAAACAGTTAATTCTCTCTTGGGCAACTGGGGTAAGTACTTGGGGTGGATCATTTTTAAACTGAGATTTAAAGAGCGAGTGGAATTTGGCAAGAGGACAGGCTTGTTAAGGCCAACCCAGGACGAGGAAATAGATTATCCAGAGGCAGGACAGCATGAAAGTGGGCTGTGAAAATGTAATTGGGCCTTCAGTGCATGAGGGCAACATGGTGGAGGTGGATGGGGGATGACTCAGAAGAGGATTTCGAAAGCCCACCTGCAGCTGTTTGAAAACAGTTCGTGTGTTATGCCAGGTGCTGTTAGTTCCACTCAGTAACCCTGCACTGACTGTGTATGCCATTCCTTGTACTATAGAGTAAGTCTCTACCCTCCAGGCTTGTGGTACTCCATCCTGACTGTACATTAGAATCCTTTGGAGAACATGTGGAAGGACTGAGCCAGGCCCCACCCCACATAATTAAATGAAAGTTTCTGATTGTAAGGACATGGCATTGTTTTTCTTTTTTAAAGGCTTATCAGATGATTCTGATAACATGCATCCAATTTTGAGAATGCTGCTCTTCTCCGCCATTCTCCATCTTCTCTATCATCCTCTTTATTTTAATGAAAGGAATAACATGGTATATAAAATGGTTGTGGCATGGGGCTAGAGAAATCACTGAACTGGAAGCAGGAAAGGAGGTGATAGGCCTTTAGAAAGGGTGTTGACTTGAGGTTACTGAAAGATTTTGAATTTATAAAAGACTTAAGTGCCGAAATTCACTGATTAGGTATGGGGTGTTGTCTTGATGAACCAAGACAAACTGGGGCCTCTAGTGTGGTTGTCTCAGTGTTTGGTGATGCTGTTAATCAAGAGGAAAGTCAAATTAGGAAGTACTGATTGGGGTGAGTGCATATGCAGAGGTGATATAATGAATTCCGTTTGGAAGTATTGCCTTGAAGCTACCTGCAGGTGTAAGGTACCACTAAGAGGCATTTGAATCTAAGAACACAGAAAAAGACACCATTTCAAAATCTATACAGGCAAACTGCATCAGAAAATTTTTCAACAGAGCATATCCAAACCTTAATTAGAAGTAGGACTCCAATTTATGAGGTAAGGTACTTACAAGAGGAGGTCAATGGTCTCTCCTGGAGAATCTGGACATGGAGCTGGACACCAAGATGAAGTTTGTGGCCCAGGAAAGGACCAGGGGCATGTCAGAAAGGAAGTACAAGCAGACACCTAACTAGAATCTCACAAGAGCAGAGGACCTGGGCCCAGAGGGCAGGGTCTGCACTACTCCTACTCCTGCACTACTCTTCTGTGTGTTTTATTAATATCTGATCATCTTAGGGCCATGATGATCACATCCAAATATTTAAAAGGAGTTCCTTTTTTGGAGAGGGCAACTACCTGCCTGTTCCCTAGCTGTGCTTCAGAGTACAGGGCAAACAATGGATGTTGAAGATACAGCAGCATTTCTGTTAGTAGGAAAACAGGTAGAGTCAGTTTACCCTCTGGAGTCCATTGAATCTCAGATCCAGATCTCTGAGCCAGAGAGAGCTGCTGTCAGAGGTCAGGAGTCACTACAGACCCTGGGTCCTACAGGTGGGGAACAGAGGGTCTCAACAGAGGGAAGACAAGGGATGCAGAGGCTGGACAGAGGGGGAGTTTCACACAGATACCCCAAAGTTACTCACAAGACATTTAACCTTCAATGTTTGAACAAACCATCTGATTGTTTTATAATAGTCATTACTAATCAGGACAGCGTTGCAGTACATCTAAAGTGTTACAGGTGGGGTGTGTATCTTGACACTTCTTTCACAAATAAGAAATACTGAATTACTGTAATAAGCCAATTGAAAGTTATTTTTACTTAAATCTGTCTTATTGATTTTTCCCCCATAAAAGCTTAGATTTATACCAGCGAGTAGGATTGCTGAGTTCACTCCCACCTGCCTTACTTCAACACTTAAGGTGAGTACTTAAAGTAGGTGAGAGTCACTTTTTGTCATATTTTCCTTGTGAAAGATGAGTCTTATCAAGGGCCAAATGTTATGGTTTATGAGATTCAGAGAGTGAAGCACTTAGATTTAATGCCATTGTTTGTTTTTTTTAAGAGTGATATCTGTTTATTAGGGGAAACTTACAAAATAAAACATAAACAAAATTTAAGTCACCAATAATTTTACTGCCTGAGCATGATGATCATTTTAAATATTTTAATGTATTTCTTTCCAAGATTGTGTGTGTACGTGTGCATGCGGGGGGGGGGGGAGGCGGGGGGGGGAGGAGGAGGAGAAAGAGAGATTCAGTCCATGGATGTACATTTGTTTAGAAATTTGTTGTATATATTGTATGCACAATTCCTACGTTCTTTCTTGTATTTGCTAAATGTCATATAGTATCATATTTCTCAAATGTCTATTATCTAAAATTTAAAATTCAGAGAACATTTTGAACCTTAGAGCTTCTTTAAGAAAAAACATTTATTTTTTTTATTTTTATTTATTTTATTTTATTTATTTATTTTTATTTATTTTTATTTTTTTAAAATTTTATTATTTTTTTATTGGTTGTTCACAACATTACAAAGCTCTTGACATATCATATTTCATACATTAGATTGAAGTGGGTTATGAACTCCCAATTTTACCCCAAATGCAGATTGCAGAATCACGTCGGTTACACATCCACAATTTTACATAATGCCCTATTAGTAATTGTTGTATTCTGCTACCTTTCCTATCCCCTACTAAGAAAAAACATTTATAAAGTCTTAGAGCCTCTTAGTCTTATCAGCCACACACACACACAAATATACAAAAAACTCTTTGCAATTTTAATTATTAATATTTCTAAACAGGCAGGTGATGAGATTGAGAAGCCCCAGCCAACCTTTAAATAGATAGATAGATAGATAGATGCAAATATTTATGTCTTTGGTTTCTTCACTATTCAAGTTAAAAATTGGAAACTTGTTGCAGAGTGTCTTTTTTTTTTCTGTTTTCTTTATTTGCTTCTTCTGCTTCAGTATCAAGGAGTCAGGAACTGATAGAGTGTTTTAATACAAACTCACAATACAATTCCTTTTATAGGAATTTTCTTAAAATCACTACATAGCTAAATTGCACAACCAGGCTCAGAATCTACTGACTTTACTTATACTAAATTATCATCATAGTCTGAGAGTTAGATCAGGAACAGGATTTTCCTGAAGTGGAGAACAGGAAAAATCATTTGCAAGTGACTGGCCATGAGAAATAAGTTCCTAATGTGTTGGCAAAATATTAATAAAAAACCTACAATAATAATATAATCTCATGCCTTAAGATTTTACCTAAATATAAACAAAGTAGTATATACAACTGTAATGCGACTTTACCAAGTGTGGGTGGTTTATATGAAGGAAAACGAGAGCTGAACACTTACTTGAGCCCTCCCACTGTTGAGGAGAGGGTTCACTAAGCAGTAGTGGGTAATGACACACTTAGAAACTCTACAGTGTCCCTCGTGCTACACTCTTTAGTCTTCTACTCGTTACTTTTGGCTTCTTATAGGAGAGAACAAACTCTCAGGAGCAGGCACATATAGACTAGTTCTCTCAGCAAGTGTGTCCTCCATTGGTTGAAGCCACAGCCAGGAAGGTGCAAGAAGCAGGATGTGAGATGGAATAGGGATGGGGACCGTCTTGCATGCACCAGGGAGCCAACAGCAAGTAAATCTTTGTGGGAGAAAGTCAGAATGTAGTATGCTCTCCATCTGAGGTCTTCTGCAGCCTCAAAATCAGACCTCCTGGCTCAGCCCTGCTCTGCAGCTATTTCTGAGTCAAATTCTTAATGAGTCATTACAGCAGTGTACACCTGCTAAAGTTGACTAAGCCTTTGATTTTTAAATGCTTTGTTAGCCACAAGAAATATCACCTACTGTAATATTAGGGAAATGGCAATTGATTATAAAGAAGCTGGCTACCAAAAAAATAAAAACATGCTTTTTGTTCTTCAAGGAAAATACCAAAACTCAGAAAATCAGACCTTCAGGTGTTGATTTGAAGCATGAATCTCTTTCACCCATTGAGCTTTCAGTCGGACAAAGAAGCCAAAAAAGAAACACAGAACAAACAGACTCTGATGTGGAGTATGTTTCGGATTATAAAATTATGAAAATGTCTGTGCAAA
Organism: Spermophilus citellus; assembly: GCF_964194105.1. NCBI lineage: Eukaryota > Metazoa > Chordata > Mammalia > Rodentia > Sciuridae > Spermophilus > Spermophilus citellus. The sequence continues at coordinate 94,516,851 of NC_138188.1, read as the reverse complement.
AGAAGATGAAACCCCTACAGCAGAGACATACGGTGCCAGAAAACATCCAACTAGCTGAGCGATCTCAGGTATTTTTTTCTTTTTTTCTTATTCATAAAATGGATAACAATTCACTTGTTCTGGAAATAGCATTAGCTAAAGGTTTTTGCTTCATTTTCACATTTTTTAAAGCAGTCTAATTATAGGATATACATTGCAATCTGCGATTTCTGGACAGGGTCCCAATTTCTTTTTTTTCCCTCCTGTATTCTCTGTTTTGGGAGAAAAGTCAGGTTGTTAATATCAGCACAATGTCTGGAGAACTCAGCCAAGTGGAGGCCCCCAAAGAATGCCTGGGTGGGCAAAGGATTGTAGATCTCTATTTAAGAAAGAAATATTCATATAGAACAAACCTTAAGTTTTAGGATTTTGCATTCAAAACATTATAGGAAAAATGCTTAGCTAAAACATATAGGTTGTTAATCCTGTAGTCTAGGTTCTAGGAAATGCAGTATTACCAGGTACAATAGCATGGACCTATAATCCCAGCAACTTGAAGAATTTAGGAAGGAGGATTACGGGTTTGAGGCCAACCTGGGCAACCCAGAGAGACTCTGTATCAAAAATTTTTTAAAGAGCTGGAATGTAGCTCTGTGGTAGAATGCCCCTGGGTTCAATCTGAAAGGAAGGAAGGTAGGAAGGAAGGAAGGAAGGAAGGGAGGGAGGGAGGGAGGGAAGAGAGGAAAGGAGGGAGGGGGAAGGGAGGGAGGGAGAGAGGGTTATAAGGTCAATTTACAACTGTGTTGCTACTGATTTTAACAATTGTACCTCCCCAGAATTCCTCTGTTTTTACATGAGCTTGTTTCTTTTAGAATAATCACAATACATTCATTCTTACAACGTTACTATTATTTAATTCACTTTTGAGAATTTCCCCTAAGATTCTGTTTATAACAATAATAATGCCTACAATCAAATAGGCATTTACCCTGTGATCTTTCAGTGCTGAAAGATTATAAACATTATCTTACTAATTTTCATTTTGTATCTTTCATAAGCCAAAATTTATTGTCTAGGTTATCTACCTTGTTTATCAATTTTGGCTTCTAATGCCTTTTAACTGTTTCCAGAATTTAAATTCACCCATAAAGGGCGGCTATGGGCCACCATGGCAGATACATGAATTGCCATAGGTTCACACAAATTGCCGTAGGCTCTCTGAAAACAGTGTAAATTTATCTGATAAGAAAATATCTACTGAGCTTCTGCCCTGGGTGGACACAGCATTAGGCACGGTGGGAGACAAGATATTTTGGGCATGGTTCTTTCAAAAGGAATTATTTTTGAACAATAGTTACTTTAATATCTCACACATTCCTTTGTACTGTCTTTTGGCAAATAGTGTGCAGACTCTTTTTTGAAAATCTTTAGTGAAAATCTTTACCCCCTGAAGAAGTCTTTTCTTATTCTCTTTTTGAGTAGCTCATCCTCTTAAAATATTTGAAATCCATTTCCCTGTAATTTGGAATTTTTGGTCGTTCATCTTTCTTGAAACTATAGGAGCCAAGCTGAACTTGTTTATCTATAGAATTTTATTTTTTCTGTGACTCTGAATTATCTGTCATATTTGAATATGTGGGTTCATACAGTCAGTAGGTATTTATTTACTCAGTCCTTGCTGTGTTCAAAGTACTACATGTTTATAATAGAAAAGGTGGTTTAATCGTATCTCCTTTAACCTTGAATTCCAGAAAAACTCATTAGCTGTGTATTTAAAGATCTTGGTATTTGGGAGCTTATTTTGTACACATATTGTATGTTTTAAAAACACATAATAGATTGAGAAGTAGAGAGTTTGCCCAAGTATTAAAACAACACACTTTGGACTTTAGATAGAGAGATTAACTTAGTCTAGATATATATATATACATACACATATGTAAAACTACACAAAGTAAATACATTTCCATGGTGTATATACATGTATATTTATATACATACTTTGTGTACCTTTATGTATTTATTTATACACACATGTGATCTTATTATGTTCTACTCAGTGTATCACCTTGGAAGAGGGTTCAACTGTAAACAAAGCCACATATAGTTCTGACCCTCATCAAACACAGTCTGATGATAAAGACAAATAATTCAGTAATTATTTGAATTACAAATGTAAATTGCAACTGTGGCAGCAGAATCCCTGCCCACCCCCCCACCCCCAACCTCCCCCAAGATAAAGTCCCAGCCTGGCCTCAAACTGCTGGGCTCAAGTGATCCTCTTACCTCAGCCTCCCAGGTAGCTGGGACTAGAGGCATGTGCCACCATACCTATTTGTGGCAGTTTTTAGGACACAATAGCACAAATGCTAATAATGGGGGATTCAACTGTATCTGACAGGAGAGTGATAGCTTCCCAGAAAAAAAAAATGATTCCTAAGATTTTAGGATTGAATTCCAATTAAATTGGTATCAAAAGAGGAAGAACATTTCCAAACAATGCAAACAGCATTTGTTAAAGAGGGACACCATGATGAATACCAAGTGTTAAGACAGGCAGTGGCAGGACAGAGAGATGGAAAGGGGCTGTGGGAGGAGATGTTTAGGGAATAACTGAAACCATACAAGTCCTGTGGGCCTTGAGAAAGAGGATTTGCATCGATTCCCAAAGCAGTGGGAGACCATGGAGGAGCTTCATGCAGGGGAGTGGTTTTTTGACCATATTTTCCTTTAGAAAAGTTTGCTTTGGCTTAGTTAGGAAGTAAGGTTATTAGAGAGCAGAGGTGTTGAGAAAAGCACTCACATGCCATGCAGTCTTTTGACCCCTGCTTTGCCACCTAATAATAGACCTTAAGCCTGGGGCATTTCCTTACCAAGAGATAAAGAGCCCACACAGTGTGCTTTAGTCTTATCTCCTTGTGTGGGAATGTCCTTCTCTGTTGCAAGCCCAATGTATGCTCTCTGTTTAAGTGTTTGTTTCACAAGATCAACCCCACTGCTATATTTATCTTTTTTGGGGAGGAGAAGGGGCTACTGCATCAAGAAAGGAATTTGTGTAGGCAATTTCCCTGCCTTGGCTACCAGGGTTCCTACTGGCACAGGGGAATGATGCACACTACTGAAGCTAATTTTGCTCTCTCCTTTCTCTGTAAGTAAGACATTTTTTTTTTCCATTCAGAACTTGACTGCATTGTTTCCTTTGGAAATTCCAAAATGGAAAGTATTTAGAGTACTCGCAAGAGATTGACAACCAGTGCATGGTATTCTGCTTAAAATTTATGCTTAATAAGAGTCATTAGGGCAGAGCAGCTAGGAGGCTTTAATAGAGAAATAACAGTAGCACAGCCTAGGATGATGGTTGTTATGCTTTGTATGTGAAATGTCCCCCAAAAAGCTCGTGGGTGAGACAATGCAAGAAGGTATAGAGGACAAGTGACTGGATTATAAGAGCCTTAATCCAATTGGTGAATTAATACCCTGATGGGGATTAACTGAGTGGTAACCAAAGGCAGGTAGGTTGTGACTAGAAGAGGTGGTCCCTGGTCGGTGTGCCCTTGATGTATATAAATTTGTGTCTGGTGAGTCTCTCTCTGCTTCCTGATCATTATGTGAGCTCCTTCCCTCTATCAATTTCTTCCACCATGATGTCCTGCCTCATTTTGGGCTCTGAGGAATGGAGCCAGCTGTCTATGGGCTGAGACCTCTGAAACTATGAGCCCTCAAATGAACTTTTCCTCCTCTACAATTGTTCTCATCAGATCTTTTAGTCACAGCACTGAAAGAGCTGACTAAAACAATGGTGGTGGGTGTGGTTACACTGCCCCCCATCTTGGTGATACACTGGGTATAGAAGGTGAAGCAGAGGAATATGGCAGAAATGATCACAGATTTTTTTTTTTTTTTAGCTCTTTGAGCTGCTTGGGTAGTAATTACATCCATCAAAATAGGGATCCTTGAAGGCTTGTAGCTAGGAGCATGAATTCAGCTTACATAGTTTGAGACATCACATATTTGAATCTGGATGTCAGAGCTGAGGTTTTATTAGAAGGCCTGAACTTATAAGGTACTCAGATACACAAGTATCTGTGTGTGAGCGGGATTGAAGGGGAAGAAGAAAGAAGGACTAGTCAGAAACTTGGGGACTGGGGGACAGTTGTGCACAGATGGTTTTGGGAAAATCACCTGAGCAGTAAAGGAATTAAGAATTTGTTATATCATTGAAGCCAAGAGGGGAAAATAGTTCAAGAAGAGGCGGCCCAATGGACTAAATCCTTTAGAGAACCAACTCAGCTGGCCAAAGACCTAAAAAGGGTTGTTTGGCTTAATGACTTAGAAGCAATAAGAATGATTTCAGGAAAAAAAATTGTTGTTGATGAAGAGGTTGGAAACCAGATTAGAGAGCATTGATTAGTAAATGGGAGATGAAGAAACCGTTTGCATATCAATTCTTGGAAAGGTAAGCTGACATCACTTCAGAAGACAGACTATACTTATGAAAATCAAGCAGTGAGGTGGACAAATAAGGAGGCCATGAAATTCTTTATAAGTACTTACGCTAATTTTATCAGGTTAAACTGCAATTGAAGCAATTTTGGATTACTTGAGGATTACTTGCTCATCTCCTGTCCAATTAACACACTAGGTATTGCCCCTAACAGACAGAGGAGGTGCAGGAAACGAAACTTAATTCCTGTATGAGTCTAAGCAGCATGGCATTAGGAAGACATATGTGCTCCAAGTAAATCTTGCCAAGTGCTTCAAAAGTTTGATAAAAATGATTCTGGAATTAGTTAATATTTTGGCTTTTATGTATTACAGTTCAGGTCTATTAAGAGGAGTCATTCATGTGCATGGGCAAAAATGTAACAAGGAATCCTGCAATTATGTATAATTATAATGCACCAGTAAAAATACAGAACAAAAGACAAGTCATTAATTAGCTTATTGTTCTTCCTGGAGGATTGTTTTTATCACACCCTTGCTTTTCTCAGAAGGTTCCACTTTATTTATCTGAAATGACTTTCTCCCTGTTTCATGAAAATAGAACTTTCAGTAAAAATAATATGCTTATTGTTCCCTATATCTGCACCTTGTAATTCCTCTGAATTTTTCCCCAAGGCTGTTTGTAAGTTCCCTTCACTCAACAAACATATTAATCATTTTCTCTGAACCAGGTGCTGAAGACTCAGATATTAATCAGACACATCCCCCCACCCCACCCCAAGAAGCTGAGAGTCAACCTCTAGCCATTCTAATTAAGGGAGACCTTTTCCTGCATCATAAGTTCCCAACCTTTTCAAGTATGAAAATACTTTTTCAGTGTCACAAAATGACTACAGACATTCCACGTGATAGTAACGATTGATTAATAGCTATCTAGTTAGAGAAAACTATCGTAGATACTTTTAAATAAATGCTTATCTCATTTGTCTTAGCAACATCTACCCAAGTTTGAAAAACAATGTACATCCACACAAGATGTTATTCAGTGTATAATGGTAATTCATGCAGGCCTTGGCAAAATACTGTAGCAACTTTGATTCACTTTTGAGCTCTATGGTCTGTGTGACTCATATTTACCTGATTTGCCTTGTGACATTCTTTTTTTATTGTGTATTGTTAGTGAACTTTACATGTGTTTTTCTAAATTATATACATTTTAAGGACAAAGGTCAGAAATTGAGTCTTTGTTGTATATCCGAGGGATGTCATGAATCGTGAGTGAAGGTGGTTTAATGTGTGTCATTGCTTGATCCTAATCTTTGTACTTTTTCTGTTAATACTTTGCAATAGGCCTCTTCCGGGGAAATGAAAAGGAAACAGAGTCTCAACCTCACACAGGAATGTAAGGTGTTGAGTGAAATTCAAACCAGCGACAGTGATCCAGATATAATCCTGGTGAGATAAAATTTAGTGACTCAATGACACCTTGAAATTTTTTTACATTCATAAAGATGAGCAGGATCATTAGTGCCTCAAAGTCACCAAAACCTTTAGTTGAATAACCTAATTTTTAGATGAAGAAGTAAAACTCAGAAGAGTTGTTTGTCACTTTCCCAAGGCTGTGTATCTAATAGAGATAACTGGAACTTAGGCCTCCTGACCCCCTTGTCCCTGACCTCCTTTCTTTTCAATTATCATAGTGAGATAGGTTTTTAAAAATTTGTTCTTTTTAGTCACACATGTCAGTAGAAACTATTTTGACATATTTATACAACCACAGAGTATATTCTATTCTAACTGGGGTCTCAGTTTTGTGGATGTACACAATGTTGATTCACTGTGGTATATTCATATATATCCGTAGGAAAGTTATGTCAGATTCATTCCACTGTCTTTACTATTCCTATTCCCCCTCTCTTCCTTTCATTCCCCTTTTTCTAGTAGTCCAATTAACTTCTATTCCCCTCACCTTGTTATGGATTAGCATCCACATAAGGGAACATTCAATCTTTGGTTTTGGAGGCTTGGTTTATTTCACTTAGCTTGAGTATCTCCAGATCCATTCATTTACTGGCAAATGTCATAAAGTCATTCTTCTTTATGGCCGAGTAGTATTCCATTGTGTATATACCACATTTCTTTATACCACAATTTCTTTATCCATATTTCTGTTGAAGGACACCTAGGTTGGTTCTATTACTTAGCAATTGTGAATTGAGCTGCTGTGAACATTAATGTGGTTCTGTCACTGTAGTATGCTGATTTTAATTCCTTTGGCTATATACTGAGGAGTGATATAACTGGGTCATATGGTGGTTCTAATCCTAGTTTTTTGAGGAATCTCCATACTGCTTTCCAGAGTGATTGCACCAATTTACAGTCCCATCAGTAATCTATGTGTACCCTTTCCCCCACATCCTTACCAACATTTATTGTTATTTGCATTGGATATTGATAATTGCCCTTCTGATTGGAGTGAGGTAAAATATCAGTGCAGTTTTAATTTGCATTTCTCTAATTGCTGGAAATGCAGATGGTCGACAAATGTATGAAAAATGTTTAACATCTCTAGCAATTAGAGTTTTAATATACATTTGAATGTATAAAATTATATAGATGTATATAACTTGAAGGTTATCTCAAAACTTCATACCCCCAAATCCAAACCATACCTTTCTGTAATTCCAGCAAGTATAATTCTAAATTGATTTAAATTAGACCACTACCAAAAGTCCTGATGAGAGAAGTCCATTCAAGAAACATGGGCATGCTTTCCATTTGCTCCTCTAAAGAGTGTGTCCAGATTCTACCCTGATGGTTGATATCAAAGAGCCACATGTCCTGCCTAGTGTAGAGGTGCTGTGGCTTCACTGAGCCGAGGGTGTATAGGGAGAATCCATTCAAGGGCTGACCATATGAGAAGCACTCCACGTGAAGCCATGTGTAAGGTATTGTCTGTTGTTATATAGCACCATATGTGTGATGATAAAAACACTAACATGTCTTTACACATTAGAATTTAATGCCAGGAAAGATCTATTTGGTATATTATTTTGTTGGAGCATAAATTTTATTGCTGTATCTTTCTCTTTACCTCAATTGCTAAGAAGCTTACAGCTAAACTTTAACCTAGTGAAAATAGCTACAGTAGCCTAGATGGTTGCTATTTTTGACATAAGTCAAGAGTATTTATAAAAGAGCCTGACATCTTTGTGCATGTCTTTAGGTAAGGTACCTCAAGATGCTATTTAGAATTATGGATTAGGTTTCACTTACACTTGAGCCAATTAGGAACATATTATTGAACATATTATTTCTTCTGACTAGCCTAATTTCACCAACATCATTGTCACAGGGTACATGATATGACTCTCATGAACATCTTAGTTTTAGAATTTTCCATTGTAGAAAATTACAGACAGCTCTGTTAACTCCCGTGTGCCCATTCTCCAGGTTCCAACAGTGTTAGGCCCATATTAGTCTCATTTATCCATATTCCCTCCCTGTCCCCATTGCTCCCAAGAACTACATCATGTCATCTGAAAATTGTGATTGTCTTAAGAAGCCACTGGAAGGGATTTTGGAAAGGACTAGAAGTGATATTAACAATAAGAAAAACTATATACGGGATGGTTAGAAAGTAAACACCAAGTATTGCAAAAGGAAAAGAGTCAAGTCTTAATCAGAGGCTAGAGAAGAGGACAACACTGCCACTAGTATTGTAAAAAAGGCCACCGCTTTGAAGCAAAGATGCAGTGATACCTGTGAACATTACTAGTCATCCTTTTCATTACAGAATGTTTCAAGTCTTTGAGTATTTTTCATGTTGCCATTACTTTGTCATCCTCTAACCTTTGCACAGAGATTTCAGCAAGTGCTTTTTCATGAATTAGCTGTGACATGTATATTAAAAATATTGTTGTCTTTTTATGTAGCATTTCTGAAGTTCTTAGGTTACTTGTGGGTATGTGTGTGGTATATGATTTATTTATGTCTCTGTGATCTTAGCAGGAAGTCTTGCTTTCAAAATCATGACATCTAATTAATTTGGATAAACATGCATTATCCAGATGTGCATTGATTTCTCTGTAGGTAGAATAATTCAACTAGGAAATAATTACTTTGGAAAGCTTATCTGTCTATTAATGGGGGCTATGTCCATTGTCTTATTGGGGGGTCTTCCTCCTGCCCAGAGGATGTAAGCCACCCTAAAACTTAAAGTCTCAGATAATTAGTGAAGAACAAAACACAAAGAGAAATATATTTACAAAAGTGAAGCTCTTGATAAATCTAGTCCACATGGGTGCTGGAACTAGACAAAGGAAAGGTGGCTCAAAGGTTTATTTAAAGGGGTGCATCAAAGGCAGGGATAAGGTTTCAAGGGTGGAGTCTCACTTTGTGATGTCTTATAGTCAGCAGGTTGATTGAAATCTTGGCAGGTCACACCCATCTCAGCTGCTGTGTGGGATTTGGGGCAGAGCTTGAGCAGGAACTTCACCTGCATCAGGTGGGCAATCCCTGTGGGGGGGAGGGTGCTACAGGAAGTTCCCAATGCCAGATTTATTTTTTTTTCCAATGCCAGATTTATCCCTTCACTAAGCTATGATGAGCAACATAGTCCACACCCAACCCATGGATGGCTCGTGACAGTTTATACTTTCTTAAACTCAGAAATTTAAAGAGAGAGAGAGAGAGGTTCTTCTTAACACCTATCTTCCTTGGAGTGCATGGAGGGGTGTTCTACTTGCTGCCTGTTAAATTTGAAGAAGGAAAGCACTCAGTGCTAACAGGAGGTTGCCACTTAGGAAGAAAAATTATCTATAGCACAGAAGACACTCCTCCTACCCTCCAAAGCAATATTTATTATTTTGGTGAATTTACTGGGTTGGAATCCATGTTTTTATTTTTAGGTTTAATAGCCTCAGAAATAAGATATGTTCAGCATACCAAAGAAAGTCCAATTCACAGGGATGATTTTGCATTATCCCAACTCATGATGTATGATAGCGTAATGACAGTTTAGCCATTTAAAAGATAAATACAGCCTTCATTCAACTGGGCAGCACATATTGATTTAAGCTATACATTCTTTCCTTTATGCCAACCTTCATGGGCTTCCCAGTTACTCTCTGATGGTATTTGAATACTTAAAAGGCTTCCATCTAAAATAGCCTGTTATGTACCTTTCCAAAAGGGATGAGAGTGATGATGTTACCAAAGCAACTGTAGCCAACAGGGCACTGTCTCAGGGCGCCCTTTTCCCACGCCTGCCTGTGCCCCAGTATTGGTCTTACCTTGTCTGGAGAATAACTCCATTCGGATTGATTGGCACAGTTTTTCCTTTATCATGCACTCAATAGTGTCTATAAGTCTGCCCTTTGAAAGATTTTTTTTTCTTTTTTCTTTCTTTTTTTTTTTTTTTTTTTGGTACCAGAGATTGAACTCAGGGGTGCTTGACCACTGAGCCACATCGCCTGCCCTATTTTGTATTTTATTTAAAGACAGGGTCTCACTGAGTTGCTAAGTGCCTTACTTTTTTGCTGATGCTGGCTTTGAATTTGCAATCCTCCTGTCTCAGCCTCCTGAGCCTCTGGGATTATAGGCGTGCGTTACTGCATCTGGCTGAAAGGTGATTTTGTTGTTGTTGTTGTTTGTTTTTTTCATGTCGGGGTACCTGATTTCCCTCTCTTCCAAGTTCTGAGCAACACCTCACTCTGGCTCTTACACCAACAGTTTATGATTTCAACTGAAATGATAGTCTTGATTACTTTTCAAATTTATATTTAATTTTACCATTGCTGAATGATCACTCCTCCAAAATCACCTCCCTGCTATGGCTCAGTGTTATAACAGTCTGATATTATTTCTTCCTCCTACTCTTCCACCCAATTCTTGATTGAATGATTTTTCTTATGATTTTAACACCAAGGCCTGTGGTCTATTAGAAATATTTTTAAGAACTGTATTCTTCTTTTGTTGCTTCTCTCCCCCAAGGGATTATCCTTGTTTTCTGATCATGTTTAATGTCTGGCTCCCTGTTATCCACCGTGCCTCACATTTAATACATTCTCAAATGCGTCATGAGCTGCTGAGCTCATTTGTTCTATCTTCAGTTGCTTCTGGTCATATAGATTCTTGGTGTCACTTCCTTGGCATTTCTCCTTTTTTATATTAATTTATGCTTGGCCTTTAAGCCAATGCTGGCCATTCATTTCCACAGTCCATGTGATGAGCATGTTCTTGCTAAGACCTTGCACATCATTTGGAGATGTGGAAGTTTCCAACTGGGATTCAGTTAAAGCTTCAGGCATTTTCTAGAGATTAAAAAACTGTCATGAAAATAATGAGCAGTTTTTTAAAAAGACATCTTAATCCTCTTCAAAACACCCTAGTTAGCCTCCCAGTCAGACCTTTGGAGCATTTGGTGTGGGATTCTCTTGCACTTCAGTGAACCTCTTTTATTACTTTTTACTGTCTTATTAACACAGCGACCATTCTCTCCCCCATTTCAGGACAACTAATATGATCCAGACTTATTATCTGTGACTATGTAAAACTGAATTGTTCTGATACTCTAGGGTGTGTATGTAGGTGTGTACACATGCACAGGTATGTTTTAGTGGAATTAATCATTTCTCCATCACAAAACTCAGGAACTGTACTTCCCATGTATCATCTCATCAAATCCTCCTAATAATCTAAGAGGCAAGCCCTCTTTTCATCCCCATTTTACAGATGAGGAAAATAAAAGTTGCTGAAGTCACACTGCCAGGAGTTGAGCACTTTGAGTCCTAGCTATTCAACCCCCATTTCTTTTATGACTTTTTCCCTTTAATTTTTCCCTCCATAGATGTCCCTATATCAATTCAAACAGTCCCTTCCACTCGGGTGAAGGAGAAGCACACAAACATACATTAAGTGTAATAGTAATGATTTTGGTTTAGGCAACCTTGCAAAGTTCTGTAGATGGACATCACAAGCCAAGAATCTTCAGTAATTTTAAAAGAGCAACCCATCTTAAAAATGTGGTCTACATGCACAAAGGGATATTATTCAGCCATGAAAGGATGAAATTCTGTCAGTTGCAACAACATATTTGGAACCAGGATGGGGGGTAAGGGGGACACTCTATTATGTACAACAAACCAGACCCAGAAAGATAAATACCACATGTTCTCACTCATTTGTGAAAACTAAAAAAGTTGATCACATAGAAGAGGAGAGTAAAACAGAGATTACTAGAGGATAGGAAGTGGGGGGAGGATAGTGAGGGGGTGGATAGTGGGTATTAAAACATGGGAGTGAAGAAGTTCTAAGGTCATATGACACAACAGGGCAATTATAGTCTACAACAATTATACATTTCAAACTAACTAGAGGAACGAAGTTTGGAGACTCCCAATACAAAGGAGTGTTAATATTCGAAGAGATGGTAATGCTGATTAGCTTAATTTGGTCGATATACATTATGTACATGGATTAAATTGTAATACTGTTCCCTATAAATGAATACAAATACTAAATGTCAATTTAAAAAATTTTTAAAGACCAACTCATCAAAAACTCCTTGCGTTGGGCTGGGGATATAGCTCAGTTGGTAGAGTCCTTGCCTCACATGCACAAGACCTTGGGTTTAATCTCCAGCACCACAAAACAAAAAACAAAAAACCTTGCCTAGATAAAGCTAACCTCCCTTTAGCCTGTTTCTCCCCTATCCACCCTAAATCTGGCCTATGAAATTTACTTCTTTTCTTCTCAGTACTAGCTCTTGTTCTAGCTAATATAGGGTCCCATAATAATCATCAGATCATCTTCTTAAGGCCTCCTCTACTTTCTGCCTTCTAGAAAAGAGAGTCTTACTTCCATGTCCAAGCTTATCACCCTGGGAATATGATGGACCCCTCCCATGAGCCTTACCTCCAGCCAACAGAAAATCCCTGTTATATACTATCTTCTGTGTTACAAGCACATGTTCCGCCCTCCTTTTTAAAGAATACTTGATATTCTGAACTGCTTTCTCTCAAGCATTTCCAAACTTGTCTGTGAAGTTCAAAATTGCCCCAGTTAATCTCAGATAGGAAGGAAGAAGAAATTATCCTACAGCACCTCTTATAAGTATGTCAGACTCTGTTAGGAGAATCTGTATGAGTAAATGTTGCTGTAGTTCTGCTGTTACTGAAGGTGCCCTGTACAACCCTGTTGTTTGCTTAAGTCCAATTAAAAACTCCTGCGCACTGCTGTGTGATAAATTGGCAGGTGAACTTTACTCCAAGCAAAAATTTGACATATGAGCTTTAAACCTCCCTAGAATGGGAATTAATGCATGCAGAGTGATACAGTCTGATCAACTGTTAGTACACTATGCTTAATAGAATCAATAAAAATAAAAATGGGATCAGATTGCCGAACATTATATCAAAGAGCTAAGTAGGCCATTCATGTTATGTCACAACTTGAGATATAAGAAGCAGCTATAACAGACTAAATATCTTAGGGGATCACTCTTGACGGCAACTGGGAAAATCAGTTGCCAGACCACAACAGATGGTTGGGACAGCAAGTGATAAGTTTGAAGAAAACTCAATTTGAGAAAAATCCAAATTTGAAGAACTGAGTAGAATTAATGAGCTGAGACTCAGTTTGGAGTGGTAAAGGTACGGACTCCTACTATACATATGCATGCTTTAATTCACCTTGATGGACTCCATGCTCCAAGTTGACATTGTACGTTTTCTGATCCTGAAATGAAGCAGCATTTACATTTTTCTTACTGATATTTTCAATTTTTTGTACTTTATAATAACCATCATTCAGTTACTATTCTGAATGTAAGAGATAAACTCAGATTGCTAAAACAAGAAAGATTATCCATGGTGTTGTTATAAAGGTTAGGTTACACCTGTATAATAGCCAGAAATCATAGAACCTTTTTGATTGCACCAACAACTTAAGCCCTTTTGTCCTCTGTGGCCATTTTTGTTTGTTTGTTTGTTTGTTTTGTTTTGTTTCATTTTGGTTTTGCCTTTCATCTGGCCCTACGAGCAGACTGGCAGATGGATTTATTTCATTTCTCCCAATCTACACACATTTTAAAAAACTTGATGACCAGATCATCCCTGCCAGAAAGATTTTAAAGGTTTGATAATGGACTCTCTGTAAATTATTATGAAAACAGAGCATAGCATCTTCTGGGGTCCAAGAAAGATATATAAATGAAGGAGTGGATGCAACCATGTCTCCATCTCAGAACTGAGCTACATTATTACCAGTTGTGCCTGGTTGGCTCTTTGGGGAATCCTTCAAAAGAAGCACATTGCAGCTCAGAGAAAGGCATGGGCACACTCTGCATCTCTAGAATCATTGACAGGGCCTCCGCAGCATATAAAAAATGAAGAACAACTGCAAGAGCTGATGAGTTGCCAATGTCTAGGTTTACCAAAACCAAGCCACCAACCAACCAAAAAGCAACTACATGTCCCCAGTGTTACAAGATAATGAGAGTGAAAAGGTGACCAAGTAACCCAAAGAAAGAGAAAGAATAGCAAACATCCTGCATAAATGAGTATCTAAATCACCTGCAATTCCCCTAAATACACATTAATTTATTTTACTTTTATTTGTTATTTTCAGTTATACATGACAGTAGAATCTATTTTGATATATTTGTACAAGCATTGGGATCCTAATATTCTAATTAGGATCCCAATCTTGTGGTGTACATGATGTGGAGATTCAGTGTGGTGTATTCATATATGTATATAGGAAAGTTATGTCACATCAATTCCACTTTCTTTACTATTCCTATTTTCCCTTTCCTTCATTCCCCTTTATCTAATCCAATGTGCTTCTATTATTCCTTCTCCCTTCCCTTATTTTATGTTAGCATCCACATACCAGAGAGAAGATTAGACCTGTTAATTTGGGGAGATTGGCTTATTTTACTTAGCATGATAGTCTCCAGAGCCATCCGTTTACTGGTAAATGCCATCATTCCATTCTTCTTTATGGCAGAGTAATTTTTCATTGTGTATATAGATCACAATTTCTTTATCCAATCATCTGTTGAAGGGCACTTGGTTGGTCCCATAGCTTAGCTATTGTGAATTGTGCTTCTAAAAACATTGATGGATACAAACGATTTTAAAACTGTACTGGTATTGTAATAACATACCCTGGATGCTGCAATACATGAGTTCAGATTACTGAAGTTGCCTCAATTTCAAAAGCAGACCATCTGTCAGTCAGCTCTCCTGGCTGATGATCTACCATTGCCTCTTCAAATGCCTGTAAGCGCTGTGATTGTTGCTGACAGTACCAGAAGCTTCATGATCCCAGAATTGCCCCAAGGGCTTTGGAGGAAAAATTACGCATACTCAGCCTCCACAGTGTCATTCATCAACTCTCCAACAGACTCTGTAGACAGTCACAAGAGCAATTAGTGAAGCCGTCCCTGACAGAAAGGACATCTTGTGGGCGACTTATAATGGTTCTAAATATTAAGGGCCAGTGTGTGAACTACCATGAGCCAATTAATCACAACAAATTTATTGAACAACACCATGTTAGAGATTTTGAAAGACAAATAAAAGGTAATGTATGTGATCTTTGCCCTGAAGGAATAGGAAAATTGGGACAATTTTACAAAATCATGGCGAGTAGCATTATATTACGGAAAGAAGGCAGCTTGCACTCTGACAGACTGACCCAGTTTCAAATTCAGGGCTTCATGCTGAACTTGATCTTCTTTTACACACACACACACACACACACACACACGAAATAAGAATAATAATATCCCCTATTTTTAAAGTTGTTACAAAGATTAATGGGATGATTGATTTGTGATAGAGTGAAAATGATTTTTGTGTGATGAAAAGTGTTTTTTAAAATCTACCTACTATAGTTCTAAAGCAGGCAGATTCAGCCTTTATTGGGTGATTCAGAATGAGAATGGAAAGTGAGAATGTAAAATTGCTTTGTGACAGAAAGGGGAGAACTAAAGGCCTCACATAGGAGATGAGGGGAATAGGTAATCCCAGAAGCAGAAATCCCCAGAGCTCCAGATGGGGAGGCTTGATGGAGAAAGTGTACAGAAGTGAGGCACTCACAGTGGAAAGCTAAAGAATAGATGCTTAATGGTAATTTCAAATTGATTTTTGCTATATATATTCATTTCCTCCATTTTCCAGCATGATCTTAAGTAATATTTTGTACAATTGAATTTTGTGTGTGTGTGTGTGGGGATAGGCAATCAAGTTTTGAATTCTGCTTTGATGTGACATGGCAAGAATCAAGGTTGCTATGGGAAGTCAGTCTTATTTATCTGAGTTACATAGATAAGATGCTTAGCTATCATGTGTTTAGTTAATGCCAGTAAATGGTCTGCAACTTACTGTTAATAGTTGTTCAGAAGGAAGAAATCGATATGGGCTAAAGAAAAAATAGGACTATGTTTATCTTTTTAAATTTTTTTTTTAGTTGTCGGTGGACCTTTATTTCATTTATTTATTTATATGCGGTGCTGAGAATCAAATCCAGTGCCTCACACATGTTAGGCAAGTGCTGTATCACTGAGCCACAACCCCAGCCCAGACTTATGTTTATCTTAAAAAATGTGTGGAACTTTTAAGAAAGAAAGAGGGAAGAGGACATACCAGACGGAACCTCTGTATGGGCAATGATGTTGAAGTAAGTGTGTGTATGGTGGATCCTGGGAATTCTAAAGACAGCCTTTAAATTGTGGCAGAGGATGTTCCTTAAGAAGTATTAAGCCAGGTACGTGGCGCATGCTTATAATCCCAGGGGCTCAGGAGGCTGAAGAAGGAAGATCATGAGTTCAAAGCCAGCTTCAGGAATTCAGAGCAGCCATAAGCAACTTAATGAGAACCTGCCTCTGAATAAAATATTTTAAAAGGGTTGGGGATGTGGCTTAGTGGTTAAGCACTCCTGGCTTCAATTCCTGGTGTGTGTGTGTGTGTGTGTGTGTGTATATATATATAAATTGTGTCTTAACAAGTTAGAATCACTCTGAGAAGGATTTTGAAAGTCAGACAAAGAGATTCCACTTGAGATAGTAAGTAGGCAGAACTTTCAGGAATAGTTTTTAGAAGGAACATCTAATTATGAGGATTTTGTTTTTAAAAGTAATCAGTTTGTGATAATGTCTTAGACTGGAAAGAGAAGAAACTAAAGGAAAAAAAACAAAAGAGAGAGAGAGAGAGAGAGAGAGAGAGAGAGAGAGAGAGAGAGAAAGAGAGAGAGAAACACTGCACAATAAGGAAAAGAGTATGAAAGACTAAATAAAGCAATGTTGAAATGCCAACCCAGGGAAAAAAGGTGTGTGTAGGGGATCTCATGAAAATAGAAGACAGACCAGGAGAGTAGAGGAAGGGTCCAGAAAAACAGAGGAGGGAAGGAAGAGGGAAGATACTGAGACTTGATACTGACTGAGTTATATCATCCCATTGTGTGCACATATGAATATGTAACAGTGACTTCTATTGTTATGTATAATTATAATGCACCCATAAAATATGAAGAAGAAAAAACGAAGTAGCAATCTGGAAAAAAATGGTGTTATAAATAAGAAGAGGACAAGTGATCAGGGACTGTGACTAAGTGGACAAAAATAAGACTGAAAATCTGAACTTTCAGCAAGATGTCTGAATGTGAGATTCATGAAGATGAGTTGTATGTAGCTGGAGCAAAGGTGAAAAGTTAGGGTTGTTTAATGCTGATAAAGCCATGGTTTACACAATAAAGTACACTAGCTTAGCCCCCTGAAATTTTAATAAGTCCATTGAGGAATTGAGAGTAGGCAGGAAAGAATAAGTTACCCAGGGAGAGTTAAGACACAGAGGGTTACAGAAATCAAGAGAGCAAAGGATCCAAGCAACATCTTCACACTTCCCTAACTTAATAAATAGCACCATCACTCAGTAACCCAGACCCTAGCCTTGGAATCATGCTGAATCTCTCTCCTCCTTTCTCAGCCTGCACTCAACCCACAGCCTGTCTCGTCAATCAGCCTTCACACATGGAACCTGTCCTTCTGCCTCTGCAGCTACCACCCTGGCCAACTCACCACATCTCTTTCCAGGGGCACAATGGCAGCCCTAAAAGTGATCTGTTTTGTCCTCCACGAACTTAAAAAGCTGAGTAGTCCATCTGAAGGACAAGTTTTATTATGCCATTCTCCTGCTCTCAACCCCCCAAAGGCTTATCATTCTTAGAAAAGAATTTGGTTTCCTTGCTGTAGCTCCCAAAGCCCTAGAAGACTGGCCAGATGACTTTACCCCAATGTCTTTGGTGGCCTCACCTCCACTGCTCATCCTTTCTCCAGTCCTCTGGAGCCAAAGGGACTACACCTTGGCTTCCAGCACCCCAAGAGATACCAAATAAATACAAAGCCCAAAATGTCCTATCATGTTAAGTAACTTAAATTCTATGAATACTGGTAAGGAGAATAATGTGAACTTAAGTCTTTTCCTTTGTTACTACCTGGTCTCCACTACACACACCATCCCCACCATACCACCAATACCACCCATGTCTTCATGACTTGCTTTTTTACCTTTTATTCTGTGTGTTATCAGTTACTGATCTACATACTGGGAATCCAGCAGGGTAAAGAAAAACAGACAATGCTCCCTATATTCAGGGAGTGTCCATTCTAGTGGGGGGATCAGACAAGAGACAAGATGATTAAGTAAAGCATTTTGCATGACAGATAATTGTAAATGCCAGTCCAGAGGACAGGAGGTGCTAGATATGGTGAGTGTTGCAATTTTTGGCAATTTTGGCACAGTGATCAGTTTTTGGCACAGGATGCACCAAGGAGATGCCAGAGGAAAGACTAGAAAAAGCTGAGGGATCAACAAGTCTGTAGTACACAAAGCCTGAGAGCTGGATAGGTGTGTGGCTGGCTGCTTGGTGAGAGAGTGGGGCATGGGGTGAAAACAGCACCACTGGCAGGAACCTTTGTTATTCTCTCTCTCACCTGTATTATTTTTCTTCAGTGAGTTTGCATCACCTGATATTATATTGCATATTTATCTTTTTATTTGTTTAATGTCTTTCTTCCTTGTTAGAAAAATAAGTTCCACAAAGGCAGGACTTTGAATTCTTCACCATGACAGTGTCTGACCCATGCTGGGAATTTTATTAATAGATTAATGAGTGAAGAGGAAGGGTCTGGGAAATAATGTTAACCATGGAAGAGTGAAAGCAGAAAGGATTGTTGGATCTGGTGGGAAGACATGTCCTGGTCTGGTGAATAGGGACTGAGGTAGAGAGAGAAGGGCAAGGCAATAGAAGGAAAGAGACAGATAAAGTGACATCCAGTTCTTGAGTTTCCTTTAACAGCAGTTAATGAGATAGGTATTACACAGCTTTCTGAGGTATGTTATTGTTTCATCTTCTTCGTGATTTATTTATCTTCTTAAATAGATAGTTTACAAAATGGAAAATGTGGCATTACCCTTATCCTTTGAGTTCCTTGGAGAACTGATAAGTCCCACCCTGCTTGTTGTTAAATTAATTGTAACTAAAGTGTCTTAAATCTCATGTTAAGACTTAACTGTAATCTCATTTACTGTGTGGGAGGTGTTATCTGTTGCATGATTTAGGTAAAAATCTTAGGAAAGAGATATTCCCAAACTGCAGAATGTGAACCACAGCTAAGCCTGAGTAAATTAAGAACACTTCTCTAACAAAATGAATTCATGTACATGAAAGAGCTCTGTAGGTAAGATAAAAACATAAATGAAGGCTTTTCAAAGATAGCCACATGCCTTGTCTCACCTTGAAAGCATTCAGATCCTCAACACTACAACTACATGTTACTAAAAGCAGCATCTTATGAAATCAGATATTTATAGTGTTATTAAGATACTATAGGCAGTGAATTTATCAAAAAAATGTTTTAAACATTTCTATGCTTTCAAGTTAAAGAATAAAGAACAGACAGAAAGGCAAAATAAATCTCTCCTTCAATAGAAATGGTCAACTTTGTATTCGTACCATCTTTGGAGTGAGGGCAGATACCATCCTCAATGGAAACAGTCCTAGCAAGGCAGAGTTCAAAGGAGAGGAGTCAACAATAGAATGTAAAAATAATTAATTTCATGAAGCTGTGTTAATAACACTACCAACAGTTGTTCTCTGATGAAAATAGTAATTAAAAAAGAGTCTTGGATACTTGCATCTTGTTCAAGTTCATCAAGTTCATAAGAAAAAGTCACTAAAGAAAAGTAACACATTGTGAATAAGATCATCGTGGGTTATAGCAATGTGATTATAACTAAAAGCATTAAGAAGTTATCTCATAAGCTTTTTTTTCCTCTGTGTGTGTGTGTGTGACTACTATTAACTGTTTTGGAAAATAGTATATACTACTTTAAACTGATCAAAAAATATTTAGTCCAAATTTGGAAACACTTATGTCATGTAGATTTCAGCACATTAGAAGAAAACTTTAAATTTTATGTTACATCAGAAATAAGTAAGGCATACATTTTAAAGTCATTTTCAAGATTTTTGCAAAATCAACCTTTAAAAATATGCATTTTGATTATTTCCTGGATCATGCACTTATTTGCATTGTAAGTATAAACATATTTTGAATTGGACAACAGTAGCTTAAGAGCAGTTTTATTTATTTTCTACTGCCTGGGAGGTTTTTTTTTTTTTTTTCTGTTTGGGTGAAATAGAAAATGGCAATGTTGGAAAGCTACATAGTAACTTCATTGCTAGGCTACATGTGTGCCCATTTAACCTTCCTGACAGAGAAGTTTCCAGAGTGCTATGTACAAATATGTCATTGTTTCCTGGGACAGGAAGAGGAGGTAGGTTGACATCTTCTCCATACCATGTTTATTTAGCAGGCTAGAGGGGCTTTAAAGGCAAAGGATACATATTCAATGAATAAACTTTAAAAAAAATACCTGACAACTCCACACTTTACACCAGGTAACAGAGGTGAGGGACACAGTTTTGTCTCGTTGTGTATTCAGGAGTCTTAGATTAAAGAGCAGACAGGTGGTTTTTTCTTTCTCTGTTCTTTAAAAACTGCCTGCTTTTCTACCTTCTTACAGATTTACAAAATACATAAAGGGAGCATTCTGGGTCTTTTCCCCTGAAGGTCATATAAATTTTTCTCTATCTTTTTTATCTATTTGTCTGTTTGTCTTTTCCCCCCATCTCTGTCTCTCTGTCTCATCTGAAGAACTTTAGTACTCTATGTTTGTTTTATGTGAGCCTTGTAAAATGCTTCTTTCAGCATTCCCAAAGTGACGCAGATGTGACTTATGAGTGGCATGCCCTACGTTCCACCTGTGCCCCTCCCACCCTTACCCTTTCTCCACCCGGACTCCCCACCTCACACATGCACATCCCCTCACTCCAGGTGCCACTAGCCCTTCTGGATCCTGCATGCAACACATTAAGACTTTTAGGTAGCTTCCCAGAAATTCTATCAGAAGATGAGAGAAAGCACATTCCCCAACATTCCAGGTGAGCTCTCCATCATCCTTTGGTGTCCCCACCTCCTCAAAGTTTTCCTTGCATTGGTGTTGAGTTCCTGCACTATGTCTCCTTTGGAGCAGCTGGGGTTATGATGAGGCTGGAAATGACAGAGGCTTGATGGTTGTTCCTGGTAAACAAATACTTGATTTATTTGTTGGAGACATAGTTACATTCATATAAAATAACAGTTTGTAAATTAGCTATGCAAGTATCAGTAGAAACATGAAAATCCTATTAAAGAAATGGTAACAGTATCCCAGCAGCTCAGGATGCTGAGGCAGAAAGATCACAAGTTCAAAGTCAGCCAAAGCAACAGTGAGGCGCTAAGCAACTCTGTGAGACCCTGTCTCTAAATAAAATACAAAATAGGGCTGGAGATGTGGCTCAGTGGTGGAGTGCTCCCTGAGTTCCATCCCCGGTAGCAAGAAAAAAAAAAGAAAGAAAGAAAAAAAAAAAGGAAAAGAAAGAGAGAAATGGTAACATGGTAACAGTAAACATGAGGTTGGTAATGTGGTCTTCCTGTGGCACAACAGTATTGTTTTCTAGCACATGTACTGTTCTCTCCTCTAAAACCTATAATAGCTTTACTGTGGTAGCAGTATGATCTCTTTTCTCTGACATGGGCACTGCTCTTCAAGGTATTTTCTTAACCCTGTCGTATGTCCTTGTTTTTGGTACAATTTTAAATAACGAGGTTATCTTTCAGGTTTTAGATAAAAGCAGCACTGATGTTTCATTGAAACAAGAACAAAAGGAAGTTCCACTCATAAACGAAGGTAAAAATAAATCATTTTACAGAGATTAGCTCTAATATTTGAACCACTTTCCATAGGGCTTATGAGACAGCCTGAGATATAATCAGAAGTTTGCCAGCAATTTGGATTTTAAAAAATTAAATTTGTTGTTCCATCCAGAACTAGAAGGAGGGGTGGAGAAAGAATCAAGGGCTAATCTCCCTCGTCTGGGTTGGAACTGGGTTGAGAACCAGGTCTCCCAAACTGCCACACTGCCTGAAATATCCATAGACTTGTGCCACTCTCCACATTGAATTTTATTTAGAATTTTGCCAAGGATTGATGATCAGGTCTATCATTTTTAGAATCTGTTTTGAAAATTGTAATGAAATTCATTATTTTAATTGTTTAGTTCCTTTCCTGCTTTCCATGATTCCTCTGAAATCTATAAGAGTATTTAAACATATGTATTTATGAGTTATTTCATCTGTGGGATATATATGTATATGTATATTTAAAGCATAAACTTGCCCTCATGATATTTAAGTCAAATTTAATCTCCTCAATTTAAACATAATTGAAACAAATTGAATTTGGAATATTTTCATTTCTCAGTGTTCATTCGTCATCATTACTATAATTCTTGCATTAGGCATTATATTATTATTATTCCATTCTCTTTTTATTTTAATGTTATCTCATTGGGCCCTGGCAACACATACATTATTTTCATCATTCTTGTCTTTATTCTGAAATAAGCTTGAAATCACTTCTTAGTCTTTTTAGTGAATCCCTGCTCGGTTGGCTTCATCCTTCCAGCCCTTTTTTGTGCCAATCCATGCCATCATTTTGTGTTCACTTTGGTGGTCAACTCTTCCTTCCTGCACATTCTGTTGCTTAGGTAACCTAATCAGCTATTCATTCACAACTTTATGTTTTCAAGCCCTTTACTGATGTCCCTAAGAAATCACAATTTTTCTTTTTCATCTTAATTAGGATAATTTGTAATTCCTCAATCAGGATTTCTTTTGTAAGGCTCTCTTAATTCTAAAGCTGATCTTTTGTAGATGTTTCAAACTATTACTGTGCCTTCAAGCATTTCCAGATTGTAATGGAAAAAATGTTACTATAACTTTAATCCTGAAATTAATATTTAATTTTAAATATCCATCCTGGGTTTGGCAGGAACAAATTGTAAAATATTTTTTAAATGATTGTAATTATAGACTAATTGACTGTTGAGTTAAAATTTTTTACTTTGTATGCAAGTCAGAAAGTACAGCCAACGGTGCTTACCCTGTGCTTGGAAAACCTCTGGCCACCTGTTTTCTTTTATGTTTTCCTTGAAGAACTTGGCAGATCCTCAGCATTCTCCCACCATGTAAAACTTTCCTTCTTTGTGTCCTGTTCTCCTTGACCTTCAATATCCCTAAACTTATTGACAAAGGTCTACTTAATAGAACAAGATATCTGGGTATTTTTTAACAAAGAATTATAGAGAAGAACGGAAAGAGAACAGATTGACTCGTTGCTTACACTGTCTCCAAGACTCCTAGCCAATCCAAAGGAAGCTTATATTTCTACTTACAAAGGACTAGGAACAGATCATCAGCCTGAGGTCCCTTGAGTGAAAAGACTGACATGTGACTCTAGGTCTCTTTCTGCTTTCAAGTTTAGCTCTCTATTGGTGACACATTTTTCATGGGGATCTGTCAGAATAGCTTTGAACTGGAACTCAAAATGAGAGAGAATAAGATAGTAGAGGGCAGACAAGTGTGTATTTTGGCAGAAGTTGGGGAGAGCAGGGACTATAAACAGTCCTGATCAGTCACCCATACACTCATAATAAACACCATAAAAATATGTATATAAGCAACCCACATAACAGAGGCTTTTGAATTATTATTATATATGCAATATTATTGTATATGTATTACATACCTTATTAAAATTATTATAAAATACCCAAAGAACATATTTATAGATTGCCTCAAAATTGGTGCAATTTACAGGTGGATATTTGAATCAGAACTAAATCATATAGTTAATGTAACAGTCAACATTCCTTTGGTTCCGTTTTTTGTGTGATTATCAAAATTGTTTTCATTTTGTCTCTGTCCTTATGAAGAAAAACAGGAGCTGTGCATTGATACTCCAGCAATAAAAATAAACTCTTCATTTCCTAACCAGGAAAGGTGAGTGTACTACAATTATAGAAATTCCAAGTAAGTGCAATTATACTGTTGAAAAGTAATTATCAGTGTTTCAATACAAGATGAAAGAAAATAGTAGCAACAAAGGCAATTAAGAATAGAACCAAATTTTACAACAGAGACAAGAAAGAATGAAAATCCACCTTTTCCCCAAACCTTCTCATTTCTTTTGTGAGAATTTGGGCATAATAAAATGGAGCAGGTTTAGCTTTCTACCCACTGCAAGTAAACAGTTCTGGTTACTATGATGTAATCAAAGCACTAAAATGTCAACACATATGAGGTATGACTGTGAAACCACAAACTGACTTTTTTTCATGTGTGGGTCATTGACTTACTGCCTGATATGCCTATAATTATTATTATAATTGCATTCTAGACTTTCCTTGACATGAGAATTTTATCACTCATAAAATCAACTGGATATTTTAGCTACCCGGTAGAATTAAAAGAATGCTTTCAAAAAAGAAGATTCTTAACTTCTACTACAGATTTATTTAAGTGAGTTTTCAGGTGTTCAGACTCAGTTTCTTTGAATTCAGATATTGTGCCCCTGACATAACAGCACATTAAATTAAGGGCAAGAAAAGACAGAGGACCTTTCATTTCCACTTGGTAACAGAGTAGTTACTCCAACACTAAAATCCAACTCTACTGTTCTATTCAGAAACCTTCAGTTATAGTCAGCTTTTTCACTGCTATGACTAAAGGATCTAACTAGAACAATTTTAGAGGAGAAAAAGTTTATTTGAGGGCTCACAGTTTCAGAGGTCTTACTCCATAGAAGGCTGGCTCCATTCCTCGGGGCTTCAGGTGAGGCAGAACCTCATGATGGAAGAGTGTGGCAGAGGGAAACAGATCACATGTTGATCAGAAAGCAAAGACAGTCCACTGGCCAAATACACATATATTATACCCAAAGCCATGCCCCAATTTCCACCTCCTCTAGCCACACCCTACCACTTTAGTTACCACTCAGTTTATCCCTTTCAGGGGATTAAATCACTAATTGGGTTAAGACTCTTACAACCCAATCATTTCTCCTATGAACCTTCTTGCATTGTCCTCACATGTGAGCTTTTAGACAACACCTCCCATCCAAACCAGAGCACCTTCCATAGCCTCTGTAGCCCTATCGCTTTTAAGGTCAAGTACAGACCTCACTCCTGCCCCTCCTTCTAATCAACACCTTGCTTTCCAGAAGTTCCAAATTACTTATAGTTTATTTTATCACATTATATCACCTGTTTGTCTACACTACTTCCCTTGCTTATGTGTCCTCTGCAACTTGTGTACCCATCTCCCTTATCCTTTCATTCAAGCCTCAGTTCAAGCACTCTTTTCTGACTCTCCCAGGGAAACCCAGGTGTTCACAGAGTCACTGCTGCACTTCAATTTCAATAATTATTTGTTAAACACTAGCTAAGTTTTGATCCACAAGGGTAAGTCAAATAGAATTGTGTGGTCAAATATCCATCTTTGCACTGCACAGATGCTCCTTAAAGACATATCTTGCCTTCTTTGTAACCCTGAATCTGAGAGGCCTTCCCTGAGAAAAGAAACCTGCCCATGGTGGCAAGTCACATTCCCACGATGAAGTCATTCTGTGCTGAGTTTTTCAAAGCACTGATTACTGTTTTAAATTATCTGTTTTACTCATCCATTTATTTTACCACTTTAATTCTAGCTTGCTTGTTTGTTTTCCACTAGACACTAACTCACTCCAACAGGACAGAGTCAGTCTTGTATCCAAAATGGCACCAGACTCATAATCAGCAGTATCTGTTGATTGAATGAATGAATGCATTCCCTCCTTCAGTGCTGTTGCTAGGCTTTTTCATGGACAATGCTTTAATCTAGAATTATTTATTAAAATTTGAGCTATAATTTAAGATTCACACAGACACTAAAACATAATTGTGCATGTATTATTTTCTATCACTTTTAGATATTTATTAAGTTGTGGAGGTTTTTTTAATCACTGTTGAATCAAATACAATATGAATGTTAGAACTACAACCCAACTAAAGCAATCTTAATGGAAGAAATTTATGAAATGTATTACTAATGATAGTGATGATAAGGATGATCATAATAATTGTTGGATTCTATTTGACAAGTACTTACTACCAAGCATTGAGATAAAGTTTGTATATCCATTTAATCCTCAACACAACTCTGCAAGGTAGGCCCTAGAATTTTTTGACAGAAAAAGGTTGAGAAAGGTATGCCCTATGATCTGATGTAGCTTATTTTGCCTTCTGTTCCCACCACCAATATGAATTTCCAGCATCCCTGAAATATTTTTTAAAGGAATATTTCTCTTACTAAAATGTTAGCATAAAAGAAGTTATAATTAATGAACATTTAGACATTGTGTAAATATTCTTTAATAGACAGGCATTCATTTATACAGTGTTCTTAATCTTTTTTAAAAAGTCAGCTGAAGTTAGACAGTATAATTAAAGCCAAAGAACTGTTCATAATAGAAGTACATTCCATTTGAAATAAACTATTGTCCAATTCTAAAAGGCCCTCTCCATATAAACACATAAACCTCTCAGGAACTGTGTCTGTGTGATAGGATTACAGAAATCTTTTTATTACTTGATACATAAGGCTCTGCATTATCTGACCTCTACCCATCTTCACTTTGCATATTTTACTACCTTTGGCCTTTTGAAATTTTCTGTTCCCACCATTCCGAAATCTTTGGTGTCCATAACATGCTACCCTATTTTGTGCTTCCTCATTGTGATGTATTTTCCATTTTACATCCAGGGGTCCTTTTAAAACTTGTTTCTCATCATCCTGCCTCCATGCCTAAAACCTTCCCATGCTAGTGCCTTCTGTGTGGAAGGAACACAATTCCCTCTCTGAGGCCACCAACTCTCTCTCACCTCAGCCTTCTCCCTCTGCTTCCTGCTGCCTCCATCCACCAGCTTCGACCTTCTCGTTCTTCCTTGAACAGCTCTCTACCCCAGGATCATTACACTTTACCTGGAGCACTCTTCTTCTGGATCTTTGCTAGTTATTTTTCTTAACTGTCTTTATTCTTTTTGGTTTTATGTCAGTGCATTTCTCTGGGTTTAAAATAGAACTTAAGTCTCTTCTTGCAGAGAAGAAACAAGTGTTAAATGACTAGTGTCATTAAGAATAAATTATCACCAATGCTATTTAGTTGTGGTCACCCCAAAACTTGACACAATATATGATCAGAATAAATAGTGATGAGTCTAATTAAGAACTTATTTTATATTTTACATATTTGGAAATTTATGCCCTTTTATTTGCTGTGTATTAAGATTACATTTGTTTCTGAAACTATTAGTATCTAATGTGGTTCCTACTTTGGAATTATGCACCTCAGCTCTTCCTGTGTGACAATGGAAGATTTAAGTCCAATTTCTGGACACGAAGCCAAAGTTTCTGTGAGTGATGGTTGTAAAGTTGCATCTTCTCAAAGCACAATTGTCAAGGAAACGGCAAGAAAACTGATGTCAAATTTAAGGTAAATTCAGTTACCATGTTTTCTCACATGCTTTGTTGAACTTTCTAAACAGTGACAACTGTGTTTTATTTTTCCTGAGTGGTCATATAATGGAGTAAATTCCATGGAGTGACTTTGTGACCTGTCTTCTAACCATACTGAATTAGATATGCCACAGGTTGAAATAGAACTACAGTCACTAACTGCCTACCATCATGTGGCCCCGCAGTATGGTGGACATTGGTCCTCATTTGAATGCAATAAAGAATTTGTACTGAAATTGCTTATTACTTTTTTTCTCCCACACAAAACCTCTCAGGATACTTTTAGGCCTTTTTAAAATATCTATTTTTGTAATAACTTACTGAGGGAAACTGAGCTTTGCCTTGTTGTTTGGTGCAGAATGTTGGCACGTGTAGTCATGGTTAGTGAAGAGGTTAGATATTTGGAGCTCTGTTCTCAAAGGATGGAGACATGGAGGAGTAAAACCCAGGATTCAGGGACTCTCCAAATAGGGACTGATGATGGAACGGGGCTTTATGACCAAGCACCAGACATCTGTGTACAAGAGGGCTCTAAATAGGTGTCATGTGGGGGGAGGAGTGTGAGAGCAGGAGTAGCACTGAATTAGCACACCTCCTGCTTTCCTAGGGTTTAGTCTGGGAGGGGCCTCTGTGGGGAGAGGCTCTGGACTAGGAGAGCATGCAGCATGCTCTAGCTCAAGTAGTGATTTTCTTATCAGTGACTGACAGAATCCTCCTGAAGGGGAGAGGAAGGAAGAAAAGGTGGAGGAAGGGCCTGTCTGGAAGTGCTACAGCCTCTCCTAGTGCTCTGGCTTTGGTCATATTTGTGAAAGTAGACCACTGAGCACAGTGGGCACAAACTCACTTCTGCAGCTGCCCAGGGCTTTATGGAAGTCTCTGTGGCAGTATGCAGGGCTACAAGGCTCAATTTAAATGGTATGTATTTACCTGCTACACCCTAGCATCCATGCCTAACACCCGTCCTGCCCCAGGAGATAGAAAGCACTCTGGCTACAGGTAACAAGACGAGGTGTTAACTGAGCAATGAAGCCAGTGTCCTCATCACTAGGTTCTGACCACCTAGGTTGCCTGGGCTACCCAACTTACACAACCCTGGAAGGGAGACAGGAGGAGGACAGACCTTAGCATTGGACAGGTGTCATGAGGTTGTAAAGGCCACTTGTCCAATGATCTGGAATGATATCAGTATTGTACTGCTATGTGCCTCCACAGAATCCTTGAAGAATCAAAATCTCCAACTAGCTTCTTCCCCTGTGTCAGGATTTTTTCCAAAATTAGTATATAAGAACCTAAGTTTTCTGTTGGGTAGCCTTAAATTTAAATACTGGTTGATTATTAACTATTTCTTAGATTTGGGCAAATCCATTGGTCACTAAAGTGTGGTAGTATGCAATAAATTGTGTGTGTGTGTGTGTGTGTGTGTGTGAAAGAGAGAGAGAGAGAACAAGAGTGAATGCACGCATACACACAAGCACATGTTGTAAACCCTACTGTTAACCAAATATAAATTGATTAAGTGCGAAAAGTCTCCAAATCATCATTGCCTCTTACATTGAGTCTTTCTTGATGATATTAATCACTACCATTTTGAACCTTTATTTTAGGCATTCATTTAAGTATTAATTAATTAATTCCTTAGTTTGATATCATAGTTTTTCTTTTTTCTTTTCTTTTTTAAATGGATGAGGAAATTGAAGCTTAGAAAAGCTAAATAACACATTGGAAGTCATACCGACAATTATAAAGCTACTAAGAATGGGGCTGGGTGTAAGCCCAGAGTCCTTGATTTGAATGCCCACACTCTTAATCCTAGGCAAACAGGTGTATGTCTTTCCTTGCTCTCCATACTAGGGGACTGGAGAGACCCGAGCATGTTGGCAGCAACTTGGAAACACTTCACTTTTATTTCCAGTTGGATAAACTTTCTTTTCCAAATTCATTATTTTCCTTATTTTCACTTAGTTAATTTTTGTTCTTCATATAGATTCCTATTTATTTTAATGATTGCATGTGATCAAAAAGGAAGTAATTTCATTCAATGTATTACGACTTTAAAGATTAGGCATCAATAGAACATTAAAATTACCCACCCACTTCCCCCTCTGAACCTCCTGCCTAATGAACACGCAGGCACCTCCTTATTGCTTAGAATTGTCACACTACCATCACCCCACCACTACCATCACCCCAACATTCTGAAAGCCAAATGTATTAGTATGTCAACTCTATTCTGTGCCAACTTAGATTTTCTCTGGTGATTGATTTATTCAAACCATTCAGTGGGGAAAGTAAAGGTGTGCAGAACACAGGTCCTCACTGGGGCAGAACACTCTCCTCATTTCACCTGTTTTCTTCCTTTAGGAGCATTTACAAAGAAAACAGAGTTCTTGTTTTCTTTGCTAAGTGCTTGTTTTATTTTTTTCACTCCTCTATTTTGTATGTGGTCCACATGTTATATCTTGACTCAACTAGACTTTACCTCAAGAGGAAAAAATTGTGGCTGGTAGTGTGTGATATGAAGGGGACAGTGCTGTCCCTACCCAGAATTGCTTACCATCTTCACCTTGATTGTCACATGGCAGAGAGCAGTGCCTGACCTTCCTTTGTGAAGACTCCTGACTCTCCCAGACCTGCTGCCAGCCTCTCTTCCCACACAGCCCCAGTAGGTCTCACCCTCCTTCATTTCATGATGCTAGCTGAATAAATTCATTTAGAAGGTAGCTTTATTGTCTTTTTCATTACCTGATTATGCTCAGTTTAAAAGTTTTTCTTATGTTATTTTTTTGTTCTATATGTATTACTTTAATTCCCAAATAGAATAAATTCTTTGAAAATAGATTGGCTTTTTCATATTATGTCTAACATTTATTTGCATGTATTCAAAGAATAAATTAAATAGAAAGGAAAATATCAAAAGTGGATAGTGTTGCTGGATGTTAAAATATTTTCATATAATGGGGTCAGACTAAGTCTTGTTAAGTTAGAGGGAAATAAGCTGAACTGGGATACAGACTATTAAATTTTCCAGGCAGGTCCTAAACATTGGAGTAGTATCAAATTTCAAATCACTTTGAACAGTAATAATAGTAATAGTATTAATATAGATCTGTACATACTTGGTATGTACCAGGCACTATCTGAAGGGCTTTGCATGTGTTAACTCTCTTAAACTTTACGATGATCTATAACTACGTACTTTTATTATTCTAATTAATGGATGAGAAAACTGAGGCATGTACAGGTTAAATAATTTGCATAACACTAAAGTAGCACACCTGGGATTTGAATCTGTCTGTCTGGCCTAACAGTCCTTGCTTCAATTGCTAAATTCTAATACCTTATTTGGCTTATTATTGTATTTATGAACTTGAAAATATATTCTTGATTTATTTCAACTCTATAAAAACATGCTCTGTGTTATCTTTAATTTTAAAAATAACAAAAATTCAATTTAAAAAGAAAGCCACTTTTTAAGGTTGATGCCTGTTGCTAAAGTAAAAGAAAAGACCACAAAAATACAACTAGCAGCCAGGTCTGTTAGAAACCATGGCTGGATTCCCGGTTTTAGAAAGTGGAATCGTGTAATTTCCATTGCACCCTGGTCTTTCACAGGGTTGACAAAGAGAGTTTTAATCAACCTCAAGTAGGAGACTTGCTCTTCTTAGCCAGCACTAAGCTGATTAACCAGATTAATGTTTTAAAAGATTGGGTGGATTCAGGTACCTCTACGTGGCCCTGCCCACGTCTGCTGTGTCTAGAAGAGGACTTCTGTTAATTAAGTCAGAGATTTTTCTTGCCATTTTCACTAAGAAAACACTCATTTGGTTGAGACAGTAGTATGATTATGGAATGAAAGGGAAATGACCTTTAGCAGGAACATTCAAAGCTTGTCCATCATATCTAGAGATAGCTCTGAGTGTCGGCTCCCTCATTGAATCCTGTGACAGCTTCTAGATAGAGATTCTACAGAAATCCAACTGAGATGGGTACCATCGCCAAGTCCTGGAAGCAAGTAGTAGCTCTTGAAGAGTTCTTTGGAAGATTTAATTCTTGAGTTCTTAAGGAGAGAAAAAATGTTAAAGATAAATTCCTGGTATTATTGTCTGGGTGTAAAACTGTGAATCAGTGCTTCAGGGGAAGGGCTGTTCCTAGGCAGGACAAGAGTCCTGTTGAACAGCAGCATTTGATTCAGGAGTCCCTTAAAATGGACAGTATCTTCTTAATTCAGCAAAGGAATGAATGGACACTTGTTTTATTCCTATAATGTTACACTGCATGTCTCCTGGCCCATCTCCTTGAAGGGCCCTTATATGTATGATAGCATCATGTGTCCTAAAGAAAGGCTGAAATTTGAGGGCAGAAGAGGTTTGATAAGATGTACCCTTCAGAACAAAAGAGAACATCTCTGGCGGATTCCACAGAAGACTCAAGCCAGTAACTGAAGGAGTTTTTAAAGAACCGTTCAACATCTACAATGAGATGTTTGGTGATTTTTTTAGTATCTTCCATGTATGATTTTTGATATCTTTACACTTATTATTAATATTAATATTTTTCCTGAATTATTTTGGCAGGAAAAGGAGAGGGCCTATATGTTTGTGCTTAGAGACTGCAAGTTACTGGCTGGATTATCTTTCTCTTTAGTCAGACTTGTGGGACAAAATCCCCAAGGGAGAAGCTACTTAGCAGCAACTCTATTTAGAAGAAAGTAAAGTTGAAATCCTGAGAGGGGGAGAAAGAGAGAGAGAGAGAGAGAGAGAGAGAGAGAGAGAATGAGAATGGTATAGGGAATCTGCGTTGGCCTGAAGGAGTGTGTCCTTCACAGCCAGAAAACAAAAGAGCTTCCAAATAGGAATCTCTCCTCAAAGTGTTTTCATAAAGATGACATGAAATTATGTACACAAGACAGCAGTGGTTGGCATATTTCTGGAACTCTGTAAAGGTAGTTAGATCTGACCCAAGTGTCTCAGATCTTTTACCAAAAGAAGATACCCAATTTCCCAATGTTGGGTGCAAATGAAGAATACTTCTTCACATCCCCACCCCCATGTTTGTCTAACTCCAACTCTTTCTTTGGGGCTCCCAAATATGAGTGAGGGCTTTCAAATATAAGCCAGGGCTCCCAAATACATGAGTGAGGGCTCCCAGTAGAAGTCGGGGCCTCTCCTCGGGGCTGTAGTGCTACGTGCTCATCCTCCTGGAGCGCTGCCCACATGGTTGTGGAGTGGCCCACTTCCTGGCATTTTACATTATGTTGAATCAGTGCAGAAAACAGTACTGGGATCCTAACATGGAGGGCATGACGAGGGCTCTGTGAGGCTCCACAGAGCAAATGCTGTTTTAGTAGTTTGAAGACAAATTATCTGTGAAATTAATGAGTTTGAGAAAATGCGAAATCACAAAAGCTGCAGTGATTTCAGTAAAACCTTCACATGAAGTAGTGTTCAATTGTTAAATTGCATCTGTCTATCATCTATGGATTTGTGGAAATAATAGTACATGTGTGAGACACTTTCTTCAGGCTATAGATGATGTTTAGGGGACATTTTGAAGCAGAGACACCACAGATGAGAATTATCCAAAATGAAACTAGGTTTTCTCTCCCAAACCTACCCCTTCACCCCCTTCCATTTCCCTGCAAATACCAGCACCATATATTTGTTTATTTAAGAGTATTTCTTAGATGACTGCTGAATTTGCTCTAAATTTAAATAGCAAAAAAAAATGTATGCTTACCATGCAAAGGGCCCACGTTTAGAAGTGGTTTCAACCCTGTGGTGGGGAAACATGGCAGATCTGGATGGAAGTGGGAATGTTTCGTATGGAAGACTTCTCACCACTCCTGTCCCACCAAACCAGTCACAAGGCCGACAGGTTCTCTTTCCCAGGGACTCCAGTTGCAGCGTTCTTTCTGTGCCATCTGATTTCTTCTCATTTTAGATCCCTGGAAGCTCATTTTCATCCTATCCCCACCCCATCCATCTTCTAGCCAGGCAAGTCAGTCTGGGGGCTGTGTGTATTACATTTAATATTTGGGCAATGCTGAAACTTTCTGGCTTAAATCTCCTTGAAACTATAAATGCAGATAAAATACTTAAAATACTAGGAATGCATTATAAGAAAGAACTGTTTTATGTCTGGTGTACCATATTATTTTCCAATGGAAAAGATTTTGTCAATCCTTTAGAAAGTATGCATGAGCATCTTGGAGCTCATCAACATCAAAACACTATACACTTTTAAGATGTGATGTTTATGAATTTCTATATTTCATATTCTCCCAGAAATGAAATATGTGTCATCTAAGTGACTTATCACAGAAAAGCTGTCACATTAGTAGGGTGGTTGCCACTGCCTTTTGGTAAAGTAAAGCACCTGTCGGAGCAATGGCCACCACTGTTTTGAAAGAGCAGACCAGATATGATTTCTAAGAGTAGTCTCAGATACCCTAATGAAGATAATTGCTCTGCAGAATTAAGCTCTTTGACTTCCTTGGAGAAAAAGTCAATAATCGAGGAGCTGCTTATTTCCCTCCAGGAAGTTTACAATACTGAGTTCTCTGCAGAAAAGAACACTCAGGCAGGTGCCCAGCTTCCTTGGACTGGTTGGTGACAAATTGCTAGGCTTTGTGAGCTATTTTTTTCTCTTCCTGTTCCCATTTTCTTTTCTTTTTCTTTCTTTGCCTTTCCTTCAATATTTTTAAAAATTTTTTAAAGAATGTAAATTTGCCTGCTGTTTTAAGAAATAATGCAGAAATCAGACTGTACCCTTCACTCAGTTTCTCCCAGTTGCAACCTCTTGCAAAACTAATCAGAATGTTGATGTTGACACAGTGAAGACACAGAACATTTCCATCACTGCAAGGGTCCCTTCTATTGCCCTTTTATAGCTACATTCATGTCCTTTCCCCCAGCCTGTGCTTCTTGAAGAGCACTTTAATGCCAATGGTAACAAAATATTTGGGAGGAGTTAATGTTGATCTTTGCCAGATATTTAATACCCAGGGGACAAAACCAATTCTGACAGGTGCATGCTGCATCTCTTGTCCTGATATATTCCTATTTCTGCTCTGCTTTCATTCCTAGGGAGGTCCTTCTGTATTTTTTTCCTGAGTATCAGCTACCATCAGTATTTGACTGCACATCTGCCGAAGAACTCAGAGCAAGTTCTGAGGTAAGTGGTCTTTTTAGAACTCTGAAGGATGACAGAATAGCTTGGATTTAGTCCTCCGTGAAAAAAAAAAAAATGTAAAATGGTACCAGTGAGAGAACCTAGAATGGCTTAAGGGAGTGGAGATGGGATCTTTATACCAACTTTGTATCAGAACCAACAGTGTCTATGAAATCACATGGGTAGAGCCAGGTGGAGAAGATCTTACAGATGGAGAACAGTCACAGGGATCAAAAGAAATGGGACATGGTGACTGACTCCCCTCTCCCTGACCCAAAATGGTTTCTATTCCATAGATGCAATTCCTCGGTGGCTGGTTAGGAGGGGCTGAGCCGAGGATTGGGTAGGTCACCATATCAGGTGCCAAGACCACTAGTCTGATTAGAATCAATAAAACATCACAAGAGGTGATGAAGATGATTGTATTTTCCAAGCCTCCTTATGTATGAGTGGAAGGAACTTTGGTCAACCACCTGAAGTGCAAAGGATGAGCCTAGTTGTCATGTCCCCATCAGTAACATCTAGCAGTACTACACATTCCTCCCACCCAGTAGGGCTGAGGGGCTCCTGAGGAGTGCAGGCCAGCTGGGCAGCTCCAGGGTGGAGGAGACAGCCAGCGCAGCACAGGAGCGCAGGAGGCCCCTTCTCCACACCATGCTCAGCATCTCTTGTGGGATTGACAGATGTGGAAGGAAAGGCTCTCAGTGAAAAGAGCACAAATTATTAATTAGACAAAAGTGCCACAAGCCCCAATTGAACTTGGGTGAAATTCCTTGTTTTCCATTGTACAGTCTACTTTTTTACCTTCTCCTTTTACCCTGTACTCTCCATGGAACGTCCAGCTGCATTACCTAACTGGGACCTTCCTTGTCAGTGCCCCCATGAGCTCTTGGCTGACAAATGCTTAGTCACTTCTCTGTCCTAACTTCCCCAGGCTCTTGACCCAACCATCCCCTTTCCCCTTCCTGGAGCACTCTCTCTGCATGCCTTCCCCCCACTGCACACTTCTCACTTTCTTCAACTACCTCCCTCTTTATGGTGATTCCTTCTCTGCTTGGATTCTGAATGTCATCATATCTGAGAGTGTGTTCCTGAACTGCTTTCTTCTATTAAATGCCATTTCTGGATGACTCTTACACTAACCAGTGACTCCCAGGCTATTTCTCTAACTTTCTCTTTCAAGAAATCCAGACTCCAGTTGCCTTTAGACAGCTCTTTTTTCAATATTTACGATTTTATCATTTAATTTTCTTCCAAGCTTATTTTTTTATCACACATTTTTTAACCATGCTGTATTTATTTATGTAAACTGCTTTAACCCATTTTTTAGTTTTGTTTGCAATGAAGTGAGGTATTAAATTTAGTTAATTAATTTATTTGGATCCAAGCTTAAAAGACCAATAGTACCACTGTTGGCTGGTTCTAGGTTTGTTTATACTAGATACTTGCATGATATAACTCTGTTGGAGGCACTGCATTCTCCAAAGTTAATATCTTGTTCTCTTATCACTTATGAAAACAGCTGGAGCAATGCCCAGAGCAGACGAACAAAAAGCTGAAAATATGTTTCAACCAGGTAAGTCTGTCTTCATTTATATTCTAAATGACCCATGTTCCAAAGGAGAAATAATATAAATTTCCAAATGTTAGTTTGGAAGGAAATCAAATTTGCATTTACTTATCAAGACTGAGATTAATGTGTAGTACATCAGATGTCATAAGGCAACATCTTTTGAATTTTAAAATGCAAATGTTCTCACAACATACAGCTTATGAAGCACTTGGAGTAGGACTGTTTTGACAGGAAACAGGAAATTCTCAGCCTTTAAGAAATATTTTCCATCAATAAATGGGCAAAAGAATCAAACAGACACTTCTAAAAAATAAATACAAATGGACAACAAATACATGATAAAAATGTTTAGTATCCCTAGCAGTCAGGGGAATGCAAATCAAAACTACATTGAAATTTCATCTTATTCCAGTTGGAATGGCAATCATCAAGAATACAAATAATAATAAATGCTGGTGAGGATGAGGGGGAAAATATACACTCACACATTGTTGATGGAACTGAAAATTAGTACACATTTCTGGAATGCAGTATAGAAATTCCTCAGAAAACTAGGAATGGAACCACCATATGACCCACCTATTCCACTCCTTAGTATTTATCCTAAAGAACTAAAATCAGCATACTATTGTGATACGGTTATATCAACGTTTATAGCAGCACAATTCATACTAGCCAAGTTAGGATCCAGCTCAGATACCATCAACAAATGAATGGATAACATCTCTTTGAGTTTTTTCCCTTAGTATCTTATCAGTAGTTACTAAGAGTATGATTTTTCCATTTTAAAAGTAATTATTAATAATCTAAAGAAAGAATTTAAAGAAATTTATCCATTGTCCCATATCATCCAAGTTTACTGATTGATGCTGTTTTTGGTACTTTATTACAACCTTTCTTTCTCTATATATATAGATTTTTTTAACAGTATCTAGCTTTTAAAGGTTTCCTGGGGCATAAAAGAGTGCACAATGTCCATAAGTTTTGTGATAGAAATTGCCCACATGATTATATGCCTCAATTCCCTTATTTCACACTTTAGGGAATAGGGACTCTAAGATGTGAACTCAGCCAAGCTAACAGGGGGAATTCATGCTGGAGCTGGGATGACCAGTTGTCCTTCAGACATCTCCCTGGTGCCATAAGAGCCTAGAATTTTTCATGGCACAAGATCAATACTGAGATGTCAGGTCATCATTCACACTTTACCTGTGTTTTCTCAGACCTACACCAGCTCCATCACCAGCACATACATTAGCATCTTCTTCCATGTGCTGGTGCCTATAGCCTTCTTCTGGAAACTACCATAACACATGTTATGCACATGTATAAAGACTAGGAGGTGAATGGCTCCCCTGGAGCTCTTCAAAGCACAGCTGCAAGAAGAGAGCCTCATCTCCTCTCTCTCTCTCTCTCTCTCTCTCTCTCTCTCTCTCTCTCTCTCTTAAATTCTAGTTATACATGACACTAAATGCATTTTGACTCATCATACAGAGATGGAGTATACCTTCTCATTCTTCTGGTTGTACATGATATAGAGTTGCACAGGTCATGTAATAATGTATGCACAAAGGGTAATAATCTCTGATTCACTCTACTGCCATTCCTGCCCCCATACTGACTCCCCTCCCTTCACTCCCCTCTGTCTAATACAAACTACCTCTATTCTTCCCTAGCCCCACCCTTATTGTGAATTAGCATCTACATTTCAGAGAAAACATTCAGCCTTTGGTTCTTTGGGATTGGCTTATTTCACTTAGCATGATATTCTCCAGCTCCATCCATTTACTGGCAGATGCCATAATTTCATTCTTTTTTAAGGCTGAGTAATATTCTATTGTATATATATCTCACAATTTCTTTATTCATTCATCTGTTGAAGAACACCTAGGTTGGTTTCATAGTTTCACTATTGTGAATTGGGCTGCTATAAACATTGAAGCCTCATCTCTTTTATAGAGAATGATGTATACTTGAATATTCATACTTTGAAAGTGAAAAAGAATTGTGAATTCTCAGAAGACATATGACTGGGAAGACCTGAAATGAAAATTAGAACCTAAACCAAATTACTTTTTATAAAGGCACTATCATCATAATATATTCAATTTTTTAGCTTTCCCAAATTTAACGACTCTTGTTGGTATGTTTGTCTCTAATGTTTCTGACTGAGTGTCTGGTGGACTATGCTAAGCAACTAGGAATGAAAGGAGATTGCATTTAGTTTCTCATTACTGTTCAACTGCAAAGTAAATTTGTTTTCTGAATAATATTTAAAAAAAAAACAGTAATTAAACATTTCAGTTTGGAGCTATCTTGTCAGTGTTTCTTATGTAGAATAAAAGACAAAGTTTACTTTCAGTATGTTTTTGCCCCTGTTTTAGCACTAATGTTATTTTAATCAGCTAACATGGAATTGTTATTGATTGAGCCAGATGCTAAAGTCCATTTCTGTATGTTACCTAATGTCACCCTTACAGCTTTGGGAGGCAAGTGCCACTATCTCCATTTTAGCAATGAAGAAATAGAGATTCAGAAAGATAATATCCCAATGTCATGATGCAAATAAGTATTAGATTTGGGATTTCAATTCAAATTTGTCCTGCTTTGAAGTTCTTTCCATTATACTACTTTTCCCCCATCTTATTCTTATCCAGACTTCAGTGCTTGATCTTTGTGAAAGAATTTTCACGTATTACTTGCAATAGTTCTATTACAGTTCCTCAGCAGGTTGATATTGAAGAATTGTCTTCAAATTATTGGAGACCTTGACATTATAACATGAGATGTATGTAGTAAAGGTGCTCAAAGTGGAATCTTTAGGTGTAGTGTGTGTGTGTGGTAGCAGGTTGGCTTAGTGACCAGCAGGAATTGATTATCCCAAATGTAAGTCTGGCTATGGAGACTGGCACCCTCCCACAGGTTTATATCTAATGATTAGGAACCCTGGTTTATATACTTACACTGTAAAACTTGGAAATTGGTTAAGAATTAGACTTTCAGCATTGAAGTTTATCCAATTATGTATTCCTTTTCATGTCTTTACAAGTGATATTTTCCAAGTGTCTACACTGTCAGTAAAGGAGCCAGGTTGTTGGGTCTTGGAGGTCATAATATAAGTGTTAGGGTCAACAGTGTTAGCATATAGGATGACTAGAATCTTCTTGATATTCAGGACAAGTGAGATTCAAAGGATCAAAGTAAGCTAAATAGTCAAGAAGGCAGGATTTCCTGTTGAAACTGAAATAGGGAACAACTGAAATCATAGCTTTCCTAACATTGAAATTCTGTGGTCTTAAGGACTTTCTAAATAATCAATGGCTTTAGGCGAATGGTTATAAGAACGATACAAATTTTTTCTTGAAATCCACATGAAGGACTAATCTATGCCATTTACTTTAGGGTGTGTACCTTTAATAAAGAAAGCCACATAGAATACTCAGTGAAAGTCACCTCATCCCAACTACATCCGTGGTTTTTGTAACTGCTGTTAGAGTGAGTGATAGGTGTTCCTGCCAAGGTGGCCTTGCACCATCCGACCTGAGCTGCCATCTTTTTTTTTTTTTCTTTCTGCTCAAAAGTCATTTGCTCCATCTAAAATGAATATCTCAACATCACTTCAACTTCCATTACCTGGTCTACCTCTGAGCCTTGCCACATGCTGTCCCCTAGCTTATCCATACTCCCAGCCTACAGTATGGTCCCTTGAAGGCCTCCCACTCTATTTAGAACTTGGTCATGATAATCTTTTACAAAATCGTTGCCTTGTCTTGCTATCTGAAATAAATTATGACCTCTCTGTGCTATAAGAGAACCTAAAAAACTTGATTTTATCATTAATTAAAATGTCTACTTTCTATTACAATAATTTCTTGTGTCATTTTCTCCTCAACTAGATTACAAAGTCTTTGAAGTTAGTAATCCTATCTTATCCAAATCTGTATCCTAGCAGCATTCAGTAGGTACCTTTGCATCTGGATTTTAACATTTATTTAACATTTATTGAATCGTAGTTGATTATTTCTGCTGTAGTGTCTTCCTGTAGAAACACTTACATGAATACCCCCTTTTGTGTGATATAAAAGCTATAGATCCCACAGGCCTTCCTTATTTCACAACTTGTTAAGATTGTGGCTCTGCAAAGTTGCTAGAGCTGGACTTTCTGAACTCAAGGCAGAAAATTTAAATCTTAGTTGAATATTCTTTCCTTCTAATCTTAATTCTGCTCTGTGACTCTGCCCTCCTGGGTTGAATCATTTACTGTCCTTGACCTTCAAGCCAGGGGAGAGGACAACCCCTAGGTTTGACTGAAACCTCTGAGAAGCTTCTGAGAAGCCTCCTAGAAGTGGTTGTTGCCTTAGTTTAAAGTTATCAACTTTGTATAGGATGAATTAAAGATGTTCAAAAGTGGATTCCTTATAGCTAACAACAATGTATTATATATGTACATATAAATTATATATGTATATTACAAGATACAATTTGAAACATAATTCATCATAAAGTTACAAGAGAGGATTTTGAATATACTCGTCATAGAGAAATGATGAAAGTTTAAGGTGATGGATATGATATGTTAATTACCCTGCTTTGATCATTGCTCAATATATACATTAATCAAAGCAAAACAAAACAAGCAAGCAGATTCTTCTCCAAGATGTTTGCAGCCTGGAAAAGCAGGCTGGCTCCATGTGTTTGAAATTCGCTTGCTGTGATTGCTGCATATCTGCTCTCTTGACTCCCTGCTATTTAGTTCCAGACCTTGGAAATGTGGAGAGGAATAAAAATAAATCCTTTTTACATGGAGGTTATATGTAAAGAGGGAGGGACAGATAACAAACCCACAAAGGAAAAAGAATTCAGAGGCACATATTGACAGATGATAAACCCATAAATACGTAATCATGATGTAATTTGCCATAAAATAATCGTGCAGGGCCAGGGAGTTGACAGCAATGGTGTGTTTGGGAAGAAGGAGGTGATTCAGAAACAGTGGGCAAGGGGCATCTCAGACCTGAAGCAGGGAAGGAGCTTTGTGCTGATCTGGGTTGAATTTACTGGACTGAGAAAGCAGCAGGAGCAAGAGGCAGGAATGAGGTTGGTGAATGCTTAGAAGAATGAGTCCTGGAACTCAGGAAACAAGGCAAGAACAGGTGGTCACAGGCCAGGGATTTCAGAGACTAATTGGTGCCTAACACCAGCTTCCAGGAAGTTTAAGCCACTAAAAATCTAAGATTTCTTTACATAGCCATCTGCAAACCTGAGAATTAGTCTCATCTTTAACATCTTATTATCCACACACGCGGCCCATGCTGGATGCCAAAAATGGAGTGCTGTTTGGTCCCTGCTCCCACATACTCCTCTCCACTAATGGTGGGTGAAGTGTGTACATAGTCGAGGTGAGTTGCCTCACATAATCCCAAGTCAAGTACTCCAAGTCAGGATTTCCATGCTCTTTAATTGAATGGAGATTCCTCACCTTTCTATCAACTCTGACAATACCCAAGCCTTACCTGGCGACATGGTACCCTTTCTCCCATAAGATATAAAGTTTGCATACTTGAATTAGCTCATGCTGTCAACTAGAAAGTTCTTGGGGACAAAGACTACCTTATTTTTCTATCACTTATAATTAATGCCTCAAATTTACAAAGTACTGATGTTTATTAGAATTATAAATAATACAAGATTTTGTTTGTTTAAATAATTTCATAGAAAAAAGAGAAACTAGTGAGAGCAGAGTGTGTAATAGTGATGGTGTGGGCAGTGCCTGGGAAGGGTCTACTTGTGTTCATGAAGGTGATGGATGGTGGTGAGCGGGCAGGGCAGGCCCAAGAGATGAACGAGGCTGCTTTACAATTCTCCTTGCAACCCGGTCATGTTAGAATTCAGAAATCTTCTTATTATAGGAAACATTAAAATGTTTGACAAAATGGGATTTTTCCATGTATCTCTTTTCTCAGAATATCCCCAATATTCTCTTATAATGGTAATCAGAGCAATTAATGCCATTCTAAAATTGAAGCATCTTTCCTCTCTGTTGCCTATCCTGCTTCATGAGATCCCCAAGCACAACATGCCATCTTGGAAAACAGCCAAGGCCCCTGAATTAGCAAGAGGTGGATGGTTAACAGTCTATACTCTTCACAGTAGGATAAAGAACGTACACAGAGTGAGGAAACAAAATTCCTCATTCTGTAGCTTCTGTGCTTTACAGTTACTACACTTGAGTCACAAATAACATATCATCTTTAAGGTGGCCCTAGCATTGGCCATCTGTCATTGTCCATGAGCTGCTGGTGCTGTGGAGAGTGGGCCACAGGAACCTTCCCCCTTTGTGCATTGAATGATTTTACATTGCTAATGGGAGAAGAAATTCACATTCATGGAGTTCTTCATTTCAAAGCAAGGGTCTCTGAGTCTACCTTGGTGTGCCTCTCCAGTCCTTATAATTATAGGAATATTGTACATATTACCTCCTCTCTCTCCCTTTCCCATCAGAGAGTTAGTTCCTTAAGGGTGTCCTCAGTTTGGACCACCTGTCAAACTTAGATGCAGGGTTGATGCTTGGTACATGTGTGCAGTTGGAATATGAAATCACCTCATTTATTAGGGGGAATAGTAATATTTTAAAAATATACTAAGACTGTTTTAAAAATGTTCCCAGATCCAGAATGTTTACATGGTCCAATATGAAAAGAAAATAAAAAGAAAAATGCAGTGCATCATCCATGATGCAAATAGAAGAGGAATTCTTAATGAAATATCTCTGGGACACTGTGAACAAAAAAGAAAAACTACTGAGGATAAACTGAAGAATCTTCGTGTAAAACTGGCAATGTTGTTGCAAACACTTCAGCTGGTGAGTGACGACATTGTATATGAGTAATAGGAATATGCTCTGTGGCTAGACTCCCCTCCTAACATCATCATTTGCTTACTGACCTGGGACAAGTCACCTAACCCCATCCTTGCTGCCACTTAAAGAATATCAAAATCATCAATAAATGAATTTTGAAAAAATATATAAGAATATTTATAAAATTTCATTCTTTTTTCTCTTAAAAAAACAGAATTTTTTTAACCATACGAATTTATTTTTATTTTTTTTTTAGTCACACATGACAGCAGAATGTATTTTGACATATAATACATACATGGAATGTACATACATCAGTCATATTGTCTATTCTATTCTGCTGCCCTTCCTAACCTCCCTAGTCTTTCCCTCCTCTCCCATCCTTTCTCTCTACCCAATCTAATGTGACACACTTTGTTTTTCTTTTTCTCATTACAACATCATGTATGTATTCTGTATAACAATGAAAAAAACAGATTTTTTAAATTGTTCTCTTAATAGTGGTAATAAGAGCAATTAATGCCATTCTATTGGTAAAAGACAATGATCGATCACTTTTGAGTCTCCTCAATAGCATGTGTCTATTAAGAATTTTTTCCCAACTTGGTCAGGAAGCAAGATATT
Source organism: Spermophilus citellus (assembly GCF_964194105.1). Lineage (NCBI taxonomy): Eukaryota > Metazoa > Chordata > Mammalia > Rodentia > Sciuridae > Spermophilus > Spermophilus citellus. The sequence goes on along the minus strand of NC_138188.1, from coordinate 94,473,198 downwards.
TTATTTTTATCTTCCTACAGAAATTAAAAAAAAAAAACCCTCCTAATCTTAGAGGAGACGTTGGAGAGGCCAGGAAACATCATGGAAGTGTGAATTAGTGTCAGATGACTTTGTATCTTTGTATATTTTAATGCATAAAGAATTGAGTTTCTATGATAGATTGAACTAATGAGGAAGAGCTCAATTTCTGTGACAGCACACAGAAATGCAGTAAAAATTAAAACGTATTAGGCAAGGTTGAGAAGTATTTCTATAGGTTCTAGAAATAAATTGAAAAATGCAAGCCAGGACAGTGGAGTTTAGGGAGCCCATGACATTTTATCCTCAGATACAGGCCCTGAGGGCCGGGTCAGGAGACAGAATCCTCCCAGGAGAGAACTGCGTAAGAGAACTGTGTGCCCTACAGAAAGCCTAGAGGATGGTCCTGGTGAATGAAGCACATACACTTCACAGCTGAGCCCTCATATAAAGCCAAACATGAGCAGTGTTGCCTGCCGACCTCTCTCTGTCTGTCTCTCATTTATTTTTGTGGTGCTGAGGATTGAATCCAGGGCCTTGTGCATATGAGGCAAACACTCTACCAACTGAGCTATTTCCCCAGCCCCCAAACCTGGAGGATGGATGGGGATGACCTTGCCCATGAATTAGATAGTGGAGAGACTAGGAGACTGGCCACACACTGGTATAAAATGGGACTTTCAAGCCCATCTGCCTGGGTTTCAGTCCTAGCTGTGAACATTTCAAGGTGAAAGTTTATTTTCCCTTTAAAACATATACATCTTTTAGTTTACATGAAGTTTCTCTTATATTAAGTAGAAATGAAATGCAGAAAATGTTTCTGCTTAATATTTGGTAAATTGCTGAAAGAGAAGTTACTCTCCTTCAGTAATATAGGCACAATTAAAATGCTATACTATTAAAATAAAAATGAATGATTAATGCTGTGTCTACATTATGGTAACAGTATTCGTGCTTCTATCAACATCACCACTTCAGCCAGTTCTTCAAGTTCATTATTGTTGTGAGAGTGGGATTTAGTAGAGCTCCTTGTGGTCTTGTGGCCATAAATGCTTTTCCGTGTAAATGATTTTATAAATAAAAAGATTGGAATGGAACCTGGGCATGGTAGCATTTCAGTGACAATTTTGGTTTTAATAACAGTGAATGCTTGAAAGAACAGAGAAATTCTGTATCATAGAAATTGAATACCACTTAATGAGAATAAAAAAAAAATCTTAAAAATTTTTGGTTATCAGCATAGAAAATCTGTTTGGCTAGAGAAAAAAATGAAAGAATAATAATTTATTAACTTTTTAAAAAATTATCTTCAATACCAAACCCCTTGGCTAATTACCTTGGCCAGTTTTCCCAGACTAGCCAAGATAATTATATTAGTTAAATTTGCTTTATTCACAAAGTTTAGTAGGGATGTGAGGGACTTTAGCCAGCAGAATAGAAATCTTTTACCTAGTATCAGTGAAAAGATACCCAAAGAGTTCTGACTCAAATATATTACTCTCATTTCACCACTTGAAGTTTCCATCATTACTTTTCTGACTGCTGGAGCAACTGTGGTAGAATAAAACAGAGAACTGAGTTGTGATGGGCCTGAAGCAGATAAGAGTAGGGCAGACACACAAGAAACCGAGTGTAAAATCCACGTAAGGTCCTAAGAGGAAGTTTCATCTGCCAGACAGAGACTAATAGCCAAAGGATTAGACTATACCTAACAGGTAAGTCCTGGCTGTGTTAGCAAGAGCCACAGGGAACTCTTTGTGGTTATTATATATGGAAACTTAGGTAAATATCAATGTCATTGAAACCCTTTTGCAGGAACAGGACCCCAGTCATAAAACTGGAACCCTTGTTAGAAAACTGAGCTAATCTAGAGCAGAAGGAATAAAGCTGAAGCATATTTAAAGGACTGAGGAAAGGGAAGAGGAGATGAAGATGAAGGAGTTGGACACTTGGTGGGACAGTAGTAAAACTGGGATAGTTTTTGGAAGGTCCATCCTAACAGTCTCCTCATCCATCTGCTTAGTTGGAGAGATAGTTGACTCCCTGGTTGGGCCTGAAGGAGAGAGATTTAGCATATCCCATGGATCTGTCCAGGGATCCAGAAGCCCAGGGAAGGAGACTGTGAAATTACACCGAGGTGGAGCTGAGGGGGAGTGGGAAAGGAAGGATAGAGAGACAGAGCAGGGCAGCAAGGCAGAAGCTGGGAGAAAAGAGGTATAGTAGGAAGAGGAGAAACAGAAGCCAAATTTTTATCTGTCTGGTTTGGCCTAAAAGGCTGAAGATTCATGAATTTTTAAAATAGGATACGAGAGCCTAAAACAGAGAAGGATGACAGTGGGGTGGGGAGGGGCAAGTGATATGACAAGTAATTTTTAAAAAGGAGGAAAATGTCAGTGGAACTAACCTCCAGTAAACAAGAAAATATGATATGAATTCCTAGCCCCTTGTGAGCATAAAATGAGATTAAACGAGAAAACATTTGGAAAAGGTTAAAAGCATTATTCAAACACAGGACAGGTTCTGTTGCTCCATGAATCTTAGAGAAGACTGTCAGGAGTCTGCCCAGGAAACGTGAGTAAACTCTTAGCTGCTTTCCCTGGTGTGAGTATCGCTTCTCTCTTCCAGGGTGGTCCAGCAGAAGACCTGGAGCAGATTGACGTTTATTTAGAAGCTTTGCTGAAAGAAGATAATCTCCTTTCTAGACCCCTTAAACAAAGTGTCGAAGGGCATGGTCTCCCTTTAGATAGCAATGGAAGCACTTCTCAAAACTAAAAGTCAGAAAAGGTATTCCCTTTCAAAAAATGCTAATAAGAAAATTGGAAGATTTTTTAAAAATTCCTTTCTTTAATGTTATTGTAAATTATTTTACCTTCCAACTTTAAAAAATTGTATACTTTAGAGATGGAGACTGATTTGCAATTTATAAATTTGCCAATCCTATTTCTTATTTTTTCTTGTTCTCTTGGAAATAATTTTTAGAGTTCTCTAATCTTCATGCAAGCTACTAAGACATATGAAAATGTCACTTAAGTTAAATTTTGCTTTTACTAAGATAATTGTAAAAGCTCGAAAACAGTGGATTTCAAAATCAGTATACAAAGGACTGTAGAATCTTGTTCTCTTGAAATGTGTGTTGAAAGACATTGTACCTTTTCTCCACTGCAGCCAATCCTCAGGAAAGCAGAAAGTATAAATCCTCCAAAACACCTTTGAGTTAAAGTTTATATGATTGTTTTACAATTTAATTATAGTTAAATAATAAATCTCTTAAATGATAAATCTCTTAAGCAGAACATATATATATAACAGATGTTAAGAATTGTATTTTTATATTTAGACACATGTAAGGAACTGTTTTAACACTTTCCTTAATAACTGATGATGTTGTTTGTTCAGAAATGTCTTCAGCTTTGAACAAAACCAATAAAAGCATTAAGACTCATTTGTGGAATTGTACTATCTTCATTTACATAATGCACACAGTACAAAATGTGGAATATGTTCAATATGATATTATGAAAATTCTTCATTCATTTGTGTCCTTAGCCCCTTAATTATTCCTCCCAAGAAGCATGCTCTTACTAGTTTTCTTATTGAAATTCTATACTAGAAATTCTATATTCTTATTGAATTTCTATATTCTATATTAGTTATATTAATTCTATATTCACCAATCACTTGTGAATCCACTCCCAAACACTCAATGTATGTAAAACCATGTTGACCAATATATAACTGAAAATGTGATGTAATTGCATCCAAAAGATGATGTTGCATTGTCTCTCTCTGAATGCCATCAAGAACTTTTCAAATCAAGATGGATATATGTAATAATATATAATGTACTAAGAGGTAATGAGATCATATTTTGTTATTTTTAACTAGTCCTCATAATTCCATTCTGTGGAAATTCCCAAATATACTTAACCATTCCCTTATCAATGGATATTTATTAATTTTTTTGTCCTTTTGGATTTGCATGCATATAATCGTGAGTATCCTTATAATAGTGAATATCCTTGTAATTCACACATCTGCAATTTTTTCTGTCAAACCTAACAAATTATATTACAGAGTGAATGATATATAGATGCTATTTCAGTAGACATTGCCTAACAACACTGCATAAAAATTACATTAAAATACCCTCCTCTGTAATGTATGAATACCTATTTCTTCATACCTTTGGCTACCCAGTGAATTGTCACACTCTTATCTTGCTGATCAAATAGGTTAAATGTGATATGTCTTTGTTGTTTTAATGTAGGTTAGAAATAAAGAAAGCTTTATTTCCTTCCTCCCTCCCTCCCTCCCTCCCTTCCTTCCTTCCTTCCTTCCTTCCTCTGGGGATTGAACCCAAGGCCTCAAGCATGCTAGGCAATCACTTTACCACTGGGCTATTTCCCCAACAGAAATCCCATTTTGTTTGTGTATGTGTGTATATATGTTTCCACATAGCCACAGCATTGTCCTACAATTATCATGTGGATAATCAATCCTTATTGTATCCAAAGCTATCTTTGTATGTTAGATTACTCTTTGTATTTTAAACAAAACAAAACAAAAAAACTAAAAGTCCCTCTGCTTTTTCAGTGATTGCTCAGTATTTTTTCATGCCAGACCCATGTTGTTTTGGTAAGGATATTTAATAATTTTATTTTTTATAATTTCTTGTGTATACTTACCTGTTAAATTCTCATTAAAACTTAGAATTGGGCTAAGGCTGTAACTCAGTGGTAGAGTGCTTGCCTCACATGTGTGAGGACTAGGTTTGATCCTCAGCACCACATAAAAATAAAAATGAATAAATAAAGATATCGTGTCCATATACAACTAAAGAAAAAAATTTAAAAAAACCTTAGAATTAACTTTTTCAATAGCTACTACCCCCTAAGTTTTATTTGCATTTTCTTGAGTTTGTGGTTGTAGCATAGAATAATATATAGAGAATAGACTTACTTTTTTTTTTAAATGAAGCTTTTCTAAATTCAATATCAAAATATACCTTTCTATATGTTCAAGACTTGATGTCCTAGAGTACCAGTTTACATTTTTCTTCAAGCATTTTTCACATTTATAGTTATATTTATTATAATTATTTGAATCATTCTTTGATATATTATAAATGAAGATATTTCCCCCACTTCCTTATGACTTGTTAATGTTTTATACCAAACAATTCCTGATTTTTGGAAACAGATATTGTATTCAATGTAAGAAATCTCATAGTAGAGATAGTTTAAAACTTTATTTTGCACCAGCAACTCATCTTTATATATACTTTAATATGTGTGATTTATGTGAAGAAACACAGCTTTTGTGTTTCAAGTCCTTGGATTCTTGTATTATCTAAAGTTTTTCTTCCACAAGGGATGTTCTTGTTCTTCTTCTGCCTAAATCGGTATCCATTTTTCCTTCAGTGTAAAAACAGGTGATGAATACAAGGTAATGGTGATAAGAAGCCAGTCTTCTGGGCATCCTTTTGGCAAACATGTAAGGAATCTGACGAGGAACACCCCAGGAGAATGCTGACAGAATATTCAGCATAGTTCCTACCTGGATCATCCACAGGGCTCAGTCATCCCTGTCTCATCTTCTTTTGACTCGACGTAAGAAACCTCATCTCCTGTAATGGTTTCAAGTAAAACTTCCACCTGAATGAGTTACAAATTACTATGGCTCAGTCGTCCACCTATTATTTAACTCTAGTTGTGAAGTAGAAAATGTTCTACTGAAAGTCTGCACTGATATGTTTGAAAAGGAATTAATCATATTCACTTTAACCACTCCCACTTCCTGTCAAGACAGTTTATTTCAGGTCTAATAGTTCCAGTTCTTGGGGAACTGGGGATTTATTAAATAGAAAATTTGTCTAGGACTAAGGCAGAGATCCATCTGTGGTTAGGAGGTGGTAACCAGAATTCAGGATTAACAGAATTGCATTCTACCTGGGAATCTGATCCTGCATATGATTGATAGCGAGATGCTTGAGGACCACTTGAGGTGCTTTGTTTCCGTTACTGGACCGTGGATACACTCTTAGGTTCTTTGACTTTGTTCTCAAGTCCATTTTGCAATTGGGACTTGGCCAGGACAAGATTAGATTAGCTTGGGAACTGAAGTGAGACAAAACTAGCAGGAAGAAAGCATACAAAGATACAGACTTAAGAGACAAAAAAGAGGAACAAAGAGAAAAACAAAAACAAAAAATAAGGAAGCCAGAAGACACAGCCACGTATGTTCTTTTATCTTCAGACCAGATTTGAGTTGCTACTACATCCACACAGCTTGACTTACCACCAATCATCTGGTTTTCTCTAGCCATGATTTCTTTCTTATACGTAGACTTCCTTTTAATTTAACAATACTCCAAACATAAAATTTTCCCTTGAGAAAAATGTTCTTCATCTAAATTTATGTTTAGACTACCAGGCACAAATAGATACTCATATTACAATTTTAGATTGATGAACGATACTTGAGAAGATAATATTTCAATGAAGTTAGTAAGTGATGGGACAATGTCTAGAACCTATGCTGGACTTTGTTCCACCTCCCCTAATCCACTGAAATATTCCTTAGATTCACAAGTCTCAGTTTCCACATCTGTAAAATAGCAATGAAAAGTTACTGTTTCAAAACACCTGAAAAGTTCCTTCAACTGGACTCACTGTGCTAGTTGATAATGTAGGCAGAGTGGATGACCAAAAAGATGACAAAGATTGCACTCACTAAAAAAAAAAATCGCCCCTGTCCTTTATAGAAAAATCCTCTGGGATGCTGTAAGCTTATACCATCAGAGGTGAGTGACCTCAGTCTTAAAACTGTACAGATAAGTTAATCTCACTGGCTTTCTGTTCTTATTTAGCCTGAAGCTAGTAAGAGGTTTAGAGTAGCTTTCCAAGAGCATATGTCAGTTTCCAAGAGCATATGTCAGTAGTGAAGAGCGAGAGACTGAATGAAGAGAGAACTTACGTGAAAACAACCTGAGAAAAAGGCCGCAGATTTCAAATCACCATGGGGAATGAGGAATCCATAGCTGGTGAGCAGACAGGAATTCTTGCACAAGACCCCTATGTGTGGTACAGAGCATTTATGATGGAGTATCCATCTGGCCTGCAAACGCTGCATGAATTTAAGGCACTTTTGGGTCTGCAAGGTCTGAATCAAAAGGCCAATGAACATGTTGATCAAGTTTATAACACCTTTGACACCAACAAGGTAAGACTGTTTACTTTTCATTCGGCTTTGATTCTGCATTTTTCCTTTTTTTCTTGTCTCTATAATGTTGCCATGGGTAAAAATGTGTGCACCCCACCAAACAGAGAAGTTTCCAGACAACCCACAGCTTGTAGGTAAGTCAGTCATTTAAACACATTTGGCACAGACGGCATGAAAATAATTGGAAACTAGCCTCTCCACCCTTGGAAATGTTCTGCATGTGGGGAGTTATTTTAAAACCAAATTAAATCTCAGCATGAAATTCTAATGTTATCGCTTAAATAAATCTAATAAGTGTGGATTGATTTACAAAGACTGTTTTCAAAGTATTTAATGCATTGGTGACATTTTATAGAAAAGCAAATTATAGGAATCTGCTTTTAAAATCATGAATGCATCTAAATTAGCAGGTAAAATCAATAAAAATTAGCCAACATGTTGTCTGTGCTCAAATAAAAAGTTAGAATGCTTTATATTGCTTTTTTTAAAATATCTGACCAATTTAGTTTGGGGGAAAAACAAAATAGTTTACAGTTTTAAATTCAGATGAAGTTTAGTTTCTACAGATTGTTATGCAACTATTAATCTTGAATTGACTTGTCCCTGAGGAGCTGTAGCATCTTTGCTTTTTCCTTTTTTTTCTTGAAAAAATACAACATGAGAAGAGAAAAGTGAGATGGGAAAGGGAAAAGGAGACAAAGATGTAACCATCTGAAATATCACGTGCACTCTCCACCTGCTTTTCCTGTGCATTATTTTAGCTATAGGTTTGTATCATTCAAAATGTAAAGATGCCATCTAGAGTAAAAGGAAGGGGGAAATACTACTAGCAAACAAAAACAGATGACTTCAGGAAGCTGAACCAATGCTACCCAGGGAGAAAGAAGGGATCGTTAAGTGGATAAAATTAATAGAACTAATTCTGTGAGGAGTATGGAATGAAGCACAATCCTCGGATCCCTTTTCCAAAGCCATGAAACAAGGGATTTAAAAGGAGTCAACAGGCAGGACCTGGAGAACATTAAACCTATGAGAAATCAACAGCTATTTCAGTCCTCATATCGATGTGGGGGACAGATTTCTTTTAGGACACTATTGTCTTTTGTGCTTTGCTATCAAACATGAGTTAAATGTTGCCTCTTTAGAGTGGCCGTTTTCCTTCTTATAAATTTTAGTTACCGTAGATGCTAGTGAAAGGAGCTTACAAGTCCATGGGGAAATGGGGGTATTCTGCTTTTGTTCTTAACCCTGAAATGCGTCCCAGATACAGCAAGCACGTAGACATGTCTGTTTCCCTCCTCCCCCACCTCTGGGTCTCTCTCCCTCTCTCCCTCTTAGTGTGTGGTTGCTGCTGTCCCAGTGTGCCTGCCGTAAGCAGCCCAGTTGCTGTTGGATGGCAGGCTGTTGCTCTAGACAGAAGCTTCTCAAGTTCTTAGGGTAATTCCCAGAGATTAGAAGATGAGCTGTCCTGGAGTTCTGCAGTGTTCTCCAGAGGCGATGATGTCTTACCCCATGCAGGTGATCTTGTTGTCAGCCCCATGAGAGTGAATGCGCTCTGCATGCCTGTGGTGCCTGTGCAAGAGAGGAACACATGAAAAGGAGGTTAGACTGTGGAACCAACCCAGATGCCCTTCAACAGATGAATGGATAAAAAAAAATGTGGCATTTATACACAATGGAATATTACTTAGCACTAAAAAATAACAAAATTATGGGATTTGCAGGGAAATGGAGGGCACTAGAGCAGATTATGCTAAGCGAAGGTAGCCAATCCCTAAAAAACAAATGCCGAATGTCTTCTCTGATATAAGGGAGGTGACTCAAAACAGAGTAGGAACGAAGAGCTTGAGAAGAAGATTACCATAAAACAAGGAAAAGAGGAAGGAGGGAAAGGGAGGAAGAAGGGGAATTGCACGGATGGAAGGAGACTCTCATGGGTTCACAAAATACATATATGATGGCGTGAGGGGGAAGGGAAGAAAAAAAGAGAGAAAGAGATAAGTGTCACAGTAGAATGGGTAGAGAATAGTGATGGGAGAGGAGGGGAGGGGAGGGGAGGGGGGATAGGGAGGGCAGCAGAATACAACTGACACTAGGATTGCTGTATGTATACACATGGATGTATAACCAATGTGACCCTGCAATCTGTACACATGGAAAAATGAGAATTCATACCCTATTTGAATCAAATGTACGATATGTCAAGATCACTGTATTGTCTTGAGAAACTAATAAAAAAAAAAAGGAGGCTGGGTGGAACCTAGGCCTGCTATCAAGGAAGCAGAGGCAGAGAGGGATCCAGAGAGGTATCCCAGGTGTGTGCGCCATTGGCATGAGACCCTGTGTGTCCACCCCAGGAATGTCCAGGCCCACCTCAGGAGCTTGCAAGTTCTCCCTGGGTTCTTGATTTGTCATAGAGATGTTATGTCTGCTGGGAAGGGAGGGGGGAGCCTGAGCAGTGATGACATATGCCACAGGAAAGGTGGGGCTCACAACATGACCTCAGGTTGTGAAATGAGAAGCATAAGGATTGTTCATTACCGAGTGATACTAAGAAATGGCATGTAATTGTGCACAGGGAACCCCCCCCCCCAAAAAAAAGTGTTTAGACGAATCAATAAAACTATCACTGTCCAAAACCCCTGAGGATTTATAATTTCTGTGGAGCTCCTTTGTGATTTTAAGTATTCTGGATGGAAATCACTCAAAATGCCTTTCTTACATTTCTACCTTCTCAAAGTGCTGGTGAAACATTTTCTTGATAAATCAAAGACATGAATATGAACATCAGTGGTTACATTTTGTGTAATACTAGGAGGTACTCATGCCCTGTTTTAAGTTTCTGGGATTGAGTTTCCTAATGTTACAAACCCTGAAAGCATGTGCTTCTGTCATTGTGTTTGGTTTTTATTGTTTTTCTATCTCTTCTGCTATCAAACTCATATTTCACAGCTTTCTGGTTGTTATGATACTCATAAGCTTTTGATCTCTTTTTTAATCTGCTGTTTCTAACCTGGCTTTGGCTTATACTCCAGCTAAACAAGCCTATTAGAACAGCGCTTAACATAAAAGTAAACAGGTCGTGAAGTTTGGAGTGTAAAATTTACAATGATTCCTTTGGCTAATCACACACCTGAGGGCACTTCAGTAGTACTTCTTGAATGTCCAAGATGTGGGGTAAAGGGGTCCCTTGTCCACTGTTGGTGGACATGTAATTGGAACAGTCACTGTGGAGAACAGTACGGAGAAAAATAGTGTGGAGTTTCCTCAAGAAAGTGAAAAATACTACCCTAACTAACATATCATCCTGCAGTCCCATTTCTGAGTAGATACCCAAGGAACATGAAATTGGTATGTTGGAGAGACATCTGAACACATTGTAAAGTTACTCACAATAGACAAGATATAAAATCAAGCTCACTGTCCATCAGTGGATAAATGGATTAAGACACACACACACACACACACACACACACACACACACTGAATACTATTCAGCCTTAAAAAGGAAAGAAATCCTGCCACTTGCAACAACTTGAATGAACCTAGAGGACATTATGCTGAGTGAAATAATCTAGGCACTGAATGATCTCACTTATATGTGGAATATAAAAAGTGGAATTCATAGAAGCAGAGAGTAGAGTGGTGGTTGTCAGGGTCTGGGGGTGTTGGGAGTGGAGGGGAATGGGGGGATATTAGTCATTGGGTACAAAGTTCTAGTTGAGCAGGATGAATAAGTGATATGTTAATAATAATGTACTGAATACCTGGAAATAGTCAAGAGAGAAGATCTTAAACGTTCTCAGCACAAAAATAAGTCCGTGAGGTGATGCACATGTTAAATAACTTGATTTAATCATTTTATAGACTATATCAATATATCATGTTGTATACTATAAATATATAAAATTTTCATTTGTCAATTATACCTTAGTAAAACTCAATAAACCTCTTTTGGATTACCTATGAGGTGTCTGGCATCTTCTAGGCATGTTGCATGATGAACACATTTGATCATCACAGTAGGGATGGAACCTAATTCACCACAGCAGCTGTGACAGCTGCACCTCAGACATCCTGGGACCATAACGAAGGCTTCGTGTGGGAATCCTTCACTGCGTTTGTGCTGAGCCCAGGATGCCTGAGCTTAGACTACCATCAGGGATTGATGCTGCAGAAATCCTGAGGCTTCATGTGGGAATCCTTCACTGTGCTTGTGCTGAGCCCAGGGTGCCATCAGGGACTGATGCTGCAGAAATCCTGAGGCCGACTCATTTCTCAAAGACTCTTCACCTGGCTCAGGTCAGCGCCCTGGTCTGAGAAGTGTCCCCCCCCTCCCCGACTCTCTTGGTATTTCACTTTACACACACATATCTCTGGATAAAATCTCTCCCTTTCTGGGGTTGCATGTAATCCTCAAGAATGTGCCTGAACTTTAACTTCCTAGGGGCTGGGAGCCTCTATCCACACTGATGCTCACTGAGACACCATCTCCCTTCACCTCTGGATTCATTTAGGGACTGTTATCTCCACACAGCTCACTTCCTAGGTGGAATTTGCTCTCAACTCCTTCGTACTCCTAGACATGGATGCCCCAAGTGATGACCGGGCTTGACTTTACAGAAATGCTTATAGCCCTTTCCTCCAAGCTGTGCCAAGACCATGAATCCCTGGTGCTTCTGCTGGGCCAAACCTGTTGTCCGTTCCCCCTGCTACCTTCTTGGCCCTCTCAAAGCGTGCCCACTTCCATGGATGTCTGCCACCCTCTCTTCCCTCCCTCATTCCACCCTCCCCAGCCTCTGGAATCGTTATCTAGTTTGGAAGTAGCTAGGATAAAACAGAAAAACTGCCTCCAAGTCACTTTTTTTTTTTTTTTTACTGGCACAAATGTTATGCTCTGAAACGTAAACAATGTTAACCACTGAAACTCAAGAGCTAAGAATGAACTGAATGAACTTCTGATTTCTGCTTTTCTGCTTAGTGACTTATCTCTCTGGAAATGAATTTTTTAAAAATTAACCTGTTATTGGTACATTATAATTATGCATAATAGTGGAATTCATTGTGACATATTTGTACATGAACATAACATAATTTGGTCATTTTCACCCCCAAGTCCCTCAATTTAACTTCCTCTCCTCCCTCCCTCTGGTCCCTCTCCTTTGCTGTACTGCTCTCTCTTCTAATTTCATGAGACACCTGGGCACCCTCCCCCCCCCCTTTCTCTCTAGCTTCCACATATGAGAAAGAGTATACAACCCTTGACTTTCTGAGTCTGGTTTATTTTGCTTAACATAATACTCTTAGGTTCTATCCATTTTCCTGTAAATGACATAACTTGATTCTTCTTTATAGCTGAATAAAACTCCATTGTGTATCTATCACATTCATCTGTTGATAGACACTTAGGTTGGTTCCATATCTTGGCAATGGTGAATTGTGCTGCTGTACACATATGCATGTATCACCATAGTATGCTGACTTGAAGTCTTTTGGGTAGATACCGAGGAGTGGTACAGCTGGGTCATATACTGTTTTGAATCTTAGTCTTTGAGGAACCTCCATAATGATTTCCAAGGTAGCTGTGCCAATTTACAATCCCACAACAATGTATAAGTTTTTCTTTCCTGCCACATCTTTACCAGCATTTGGAAGTGAGAGTTTCGGTGAATGTAGGGAGAGTTGAATAATAAGAAGGGATTGTCAGGGGTGAAGTGACATCATGAACACACACTGCATTCTTATCCCATTGCACTCGCAAATACTGAGCCTTGGAGGCACCCCCTGGAAGGAAGGTAGAAACAAAGGTGAATATAAATGGGTCTCTGTTACCAGGTGTGTTCACAATCAAGTGGGGAAGATAGATACATACTCGAAAAATAAAAGGACGTAAATGAAGAATCCAAGACTAAGGGAGACGAGCTCAAGGCTTGATCTCTGGTTCCACACTATTCAACCAGTCTGTTAATGTGTCTGTCCACCTGGATGGAAGGTATGGCCAGGTGAATGCTTCAGTTCCATCCAGGCAGAGCAGGAAATGGTACAAAAATTGCCCTCACTTTTTTAAGGAAGTGAGGGTGGAAGCAGGTGGGCAAGTAGAAGTCATTATTCTGTGTGTTCCTAAACAGTTCACAGCCTAATTGAGGAGAAGAGTCACATCCAGGGGACTGGCAGTGTAATATAACAGACTATGGCAGGACTGGGCTAACCAAGGCACTTTTCTTGGGATTGGGAGGTGTAACAATGGCTAAACTGGGAAAGGCTGGCTAGAGAAGTTGAGACATTTTCAGATCTTGAAAGAAGTGCAGGACTTGGATTTTTACTAATAAAAGTTAATAATGCACATTCCTGTGCCAGTCACTATATAAAGCATTTGTATTTATTATCTCGTAGAATCCTCACCACCATATTACAGAGTAAGTACTATTTTTATCATTCCTACTTTGCAGTGGGCACAGAGAGTTTTTTGCCTAAAACTGCACAGTACAATTGGGAAGCTGGCAGTCTGACTCCAAGGACAGCACCCTAAACTGGTGTGGTATTCCACCTTTAACAAAGGAGTTGGGAATTACAATGAAGACTACCATTCAAATTAAAGTACATGGTAGGAGGGAGCATGGTTTGTGGGGTATCTAACAGAGACAGAGGGTTTCTACTAGTGCATGCCTGGGGCCACCCATCCCCAGAATCTCACCTGTATCTATTGCTTCCTGTAGATTACCAGCCTTTTGGGGGGATTACACTTGTGTGGTAGCTCAGAGCACTAGGATGCCTGGAGAGTATTAGAACAGAGTCAGCTTTTGGTTCTTGGGGTTTCTGCTCCATGTTCTCATTGCTGTAATAGGTGTGAAGTTAAATGAATGGGCCATACCTATGCTCTGTGTTTTATCTAAATAGAATGACACCATCAGATTTTAAACTATACCAGAACTCCTCTAAAAACAATTCCTTGAAAAATAAATGCAAAAATTAAAAAAAAAAACAGCAATAACAACAAAAAAAAAATCCTGTGTCAGATTAAGGAAGGCAGGGGTGAGGCCATTTCTCACAGGCAAATTGGGTAATAGCTGACTGCTTATTGATAATAGGAGAGTTCGGGGAAACCAGTCAAAAAGACTTGTCAAAAGTCTTTGCCTCAACCAGGTGCGGTGGTGCACACCTGTAATCCCAGCAGCTTGGGAGGCCAAGGTAGGAAGATGGCAAATTCAAAGCCAGCCTCAACAACTTAGTGAGACCCTGTCTCAGTGCTTGAGTTTCCCTGAATTCAATCCCCAGTATCAAAAAAAAAAAAAAGTCTTTGCCTCCTGTGACCTCCAAGGGTCTCACTGAGAGACGTAAATGATTTCATTTATGAGGTTTGGAACTCAAAATAGAGTGAGAGTTTAATTGAGAAGAACATGTAAATACTAGGATAAAACAAAGCAGAAAAGCAAATTTTCAGGTTGCTATTTTACCTTAGCAGTCCCAGACAAACTCTGGGGATCAGGAATGAGGGAAGGGGTGAATTAGAAATATAGGTAGCAGCCTGTAGGGTGGTGCATATATATGGTCATGACAATGTACAGGATAATAATTCACCTATAAATCTGTTTACAAATCAAATCTTAGCTTTGATGTACCAGAAGTCCTTGATGTTACTTTCTAAATGAGCCCTTTGGCAAATCTCTTTATAATATGACTCACAGCCTAACACGGCGACAGTAGAGGTAGAGGTAGCCCCTTGGGAAGAACCAGGATTCCTGGGCTCCTGTCCCAGCTTGTCCCTTATTTGCTGTGTATAATCTTGAACAAAACCGCTAATCTCTCTGTGTCTCAAATTCTTCATTTCCAGAACAGGGACAAAACCTATCCTGCCTAAATTGTCATTGAGCTCATGTGACATAATGTAGGTGAAAGAACTTTGAAAAAAAAAAAAACTACACAACACAGTTAGAAAGAGATGCCTTGCTTATCAGCAAAATGCAGATAGCGCTGACCTCAGCCCCCTCAGGTTTGATAACAGTTCTGACTAACAGTACTTCTTATCAAGCTTGAATTATATTTCCAAATAAAAGGGCAAGTTTTTAATGAATGCAGGTCTTATTTTCCTGCTTTTCTCATCTTGAATTTACCCTAGTGCTTTGGACATTTATTTGTGTTCTTTGGACAACATTTGCTCCTTTCGATGGTTGCCAAATGCATAATTAAATTAATTAAATGGTATTTTGCCTATTTTCTTTGATAGTCCTAAAATGTAAATTCAGTATAATTGACGATTTTTGACCAGGACACATGTGGGGGCCTCAGTTCTACTTGAAATTCGTAAGTGACCTTTGGTTATATGAGTTTCAGCTTCTCTCTGCGTAGGAGTGCTTAGCAATTAGAGCCAGAAATCTGTCTTTTAACTTGTATGGTACTTGCAGCTACCTGCAATTAACCCCTGACTGCCTGCAACCTATACCTCTGTATCAGGTTGTTTGGTTTACAAGGTGACCATAATTACTGTTGCTCCTCATAAAACATATTTACTAGAAACAAATGACTACCTATTCCACTGCATACTGTTAAGCTACAATCTCCTAAGGTTAAACCAAGGCTACTCATTCCAAAGCCACTTTTAATAGAACTCTCAAGAAGCATTTATTGTGATAATGAAATACCTCATATTTGTTGAGCACTTCATAATTTACAAAGAATTTTCACATAAATAACCAACTGTCAACATTTTGCCTGAGGTTTTTCCATAATATTCCCTGTTAAAGACATCAGCTTTACCGGCTGACATACATTTAAATGTAAGCTCTAGAAACTCATATATATTTTAATAAAATCTGTTGCATTTGTGGATCTTAATTATGACTATGAATTCAAAACACATGGGAGCATTATGAAAAAATATCAGTGACTGGGCTTCTACCTAAGACCAATTGAATCAAGACAGTAGTTTCCTTTTTAACCTTCTAGGTGATTCCAATGTGCAGCCACAATGAGCACCAGTGCTATCTCCTGATGGCCACAATCTGATTGGCAGAAAGTGGTTCAAGGCCCATTTCTGTCACCAAAGAGCTGAGGACCATGAGGAGATAGGTGAAGGGGATTCTGGGCTCAAAACTTCTAATTCTGAAGCAATGCTTATGACTCCTGTTTTAGTAACAGTATTGAAAAGTACAACCTTGAGCAAGTGATGTAGTTGTATTAATTTTACCATCAGTTCTGCCATTTTCTACATCCTTAACTCACCTCTTCTATTCAGTAAAGAACACAGATCTAGGCTCTTACACAGGAAATAAAAAAACTCTCAGGAGACTGACTGAGTGAATCAGGGTGAAGCTAGGTTTTATTTATTTTCTCTGTTATGAGTTTAGGAAGACAGATGTTTGTAATAGTAAACCCGTATTGGCTACCTGAGGAAATTCCTTGAAAAATACTGCTGTTACTCTAATAGTGGATCTCAAATAGCTCCTCTAGAGATGATCATTGGGTCATTGTCTTGTCCTCCCCTGTCACATAGACTGATTCCTAGTTCACAGAGGCCCAGACATCTCTAAACTGACTGCATTCTGGAAGCAGATGGTCAGGAATTCCTTATATCCAGGAAACCTATTGATAATCATATTATGAGAAGGCCTTTGTCTCAAACTCTTGAATTTTGTACAGTCATAGTCAAAAAAACTGTGTCTAATCTGCATAAAGATCACATTATAAAACCAAATTACCATATCAGCAGTGTATTTTTCATCCTACAGAGGTGAGTCTTTCCTCTGGACATTCTAGCAATTCCATGTCAGATAGAGATGATGTTTAGTGTTAATATTTGTATCCATATGTGAAAATGAGCTAGTTCATAAACCCTGAGCATAAAAAACATTTCTCTTGCAGATTTTTTAAATTTACAAAAGGGATTAGGATGTTTTGAATCTGGTTGGGGTAGCCTTTATTTTGTGTACTTTCATTGATATTCCTAACATATAAATTCCACACAATTGGCAATTGTTGATCAATCACATAATGCTGGCTAGTTGGAGTTTTTTAATATCTATTGACTAAATAACCATTTTCAGGCAGATGTTTCAATTCACAGGTTGCTACTAACCTAGCACAGCTGGTAAAATGTCATTGAAACATACCACTTTCTCCCTCTTCTTTTCCTCTACTCTTCTGATGGAAATAGTTGTAGTCTGGGTCTATATTTGGTAAAATTTTGTTGAAATTGGATTATTTATTTTCCTGAACTACAAGGTATATAGAAATATATGGTTCCTCACTAGTTACTGTACAATAATTTCTATGGTTTGGGGTAGGGTTGTTCTTTTTGGTGATCTCCGGGCCTTGTTCAAGCCTAGCATGTGCTCTACCACCAAACTGCATCTCCAGGCTCCCTGGACTTAGTGATACTAGAACTCAAACAGCCATGGTTCTTGGTTAATACTGTATAAGGTCTCATTGGTGTTAAGTAAGTTTATATGCACAAAGCACAATGCCTGGCCTTCTATGGATGGCAAGTTTACATAATATCAATAATATCACTGTCATCATGATTACTAGTATAATAGTTATTGTTATCCAACCTACTTCCCTTCTGAAAATGAAGGAATGCTTCTAGAATGGAAATTGTAGAACTTACGTCAATGAGATGAAGCCAAGTTCCCTCAATGACATTATGCAGTTTATAAATTCATGCCTCCAACATTCAAATCACCTGCCTCTGAAATTAGCTTAGACAATATGTCAGTGTATGTTTCTGGAGTCACTCAGGCAAACAGAAAACCATAGCGGAACCATAGCGAGATCAGATGATCTCTGCAGTGAGTCTTCACAGGGTAGGAGTGTGGAGGGATCAGTCGGGTCTGCCATGTGGGTATGAAGCCCTGCAGAGAGGGGAGAAATGCTGAGCCAAAGCAAGGAAAAGGTCTGCAGTAAAGGACAACTGTGGATTCCCAGCCAAACATGTAGGTGAAAAACAGGAATGGTATCAACTGAGGAAGGCCTAGGATGGACACGCCAGGTCATGGAGGGGCAGCGGAGAACATTTCCTGAGGAAACTATGCTGCAGGCTAAACCCGAGGGTGGTGGAAGTTGGGCTAAAGATTTGAAAATAGAAAAAAAAAATTTTTTTTGAAAGGTACCAGGGGGCAGGAAGGGGAAGAGGAGAATGAATACCTCTTTTCCTGCTTAGCCAGATGGCACTGGGGTTGGGGTGGAGTTGGAGCTGGAAGTGGTGGCCCTGAGGGCCCTTTGCTTTCAAAGTCTCTCTGAAGCTGAGCTGCTTATTGCACCCATGCCAGGTTTTCCTTGAGCAGCACAGGTATATAGGTAGCACAGGCTCCAGGTGCAGCACCTTCAGATTTCTGAGCTATCTCACTTTACACAGTTCTGTCTACACTCACACAGCTAACACCCAGGAACCCAGCATAGCCTACTGCATCAAATGCATCCCTACTGTGCAAGTCCATGGTGCCTCTTCTAGAAAGAGAATTCCATCTTAATGAGTTCTGAGGGACCTTTTAGGAGCTACATAGAAAAAAGGATTGCAAAGTTTATATTCATAGTTCACCCACATCCTTTGGCTCACTTTTTTAACCTCTCTGAAAGTCAGTTCTGTACTCTATAAAAATGAGACTAATAAGGCGACCTGCAAGGTTACTGTTAGAATTAGAGATAATGCATTGAAAGAGGCTAGCTTCATGACTTAGAACGTAGACTTTTCTATACTTTTTTTATACTTTTTAAAAAATTAATGGTAGCTCTTACACCTAGTAATAAATAATAAAAAAGTATTTTAATGTGCACATGCTTTATAAATTAACTTCTACTTACACTTCAAATTGATCATACTCTGAAAACAGTGATTAATGGTAGGTCATAGACATTGCCTGGAGACTGCAGCCCACCTATGGATTTTCTGTTGGGCAGAAGTTCTCAGGATATTATTTTCCTTCTTCTTCTTCTTTTTTCCTTTCAATCAGGGATTGAACCCATTGACACTTAACCACTGAGCCACATCCTCAGCCCTTTTTTACTATTTTTATTTTGAGACAGGGTCTCAGTAAGTTGCTTAGTGCCTTGATAAATTGCTGAGGCTGGCTTTGCACTTGTGATCCTCCTGCCTCAGCCTCCCAAGCTGCTGGACTACAGGCATGTGCCATCATGCCTGGCTTGTTTTCCTTATTTCAAAAGTTACATTGTACTACAAAAATAATGGCAGCAAGTAAATTTTTAAACATATTTTTAAAGATGATGAGAAAACTTAAATCTGATGTCTTTGTGTGTGTGTGTATATATATATACACACATATGCTATATATACACATATATGTCTCCATATATAGAGAGAATATATATAATATATATTATACATGTTTATAATATATGTTATATTGTATATATTTCCTCTCTTTCTCTTTCTACTTCCTTCTACAAAATGAAGTCAAACTGGCCTGGGAAGCTGTCATGATTCCATATCCTTATTTCTCATTTAATGCTTCTCTGGAATCCATTCCATCCTAAAAACATGACATATAAATCTATAAACATGTTGGGATTGGAATCATTTTGATATGCATGCTCTCTCCCTCTTCTTTCCTGAGGACTACTTGAAGCAATTATGGCTTTGCATGCTTTTAGCCCCATCCCGTCCCTCAGGTTCAAAGGATGTTCTGCCATCACCAAACTAATTTTTTAGAATTTGTGATGCAGAATTTCGAGAAAAATTGGTGGGATAAAAGAAAGAAATGTTCTCAGGCTAGGGCTGGCAGTGAGCAAGCCCGGAAGGGAGGCTGCTGAAGATAGAGAAGCAGGGTGTACGTGGAGAGGCAGATGGGAGAGGAAGCGGGTGTTGTGAGGAAATCCAGAGATGTCTTGCAACTTGTGTTCGTTCCAGAAGGGCAAGTGAAGAACTTTTCATTATTTTGAAATTAATTTTTGATTGTTGGAACATGTTCTTATGAATATGTCATTCTGGGACGGAAAGGTGTAAGCCCTATTTTTTTCCTAACCAGTCTTAATAAAGTTATGCTAATTCACCTTGGAATAGGTCACAATTAAAAAGACCATTGGGAGAGATGGCTGGGATGGCAGAACTAGCTACAAAGTTAAGATATGGATGAGAAAAGCAATTAAGTCTGTGGTTCCCAAATCTTAGGATATATGAGGCCAAATGGGGAGCTTTATAAATGCAGGTTCTTAGAACTACATCTTGAGCAGCTTTGTTATTTGATACTGAGGTGTCTTTTTTTTTTTTTTTTTTTTGGTCTGTTTTTGTTTTAGAGATGGGGTAGGAAATCTAGGAATCTGTGTGTTTCATTACCATTCATAGGATTCTGATGCCAGGAATTTATGGATTCCACCTCGGCTCAGGCCACAAGAACCAGACATCTCTAGACAGTTCTGTGGTGTGCCACAGGAGCTTCTGTAGCTCAGCTATGGAAATATGAGGTTCAGAGCGTTCCCTTGGGTTACCCCCCAAAAAGCCATTGGGCATTCTCCCTGCATTCTTTCCAGTCACACTTGTAGGAAAACCTCTTCACCTTTTCTTTAATAATTATCTCCATCTCCTGCCCTTGAAATCTACAGATATCTTAAGACAATAATCATTTTTTCCTCTGATTTACACATAAACATTCACCTAAAACCCTCCAAAATTAACAAAAGCTATTTATCAGAGTAGTGCACATTTCTACAAAATATTAATAGAGGGATAGTTGGAAAGAAGAGTTGGCTGTGGATCATGAGGATTAATTTATCCTGCTGCATAAAAGAATATTGAAAGGAAAATGGAAAGATTTGCTTCCAGAAGTTTTTTAAAGAGAATGTCCTGGTCTAAAAGGAAAGGTTCCCTCACCCCAAATCAGCTCTGAGTTTAGATTATCCAGGCTGCCTGTTTAAAAACGGTTCAGTGGAAAGTACTTATGCTCATGTCCTGGTAGGGTTTGCCCAGAGCTATGGAGCCTGGATTGGAAGGTGTTATGGGCACACAGGCATTGTGCCTGATAATAAAACAACAAATGTTCTACAGGCAACAATGCTCAATCTAGCCTATTGCCATTCATCATGCAGGTGACACCAGAAGCTGTGATCACTGAGATGGAACTCATAAAGTGAAACAAACCATCATCAAATAAATTTTTTATGGAAAATCTGGAAAATGACTTTATTAATAAGCCAGGTTTACAGAAAGGATGCTCCTGTGACCCTTGGTAAACTCATCCAGTAACTGCCCAGAGAAGAGCTGTACTAAATGGTCAGATCCAAAGGCCAGAAGAAAGGGCTGGGAGCAGATTAATCCACAGTTGGTTACTGTCTACCCTATTTATTTCCTCTAAATCTCCAGTCTCGTTTCCAAAAAAGTAACTGTCCTGTCCTGCCAAATTTGGATATAAGATGTCATGTTAAATATACCTCAGAGATGTATACCTTTCTTAAGGTAGTTCAGCATTTTTGAGTGCAGGATTTGAAAATTATGATTCTTAAGAGTGACATAGACTATCTCTGTTTCAACTGAAAATGTTCTTTATCAGTTTAAAACAAGGGTAAGCTGGTAATCCTTAAATAATCTTTTCCAGAATTGACTAATAGAGCATAATATTTATAGAAAAACAGACTCATAAATTGTGATTCATGTTTTAAATTATGCATTTAAAGAAATTTTCCTAGACTAAAGCTTATCTGCCCAAAAATATCAACCAGTTTCTATAAAAAGGTATACAGAATTTATTTGTTAGATATGTTTTCCTTCTATTAAAAATTCTCTGAGGAGAGGACCCAATCTGCAGACACTCAGAAGATACTCCTGAAAAGGGCTCAGGAGTAAGGATTCAGCCTTCTGTCACAATATTTCAAAATTTCATTGGCATAAGAAGTAAACATTTTTTTAAAGGCACTACATCTCCTCTTGGTAAAGAATATCTACAAAAACCCAACAGCAAGCATGAAACTTCATGATGAGAAACCAGAATTTCTCCCAATAATATCAGGAACATGGCAAGGATGTCTATTCTCACTACTCTTCAACATCATATGGCAGTTCTCGATAATGCAATGAGACAAGAAAAAGAAATAAAAGATAAACAGATTGGAAAGGAATAATACTGTCTCTGTTTGCAAATGACATAATTGTCTATATATAAAATGCAAAAGAACTGATAGAAAAACCTCCTGCAGTTAATGAAGGAGTATATCACTATTGTAGGAAATAAAGTTACTGTACAAAAGTAAATCATTTTCCAATATACCAGCAATCATCATGGGGTATGTGAAATCCAAAACACAGTGCCTTTTACAGTAGAACCAAAGAATATAAGAAAATAAGTACAAGGTCTATATGAGGGAAACTACAAATCTCTGGTAAAATAATTCAGATAATTAATAAATGGAGAAATACTCCATATTCGTGAATAGGTAGACTCACTATGGTTGAGATGTTCATTTTCTCAACTTGATCTAATGATTCAATGCAAACCAATCAAAATCTTGGCAAGTTATTTTGTGGATATTGACAAACTGATTATAGAATTTATCTGCAGGGGCAAGACCCAGAAGAGCCAACACAATATTGAAGGAGAGGAGTAAAATTGGAGGACTGACACTACCTGACCTCAAGATATATTATAAGCTGTATCAATTAAGACAGTGTAGTGTTGTCAAGAGAGTAGACAAATAAATCAGTATAACAGAATAGAAAGCCCAGAAATAGATCCACATGAATATGTCCAGCTAATATTTGACAAGGAACAAAGGCAAGTCACTGTGAGAAAAGACAATCTTGTCAACAAATGGTTGAAAATAATCAAGACAAAGACCTTATAACCTTCATAAAAATTAACTCAAAATGAATCACACACTTCAATACAAAATGCAAAGCTCTAAAACTCACAGAGAAAACAGAAGAAAATCGAGATGATCTTGAATGTGGTGATGGCTTTTAAAAAACAACACCAAAGGTGTGATCCATGAATGAAAGAATAAGTTGGAGTTCATTAAAAGGAAAATTTTCTGATCTGCAAAAGACACTGTCAAGAGAATGAAAAGATAAGATACAGACTGGGAGAAAATATTTGTCAAAGATCTCGCTGATAAAGAACAATTATCCAAAATACACAAAGAACTCTCCTAACTTAGCCATAAAGAAAACAAAAACCTGATTAAGAAATGGACCAAAGAACTCACTAAAGAAGATACATGGGTGGCAAATAAACATGGAAAGATGCTGAATATCATATGTTACTAAGGAATTGGAAATTAAAACAAGGTGATGCCATTACATGCCTTTAGAATGGCCAGAATCCAGGACTCTGAAAACACCAAGCTGGTGAAGATGTGGAGCAACAGGAACTCTCATTTATTGTTGTTGGAAAACAAAATTAAGAGCCACCTTTGAGTTGGTGGTTTCTTAAAAAACTGAACAAACCCTTACTATACTACCAAATACCTTGATATTTACCAAGTGGAGATGAACACATATATGCACACAAAAATCTGCACTTGAATATTTTAGCAACTTTATGCATAATTGCCAATGTAGAAGCAATCAAGATGTCAGTAGGCGAAACAATAAACCAAGGGTATATCCAGATAATGGAATATTATTCAGTGCTGAAAAGACATGAGCTATTAAACCATGAAAATACATGGAAGAAATTTAAATGCATATTATTAAGTGAAGAGGTTAATCTGAAGTGACTATGCACTGTATGATTTCAACCTTATGACATTCTGGACAAAGCAAAACTATGGAGACAATAAAATGATCACTGGTTACCAGAGGTTAAGGAAATCAGAATCAGCAGAGCACAGAGGATTTTCAGGGCAGTAAACTACTATATATGATGCCATAATCATGGGAATACCTCATTATTCATTTGTCCAAACCCAGAGAATTTATAACACTAAGAGTAAACTCTAATGTACTGTGAGCTTTGGATAAAAAAAGGTGTGCTGGTGTAGATTCATCAGTTGAA
This sequence comes from Spermophilus citellus, assembly GCF_964194105.1. Classification (NCBI taxonomy): domain Eukaryota; kingdom Metazoa; phylum Chordata; class Mammalia; order Rodentia; family Sciuridae; genus Spermophilus; species Spermophilus citellus. The sequence continues at coordinate 94,449,025 of NC_138188.1, read as the reverse complement.
AAAACTGCCCCACTCTTGTAGGAGGTGTCAATAATGGGGAAAGTTGTGCATGTGTAGGGATAGGGGACACATAGGAAATCTGTGCACCTTCTGTTGAATTTTGCCGTGAACCCAAAACTACTCTGACAATAATGCAGATTTAAGGCATTTAACCATAAAATTAAAGTACTTATTTCTATAAATGGTAGGTTATCTATTATTTTTTAACAAAATACTAGGGAAAAATTTATGCTGAAATATGTTGGGTTGTATCAACTTGTTCTAAAGGTCCTGCTCATGAATGATGACTTATCAAGTAAAAAAACAATTGTTCTTCTTAAATACTTATTTCCCTTTCTACCTTTCTTTCCATAGGATGGATATATCGACTTTGTAGAGTTTATTGCTGCGGTAAATCTAATGGTACAAGGAAAAATTGAGCAAAAATTAAAATGGTATTTTAAGATGTGTGATTCTGATGGAAATGGTTCTATTGACAAAAAGGAGCTACGGAACATCTTTGTGGTAAGTGGTAGTGAAGTATCCTTTGCAAGAACAGGTGACAGCTTCCCATGTAGTTAGATATTCTTGGGATTGACATGTTGAATTGCTGAAGCAATGTGAGTCTCACTTTTCCTTTTGGTAACTGAATGTGCAACTGCAAATTAATATTTTTTTTCTTGATGCAGTCCACTCTGAAGTTCACAAAATTTTGCAGAGCATTGGGATGAAAAAGGAAATAAATATAAAAAAAACAAATTTCTAAAGCAACTGGTATTTTTTCTCTGCCTCAGTGCAGAAAGTCTTGCAAGGATCAGTTAAAATACAAGATGGTTTATAAATATATAGCAAGATACATGAACTAAGATTGAAGTACATAAGGGCTAATCTTTCTGGAAATGAACCAATATATTTCTAAGAGCTAAATCAGGGATCTCAGATCCTTTCCAACACTAAAGTTCAATGAGTGCCTTTATAATTCACCCTCCCAACACTGCCCCCAGTAGAGTAGGGGGTAGTCATTTTAATGGTATGAAATAAAAAGGATCCAAGAGCAAAAAGTAATTAAGCAGGACACTGTACCCAAATGTAAATAAGAGGTTCAATAAACACTATTAAGGCGATACACTGTCTTGTAACATGGCATGAAAGAGAGTTAAGTATAGTCAGATGTCTTAGAGATAATCTGGTCCAAATTCACTCTTTTATAGACAATGGAGCTAAGTTATAAACAAAGCATGCAGGAGAAATATCAGCAAAAATGCTAGAAAAAAATAAGTGTGTAAAACTATAATTACAATCAAACATCTTAACAAATGGATAAAGCGGATAAAAATGTAAAGCTAAGTGAGAAAATGTAGAGTTAGCCAACATGAAAAGAATTCAATACTGGCATTGTTACTGCTTCAGTCTCACAGAGTTCATTTGCCAACAACAGCAAAAAAAAAAAAAAAAAAAAAAAAAAGTACTGATGCACTTTGCAATTACACTCTCTAATCATAAAAATTCAGAAATTCTGCATTTATCTTTCATGTTGCACCACAAAATCGGGAATTTAAAGTATTCAATGGAGTCTAATCTCACATAAATTTAAAAATATACTTTTAAATGAATATACCCTAGGTTATTCTACAAACAATTAAGATGTAAACAAAGCATAAAAATCTTAGGGAACGCCACCAAAGCATTACTCAGAACAAATTTCCTGGAAATGTGATTGTCTGCATCAAGCAGCTAAAAATCACCCTTAATTTAGAGTCAGTATTACGTACTTTTCATCAGAAAAAGCAATCATAAAGAATAAAAAGAATAGGATAATAAAAATTTATAAGGGAACATGCTTAAATAAATTAGTGTACCTAAGAACATATACTTATTTAAAAAGTGGCCTAAGAACATTCTTTCTATCAGTAGCAACTGGAAAAAATAACAGGGGAAATAATAATAATAATATTGTATAACCTAAGCTTTCCCTACATACAATAAGGATGTTAAAGTGGAGTTCAGCCAGACGTCAAGAGAGTGGAGGAAGTACTGCACTAGAGCACATTTAGAATTTACAAAAGAGCTTCTTACATCTTAATCTTACTTCCAGGGCATGAAACAGTTGAGAGAAGGGTTTTTGAGAAGGAATTTTGAGAGGAGTTACCAAGTGGGACCCCTGAAGTCAGTAACAAGAGAAACAATTGAGATGTGGCTGCCACTGGGAAACATGATGTCTCATCTTTGAGTCCTGCGTGAGAAGTCTAAAGATGCAGACCATGAGGGCAAAGGAGAGGGAAGCAGTTTAAAATGGAATCATCTGCATTCATAGAATTTGTTGGAACAAAGAATGCCTGAATGTTTTCCATAGATCCTGTGTAGATCTCTGGAAGAGGAGGCTGGCAGAGTTTTGTTAGATTCTGTCCAAATGGGCCACCAGGAGAAGTAAGGGAGACTCTGGACACCAGAGCCAGAGTAAACCTAGAGCAGAGGCTCTCACCCAGGAGAATTCCCACCCAGAGGACAGTTAGCAATGTCTGGAGACATTTTGGTTCATGGGAGAGTCAGGGACAGGGTGTTGAATTGCCATCTATTGGTTAGAGACCAGGGATGCTGCTAAACATTCGATAATGCACAGAACAACCCCTCACAAGGAAGAATGATCTGTTCCAAAATGTCAGTGGTGTGGAGGTTGAGAAACTGCCCTGGAAAGGGATCGGCTGGAAACAAGATGCATGATTCATGTCTAGGGAATTGCAGAAGAAAGTCTCAATAACGGATGGGGGAGTATCTCAGAGAAAGAGCAAACTTAAAACACCTGATGGTTCCAGACAGCACTGAAGCTAGCCAGCCATGATAGTACCTACCAAGTAATAATGCTCCTATTTCCCTTCTCTCCTACTTCCTCCTGCTCAGAGACTGATTAGCAGAGGAGAAAGAGTAGAGATGCTAATGGAGAAGGACAAGAACAAAGAAAACCCTGTCTCCTTGTCCATCCCCTACTCTGCTTCTCCTATGAGAAAAGGAAAAAAAAAAAAAACAGCAAGATGACAGCTCCTTCCAGAAATATCCCCTTGGGCCTTGTCAACCTCCCAATCAGTATTTCACTCTTGCTTAGGTTATCTGGAAATGAGTAATGGATGAGTCAAGATTTCACAATCCTTATTATAACTGTTATAATACTCTACTATTGCTTCTAGAGGTGGGGATACTAGACACTTAGCCAAGTTTTCTAGGCTTTGGGGGGGTCTATGCCCTGAACACTGAGAAACCAAAGTTGTATTTAGCCAATTTGATACTACATGTATGTAATGGTCACTTTTAAGTTTTGTCCTGTGTTTAACTGTGAAGTCAGTGAGACCTGGACTCACTAAGGCCAAGAGTGGTGCTTTAGCATGGTTTATAATTATTAATTTTGGAATCAACATTAGTAGCGCTTGGAAAGCAGCAAGAGAGACAGTCATATTTAAGATGGTGACCTCTAAGTGAAATATGTTGCCAGCAAATTTTCTAAAGATTCCTTCATGCTCAATCAAGATAGTTATGTCCAAATCTCCAGATGCCTAATCCTCTTTTATCATGAATTTCTATGTCAAATCTGGGTCATTTAATTTAGTTGCCTTTAGGGAGGGACTAAATCTTCCTTCTAGGAAGGCTGGAAAATGTCATTTGCTCTGGGTCTCCTGACAACTTTTATGATGAAAAGGTGCTGGTAGAACGTGAGAAAAATTCAGCATTCTCCTAAGGCATATATATCTATCTTTCCAGTCCATCATCCTTCAAAAGGGGCACAAAGACCCAGAATGCCAATGGCAGAAGCCGGAGAGGAAGCCCGACATACTGGCAGAGTTCTGTTCATACACTTATGTTCATCTGTAAGATCCAAGTAAATCGATCCAAATTGAGAACAATACCTCTTTTCAGAATTCTCATAAGCGTGACCACTACATTATTTTCTCCAAGGGTTTTTTTGCATCTTTTGAATGGATCCCTTTATGCTGGGTGAAATTAAAAAAAAAATCAGACTTTCTTCGGTTAATTTAATTTCCAAGCCCCATTACCTAGAACTGACATGCAATCTTTTATCTTTATTTATTTTAAGCAACTGAAACAGGTTGGATAGCAAAACTTACATTAACACATCCTCAAATCCTGTCACACTGGGGAAGAAATGTTACAAAAAAGTATATGTGCTTCCAGCAAAGTTGAATTCTCTGATTTAATGTCTTTTTGCAGGCTGTACAAGCCCTCAATGGCCAACATACTATGAATCCTGAGGAATTCGTCAACTTTGTGCTTCAAAAGGCAGATATAAACAATGATGGTAAGGGGGCTACTCTCCTCTGACCCATTTTTCTTACAAAATAGAAGATAGGGAATGGAGGTGTCATATAGAAAAAGCAGGAAACTCCTGAGAGAACCCCACTTGTGCCCTGGGTTTCATAACTTGGTGGGTCCAGTGTTCTCCCGTCAGTACAATTCAAACAAGCAAATATTGTTCACCATATTTGTATTCAATGTGTGCTGCTTGACACTTTGGGGTCTATAAACAGGATAACAGAATGGACTTGGGATAATATGGGATGATTTGCCTTCTGTTTACTCCAGGTCATGCTTTATTAATTATTACCTCCCTAGTGGAGATGTTCCAAAAAAAATTTACAAATAAACTCACGATGTCCCACTGTAGGAAGCCTTCCTTTAACTAGAGTTTCGACAATCTGACTTTTTCCTTTCCTTTGACTATACTTTTCTGGTGGATTATCCATAGTTGTCTTCATATCTGCCTTTTCTGTCCTTTCACATTTATGCTCTTTCTGCTCATTTCTCCATTTTCTCTTTCTTTCCTGAAATCTGCATTCCTCGTTAGCAGTGCCTTTCTTTTTAGAGGCAGGGGTAGAGAGAGAAGACAGACATTCCAAGAGACCAGAGAATGCCTATCCTTAGTGGATTTGATCTCAGTAAACGGGTAGGTGAACATTTGACTTGAGATTGAGGCAGAAATCTAGGAATGGTTCTTGAAAATCAAAAAATTTGTCAGTGTGAAAATATAAAGCAATCAGAAAGAGAAAAAGAGGCATGAAGATTCCAGTCATGTTGTCATCCTTCCAAAGGAATCCTTCCATGGAATCAGCCTGCCCACTATAGGTCACTTCTTCCAGTGGACACAAGAGGGCAGTAGAGGCCAATGTTCCTAAGTTGACTGGCATTTGTATAGTCAAAGGTGGTGGCTCTGCGTGGCTGGTGAGGAGGCTGGGAAGAAGTTCAAAGAAAGCCACCAGTGAGAAAGAATCTAGCGATGGGACATGAATAGAGTTATGAGAAAACAATTTGGAGTTACATCAATAGTAACAGTCTTGCTCTTCATCCAAGGGCCAAATCCTAGATCTGCCTCTCACCAGTCTCAAGTCAGTATATTCTCTTAGAACATTGAGGTCAAAGAATAAAATAAGCCCTTGCATGTGAAAGCTTGCAAGAAATAGAGTCAGCCTACTCAGAGGAGATAAGGAGTCTGAGGGAGGCTGGAAACAGATCAGGGAAATGGAGAGAGGAGGGTTTGACAAGGCCAATGAAATCTTATTTGAAATTTGCAACCAAATTTGTTTGATGGAAGCCATCAAACAAGAGACATGCTGTCAGTTTTGTTCTATTTCATTTTAAATTTAATCTAAGAGGTGCTGCAGGATGGCGGAAATCAAGCCCAGAGGAAAAAGCTTTTCAGGCCAGGGCTAACAACATTGGTACAGAAGGATGAGTACTTGGAGGTATGCAGGACCTCGTGAATGTTTAAGACCTTTTACAGTGAATTTCTAAAAGACAAGGCAAGCAGATAGATAACATCCATGAGTACTGCTTCTGGTGCCTGGAGTCAGGGAATAGAAAAGCCACCTCCCTTGGAGAAGTAGGAGGACTTGGGTGTACAGGGGAAAAAAATGAACTTTCTAATAGTTGGAGGACACAGACAATGTGTTCCAGGCAGCAAAAGAAGGATGCAGGACCCTTTCTTTACTAACTAGAGTGATTCCACAGAGGCAAATGTAAGGAACCAATACAGTGGGAAATGTGGTTAAAATGGGTCTTGAAATAGAAAGGGCTGGGTCAAAATGAGATGTGAATCCAGAAGAGAGAAGCTGTGTTCAGGCTATAGCTGAGCTTACAGAAACGGGCTCTGCGAGCTGGAAGAATTTGTCAATGACAGAAAAGAGCCAGTACAGTATGGTTTCTAGAATAATTTACAAAACTGTATACACTAATTGTTTTCTCTGACAGAAAGTTATATTTTAGGTAAAGAAAAAAAATACACATAAACAAAAACATAATTTAGAATAACAATGAGTTACTGATTCTCAGCAAATGCATATACAAAGTTAAAATTGACAAAATTTGCTGGGTTTTTTGTTTTGTTTTGTTTTTTTATACCAGGGATTGAACCCATGGCACTTAACCATTGAGCTACATCCCTAGCCCTTTTTTATTTTTTATTTTAAGACAGTGTCTTGCTAAGTTATGCAAGGCCTCACTACATTGCTGAGGCTGACCTCGAAATTGCAATTCTCTTGCCTCAGCCTCTGGAATCACTGGGATTACAGGAATGTGCCACCGTGCCTGGCTAAAATTTGCTTTTATACGAAAAATTACCAGAGGCTTTTCCATCATCTCATCAAGACAGATGGATCATGTCATGTGTCAAGCAAAAGATGTTAAAAATTCTAGTGTTGGACAAAGCCCAGTATAACAGAGGACAAAAAAGAAAAAGTCATAAAAGTAAAAGGATTGGGCCAGTATTTGACAGAGAAGACAAACATAAAACATTTCATTGACATAAAAGGAGGAGTTATTACAAAGGAGACTCTTCACATTTGCATAATAAGTATATATACCTCAATATAAATTTTAATTGCTTATGCCATTATTATCAAAACATCAGTATTGGTAGAAATGTAGATGTTCAGTTAAGTGTATCAGGGCATTATTGACTATATGCATACATATTTTTGATCTCTCAAAATAAAAGGCAAAGCACATCATTGGTATCTGGTCATCTAATGAATATTGAAGCCAAAGATAGAGATAATCATGCCGGGCACAATGGCACATGCCTGTAATCCCAGCAATTTAGGAGGCTGAGGCAGGAGGGTCATGTTAGAAGTTAGTCTCAGCAATTTAGTGAGGCCCTCAGCAACTTAGTGAGACCCTGACTCAAATGAAGAATAAAAAGGGATGGAGATATAGCTTAGAGGTGAAGTGTCCCCAGGTTAAATCTCCAGTACCAAAAAAAACCAAACAACAGAAAAGGATAAAGACAATCATAGTATACAAAGACACAACAACAACAACAAAACTTTCAAGAACATACATGAGAATCCCAATTTGATTGTAAATTGTTTGCAAAAAAAGTGATCAACCTCCTCTCTCTCTTGATAGAAAAATGCAAAAGAATTAGGAAGTGGGCTGGGGATGTGGCTCAAGCGGTAGCGCGTTCGCCTTGCATGCGTGCGGCCCGGGTTCGATCCTCAGCACCACATACCAACAAAGATGTTGTGTCCGCCGAGTACTAAAAAATAAATATTAAAAATTCTCTCTCTCTCTCTCCTCTCTCACTCTCTCTTTAAAAAAAAAAAAGAATTAGGAAGTATTCTACATAAGTATCATAATAGTTAGTATGACAAAATTAAAAGACTAAGTAAAGAGTAATACAGGAATAATTCTAAAAAAAATGAAATGGTAGAAGCTTCATGAAAGCAAGAACAATTTCTTGTTTATTTGGATGTTCCCTGCCCTGGTACATATTAGGTAACTGCAAAGTGAATGTCTCATAAAAAGAAGACATCCAATGAAAAATGAAAGAAGAAACAAACATATGGTGCTATCTGCAGAAAGAAAGACAATTAAATATATTTTGGAAATCAATGTATGTATGCCTATGCAAAATGTAACTCCTGATTAGCAGGATTTAATGACCTATGGAAAGTGGAACTAAGGACCAGAGAAAAGCAAAAGGAGATTCTTTTTCACTACACCTTTCTGTAATGTTTGAATTTTTTTACATGAGTCTATATTATTGTTTTAATTTAACAAATCAGTTTTATTTTTATGTTATGAACAAAAGCATCAAGAAGGGGAGCTAGAACAGAATCACTACGACAGGAAATTGATGCTGAACATTCATATTATTATAAAATGGAAACAGAAAACAACAAGTCAGGATAATTTTAGCAGGGATTCTACAGGTTTTGCTACCCAAACGATAACAGTCCACGTTCTCCCACTCTCTGGTCAAGAGTTAGTTATTCTTGATATGATTGAAGGAAGGTTTGCAGATGTTGTCACAGCATCAAGTGCAAAAATTGCCTAGGAAAGTTTAACACAGAGCCAAATAGTACAGGAAAAAAGAGGACCTAAGAGGTTCATAATAAAGTGAAAAGGAGAGGCAAAGAGGGTGACCATGGAGCAGATATTTGAGATAAAAGAAAACAGAGACAGAACATAAAAGGAGATATTCCACTGAGCGGCTGACCAGAAAGATCAGTGCCTTTGGGCTGGAACATTGTAAAAAGCCAGCAGGGTCCCACAGAACCCAACTGGGAAACTGAGAACCCCCAGGAGGCAAGATGAAACTGAGTTTCCCCACGGAGAAGAAATGGCAGCAGGTGGAACCTTCTACAAAAGGCTGCTAAATGGCTCAGGTGTCTGTCACCTTGTTGATGAACACAAAATTTATATCTCATTGAAACTCTTCACCTGTTTCCTCCCTGGAAAACCTGGTCATCCTCATCTCCACAATCACCCCCACCCCATCTTTGCTAATTTCTCAACCCCAGCCCAATTTTTCATGAAATCATGATAAAGAGGAATGAGAACTGAAACACAGTTTTCTTTCCACTAGATGATTTCTTTTAAAACCAAGCTGACTTCTTCAGAGCAAAAATGCTAATGTGGGTATGCACAATCAATTTTGGCTTTTTATTTTATTTTATTTTATTTTATTTTGTGGGACAGTGATGTTTTCTTTTATTATAAAAGATTATTTAAGATGTTAGTGAAAAGAAATGAATGATCCAGAATAGCAACAAGATAACCAGATTGCAAAACTAGAACTAAATTAAATATCTATGAGTAGCTGTCCAATTACTAATGATGCTGCTAAAATTGGATTGGGGGTGAGTGAGAGAGGAACACCTGTATTACTGAACTTTGGGTTTCCTAGTAGAACCTGTTTCTACCAACACAACAAATAGCCTAAATAATGTAAGTATCAGTTACACTATATATATATATATATATATATATATATATATATATATATATATATAATTACAAAATATATATACATATAAAATGTACAATTTCTAATTTATGTCCCACAAAAATTGAAACATATCTCTAAATATAAAACAAGATAATAAACCCTCAGTAGCCACCTTAGGTCCCCCTGAGTCCTGTGATCTCAGCTCAAACATCTCTTGCAGGCTTTGGCTCTTTGCTGGTAGATTCTTTGGTGGAAGCTGCTAGATATTCACAGGTGATCCTCTCTAGGGATCATCCTAGAAACCATCCTTTTAATTTGTTTGGGCATAAACCATAGTCAAATTCAAGAGGATTAGGAAGCAATGGAAAGAACAACAGATTAAAAAAGTAATTTGTCAGCACATGCTTTCTGAGCACCCAATGTTTATAGCCCTGAAGTGGGTTGCAGTGGTTGTAACCATTTGGTAGTGGAATGGAAATGGTACTTAGGTCTTAATAAATGCTTGATGAATTAATGTTGAGTGCTAGAAGGAAAAATGGGAAAATTTCAAAAGAAGTAGTTTAGATATGGTAAACATTTTAAGCTACTGTAGGTAGCAGTTAATAAGCTGCAAAAGGGATTTATTTTTACTGTAATTGGTTAGGTAACACAGAAAAAAAGTGAATATGTAGAGTTCACAGATGTTCCGAAGAAAAGGGAAAAGACAGCCATGAAGAATTCTGTCTTTCCCCATTTCCCGTCAGTAACCGCGGTTGCTTTTCGGCTGAGATGGCAACTCTCTCCCAGGACCTTCAGCCACAGCTGCTTCCTTCACCAGCAGCGATAACCAAGCTTAGTAACCCAGCAGTCAGAATAGATGCCAGCACCCCATCTCTGTTACCACTTCCTTTTGGCCATGATCCCCCACAAATTTGAATTGTTTGAGGTTGGAAATTTACCAGCCTTGGCTTCCATTTTCAGAGGTGGTTATACTTTGCTTATTTATTTATTTAATTTCTCTTTCTTTCTTTATTTTATTTTATTTTTTTATTATTAGTTGTTCAAAATATTACAAAGCTCTTGACATATCATATTTCATACATTTGATTCAAGCAGATTATGAACTCCCATTTTTACCCCAAATACAGATTGCAGATTCACATCGGTTCCACATCCACTTTTTTACATCCTGCCATACTAGTGTCTGTTGTATTAGGTCCCTTGCCTCCATCATTATCACATACATGGAACTGGCCCACCACACCCTTACCTCTCTTGATTATTTGCAGTCTTCTCTACTTCACTTTGATTTATTCTGTGTAATATTTTCCCTGTGATACACAGGGGGTTCTCCTCACTGCTGTGAGCTGGGGTTTTGGGCAGACTCTGTCATGAATGCTTCATCAGCTTGACTTCTGATGCAGTTCCTGCTGACTTTCTGTCTGGGGTGCCCTTTCTTTGGCTAAGAACTGCTTCTGACTTGTCCTTGGCTGATCTTTCACCTAGTTATAAACCCCATCAGGGACCATCTCCTTGAGATCAAGAACTACACATGCACCCCTCATTTTGATCACAATTATAATTCCAATCCAAATGATTTGTGTCAACATGGAATCCCCTCCCACCCCAAAAAAAATGTTAACAAGTTATCTCATGGATGAGGCTATTGAAAAACTACGGTAGCCAGTACCCAGGAGGATAAGGCGATGGATTTACAGCACTGGCTGGCCAGCACAGGCAAAGGCTTCCGGTCAAAGTGATACAACTGGGCATCAAAAAAACAGAAAAGAAGAGAACTATTGATCAATAATAATATATGGAAAAATTAATGTTTCTACTTCCTCATAGCTTTGAGCAGTCCCTGAAATTATTTCTCAGAAGAACATTGAAAACAGCCTGTTGAACCGTCATCCCCTCCTGACCCTAGAAGTCTACAACTTGTAAAGCTCTTATGAGTTGGTCATGTATTCAGGATTCAAGGTCAATTAACCAATATTGTGTAGAGATGCAAAAACATGTGTGCCTTTATTTCATCCGGTACATTTCCTGATATTCTCATCTAAAACTAAAAGTATATTGTATTCATCATCTTTATTTTCACTGGCAATCCCATCATTGAATGCTTTTTTCATATAGAGATCTTAAAGAACTTACAGTCTCGTAGAGGTGAAAGGACACCAAAAGAAGAATATCAATAAATATCAACCATGGTGAATGTATTGCTATGTGCCAATGAGTGGTACGGACAAAGCCTCTTGTTAATTGTTCATTTGTTATTTTCCAGGGGAATTGACTTTAGAAGAATTTATCAATGGCATGGAAAAAGATCGGGATCTCCTGGAGATTGTTTCCAAGAGCTTTGACCTTTCCAATGTGCTGAAAATAATCTGCAATGGGAAGCAGCCAGATGCTGGAGAGAGACTCCTCCAAACACCCTGACAGGGCTGGTCTAGGGAAGGTGAAAATGAAGTCGCTGTGAGAATCCCTTGCCAGAGTTTAGTGAGCACAAAACTTCCAGTAGAGAAAAAATGAAATCTTCCCTATGTGCATACTGTTGGTTTCAGTCTTTATTATAATTCATATAGGCTTATGAATATAGTATTACTTTAAGCCAGTAGAAACTTCCATGAAGATCCTAACCAGTTGCATTGTTGATATTCTGTTTGTACATTAGCACCCTCTCTGCAGATTCCAAGATGATGATTAAACTGAAGAACTGTCTCCACACCTCACCTTTCAGTTCAGAATAGAGCTTGTATGTATGCCCTTGCACACTTAAAATTAATCTGTATCTTGAAATAGATCTGCATTGTCTGGGAAGTATCCCCACATTTTAGCATCCTAAGATTAAACATGCATTTGGCAAATGTGTTCACTGCCTCTTGGCTCTTGTTGTATTTGTATATTATAAATGACTGAGTTCTGGTCTATTTGAGAATTTTTTTTCTGCACTATTTCTCATTCCTTACTCTGAATGCTGTCTTGAATTAGTAATTAATGTTTTGCTCCAAAGCAAAAGTCTTAAGCTATGCAAGAAAAGCAGAAAACTTCAGGCCAGGCAGTGAGAAAGTTTCCATCTGATTTGTTATAAATCTGGATCCAGTTGTGCATGAAAATGTGATGTATCATCTGTAATTATTATGCCAGTTGGAGGTTTGATCAGAACAGCAGACAGCCTGGCTATGCAACAACAAGCACTTGACATTTGAAACGGTCCTGACATTATAGTTCTGACATTTCATTTTTTATATCCTTTCCAAAAAATGAAATGATGAATGGGATTTCTTGATGGGTTAGAACTTTTTAAGTTTTGGGTTCTATATCACAGGCCCATTAGCGTGTCTGTCAATGGATGGCTTTATCGTGGAAATATACTGGAGGTTTCCAAGACCAGATGTGAACCATCTTCGTGTCAAAAAGCTTCCTACTTATGCTTTCATATTCAAACCTGGGTATAAAAACACACAACTGGAAAACTATAAGGGCAGAGTTGGACTGTCCCTGCCTCCCTCATAGTTATGAATGTGGATAAAGGTACAGATGGAGGTAGATGAGGAATAATTGTCAGTAAAATTGAAGTATTAGTGGACTCAGAGAAGAAACCATAGACCAATGTACAGATAAAGATGTCGTTGGAAGTAGAGATATCCTGGATAATTTTCCAAAAGATTTTGAAAAGATTCACCAAGAGGTATGCAATATAAGATAAAATATGTTGAAATAAATGACATACATTGTCATTTATAAAAATAAAATATGTTGAAATAAAATGACAGCAGATAAAATAAAGTGAGGGCAATCATCATAGTCATAATACCACAGAGATCTACTATTTTGTTAAAGTTGGGCTACCCATTGGATTCTGAACTTCTTAGCTGTGAAAGGGAAAAGGGAAACAGCATTTTAACAGTCAGAATATCTGAAAGTAAACAGTTCCACGGTTATTGCATCATCAGATGGTACAATGTTTTAAACTGTACAGTACTGCATGTATTCTAAAGATTTGCAAATACAAGGTGCTAGAATAATGCTAAAGATATTTCATTTTCTTCGTGGCTTAATCTTTCTCAGGGTGTCTAATCCTTCTTAGGAGAAAGGCAGATGTTTTAAAGCAGCTGCTGCTCCTGCCCCAGTTGACCCCATCTTGGTTTGCCTGAAGCATTCTCAGCCAGTTCTCCCTTCCCTGGCTTGCCAATTTTCACTACTGAGGGAAGTATTCTCACCCCAGGCATTGTATCCATAGGCCCCCCTATCTCAGTAGACTGCCTTTGGGACCTTATCATCCTCCTCTTCACCCATCTTTCATGGACACTCGGGGCCCTGATATTCCTCTACCCTAGGAGATGATGCCCACTCCACATGCCCCACTCAGAGAAAGGAGCGTCGGATGATGGGAGAGCAGAAGGAGGGAAGTCAGACACAGGCAGCGAGCTGGAATCCAAAGAGAAAGACTTGCGCATCAGAAAAACCTGGGTTTGAATCGAGTTCCTGCATATACTGGGTAACTGTGGGACATGACATAACTTCCTTGAGTCACCAGAAATAAAGTGAGGACAGAAGCAACCTTACCAAGCTATCAGGATTAAGTGAGCCTACTTGGTGCAATTCCAGAAGAAGTATGAAGAACATGTAGAAAATGAGGGTGGGCTCCCTACCTCAAACAGTCAGCTGGAGCCCAGCCTCAGTCAGGATCTAGTCAGGGAAGCAGAAATATTAACAGAGAGAATTTAATACAAGGAATTGATACAAAGGACATTGGAGGACTGAGAAAGTAAAGAGAGGACACTGAAGTAACATACAACTATTGACGGCAGAAAGCAACCACCATCCTAGGCTGAGGGAGCACTGGGAAGAGGTAGGGGGTTTTAGGACAGTTTTGAAAGAGGAGCTGGGAACCAGTTTTCTGTGGAAGGGAGACAGGGTGCCTCAGAGGAAGTGAGAAAAAATTGACATTGACTGTCCCTGCAGGATGGGGCTATTGCTGAGGCACAGAGGACAGGAAAAACTCCTCCCTCTCTCCTCTAGCCTAGAAGACTCAAGTATCCACTACAAACTGGCCTGACAAGGAAACAGCAGGAAAAGGAGTTCAATTAGTAGGGCCCTGGGCCAGCACCACAGGACCAATCCTGAGCTGGGAACTAGGAGTTTATAACTTGAGTACCAGCACAGATGGAACAGGTGGGGTGAGCCAACAGACCCTTAAGGACACACTCACCATCCATAGGTACGAATTTAGAGCATCCAAGTTTGCCTTTATCATTGGCCATCTTCTCACTTTATCCTGTGAACCCTGTAGTTCTCATCTGGCTTCCCCAGGCTCCAGTCACTCTGTTGCCTGGGACCTAAATCCACTAGCTCAGTACATTATCCCCCTTGAAATCCTAAATGGTTTGTGAGGCTTACTCAAATTTGGGTCCAGATTTTCCCCGGATGATGCCCCTTGCATTTCTAAGCTCTTTATGCAAGATACCTAAAGCTCACTCCAGGTCTTCCTCTTCTCACACTGATTCCCAGGGTTCCCAGAGGAGAGGTGAAGGTCTCACTTTCCTTTCCAAAGAGCAGCTGTTTCCTGTATGTTTGGAGGGCAGGCAGGAAACTGTATTATGGAGTAGAGAGAATGGGAAATCCTAGTTGTTTATCAAAATAAAGCAAATCACAAAATTGCATGTATTCCATGATTTTCCTAAGGGTGTTCCTAAAGAGGTGAATCTGAAATTCTGGAGGCTAAAAACTTTGGTTGGTCCATGCTTAGCTGACATGGGAACAACAAGGGAAGACTGGGGAAAAACAAAAGCTGTGTTATTTCTCTCAAGTGTCCATCCCTTAAGTTCATATATCCCAAGTCACACTCCTTCTCCAGGATTCCCTCTGCAATTTAATCATGACGCTGAGTCCAAAGACAGTGTCCTAATCTACATGTGAAGCCATACGTGAGCCAGATATTTTTAGATAAATTTCTTCCTTTAGATGATAAGCTTTAAGCAGAGCCTACAACCCACCAACTACATTTGCATTTAAGTGTTATTTAATTAAAACTCTATGAGTTTTCTGCCATATGGTTATACAGAAACATTTTCAACTAAGAGATTCCATGACAAGTGGGCTGGTGTGTGAAGACCTTCAACAATCTCAATTTCTGAGCCTCTTTTTACCAAAGTGGCCCAACCAGAAACATGATACCAACTACAGAAAATCCAGATCCCATGTATTTCCCTTTCTTTCTCCTACAATTCCTTGACACTTTAAAGGGAAAAAAATACTATTTTTAAAAGATAGAAAGATGAAGGGGGGAGATTCTAAAGGGTTAAGAATTTTTGCCTTATAAAAATGACTTCCTTGGGGGAAAAGAAGGCTAAAGTTGCGTTACTAAATTCTCTGTATAAAGATGTACCAGGAAGCTTATGGCCTGATTCTTTGGGCCAAAATATGGAGAAAGGGGGGGAAGAGGGAATGGTCCAGGATGAGGACAAGAGGTCATCTGTTTTCTCTTCCCCAAATCAGTGGCTGAGGAGCTCCTTAACTAAGTCTTGGTTCTTTCTGGCACCAACAAAGAAACTTCCATCTAAATAGGTATCTGTCAAAAGCAGAGAGTGGATTGAGACTGGATTAAGTGGGGTAAATGTTTTCTTCTTTTTTTTCCAAAATGCATTGGCATAAAAATAATTGAGGAAGTAAATGAGAAAATACGCGTCACTTAAAATTGAATTGATGGCTGAGAGGCAAATGAAAAGATTTTAAAAGCAGGGTTAGTACATTAAAGAAACAATATGAGCACTAGAGAGAGGCTGCTTGCCTGACTTCCCTCTCCCCGCACTTAAATTAGAATAACCTTTTAAAATGAAAATGAAATATAGGGAAATCCTGACATTTAAAACTAAACTAGGGTCTTATGCTTGCTGGAGAAATCTAAATTATTAAAACTGAGTGGACAGGGAGTACTCAGAGTTTGTTTCTGGGGACAGCTAGCTATAGGTAGGCAAAATTGGGATGTTCAGATTAAACCCAGAGAATATCAAGTTTGACCAGTTGGGTGACTGATGACATTGAGAAGCACAAAGGAGGGCAGAATTGCTTGGTGGAAAGAGCTCTGGACTAAGCATCAACTCTGCACTCTAGCGACCTTTAGCCCCTGAGTATTGGTCTTCTCCGCTCTGAAGTCACAGGACCAGTTTCCAAGGTCCCTGCCCTCTCTCACACTTATGATTCCAGGAGATGCTTACAATGCAGGGAATGATGCCTCAGTACTTCAAAAAGATTACTCACTTAGAAATAAAATTGAAGAAAAGACTGTACATATTTCACTCAAATTGCAAGCCCAGACTTAAAAACAAAACCTCTTATGGCTAAAAACTCTACTACCTGTGAGTTCTGTCTCAAGTTGCTAGTTTTTATCCCTACACCTAATCCATGAGTTCTTCTCCATCATGCATGCAAGAGTAGATGAGGGGAAAACTATCTACATAGAAGTTACCTGGAAATATTTTGCAAAATAAAAAAAGTAAGTATATCCCTGGTATTCCTGGTGATTCTAATGCACAATCAATTATGGAAATCATACTGGCTCACATCTCTCTATAAGAGCCCATCCCTGCAGTTTTCATGCAAAAGGTTAGATGCCATCCACACTCTATCTCCTAGCATCATCTTTACAGTACTTGAGGACCATGGGTCATGAATATTTCCTTTGTTAAGATACACCAAAAAAAAAAGTCACAGACAAACATACCTCCATCACTCACTAAATGGATGACCCTGGATGAGTTATTTTTCCTCATAAGCCAGATAATTCCCTCTGATAAAATTAGGTTAAAAATACCTGGTGGAGTTTTTATGAGGATGACATATGTAGGCATCTAGCACAAGGCGTGGCCATCATTATGGCTTAATGCATGCTTGTCTCTACAAATTTCAGAATTTTTAATGCCTCAGGTACATGAAGCCAAGGATACTTCTAAGGGGAGTATTTCCTTATCTTGCCAAGAGGTTGGCCATAGACTTGTACCAGATACACTGATCTCTTGGTTCTTGAATTACATTAACTAATTAAATCACAAATTAATTAATTAATTAATTAATTAATTAATTTGAGTACTGGAGATATAACCCAGTGGTGCTTTACCATTGAACTACATCCGCAGTCTTTTTTATTTTATTTTTTATTTTGAGGCAGGGTCTTGCTGAGTTGCTAAGGCCAGCTTCAAATTTGAGATTCTCCTGCCTCAGCCTCCTTACCTGCTGGGATTACAGGTGTACAACACTGCCCCCTATTTGAGTCACAATTAAGGGGCCCTTCCACTGAGGACTGAGCATACAATAATCTATAAACAATCTATAAACAATTATCTCTAGATGAACAATACTTTTCAAATGCCAACAAGTCCTTTTGGCTCTCAAACTAATAGTTATATAGGTATTAAAGAGTTTCCCTATGCTCTTAAAATGACAATGAGCCCTCACCTGTTTTCAGGGGAAAAAAATCTTACAATTAGCATATTTAGCCTCTACTCACACCACTCCTTCTGAGCACAAATTTTCACATTTATGTATCATTTTATACTTTTAAGGAGTATTTAGAGACACATAATATCAAAACTGATAGTCATTCATTAAGATAACATTTGCTTATATGTGGCTATTATCACCATCATATAATATACATTATTTAGATCACTACATATGAAAAACTAATGAAAATAAATCCAGAACTTGACCCCTTTCTGTGCCAAGCTACCACCTCTCCTACCACCAGCCAGCTCTAGGCTGCCATTATCTCTCACCTGGATTTTTACAGCAAGGTCCTGGCTAGTTTCCCTGTTCCAACTTTGTCCCTCCATACTTTATTCTGACTAGAGCAGCCAGAGTGGTCCAATTAAAGCAGAGGAAGCTCATGTCATTCACCACCCCTAATAGGGTCCTTTTCACATTCAAGATAAAAGTAGTCGTCCTTGAAGTGACCTTTACAGCTACACACCCTCTGCCCCTCTCTCTTCTCACCTTTTTCACCTCCGATGCTGCAACTCTTGACCCCTTCACTTCTCTTCAGCCACAGTAACCACTTTTCTTTACTTACTCTGGGCAGCACTGCTGCTATTCTCTCTGCCTGGGATGTTTCTGTCCAGATAGCAACGTGGCTTTGTCTCTCCCCTCCTTTAAGCCAAGTTTCCTAAGTTGCCAACTTTCTCTCTCAGTGAAGCCTTCTCTTCTCAGTGGCCATGGATTTAAAATCACACTTTTTATCAAATGCCTTTTCTGCACCTAAAGCCACCATCGTGTAGGTTTTGCTTTTATTCTGTTGATATGCTTTCCCTTCACTATAAAATTTCTAAAAAATGATACAGAAGGTAAATATTCCCACAGAATCAAGGCCTTTTGTAACATTAGAATGAATGAGGAAAGCCTAAAGCTTTCTTTGGAAGATTTGGAGCAAGACAAATTTTCCAACTTTCACTACTTTTATTTAACATAGTGCTGGAACTCCCAGCCAGACCAATTAGGCAAGAGAAAGAAAGAAAACCATCCAAATCGGAAAAAAAAGGAAGTCAAATTGTCACTGTTTTCGGATGACATGATCTTATATATACACCCCTCAAAGACTCCACCAAACACTATTTGAACTGATATATGAATTCAGCAAAGTTACAGGACAAAAGGAGATACACAAATGGCTCACAGATACACACAAAAAAGCTCATCATCACCAATCACAGGAAATGCATATCCAAACCACAATGAGATATCTCAGACCTCTAAGAATGGCTACCATGAAAATAAACTAGAGATAACAAGTGCCGATAAGGATATGGAGAAAAGGGAACACTTGCACACTCTTGGTGGGAAGGTAAATTAAAATGACCTTTCTAGAAAACAGCATGGAGTTTCCTCAAAAAAATTAAAAATAGAACTATCATAAGATCCACCCATCCTACTACTGGGTATATATACAAAGGGAATGAAATCAGTATGTTAAAGAGCCATCTGCTCTCCCATGTTCATTGCAATACTGTTTGCAATAGTCAAAAAATCAAAACAACCAAAGTGTCTAGAAATGGATGAATAGATAAAGAAAATACAGTACATCTACACTGGGGAATACTATTCAGTCCTTTAAAGTAATGAAAGTTCTATCATTTGCAACAACATGGATGGAAGAAGAGATCATTACGTTAAGTGAAATTTGAGTGAAATCATACGTGGAATCTAAAATGTATTGATCTTACAGAAAATGAAAGTAGAATGGTGGTTACCAGAGGCTGGGGAGAGGAAAGGGAAGGAGGCTTAAGGGAAAGTTGATCGATGGATACTAATCTGCAGTTAGACAATATTAAGATTCAGAAGCTCTGCCATAGGGTGACTGTAGATGACAATAAGCACTATACAAGAAAGAATTCTCCAGTTTTTGCCTTAAAGAAATAATAAATGTTTAAGGAGCGAGATATGTTTACACTGTACTGATTTAAACATCACATGATTTATGCACGTATCAAAACATCACATGATACCCATTAATATAATCTTTATGTTTTTATATACCAGAAAATAATATTAATTTAAATTAAGAAGAAATAAATAATATAAAATGGCAAATGTCTCCTTCTTCAACCCCCACATTCCCCATGCCCCTTCCTTACTTAAACAATTCAAAGGTCCTTATAACATTTTGATCTACTATGTCATTTCTTATTTTGTTTACTTGTTGTCTTGCACAACTGGAATACAGAGTCTATAAGGTAGACTTTTAGTTTATTGACATATTTCCAGCACTCAGGATAAAGTCTGGTACATAGTAGGCACTCAACAAATACATTCAAAGAGAAAATACAAAGCTTGCAAATGATCATGCCTTCACAGTAGCAGAGCTCACAGGGTCTTCTGATTCTATTTGCAGATTCTTAATTCCATGCCATGTGTCCCTGCCTTATGTCATCAAAGTCAGGATTCGAAAATAATTTTTCCTATTATCCTTCAAATTAATTTCATGGGACCTCATATAATCTGATGCCAGTGTTTTAAAAATGCTTTTAAAATTGGCTTTTAGGAAGATTCTTAATCACATAAGAAATCACAATATTTTCACATTATCACCCCAGCTGCTAATGGTGCTATTTTGGGGTAGTTCATTCTATTACCAAAATGACCTTTATTTATCTGTTTTCTGGTCACCTGACTTGACTACATATGATTTCTGATCCTTTCTGGACTTCACAATACATTCTCAAAAAATAGAAATGATGTGCCACTATTTAGAGCAAATAGTTCTCTACACAGGAATAGATTCTTACAATACTTAATACAAAACTATTGCATCAAAAATTAAAAGATAATTAATGGAATCTACTTGTACACCTGTGGCAAAGAGCAATGCATTTAAATATAAAAGCCCAAGTTTACAAGATTCCAAAGATATGGAAATTATCAGGCTAAAACATGTTCAAGGAAGAAAAGTAAACTGGTTAATAAACAGGAAAAAAACCTTAGAAGGTCACAGGTGTAGAGAAAATAGCAATGGAAACTAAAATAAAACAGAAATAACTTCACATGTCAAATTTAAAATTTTTTAAGATCAATCACAAGATGGCAACATCAAGGGGAAGTGGAGTGACGGATATAAAGTATTCTTTGTATTCATTTTTCAACTTTTCTGAAATTGTTTCAAAACCTTAAATGAAAGAATAGATGCTCTGTTTAGTGTCGTACATCTGTGTATCTATCCCTGCATCAATACTGTGCTCTTTTAATTAGTAGTATTACAATGTCTTAATATCTAATATGGGCTTTTTTCTTCTTTGTGATTATCTTGACTATTCATGACCCTTGGTATTTTTATATAAAATAAAAAATCAGTTTGTCAATTTCCACAAAATCTCTGCCAGGATTTCTACTAGAATAACATAGATTTATAGGTCATCATGAAAAGAACAGTGAAAGGTGCTGTAACAAAAAAAAACCACTGTTTCTTCCTTTGTTAATGCTCCACATAGGCTGCTCCCCCTACCCACATACCGAGTAAAGCTGGACCTGACCAGAGCTTGGAGCCCTCCAATTTATTGTCTGGTCTGATGGGTGTGCAGTCTATTTTTCTATTAGGAATGTTCCTTTTTCTGATAAAATTTCAATCTGATATGAAATGTAAAAATAAAGTTCACATTTCCTGACTTCTAAACTAAGTCCTGTTTTCACAGATATGTGTTTCCTGGTTTAGAATAAATTGATGACTCTGCTTATACCAGCTTAGGAGTGGAGAATAAGAATGAATTCCTATACAGTGGTCAAAAGCAGAAACATAGATCAAATGGCTTAAGGAGAAAGGAAAAATCGACTCACATAACTTACACATCTAGATAGCAGGTAACAGGGGCTCAAAGGACGATATTACCAGCTCTCTGGATCTCTCATTTTTGCTTATCTCTCTGTATGTTGCTTTATTCTCATCAAAGTTCTCTGTAGGCACACGAATCTAATCCAAATCTCCATTTCGAAGGAAGAGACTCTTGCCTCATCTCTACATGTATCCAAACTGGGGGAAGACTGATTGGGTTGTTGTCTCCATCTGTCACTGTGGCCAAGAGATTGGAGGGTGTGGCTGGCTTTGCTCACACAACCACCCTCTTTGACTTGGTGTTTATGGGTTGGGAGATAGATTGTGGAAGGAGCCATTGTCAGCCTCTCCTGAATTTCTACTTCCTGAAGAAAGGTGGGAGAAAGCTGGACAGACAAGAGAACACCTTATGTCACTAGTATAGGGCTCATTCAAGGTATAGGGCTCATTTCACTTCACCTGTGGTAGTTATCAATTGACCCTTAGGGAAAAGAATGATAAAGCAATGCAAAACAACTTTTATTAAATACTGTAGGAACAAAAACCCATGGAACTTATGCAAATTTTAAGCATTCTCTGAAAAAAAAAGTTTTAAAAATGTAAATACATGGCCTAAAATACTATAGAGATACTTTCCTATTTAGAACGCCCCCCCCAGCTTTACTGAAGTATAATTGACAAGAAAAAATGTATATATTTGAGGTGTACTATGTTATGATTTGATATGATATACATTGTGAAATGATTACATTAATGAACACGTTCATTACCTCACAAAACTATAAGATCTACTCTTTTAGTAATTTCTAAGCACACAATTCAGTATTAACTATAGTGACCATGCTGTACAGCAGATCTCCAGATCATATTCATTCAGTAACTGAAAGTTGTGGGCTTTCACCAACATCTCTCCACCCCTCACCCCCCTGCAGTTCCTGGCAACCCCCATTCTACTCTCTGCTTATATGAATTTGAATTTTATTTTTACCTTTCATGCATAAGAAAATCATAAAGTACTTGTCTTTTTATGTCTGCTTGATTGTACTCAGCATAATTTCCTCCAGTTTTATCCAGATTTTCACATATGGTAGGATTTCCTTCTTTTTTCTTTGCTAAATAATGGTCTATTTTATTTATCCATTCATCCATCCATGGACATTTCTCTAAATATGCAGCACTTTTTCCATTGCTGACCTAATCCCCATCAGAGTTGAGCACATTCCAACTGCTAGCTGAAGAATATACTCCTAACAGGTTACTAATAACCACTGCTCTAGGCACTGGGCAAACTCCCAATTTCCATTCCTCTCTTCAGTGACCACAACCCTGACTGCATATTAGAATCTTTTGGGAAACTTTCACTATCTATTTGGTTCCAATTGAACTGTGTGAAGAAAAGCTTTGTGAAGTTTTCTACTTGAGAGATGAAGAAATTGAAGCTTAGATGGTCTTAAAAGATCTTAGTTCATTATGTTCCCAAATCAGGACTTGGGACATGTGCTTTTTACCCTAACTTTCAGACTCTCAATTATAATACACTGTACTTCTCCTCAAAGGCCAATAACAGTTTGAGAGGCATGTTGAAAAGTTGTACTGGGAAATGGGGCTAGAGAACTCAGGGACCTTATGGATGCTGATTATGTGTATAGGGATACCTCAGGCCATTCCTAGACCTGACACCAGTTGCAACTGCCTGGCTTCCATGAAGCAGAGCCCCAAACTCATATATAATTGAGGAAAATACCAAGTAATAATATATAGGTGGGTATTCTAGGGTGGATGAGGCCAAAGGGAAGCCCATGTCTAGCTTTCTGCTCCTCTGTCCTTAAGTTTTGCTTCCATCCGTGTGTTAACGGGGGGTGCTCCCGATGCCTATCCTTGGGCATCACAATTACATTACAAAGGGGAGTAGGAAGGGAGAGGACATGCATGACAGCTGAGTCAGTAGCATTTAAAAGGCTTTTCTGAAAGCCTCATGTAATGGCCTTTACTTTCATATCTTGGCCAGAACTGTGACATGCATCATCCCAGCTAGAAAAGGTGACATTTAATCTGGGTATATTGCCACCTTAAATAAAATCAGGAGGAAGGAAGAAGGGAGGAATAGATAGTGGACTGACAAATAGCAATCTTTTCAACAACACTTGCATAACTGTAATTTATTAGGAATGTGCCAGATCCAAAACAATCAGACTAGATAGATCTCCAAAAGATTTTGGTGAAAAAAAACTACCATAAGGATGGAAGCAAATGAAAAAGTTATGGAATAAAACCTACTGTACAATGACATTTCTACTTTAATATACATGGGCCCAGACACAAAGAGAAAAGTAAATTGGCACAGAGAGAAGTCTGGAAGGATACAATCAGAAATCCTAAGAATGATTTGTTGGGGTCCTAGTGACTGGGAGTCTCTAGCTCTACCTTGAATTCAAGATGAGGAGGCCATGAAGATATGTCGTCCAAATACCCCTTTAAGGAAGGATTATTGCCTTAGTCACTGAGAATGCTTCCTGAAGACAACCTCCAACTCTCAGCCCCTTCTGGATGTGCTTCAGCTGTAGAGAGATGCTTCACCCAAGGTCATGCCCTTGTGGTAGGAGTGGCCACATTCAATAACCAATCGAGGGCAGAGTGTAAGGGCCAACCATTTAGGGCAATATTGAGCATTCTAATGTTCGAATGACCAGTTTGACTCCAGAGCTACCCAGTGGGGTCAGCTAAGCTGTTCAGTGACTTCTGAATAGTCACCCTTGCAGTGACTTCTCACCCTGCCTGCTCTCTTCCCATTCCTTCCATGCGTATTGTTCAAGATCCCTCCATGAGAAACATTTGGCACACCAAACTCTGCGCTAAGAATCCATTTCCCAGAGACACCAGCCTATGCCAGTAAGCTCTCTACTATTAAGTGGTATGTGTATTCCTGAAAAGCTAAATATTCTTCAAAATTCCACACTAAAATCAATCAGGCTTATGGGGAAAAATAGGATTAGGGGCAAACACTATCTAAAACTTGTGCAATAGTTCAGTAAAACACCAGTTAAATCAACAGCAATTGTCATAAAAATACTAACCAGTTAAATCTCCAACCATAATCACTAGATTCTTGTAGCTTTAACCTCTGATTCCTCAGAATGTGCATCCTCAGAGTATGTTATTACAGTACAGACCAGCCTCATCATAATTAAAGAAAGGGGTAAACTTCTCTATCAACACTTCTTTAAAAAAACAGAAGGAAATACTTCTTTCACAGTTTTTTGTTTGTTTTTATTGACTCTCACAGCTTCATGAGATGGCATCATGGGGAGGAAATTGTAGCAGATCAGCCACACCAAAGGAAGGCACTTGGACAGGATTCCCATTTTTTCTGCTAAGGTCTTCATACATTAGCAAGACTTTCTCTTTAATATGAGAAATCTTGTCCTGATCACTTCACAAATGTTAATAACATGAAAAATTCTACGTGGGAACTGGCACCCCTTATGTGTTGTCCTGACATCAATCCCTAATTTTCATCACAAATATAAGACATGAAAGAGAGAAGACCGATGCTGTCAGATTTTTTGAAAAGGAGACTCCATTTGCATATTAGCTGCACTAAGATTTAAAATTTTTATCTATATGGAAGAAGAATACTAGAGAAAGGGGAAGAAAGTATAAGACTGATACTTTGGTGTAGTTGGAATAACAGAGTCACAGCAGAATTTCTTCAGTTCCTGGGACTCCTTGGACACTAATCCATATGTACCAAGGATTGTTCTACTTTGTATATTTATTGATATTTATAGTTTACTGATATGCCATCAACTGAATTAGTCTTTTCCACTGCTATGGTTTAAATGAGTCCCCTCCCATATACAGGTGTGGCCAATGTGACGGTATTCAGAGGTGGGGCCTTCAGAGGTGACAAAGGCTGCTCCCTCATTAGTGGCTGAGGGTTCTTATAAAAGAGGCTTCTTATAAAAGAGGCTTCTGTAGTCTGCTCTTCTGCCTCCTGCCGTGTGAGGATGAAGCAAGAGGTCCTAACCATACAAAATGCTAGTATCTTGATCTTGGACTTCCCAGCCTTCAGAAAGGTGAGAGATTAAATTTCTGTACTTTATAAAGTACCCACTCTGTGGTATTCTGTGATAGTGGCATCAAGAATGGACAAAGACATCCACTCTTCTTGGATCCTCCTTTCACTTGGTGAGTGACTGTGTATCAGGCAGTGAGGACCGCATTCTATTGGGCTTCACACAATTGCCTCTGGGATCCCATATTACAAAATTAAAGGCAATTGTTTGGACCAATAGAAATAACCTTGATTTGAAGTCAAAAGCCTTCTTTCTTTCCTCAAGTCTTTCCCTTGCAATATGAGCCCATGGGTGAAGAGAAATAAAGAATAAAATAGTAACAAGATCAATGAATGCCACTTTCTGTCACAATCTAATGACCAAACCATCTGTACTCCTGAAATGCCAGTTTCACTAGGAATCTTCTCATTTTAATTTCCACAGGTTATTCCCAAGCCTTTTTTCCTAGTAGTTAACTACAAAACAACAAATATTAAAGCAGTAGAGATGTACATCAGGAACCAACCAGATATGGACAAGGGGATGTGGGTATCTTCTTTGGGGATGCATTTTAGTTGAAATAGTTCTGACAGCCTGGCTCAGAGGCAGGGGACAGCTTGCCATTCTTCTCTGATGTAAAAGTGACTACAGTCAATTTCAAAGAGGATCATGTTTAGGCTGTTCTACTCTGGTGAGCAGTTATTAGGTTTGAGATGCCTGAGAGAATTGGGCTATGACTTCAGTGGAAACTTTGTATAAAACAAACAATATCCTTGCTGATTTGGGACAACTAGATGATACTCACCAGGAGAATTCTTAAGTTGATTGGACTCTGTCTGTGTTGTCACTTACTTTTATGTATTTATGCTTTAAATTTATTTTGCACTCAGATAAGGAGTTTTTCCTCTCCTAAGGAGAATAGATTTTTGTTTTAGCTGGTAAACAAAGTTCTGATTTAACACCACCTGTCTCATATTTGGTACGTGTCTCAAAAAGTCAAAGTAGCGGGGCATGGTGGCACACACCTGCAGCAGCTCAGAAGGCTGAGGCAGGAGGAACACAAGTTCAAAGCCAGCTTCAGCCATTCAGCTATGCCCTAAACAACTTAATGAGACCCTGTCTCAAAATAAAAAAAAATTAAAAAGGGCTGGGTAGTGGCTCAGTGGTTAAGTGCCCCTGGGTTCAGTCCTTATACCACAAAGTCCCAAAGTCAATCTATCTGAAAATCCCCAATTCATGTTGCTATAAACTTTAAGGAGTAGATCTGTAACTCTCAGCTCACATAGTTAGGTGTGTAGGGAATGTGACATCGTTTTTCTATAACTGAACTCAAATTCTATTTTGAGTTTACAATTCTGGGAATGGAAGTGTGATCTCAATTCAGGAACTCTTTCCCATCTTCTCTTCCCTATCTAGGGAACTCCCTAAGTTCTAGTGTAAGGACTATGGTACCTGGTCTTTACTGCCTGATATCCAGATGACTTCTATTGTGATCAGGGGTAATGATCAAAACCTATTTTTAAAATCTCTAAAGTGTCCCCATTGAAAACAATCTGATGTCTGCCATTAAGTAATTAGCTATCACCGTATACTGAAGCACTTTCTCTCCTTGTTTTCAATTGTTGATTCCCCTAAGACACAACTATATCTTTTGGTCTCCACTAAGAAACCTGTTCAGGTCTCTGTTCCATATCTAAGTGATTCTCAGATGCATCAGTTCCATCATGGTACTCCTTTTGGCCATGAAACCACCTTGTGCTCAACTGTTCCCTGGGGCACAGGTAAATCACAGTCCTTGCATCTTCTGGATTCTACTTGGAAATCGGGGATGACGGTATCAGAGGGTTACCTACTCTTCATTTCCTCATTCTTCTCAAGGTTTAACTTGAGTTTAGACCAGGTTAGAGGTAACAGTCAGGGATTGAAAATAGAGTAAAGATAATTTTCAGAAATATATCTCAATTTATTTTCAAGTCTCTTCTCCTTTCCAGCCCCCCACCAAAGAAATCTTTATTTAATATAGAGGACTGTGGGCTGACTTTTCTCATATTTTTCTCAAAGCCATTATTGAGATCAAATCTCTTGAACATTTGTTAAGCCCTGACTTTTGAAAATCAAGGATTATTTTTATTATGATCATTATCATTTTGTTGTTTTGTTGTTTCAGACCCATTGAGCAATGAAACAGGACAATGTTCATACTTATAATAAAGAATGCTGGGGCTGGGACTGTAGCCCAGTGGCAGAGCACTTGCCTGGCATGTGTGAGGCACTGGGTTTGATCCTTAGCACCACATAAAAATAAAACAAAGTCAAGCTGTCTACCTACAACTACAAAAAAAATTTAAAAAAAGAATGCCAAGATTGGCAAACATATTGGCTATTGTATATTTCCATGTTTACCCACTATCTGCACAGGTACCTGACCCACTTATTAAGTCTATACACAAACACCCCCAGCACCAGAGCGGTTTTCCTCCCAGAAATCCCACCCAGTCTCTGGATGACTCTATAGGAACTTATTGGTTAGTGAAAGGAAAGTGACCACAACACTCAGAGCAACAAAGAGATCTTTATTACAGCAGTGCAACAGAGGAGAAAAGAGAGAGAGAGAGAGAGAGAGAGAGAGAGAGAGAGAGAGAGAGAAAGCGAGCAAGAGAGACAGAGAGCAAGAGAGAAGAGAAGCCTAGCAGGAGGGAGTTTTTATAGCCCAAATCTAATGGGGTCTCTGGGTCTGCAAGCTGCCTTGTTGGCACACAAGGGGGTTAAGTGTTCGGCCTTGAGCAGGGGTTTGAGTGTTCAGCCTTGAGCAGGGAGGCAAAGCGCTC
This sequence comes from Spermophilus citellus, assembly GCF_964194105.1. Classification (NCBI taxonomy): domain Eukaryota; kingdom Metazoa; phylum Chordata; class Mammalia; order Rodentia; family Sciuridae; genus Spermophilus; species Spermophilus citellus. Next base: position 94,420,636 of record NC_138188.1, on the reverse strand, counting down.
AGCCTTGAGCGGGGGCTTGGGCGTTTGGGCTTGAAGCAAACAGGTGATAAAGAACCAGACAGAGGGTTTGAGCAGCCAGGTCATCCTGCAGCTAACTTTGTTTGGCAATCCCTGCAGACAGCTTACTCAGCCTGTCCTGCACCTAAGAGTTACAATGGTCTGAAATCTGTCTCTGTAAAACTTTCACAGGTACAGACCCGTTTCCTGAGAATATTAAACCAAGGAGAAAGGGAAATGCTCACTCACTCCCATAGTGTGGCTCCTCCTCAGCCCTCCCTCAGGTATCCTCCTCTGTCCACCACTAATAACCACAAAACAGAATTCCAGACTAGTGTGCACAACAGGAAGTCAACTTTTTGGAGTTGCGGTTTTCTGCAGCTCTCCTGCCATCCAAAGTATGACAACCAACTCTTGATCAGTAAGCTTTGTCTTCCAGGGAAGGACTTGTAGCCCAGTGACCATGTTCTAGGAGTTGTACGCTGATGAGTACAATTCAAAACCCTGTGCAGGTCATTAGTAGGAACCTCTGCAGGCTCTGCAGCCTGGCTTTGCCTGAATCTCCAGCCTCAGTTCACACTCCACCCTCTTTGTGCCTTCTCCACCCTGCACACCTGCCTTGGACTTCTTTCCATTTCTCATTGTTGTGCATCCTCTTGATGTCAGGCATTTTCTCTGCTGTACCATCCTCAGAGATGATTTGGCTTCTCTTTGACTCGCATTACTTTCCTTCAAATGTTACTTCAAATCGTAAGTGCTTGGGGAAGTTTCCCCACATTTCCTTGCAAGATTCCTTGTCTCTCTTATTTAAGGGCCACTGATTTATACTTTTTTGTATGGTTTTTTATTTCCCCATTCTAACCCTGTGGTTTACCAGAGAGCTGGCAATTGGTAGGAAATGCATAAATACCTGTTGAATGAATAGATGACTAAAAAGATCATACCTGTATGTAAAGCAAGATCCAAGCCTGCTTATTTAGCTTGTCCTTCTCCACTCTCTCCTACCTCTTTTTATCTCTACACATTTCTTTTTCCTCTTTAATCAGTGCCTGCTTCAAGAAGCACTAGAATCAAATGGATAAATGTGAGCAGTTTTCTTTTTTCTCCCTTAAGGCCAATTACATGCCGTGGTGATGATTATCCCATAAAGATATCCAGACCTTGTTTAATGAGCAACATGAATCTGCAGGGAAATACTCTCTCCCAAGATTGGGGTCAAAGATTGCAAAGATGTGCTGCAAAAAAAAAATAAAATAAAATAAAATCACAAAACCAGTGACAGTTTTTTCCCCCAAATGCCATTTATTCAGCTTTGTGATATTTACAGCGTATCTTGCCAATGTAATAACACACTAATTAATGAGGAAAATGACAACTCATTAGCCAATGAAATAGAATATTCAAGTTGGTTACATGTACTCAAAAGTACATAATCACAACTCTACATTTGTTCATATTCTCTGTATGGAATGTAGGATATCTTCCGATTAGATGTCATTATAAATCCTTTGACATACAGTTTCCCTTCAGATTTAGTGTTCTAAAAGCATAAAACATACAAGATATAGCTTCATTTTTCATGGAAATCAGATATGTTAATTTGAACACCTAGACCAGACTTAAACAAATTCTTTATTTTTTTTAATGTGGTACTGAGGATGGAACCCAGTGAGTGCCTCACATGTGCTAGGCAATCACTCAACCACTGAGCTACAACTCAGCTCCCTGCCACAAATTCTTGATTAAACTTTTGTTAAGTGCTGATGTTTTCTCGATACAATTTCTTTTCAACAACACATTCAGAAGCCCTACGAAGAGCAAATATTCAAACTGTATTGTTTATTCTGACCAGTTGCCTCTTCAGAAAGATATTTTAGATATTCTGGTAGCACATTTCAAATGATGATCTTCTTATTTTGATCATAAAAGAAACAAAACAAAAAACAAAACATTTAAGACTGTAAGAGGATGGCAATTTGGACATAAATATTTTACTATTTAACCATTCCAAAGTGTGTTCCCACTGTTATAATTAAAACTGGTAAAGTTAAGGTGTAAAATATATTTATAAAGAAATGATGTAAAGATAAAAAATCATAATTTGCTTGAAATTAGGCAAAAGCAAAAAATAAATGAGCATGTATTTTATTTATGTTGTGAAATTTTGTTTATAACATAATCTGTGTTACCAAGAATCCACATACCAATATTCATATGGAAAAATTTCCTGCAAATAATCCAGTTACACAAAAATGAATTGAAAAAGCATAAAATCACTATCTAAAGCATTGGTCACTCTTAATCTTTGCCCAATAGTATTTATTTGGTAGTTTATATTATCGCTTAACAAAACGTGAAACTTACTATATTTTTAAAAATGGCAATTTGTCCAGTGATTTTGTTCAGTGATAATTTAAGGATACTATTGCAAATAAAATAATTGGACTTTAAAGTATGATTTCCACTATTTTGATTTTTCCTAAGGTAATTTGTCTTTACAGATTGTTTTCCAACCGTGAAATTTGAGGGTCTAAATCCTGCATTTTTCTTTTATTGATTCTCCAATTTATTATGGGTCAGGAAAAAACAGGTAGTCAAAGTTAAAATCAGAAAGAGTCAATTTTTTAAGGAGGATTAATGGGGAGATTAAAGAGGACACTGATAATCAAGTGGGTGCATAAGTAATGCACTTCTGACACAGAAGCTCTAAATTGTTATTGTTTCTCACTATTATTTGCTCACAATTTCCATTTTGAAAAAATGTGAAATTTTTGCAGTGGAAGTCCAACATAATTAACATATTACAGGTATTTGGATGACCTCTCTCTGACAAATAATTGGCATCTACACAATTGAAAATAATAACCTTCTGTATTACCCTCAATTCTCATTAAAGTTGGGATTTTTTTTTTTTGTATAGGAGAAGATTGTCTTTGAAACACACTTCCTGTTTGATTTCCATTTTGAAAACTGTTCAGTGCTTTTAACTACATTCTCTTAGGTAGAAATACATTTCAACAAACAGGTATGGTCCCAGCTATTCTACCTGATATACTGACTGAATAGCAATTTAAATGCTAAGGTTGTGTGAAGTGAAATAAATACTACTTGTGCTTGTTTTGAACCCTGAAACATTAAAATGCAGGTACAACATTGAAGATTGGTTATTTTCTTTATACTTGTTAGACTGACCTTTTGACTGAAGAAGTCATAAGGGAAAATAAACTAAGGGCCTGCCTGATTGCTTAAAGAAAGAAAGTCTCTCATCAAATCTAAATTATATGAACTTGGGTATACATTTTCCACAATTGCATTATTTCCAACTCAGGTGATACCAAGTAGTTTTATTTCTTCCTCTGTTTCTTTTCTTTCTTTCTTTTTTTTTTTTAGCCATTCCTAATAGGAATAGGAGACAATAATAACAGTAACTACCGCAGATACAACTGGACACCCCTTAACCTTATGAACTATGGGGAAAATGCATCCCCATCCCTCCAACTACAGCTTCTATTGAGCCTACTTAGCGAATTCTCAAGGCAGAATGTAACACCTTGATCCTCCAGGACAGTGGAACTGATGGAACAGGTGGGGACAGAGAGAGTCATTCCTTAATTTGTTATGTAATTCATAAAAAAACCTATGCATCCAACTCTGAGATAGAAATTTCTGAGTGATATGGGAATTGCATAGTTTTATAAAAAAATTGCCCTCCTATTTCCCAGGGAGCCTGTACCTTTTCACATTACCAACAGTAATGTGTGTGTGAATGGTCCGGTTTCTCTGCTTCCCTGAAACCATGGGTATTGTGACTATTGTTCATTTTAGTTGTTCCCATAGGTATGTAATGGTGTCTTCTTGTGATTTTGAATTTCCCAAGGATGTTCAATACCTCATATATATATTTAGTTATAGAGGGCACAATATCTTTATTTTGTTCATTTATTTTTATGTGGTGCTGAGGATCTAACCCGGGTCTCACACATGTGAGGCGAGCACTCTACCGCTGAGCCAGAACCCCAACCCCTGTTCAATACCTCTTAATGTGCTTATTTTTGATCTGTAAAGCCTGTTCAGTGAAATATCTCTTCATGTTTTTTGCCAGTTTCAATTTTGAAAACTGTTGAATGCTGAGTGTTCTTTTTATATTTTAGATACTAGTCTTTTGTCATGTATATGTTTAAAAAATATTTTCACCCTCTCCATAGCTTATTTTTTCTTCCTCTTAACAGGGTCTGGATCTTTGCAGACCAATGTTTTTAATTTGATAAAAATTAAGTTTATCAATTTTTCATTTTATGGATAGTGCTTTTGGTATCAAATTTAAGAAACCTTTGATTAGTCCTAGATCTCAAAGATTTTCTATGTATTTTTCTAAATCTTTCATAGTTTCATTTTTTTTCACCTGCAGATGTCTAGTAAGTAGTTCTAGAATTTTTAGTTAAAAAAGTGATCTTTTCTTTATTGAATTACTTGTGCAACTTTGTCGAACATGAATTGGGCATTTGTTTTTGTGACTTTATTTCCAGGTTTGCTATTCTGTTCCGTTGATACATGTCCATCCTTCTGACACTACTACACCATCTTGATTACCTTAGCTACATACTAAGTATAGAAATCAGGTGAGCTGATTATTCTTACCTTATTTATATTTTCCAAAATCATTCAGCTATATCTAACTACTTTGCCTTTTCACATAAATTTTAGAATAAACTTGTCTATGTCTAAAATAAAATCTTAACAGAAATATTTATTCCCCTCATGGATATGAATATAAAAACTTCAGAAATATAAATAGAATTCAGCTACATACACCACCACCAAGTGTGATTTATTCCAAGAATGCAAGTTTGATTCAGTATTTGAAAATCAATCATTATAGCATATTAAAAACCAAAGAAGAAAAATTAAATCATCATATCAATCCTTGCCAAGAAGGTATTTGCCAAAATTCCATACATAATTAAGGCATGGATCGTTTTGAGTTTATCCTGTTTGTGGTATGGTCAGTTTCTTGAATGCACAGGTTTATGTTCCTTGCCAAATGGGAAAGTTTCTTGCTATTACTTCTTTAAGGATTTTTTATTTCACTTTTTTCCCTCTCCTTTGAAAATGGCAGGAATCAAAGTGTTAGATCTTTTGTTATAACCCCACAGGTTCCTGAGATTCTGTTCATTTTTTTTTTCAGTCTACTTTCTCTCTTTTGTTCACACTGGATCATTTTTATTGTTCAATCTTCCAGTTCACTGTTCTTCTATCCTCTCCAATGTGTTACGGGGCCTATTTACTCAGTTTTCCATTTTGGTGGTTGTATCTTTCAATTCTAAAATTTACTTTTGGTTCTTCTTTATATATTTTATTTCTTGGCTGAGGCTTTCTCCTTTTTTCATTTTTTTTGTTATTGGTTCATAATGGTTATACATAATATTAGGATTCATTTTCACATAATTACAAATGCATGTCATACAATTTGCTCCAATTTAGTCCTCCATTCTTTCACTCCTCCTCCTCTCTCCCCCTGTTCCCTTTTCTCTACTTTTCTGATCTTTCTATTTATTTACATTTTTTCACTTGCTTCAACATATTCATAATTTCCATCTAAGCATTGTTATCATGGTTCCTTTAAAATATTTTTCAAATTGGTGCTATATTTGTAATCACCTTAGTGTTGGCACTAATTGATCGTTTTCTTTCATTCAGTTGAAATCATTCTGGCTCTTGGTATGATGTTGAATTTTTTTAAGAGTGGGACATTGTTGCATTGAGATTCTGGATTTTATTTTAACTAGTTTTCTTGTGTTTCTCTCTCTCTCTCTCCCTCACCCCCTCTCCTCTCTATCTCCCCTAACTTATTTAATCTAGTTAGTAAAATAAGTTCCTTTAAGATTTTCTAATTTAAGTGTAATATCAGTAATAGACTAATTTGTGTTCTCATTACTGTTAATGACTCTAATTAGAGATCTTTGCTTCTTCAGAACTTGTACACCTAGACCATCTTTTCTATCATGATGCATACCCATCCACTAATTTTAGAAGTTTTTCATAACTGAATTTTACCCCTTAATTGTGTTCCAGGAGTTTTTGTTTGTTTTGTTGTTGTTTTGGTTTGGAACATCATGGGCTTTCTTTAGGCCCTACTGGGGTCGTCTGTTGGAAAAATGGATACCTCTACATGGGTACTGGAAACTTCCTTTTCAGTCATATCATTATCACTTGTAGTGTTACTCTCTGGTTTCTTTTGCTTTTTTAGCATAATAAGCTTTTCTGAAGATCCTCCTCTCTTGTTCTATTTTATACTATAGAATGAAATGTTTTTACCTAATTTTTCATATTTATTTAAATACAACTTGTTGGAAATAGTGGTAGGGAAGTTCAACTGTTCAATTCTTACTCAAAGAATCAGTTTTGAATTAAAGCTATTCTTAATTTTAAGAGCTAATAGTAACTTCAATTTTTATTTCCTTTTTATTGTGAAATTAAAGAATATAAGTTTAATATGAAAATTAAAGTTTAGACAAAATAAAACCAGGGTTATTGCATTTACTTTTAAAATTTGATTATATCATTCAAAAATGTATATATTGTACATAGTGCATTTTTGACCAAATGGAATAATTCTTTCTTAATTCACAAAAGAATCTGGATGTACCCCTTATATAGAGAATTAAAAGGTAACTCAAGGATTATAAATGGTTTTAAATATGGGCTGGCATAGCAGACAGGCAAAGGGACAATCTTAATTTTTGCCTGCCTTGATACTGTTAGGTGAATATAGAAGTTCCCCATTCAGCCTCCATTTACCCCGGAGTGTGGGTGGGAAATCCTTATTACTGCCGGATTGAGAGTTCCTCCACTGACACTACGTTGTGGTGTCTCGCTGTCATTGGATGATTTTGTGTGTTCTGACTCTTCACTACATCTCCTCTGATCCATGCCAAGTGTAAGAGGAAGGGGTGCTCCATTGTGGCTAGGTAAGGAATAGAAATCTAGGTTCCCCATCTGATTTCCACTGACACCACCAGGGATGATGGTGGAACTTCATTACTCCCTGGGGTGATGGCGGGATGAAAAGTCCTGCCTCACTGCTTGACTTTTGTTGATACCCTGGTGGGGACACGGGGAATGACTCACCATAGTTCAGTGGGTACATATATTTACGCTTCCACAATGACCTTGTTTGCATGGGTGGAAGTGGGGCCATAGTTTTCTCTGCAATATTTCATAGAGTAGAAAAGTCTGAATTTTTCTGTCTATGAGGCTTCCTCTTCCCTGGTCCTGTCTGTGCCAGTTGATATTTTCCATCTGCGAGCCTCTTCAGTTCCAAATATGGAATATACAATGCAAAAAGGAAGCCTAGGGGACTCACTACTTCGTTGTTTCTTGAGTTCCTAGGTCCCTAGCTTGTCTTCTTCTCCCCACCTGTCAAGTCTCCTTCTTATGTAATATCCAGTGTTTTATTTGTACCAAGTAAAGGAAATAAGGACAAGTACTTTTACTCAGTCTTCTTGGAAGTAGAACTCAGTCAACAAGGTTTTCTGATTAATGTATTTTGATTAACAAATAAGCAACCCTAAATAGCTCAGAAAAAAACATGGACACACTCAAAATATATATCCAGAATCCTCTTATTCAAAAATTTATCTGATTACAGCTAAAAATCTTCCAAGGGCTCCCATGACCTTCAGAGTAAAAGCAGAAATGTGTACAGTGGCTTACAGGGCCTTACATATTATCTACATGTCCTTGCCTCTTATTTCTACCCTTCACTTCTTCTAATGCAGCCATTATGTTCCTGTCACATGTTAGGCCCATCCTCACCTCAGAATCATTGCACTTGCTCTTTTCACTGTTTTTGGAACACTCTCAATCCAGTTATCTTCATAGATAGCTCCTTTACATCCTATAGATCTTTGCTCAAGTATTACTTTCTCAGGCTTTCCCCAACTGCCATATTTAATACTGCAACCCTCTGTTACTCCCTTCCCCTCAGTGTTCCTCTTCTTACTTTATTTTCTCCATAGCAATTTCCCCTTCTAATATACTATAAAATTAACTAATTAATTTTGTTTGTTTTCTGTCTCTCCCCATTAAAATATAAGCCCATACTTTATTTGAGCATAGAGTTTATCTGCTGTTTCAATTCTATATTGACCACATCAAGAACCATGCCCAACCTACAGTAAGTGCTCAGCATATATTTGCTAAATGAATAAATGACCTAGTTCCAGGCTCCATCAAGGAAGAAATATTTCATGGCACACTAGTAGCTCTAGTGGTCTGATGACAGCAACTCTAAGAACATAAGATGAACCTATTATGTGTTCCTTTTGAAGCATTTGTACATAGATCCCTGTTCTAATGGTATACTACTCTATTACTTAGATATTCTTTCTTCCTCCACTTCCTTCTGTCTTTCTTGTTCTTGAACTGCTACCAACAGTAAGTATTTTTCCCAGAATCTCCAGATTTTTTTAAAGGAGAATCTGATCAATGCAGTGCCTTATCATCAGGGCTTGTCTTGACAAAACTCTTAAAACCAATTATGCCATAGGCTAGTAGTCATGGAGCTCCCTTGGTTCAGTCATGGGTCAGGTGCTATATAGTCACCTTTGCTAGAAAGACTGCCTAACATGAACCTCTACACAGCAGCTGGTGAACAAGGCAGAAGATCAAAGAAGAATAGATTCTCTTCTAATGTGCTAGACCCGTTGTAGATTTGTAAAAAGAAAAAGAAATTATAGATTTAAAAAAATAAAATCTTCAAATATTTCCTTTGACAGTTACATCTACTCAATCGATAAGCTACTGAGCCCACACCTTAGAAAACAGAAACAGAATCCTGGCTCAACACTTACCATACAGGATCCTTGTCCTCTCAGACATTCTGGCCAGGAAAGGACTTAGGTCCTTGAAGAAGTTAAGAATTTATGTAGTAAGTTTTCTTAGCAAACAGTTTGATTTAACTCAAATTTCACTTTTTAAATAAAAATGAATTTCAATATAGAACAAGTAGAAGGGCTTTCCTCTTGGGTTTAACCAGTTGTCAGAAAAATGACAAAACCTTTTGCTTTGAAGCATATCCTGGAGGGACCCCATGAGACCCTTGAGAGTCCTAGCAGGTGGGGGGATTCTGCCTCAGATCTTAAGGCTCCACTACAGTGCTTTTTTGAGTTTTCTTGGAAGTTTATAAAAACAAAAGAAAAATGTCAGACCAACTGCTGCCCGGCATGACAGGTAAAAGACAGCAGTTCAGAATCAGTGTGGATTTTGGATTTTTGGAAGGAATTATTTTCCTGGCCCTACTCAGGGAAAAGCTGTTTCCAACATACAGGGCAAAATTAAACTCATTGTGTAATCTCATGCTTTTTCTATGACAAGACAAATACATCATAAACAAACTATTCAGTGACAAGCAGCTTTCAAAACATAACAAAAAAGATGAGAAAAAAATAATATTAAGCCCATTTTCTTCTCTGGGAAATTTCTATCACATCCAACAGCTGTTTGTTATTACGTTGTTTGGTGAGCTTTTTCCCTCGTCTCAAGAGATGAAAGGGAAAAGTCATTATAAACAAACCATATAAAATGAAGCCCAAAGACCAGTGGAATGATTTAATATGAGTATATTTAATTTTAGAGAAATGGGACCAATTTTAAATTTCAGCCAGCCCTTTGGTTTTCATTTTTCTTCAGAATCATTCTCTTTCCCTCATGGAGCACAAAGTATTGATTATTAAAGAAACCTTTTTCTACTTTTCATTGCACACTTCTGAGAGTAGAGCCCAAGAGTTTGCCTTTGGTTGGTGACACATAGGCAGGTGCTATTAAGCAAATGCACATGCAAATAGGGAAGCCTTTCCTGTTCTTCTACCTTGTGTAACATTCCTTTATAATTGAGTGAGTTTTTTTAATTCCCCTGATTAGAGAACGGCATTGCCCGAATTGAAAGACAGTAGCATGTCTGAACTCGATGAATTATCTGCTGATGAGAACAGAATGACAAGCGATTACCAGGCCTTTTTCATCTCCATTTGCCCAATTATCTTACTTGTCTAATTTTCCTGGATAGAAAATTAGGCCAATAAAGTTTTCAAGACAGAAATTTGCATCATTTTAGTGCAGCTAATATGGATAAAACAATAGCCAAGTAAAATAATCAGGACACAATGTCAACATTATTATACTGCTTTGCTAATGTGTTGTGTACTTTCTTCAGAGCTGTGTGAGCCAGGGTGAATCTGGCACAATCATTAATCAAAAGGTTTAAATGAGGTCAGGCCCCATGTTCTTGACTTTCCCCTTCTCTCTGACTCTAATGATACGCCGGGGTCATAAATTCCTGAGAAACGAAACTCCAAGTTGCCCAGCACCAAGCCTCAGAGAAGAATGCAACCCTGTCAAGTGCTGCTAGTGAAGGACCTGAGACTTCTCTGACACAATGCAGCAGTGCAGAGTGGAGGGGTCTGCACTAAACCCAAAGCTTCTTGAGGGCAGAGACTGTGACCATTTCCTCTCCATAACTTTAGTGCCTAGAACTGTGCCTGCCACATGGTAAGCCAACAATTAAATTTTGGCAAAGGTGAAAACATGTTGGAATAAGTTATCTTTCCCACTCCACATATGCAATACTCAGCCTTCCCTTTGATATCTTCCTTCTACCAAGAAATGTTTACTTTACACAGCCAACATCTAACTGGAAGCACCAAATGTAAGTGGAGCACACTACCTGCCCCTTGTAGACACCATCTAACACTCACTATCTCCCCATACTTAAAAAAAGCTAGTGTGCTTGCTCTCTCCATGTTTCCCAATACCTCCCACTATCAATATTTGCTTTTTCAACTCCCAGCACCAGCTTCCTCTTTACCCCATTTAATTCAACTCCCAAAGAAACAATGAAGACAAGGGATATTCTGGGGGTAGGGGAGAAGGAACTTGAAATTTTTCATTTTCTACTTTGAGGAACAATTTGTCAAAAGTGGGGACTGAATTACAAGTCTTGAACTGTCCTGTGAACTCTTTGGTGTGAAGGCATGGATTTAAGACTGCCTGGTTGCTATGGTGACTCCCTGTCCAACAGGAGGTTCTGTGCCAGCCATGGAGCTAATCAGTTCTTAACCTTGGATTCAAACATCAGTTGCTCAAGGCTAGAAAGTTATGGGCACAAGCTGATAATCATAATTGGGCTGCTCATACTGAATGTTTTGCTTACATTGAAGAAACTTTCTCACAATAAATCCTTTTGACATTTAAATCTATAAAGTACATGTGCTGAGCTTATTGTGTGTCACTACCTCCCTACCAGGGTTGTAGTAAATCACCAGGACCCAGCTTTTTCTCTGTTTGTGTGTCTGTTTGCCTTTTCTCTATCTCCTCATTGCCCTGTTTGGTACCTGAATTAATGGCCATCCAGGTTGTGGCAACAAATACCATCATTCAGATTCAGAAGAGAAGTGCTTGACTGGATTTTAGGATAAAGGAGTAAAAATACCTGAATCTCATCATAGTAGCAACAACTAAACATTTAATAAATGATGTATGCATATAAGATGCTGTTACTGTTGAGGCTTAAGATGGGAAACATTTCTTGGTGAGGGTTGCACCAAAGGAGTTCAGCTGTCCAACCATGAAGAAGACTCTCATTGCATGATCTTATTGTCACTTCACCATGACTTGGAGCTTAGCTATTGTCTGTGCAGTTAGGACTTGGATGCTGAATCATACGAAAGAAGACCGCCAGATTCTAACTAAGAAGTCAAAATGTCTACCATTAATTTAAAATTGGAAATATAAGTGGTAACTGGATCAGATACTTATTTGAACCTGACCAGTAAATTCTCTCCCTGTAGACAATCCACCCAGGAGACCAAATGATGGCATCGCCTGATGAGCATGAGGCTAGATCAAAGTGAGTCCCTTGCCTTTCTTAGCCTTATGCATCAGTTTCAGTAAGAAGGAAACAGTAGTCTTAGAAACTGGCCATACCCTCTAATTTTCATTTCTTTTCTAGGCTTTAGTGCTAATCTACCTCTTTTTCCCCTTTGACTACTACCTTGTATTCGTGTGTGTTAGTACATTAAATCTATATGTAACGATGTATATTGGCTCTAGATTATGATTTCTGGTGTATTTTAATGCACCTGTGTCAATTTCATCTAAATATTCACAGAATTGACAACTTGGAACTTAATGGGTTAAAGTCAGATGAGTCTTTAATGGTGAGGCTAAAGACAGCTTATCTGTCCATATGATGAAGGGAATTAAGATCTAGACAGACTTTTAATCCTTTCACAGTATAATAGTTTGCCAGAGCACAGCAACTTATGAATTTTGCATAGTCAAGATTATTAACTGTACTTTCTGAATCTTTCTCTTAGTGATTTCTTTGTATATTTATCTATTGATTTAGAAAGAGTTGTGTTAAAGCATGATTTTGGTTAACATTAATATAGCTCTGTAAATCTTATTTAAGGGCATTTGGTTAGCATATTTTTTTCAACTTTTGTATCTTTATGTTTTGGGTATATTGTTTATAGGTAGCATGTTGACAGATATTTTCCTCTACTTTCAAAATATTTATCTTTTAAGTTGAGAACTTAGTTTATTTACATTTGCTGAGGTTATTGAAATATATGAAACAAATTCTATTGTATTGTTTTCAATTTTTATTACTTTTTAAAATTCTTTTATATCCCTTCCTCCCCTTTTCTCCTCCTTACTTGGAAGTTGTTATCCTATTTCTTACAATGATTTTCCTAGGTATTTAACAATCATATTTAAATTAGCCTAAAGATACAAAGTCTATTTTTACTCCTCTTTAATAATATAAAGATTTCAAAACACGTTGATTATCCTTTCCTGATACATATGTTATTTTGGCCTACATTTTCTTTAATCCAGAAAAAAATTTTAATTTTTATAGTTTTATTCAATGCTTATTTTCAATTTATGCATAAATTTACAATTTTCTTTGGTCATATTTTTTTTTTACCACCACTCAGACCTTTCTTGAATCAAATTTCTTCTTCCTATAATTTCTCCTTAAATGTTCATTTTAGTAGTTCTAATAGTTGTAAACTCTATGAATAAAATAAGACTAAATTTTTTTTAAATGACTTTAACCTTATTTTTGAAGACAGTTTAGCTAGGTAGAAAATTCTAACTTGTCAGGTATTTTATCTCAGCATTTGTAGGATTTTATTCAATTACCTTCTGGCTTTTGTTGCTGCCTTTGAGGAGTCAACTGTCATAAACTAGTAATTTCTTTAGAATGATCTGACTTTTTTATCTGGCTACTTCTAAGCTTTTCTCTTGGTCTTTGGCATTCTACAGTTTAGTGATAAGATATCTAGGTGTGGATTTATTGGACTGAACCTGTGTGTTGGTTTATCCCATTTTTGGAAAATTCTCAGATATTTTGAATGTTGCAATTCTCCCATTATTTGTATTCTCTTCTTCAAGAACTTAAGTTAGATCTGTATAAAAATTCTTACTCTGTCCTCCAGGTCTCTTTAACATTTTTCCCCATTTTTTTATCTTTGTCTCTTTATACTGCACATCACATGTAATTTCTTCAGTTCCTATTAGCAATTAGCTACTCTAACTTATTTAATCTCAAACATTATATATACTTATTTTAATTTTTAATTTAGTATCTATATATTTATGTTATAAAATATATTTTTTAAACTTGGTTAATTTTGCCAATATATTCTCCCCTCTTCATATTTTTTTTAAAGAGAGAGTGAGAGAGGGGAGAGAGAGAGAGAGAATTTTTAATATTTATTTTTTAGTTCTCGGCAGACACAACATCTTTGTTGGTATGTGGTGCTGAGGATCGAACCCGGGTCGCACGCATGCCAGGTGAGCGCGCTACCGCTTGAGCCACATCCCCAGCCCCTTCTCTTCATATTTTTGATACCTTCTTTTATTTGAAAAAAATCAAATAGTTACACTTACACCTTATAATTATATCTTGTTAGGTCTGTACCGAATTTAAAATAATGAATAAAATAAAACTTCATCTGTTCAATGTTTATAATATACTGGAGATGCAAAAATGATTATGACTAATAAAGTATACAAAGTTGAGAAGCAGTTAATGTGATTTTGTAATATATAGGGAGGAGAAAGAATTCACAAAATGCTACTGAAGAGCAGATCAAAGGAGATCTCATGACAACCATGATGTTTAAACTAAATCTCAAGGATGGGAATGACTGACCACGTTAGGCAGAGGAAGTTAAATCACAGGGTCTTGAAAACATATTGCATGCTTGGGGAAGACCAGTAGTCCTTGGTGGTGGGTGTGTGGGAGACATTGTGAATGAGTAGAATTTGAAAGGTGTTTGAGATCAGGGCAAGGGACACACAAGATGCTTAGAGAAGTAGTTTGGCTCTTTACATCTAAATAAGTGCTTGTGAAATGATCATTCAAGAACCGTGGTATATAAGAATCACCAGAGCTCTTAGTAAAGATTTCTAAACTCTAATAAAAGAAAAAAAACTACTGTCAGAATTATTGGAGTATGTGACTTATATTTGTATTCTTAATCAAATTTTTAGGTGATTGTTAATTATCATTGAAGTTTTTTCAATTAATTAAAAAATTTTAAACAAATGGAGCACAACTTCTCATTTCTCTGGTTGTATGTGATGTAGAGTAATACCATTCATGCAATCATACCCGTACATAGGGAATAATGTCCATCTCATTCCACCATCTTCCCCTCTGCACACTCCCTCTCCTCTCTTTCCTCCCCTCTCCTTCCTCCTCTCTGCCCAATCCAAAGTTACTCCATTATTCCCTTTCCCAACCCCCATTATGGATCAGCATTAGATTAACAGAGAAAACATTCAGCCTTTGCTTTTGGGGGATTGGCTTATTTCACTTAGCATGATATTCTCCAACTCCATCCATTTATCTGCAAATGCCATAATTTCATTCTTCATTAAGGCCGAGTAATATTCCATTGTGTGTATATACCACCATTTCTTTATCCATTTATCTATTGAAGGGCATCTATGTTGGTTCCACAGTTTATCTATTGTGAATTAAACTGGTATAAACATGGAGGTGGCTGCATCACTGTAGTATGCTGATTTTTAGTCCTTTGGATATAGAAGGATGATGTATATTGGCTCTAGATTATGATTTCCACTGAGGAGTGGGATAGCTAGGTCAAATGGTGGTTGCACTCCAAGTTTTCTAAGGAGTCTCCATACTGCTTTCCAAAGTGCTTGCACCATTTTGCAATCCCACCAGCAATGAATCAGTGTATCTTTTCCCCACATCCTCACCAGCACTTATTGGTGCTGGAATTCTTGATAATTGCCATTCTGATTGAAGTGAGATAAAATCTTAGAGTGGTTTTGATTTGCATTTCTCTAATTGCTAGAGATGAAGTTGGACAATTAATCTATGCAATGAGAATTAGTCTTTGAAAAGAGTAATGGTCTAATCTGAGCTGTTTTAGACACATTCCTGATAACAAGCAAAAGACTTGAGGAAGAAAAGTCAATTACAAAGCTTTTGAAAGACACTGCAAGCCCAGATGTGCAGAGAAAGAAAATATGAGATATAGAAATAGAATCCACAGGGCATGGTCCTTTAACTGGGTAAGTACCAATGGTGCAGGATGAGAAAGAGGGATTTGTAACTGCCCAAGTATTTTATGTTGTTTTCTTCTTCTCCATTCTCACAGTCTGTTGGCTTAATCATTAAACTAGGACTAAGATGACTGTAGCCATTTTGAGTATCATGTCAGAAGCAAAAATCTCAGAGAAAGAGGAAGATAAATCCTTTCTCTGTAAGAGCCAGGCATGATGGTACATGCCTGTAATCCCAGTGGCTCAGGAGGGTGAGGCAGGAGGTTTGCAAGTTCAAAGCCAGCCTCAGCAAAAGCAAGGTGCTAAACAACTCAGTGAGACCCTGTCTCTAAATAAAATACAAAATAGGGCTGAGGATGTGGCTCAGTGATCAAGTGCCCCAGAGTTCAATCCCCAGTTCCTGATAAATTAACTAGACTCTCAATCTCTTTATTTAAACAAGAAAAGTTGCAGTCATAGTCTTTAACTTTTTTCATCAGACTTGTGAGAGAAGAAAACAGTGCCAGTGAGTCTTTCTGATATGAGGTAATAATCTTACACATATTTATATTGTTTTAAAACCCTGGGATGTTGATTATAACAACACCAGGTCAAGTAAGATGCCAACCAGAATTGTGAATTTTCCTTGTTATTATCATAGAGCATGGCAACAATCTTTAAAGTCTTCAAAGTCTTAGGAAAATCTTTTCTTGCAATGACACTTCCAAGGACAAATTTATATTAACAGAGAGAACAGAACAAGCTGCTAACAGTTATGAATATTCACACAGGTCTCCTTGTTGCACAGGAAACAAGATTGATATTCTTGTGAATGTTCTCAATTTAATACCTTATCAAATCAGACTATTTGAATTTGTTTTATGATGCAGAAAGCTTGTTTCTATCTTGTACTTCAGGAGAGAGGGGACATCTCTTCATCTCTTTTAGACTCCTTTTGTTAATTGTGAAGACTTTCATTTTCTTTAAGGCCAGATTCAGGAACTCCATTACTTGGCATAAAAAGTAAAAAGCCAACCTAAGACTCATTTTTATTTGCAGAAATGAAATAAGGCATGAATAGAATTTTATTTATTAGCAGTGAAAGAAGGAACATATAGCATCAATCTTCCACATTCTGATTTTGCAAATGAGGATTGTGTTATTGTCCCCAAAGTGTCAAAATTGACAAAAGAAAAGTCAACAAGTACAGGTGAAAGTATTTCTTTCTTAAGGTATTCAAAGGTTTAAAGACTTAGAGAATGATGAGAATGAAGTGCCCCTGGCAAAAGAGCAATTTTCCCTCTTCTCCAAGTCCTCTAAACAAGAGGCTGCAACTCCTGCCTCCCAGTTAAAGTCTCACTGTCTCACCTCTTCATTTTCTTTTTTTCTTTTTTTTGTTGTTTTTGGGGTTTTTATTTTGGTACTGGGGATTGAACCCTGGGGTGCTCGACCACTGAGCCACATCCCCAGCTATTTTTTTTTTTTTATTAGAGACAGGGTCTCACTGAGTTGCTTAGGCCCTTGCTAAACTGCTGAGGTTGGCTTTGAAGTTACAATCCTCCTGCCTTAGCCTAAAGCCACTGGGATCCCAGCCATGCACCTTGCAGCCAGCTCATGGTTCCTTTTCTCTAAGGTGTGCTCAGAGTTGACCTCTATGTGTCATATGATTTTCATCTTCGCTGGAACCATGTCTTCCAGGGCCTGCTGGGATTGATCAAATTATTTTGGATCAATAACAGCTTGGTGAATATTCAGTGAGTGATATTATCGTCAATATTTTGATATAAGATTGAGAGACTAGATGAAGTGTTAATAACTAAGCAATTAATTGTTGGTCTTTTAAAAACAAGGTTTTAAAATAGATATTTATTTAAAATCTGTAAATGTCTTACCCAATATTTTCTTCTAGGTGATTTTCTTAAAGTACAATTTTATCTTTTTGATTGAATTTCCTCTGAACTTGTGAATATAATAATAATTGTATACAAATTTAGTTTTCACTGTTATATAAAAATCTAATTTTTAATGTAGAAAAAATTATACATTTGTGAGAAATTTTAATATTTATTTTATCAAAACTTCAAAACTGCCTTTTTTTTTTTTTTTTTTTTTTTTGCTGGGTATGGTGTCGCATGCCTGTAATCCCAGTGGCTCAGGAGGCTGAGGCAGGAGGATCATAAATTCAAAGCCAGCCTCAGTAATTTAGCAAGGCCCCAAGCAACTTAGTGAGACTCTATCTTAAAATAAAAAATAAAAACGGATTAAGGATGTTCTCAGTGGTTAAGCACTACTGAGTTCAATCCCTGATACCAAAAAAAAAAAAAAAAAAGAAAGAAAAGAAAAAGAAAGAAAGACTGCCTTTTTTTTAATATATGAAAAAATTCTGAGTGTCATGGAAGAGAAATACAACAAGGGATCTCAGTTCTGCTGCCTACTAATGTTTGTGTGATATTAAGCAAGTTCATCTTTATTTACTTGGTTTCTTCATCTATAATATTATAATAATATCTATGTTTTAGGGTGATATACTATTTAATTCAGTATGCAGGTTTCTTCATCTATAATATTATAATAATATCTATGTTTTAGGGTGATATACTATTTAATTCAGTATGCAGGTAAGCATTTACTGTAGTGTCTTGCACTTAGCAAATTCTTAATAAATATTAGTTGTTCTTGTTATGGTTGTATTCTGCTTAGGCTGATTAGTTATGGAGTCTTCAACTGACTCTCTACCATCTTGTGCTTATTCTTATTTTCTAACCCTTGTAGGTGTGCCTTGCTTTTGAAGGCCCAGATTCTATCTCATGGCATCTTTTTAAATTTACCCCCACTGATTACTATCCAGGATATTGTGTATAGATGAGCTCATAAGATGAATCTACTGTCCTGATTCAAATACTCATTCCTGATCCCATCATCCATGAATTTCTAGTGTTAAGAAGCATCTGCCACAGACATGCAGGGACATTCTGGGACTCACTAAGTTGCTAGTCATAAGGAACAGCAGCCATTGAACTGCTTAGTCATGTCTGCTTGCAATTGATAAACAGCTGTAAGAGGCACGAGCCATAGGCATACTTAGCAATGACTGGTTACAACTGATAGGGAGCACAGCTCCATGGACATGTGCAGAGAACATGCCCAGTTGCAATTACATCACCTCACTGGACACAACCAGTGGACATTGACTTTCACTGGGTTTAATCAATCACCAATGTATACCACCTTGCTCCAAGGACATGGGTGAGACTGGCCATTTGCTGTCCATCCCTGGACTGACTCCATCAATCCCTGACATCCAGCCATCCCTGGAGAGAACCATCAGATAAGGACAACATCTTCTCATTGACTAAGAGAAATCATGTGACATCGGAGGCATTTTGGGACTCATGATTGCCCTAGGATTGTGTGATTTGCTTATGGTGTTTAATTAGTGTGCATTAAATTGTTGGGGTGCCCCAGTACACCCAACACTTTTTGCATTATTGTTTATATTTGATGATTGGTGTGATGGAATATATGTTTACATTTAAAGACAATACACCTCTGAGTAATTATTAATAGCACCACTTGTGATGCTAGTTAGTAGGATTTGGGGGTAGTTGGGGTGGTTTCCCTCAGAAGGGGTTAAAGCAATGACAAACAGAACTGAAGAGTATATTTTTGTTGAATTTATAGTCTTTCTCCCTTCTCTAAAATTTGATGTTCTCTGCTTTTTCTGTCTTAATATAGTTACCTGTATTGTTAATCAGATGAAGACAAAAGCTCAGAGAGAGATTTAAAGCAGACTGATCATGTGCCTTTAACAGAAATAAGTCATTTCATATCAAAGGGAAGTGAGTTATTGTTCATATCTTGAGATTTGGGGGACTTAACATTTTCAGTGAAATGCTCAAGATTTTGGAATTTATCTCTTTTCTAGTCATAAATTTTCTATTTTATTTTTCTCTGTACATTTTTTTAAGCTGAAATGGAAAAGCTTATGCTCCTTCTGGAACATAAGCTCTGGAATCCAAACTGAGTTTGCAGGTGAAGTACATATTCCCTTAATCATTACATGATGAGCAGTAATTCATAGCTCATTAACATTTCAAAGTGTACTGGTTAGCTTATGAAGTTACACTAAATTCAACTAAAAATATATTGTAGAATTGCAATAAAGTGGACTGAGTTAATAAAGTGACTTCTGCTTCTGGTCAAGATGAAATAACATCTTAGACTTACCCTTTGAATTTGCCCCTACTGATTATTATCCAGGATATTGGATAGTAAAATTCAGACAAAATAAATGAAACAATAGAACTCAAGACACTGAACATCAAGCAATGTAGGACAATCAATGGTTCCTGAAAGATGGATAAAAAATGAGATGAATCCTCCCCTTGCCCTATCGTATTGCCTGCAGAAAGTTTGCAGGCCCTGGCACAGGTAAAGGGAAACTAGGTTTGCAGAACAGAGAAAATGGAGTCATAGGAGAAGAGAAGTCAAAAAACAAGAAGAGTACTATAGAGGAGAGTGCTTGCATAAAGAAGAAAACAAGATATCTAAAGGGTCCCCCTCAAGCATTCAGTTCAATACTGAGTGTGTGCTAGTGATACTATCCAAACTTGGGGAAAGATCCATCTGAAAGAAAGAGAGAGAGAGAGAGAGAGAGAGAGAGAGAGAGAGAGAGAGAGAGAGAGAGAGAGAGAGAGAGAGAGAGAAATAGTGCCCATTACTCATAGAAGGCTGGGAATAGCATCTGTTTTTCAACAGCTGAAATGGAAAACCTTTTCATTCATTGGGGTTGGGGTTGGTACTAAGTACTAGAGAAGTTCTCATCTCAGTAGTAGATTTAACTAGGTCTACAAGCTGCTCTGGTCCTATCAGAGTTTGAAAGCAAGACTCTGAAAGATCAAATTGTGTCTAGTTAATTCAACACTTTACAAAACAGAGTTCAAAAATATTTATAAGAATGCAAAATTAGCTGTCACTAAAGTAAAATTCACAATATATTCTGCCTAATAAAAAATGACATTTAAAGGAAGCAGAAAAATACAACTCATAATAGAAAAATCAGTTGACTCAGACTGACAGAAATGATAGAATTTATATATAAAAAGATTAAAACAGTTACCGTAACTATCCCATGTATTTAAGAAGTTAGAAGAAAGATTAAATATTTTTTATAAAAGACTTGAAAGGTGAGGATGTGAGTCCCAAACTGAGTTTTCAAAGATAAAAACCAATTATATGAAATTACATAGATATATCTTATCCGAAACTATCACAGATAAGATATTTTACAAGAAAAGATCAATAAACTTGAAGAAACAGAAAGAAAAGCCATACAAAATTGGAAAAAAGACTGAAATAAAATGAATACATCAGTGCAATATGGGATAATTTGCAAATAATGGACTAACCTGAAAAAGAAGTGGGTGGTTACAGAAAAAATATTTAAAGAACCACCTGTCATTTTTTTCTAAGTTTGATGTAAATTGTAAACACATATTTTGAAGATGCTCACCAAATTCCTGTGTAAGGCACATTAAAAAAACCACCAAGTCATATTATAATCAAATTAGAACCAGTAATAAAAAAATCTTAAAACAAACACCATCAAACAGTACATAAAACACAGAGGGGCAGAGACAAGTCTGATCATAGATTTTTCATCAGAAGCAATGCAAGTGAGAAGATAGCAGAGCAGCATCTGCAGATAAATAAAAAAAAATCATCAGCCAAAACATGAATTTTTTTTAACTCAGAGAAAATATCTTTCAAAAATGAAAACAAATACTTTTTCAGATACACAAACATTGGTGTATTTCATCACCTGATGTATAAAAAATATATTTGATCAAATTATGCTATGTGCATGGACAAATCTGGTATCATGAATCCCACTGTTATGAATAATTATAATGCAACAATAAAAATAAATCTATAAATAGTCCTTAAAGCTAAAAGATACTGATACTAAACAGAATCCCAAATCTATAAAAAGGACTGGAGAATTACAGAAATTCAAACAGCATGGATAAGTATGAAAACACTTTTTATTATTATATAATTTTTTAAGATGATAATCAATCATTTAGAGGGAAAATCACAATGTGTAAAATATAAAATCTGTAATACTGGCCAGAAAGAAAGAAATTGAAGTATCTTATTCTACAGTTCTATACCAAAGTGACACATCATTTGCACGTAGACTGGGATAAATTGAAGATGTCTATTATAAGCCTGTTAAATTCCCCTTTCTCAATGGGTAAAGATAACAGGAGGTCTTTGTTTTTTAAATAACTGTATAGAGGACAATTTAGGAGTATCTTTCAGAATTTTAATGGCATGAATAGTTTGATCCAACTCTTCACCCTTCATAAATCTATCTTACAGAGATTTGCAATATGAACACCTTTTTAATAAAGCAATTCCTCTGTAAGCATTTAATCTAATAAGAAATTAGACAATTACCCAGACATGTAGAGAAGATTCTCATTCTAATGTTATTTGTAAAAGAAAAAAATAAGCTAAATATCCTTCAAAATATTTAAGTAAATTTGATTTATCCATCAACAGAATACCTGCAGACATTAAAATTATGGTATATAACTGTATTTTGATATAGTTAAATACAGCAGTGTGAATAAATCCACAATATATCCTTAAATGAAGAGAGTTTAAATAATATATATAAAATAATCCTCTTTTTTAGTGACAAATAATAAAGAAACAAGTGATGTGTTTTCATGGGTATGCTCAATAGTAAAATATCTAGAAGGATATATAGACAGTTTTCTATAGTAATTTTCTCTAGTTAGTGGAATTTCTAAATTTATTTTGGTATTAGTTTATTGTTGCAAGAAAGATACATTAATTTCATAATAATTGTTAAACTAATGAAGCTATTCCATTTGGGAAAATACCTCTTAAGAGGATTATCCCACTTCTCTTACATATGTATTTTAATTCTCCTACATCTTTCAAACATTTCTTTTAATTACAGAGTGTTTCACTTTGGTGAATGAGGAAAACTTTGTTGTTGTTGTTGTTGTTGAATTATTGGTTTTTATGATTCTTTTAACATGTTTCAGAACACATTTATGCTTTAAAACTTTTTTGTTTATTTCTCTCTTTGGTATTTTTGTAAAGTTTTGACTTTGCTATCAGGCTTAATTTGCAAGCTGAATTTTGTTGCACTTTTACTACTTAGGCAATTTTTAGGGGAATTCATATCACTAATTTTTATTTTCATTTGCACTTTATTTTTTCTCTATTTGTTCTTTTTAGATATACATGACAGTAGAGTGCATTTTGACATATTCTATGTACATGGACGTATCACTAATTTTAATGGCACTACATTTAGTGCATATGGATATAGTCTCTGAATAAGACGTAAACCACCATCCCATCAACAAATGATCAGACTGTCACTCTGACAGGTCATTCTGTGCTAGGTGGGGATCTTGTTTTCTTCAAAACCATCTCCAACAGGAGCATTATCATTGACTTGGATCATAATCTGCCTGGTTTATAGGTTCTCTCTTGGCACGAATCAGACCAAACAGTCTGATGGGGTCATCATGAATGTTTTCCTCTATTGCCTGGCTTTCTGGTGAGAAACTTTCTGCCAAGTTGGTCGTAGAAATGCTGGCACCCACTGCATGTAATTGCTTGTCTTTCTCCTCCTCTGACAAGTGAGCATTCTGTTTCTTGGGCTTCCTGCGCTTCCCCTTGAAGCTGTGATCAAGGGAGGCGTAGCACATCTGTGTTTCAGCAGGCACCTAAAGAGAACGGTACGTTGATTCTTCATTGTTAGTCTGTTCATTCACTTTCATAAATTCTGAAATTTGTATGTCTTATGAAAAACAAGTAACTTGGTTTTGGCTTCAGCTACCTAACCCATCAATTAGGATAACAGAACAAAAATCAATAACCAACTCAAAGCTTTTGAGTTGAAAAAGGTGCAAAGTTAACAACTATTCACCAAAAGAAAACTGTCTTTGATATTTTATGCACTCATACTTTTTATAAAAGCTGTCAAGTTTTGAATAATGTTTCGATGAAACTTTTCCCTGGATTTTTATTTCTTTCTTATGTCCACTCAAAGTGGACATAACTGTTTTAGATTGACTCTCACCAGTCCCTGTCTCCACCTTTACCTCAGGTGATTCTTACCCTACGTTGTTCTTACCAAGTAAAAATACCTCAGTTTGTTGGGAATAATCATGGTAGAAAGGGATTAAACATATGACAAGTTCTACTTTACATGTGCTTACAAGGTCATTTAATGGTACCCACAAAAGTCCCCATTTTTTTCCCTACACTTTAAGATTCATAAGTATCAAGATAACAACATCCATTTAAGTGACTGAATACTTGACAAAGAATTAAATTTCCCATCCTTCCCTGTTATTTCCTTCTTGTGTATCTGTGCCCAAATCCCCTTTGAGTTCATTTTAAGTTGGCCTTGGAGATGTCCATTCACATCTAATATGTAAGACAGTCTAGTAGTCTCTCTGGCCTAGAGCTAGGTCAGAACTATGACAAAAAGGATAAAATGCTAGAGCAACTTGGAGAAGCAACAAACCTGAGGCCAGGACCTTTAATTTGGTGTTAGAAAACCTAGAATTGAATTTCAACTCTACAATATACTAATCATGGAACCTCAAGCAACTTTAAAAAAATCAGTTTTAAAACCTCAGCTTTCTTGCCTTAAAAATAAAAATAGTAATGTCTGCCTCACAGTTATCAGTTATGATCAGTAGATAAAGATAATATGTATGGAAGCTGTAATTATTGTCCAAAAGTACAATGATATCATAATTATTAGAAGTTCCAGGCTAAAACTTAAGGATAGCCATAGAACCAACCAAAGATTTGGGTATTCGGGGTTTACTTTTAAGAATAGGCCAAAATTATATCAATTTGTGGATGCGGGAGTGAGGAAGTAACATTTGGATTAACAGATGTTAATTCTTGAGTAGATATCTTCCTATTGGTACTCATCTTCATGCTGAGAGTAGGATGTCTTATATTTTCTGTCAGGCAGAAGAGATAGTTCTGCTTACAAACTCTCTGGTTTCTTTGTCAAACTTTCTATTCTTAAAATAAATGATTTCTAAAAAAAATTGCAACAGTTGCCTAAATGGTATCCTTGCTTTAATCTTTCCCTTCTGCCATTAATCCCATGTACTTTGTTTAAAGTATCTTTGTAAGGCACAACTTTCATTTTATCATCCTATCCCCCAAAATCTTAGCATAAAGACTAAAGTCTGAAATTCATATCCTGCCCTTTAAGGTTTCCTATTTCCACTATGCCCCAACATAAATTTTGTATTCCAGGAAACTGGACAATTTACAGTTTCCTGCCATACCTTGTACTGTTATCTGCTTTGTCTTTGCCCAGACAGAAGAGCTATCAGTGAAGTTTGAAAGATATCAGGTAACACAAAAGGATGCTTATCTTTTTTTTTCTTTTTCTTTTTTGTCTATCGGTCACTTTGTTCTATTGTTCTTTCTTTGATAATTTTCTCCCTCTTCTTTTGGTAAAGTCTTCATATCTAGTTTTGGACGGGTTGTCAATTATAGTGCTATACCCCAAGTTCAGCAAAAGACTAAGCATGTAACCAAGTCTAGACCAATCATCAGTTGCCTCCGATCCCACTAGCAATAGAGGGTAGCTCAGGATGGGCATGTGATTTCACCAGATCCAATTAGATAAAATTTTTAGGATTGATATATACATTCAAGGATTGAAAGATGTCTTTTTCCTAGGGTTTAGAAAAACAAATCTGAGCTTTCCAGTTACTTGATCACCCTCAGTCAAAGAGTCTGTTGATAGGAGAAGATAATGAAGCCAGTAACTTCATGAGGAGACACGGAGGTCACCTCCATATTTAATCATCTCAAAACCAAAATACACCCTTAGATCTCTCAGTCATAGAGAGCAATGGTATTCCTTTTATGCCAAAGTGGTTTGAATTTGGCTTCTGCACTTCAAATAATTTCAAATTTCAAATAATAAATGCATTTCAAGTAATACGTGTCTGGTCAACACTTGGTCAACTTTATCAAATGCTGTAGAGTTCATAGAATGTGATTCCTGAGAAAGAACCAAAAATTATATATTTAATAATCACTTGAGGCTTCCATAAGTACTGTTTCAGTTGAGTGTACGTATGGATGACAGGGGTAAAGGAATGTATACCTACAGAGAAAAATGGAAACAAAAGAGGATGTTAAGAGCCAGTTGAGAAATTAGAGAGAAAACTGGTTAAAACAAGTTTTGTTGTTCTGTTTGTTTTCATTTTAAATATTGAGAATATTTATGCATATTACTAGATAATTAGTGATGATTTATTTTTAAAATGTAAGATGGAGAAGAGTTAAGTACTTGCAGGTATAGAATCCTGAAAGAAAAATGAGAAATGGTCAAGAGCATAAGTATGAGTATTGAATTTGACAAGGAGAGAGGGTGCCTGACATAGGAAGGAAAGCAGAGGTTGGTTAGAGATGGACATGAAGGCAAAAGGAAATAGCTCACACTTGTATCCCTCAAATTTTATATGATATGGGATTCCTGTGGATTCATTTTATTACTAGGTTTCCCGATCAACTCTTTCTAGTTATTGGAGATTGAGGTATTGGAATTATAATCTCGAAACCACATGCATCACTTTCAAAGGCTAAGAAGATTATTTATATTTTGTCTAACAAAGAAATATTCTCCCTCAAGTTTTACAATATAAAATTGAAGACTTTTTATACTTCTGTGGTTGACCAAAGTAACAAAGTATGATAATGGCAAGCTGAGTAGAACATGATTTTTCTAATAAAATGGAATTGAACAAATATAAATATATTACTTCTAATGTGTGAAACTAAATTTGTAAGAGGAATGTGATAGAACAGAGATTAATTTTGTGAGTGGTATATTTAAATATACAATTTATAAAAGAGCACACTTAACAATGTTATATGGCTTTGTGTAATTTCCACTTGAGTGAAAACCAGATGTAGCTCAAAAAAGCTAACTTATACAATTCCTATGTAATAACTTCTATTCAGAATTCTCAGTATTTTACAACTAAAGTCCTGCAAAATCCCTAAATTTCAGATGGGATGGTTATATTTTAATCTTATATGAGAGGTGTCCTTTTATTATCATGGATTTAGCAGATCATATTATATCATGCATATTTTATCTAAAAATATATTTACAATTATATGAACATCAGATGATAGATTTGAAGCCTTTATATTTTTACCCAACCTCATCACATCTTGATTGCTTAATAAAAATTTCAAGAAGTCTGATTTCTTAGGGAATTCACATAAATAAAAAAGAGAGAAATTCTACCTTAATGGGAAGTTTCTGAGATGTGACCCATTTGGGGGACAGAATGTTTTCCATTAGACAGAATAGGTTGGATTCTGTTTCCATCCTTAGTACCTGGGTGCCCCAGGACAAGATTTCCACCTTCACAAGCATTGGTAAAGTGGGAATAATAATGCTGCTTTTCTCATAGTCATCTAAAGAGATAGTACATATAAAGCAGAGAATATCAGGCCTGACACCTAACAATTGCTTAGGAAATGCTGTCCTTTATGCTATTTCAAGGTAGTAAGGAGAAATAATATAATTGAAGAGAACTATTTTAACTGAAATTTATGGCACTTTGGGAGCATGAAGGCTAAGACTTCTGAATGATTTTTAATAAAGGTTAGTGCTATGTTTGATGAGGTTGAACTGATTGTGGAAGGAAAAGGAGAAACTATATATTTTTCCTGAGTTTTTGTTTCTGCTTAAGTTTCTGTCCTGCCTGTCCACACAAACTGTGTGTATATTTCACAATTTCATGCCATAAGAGTACAGTCAGAGGGCTAGGGATGTAGCTCAGTTGGTAGAGTGCTTGTCTCCCATGCACAAGGCCCTGGGTTCAATCCCTGGCATCACACACACAAAAAAAGTTCAGTCAGAGAATCATATTACAATGTACACTCCTTTGCCTTTTAAAATAGAGGTATGCTGTTTATTCTTTCTCTTTTTCATGGATTTTTGAGGTCTGGTTCTTGTGAGTTTGTATGAATGTCAGCTTTTACATTTATCTTTGTGCTGCACATGAACTTTTTATTCTGAAAGGAAAATCATAATGCATTCTTTAGGAATAATCCAGCTTTTACCTTCAAATCTTGCCTTCGTATCTATACATAAGTTTGACTCCTTGAGTGTGCTTCAGATTTTGTTTACTTGCCTCTGATTGCTCTGTAGAGCTCAGGTCCCAGAACTTGATATTTGATTCATGCTACAAAATTTCCAGCAGGCTACTTTCAGCGTATATCAGAATGCAATGCTCTTATGCTCTTGAAACATGCCCATGTGCTTTGACCTAGACTGAACTTGGTTTTTGGTACAGAAAAACAAAACTCACGTGTGCAGATGGAGCAGCTTCTTGCATATTATTTACAGGTCTCTCTGGTCGGGCTTTCATTTGTTCATAGCAATTTTCATCCATTTCTTCTGGAGAGTTGAAAAGATTGTGATGTACAACCGAAAAGAAGTAAAGAATGTGAGCACAAATAAAAACACACTCTTCAGGAGAACAGCATGCTAAATGAAATAAACTAGACTCAGAAAAGCAAATCAAATGTTTTCTCTCATATGCAGAGGTAAGAATAAAGTAAGTGGAAAAGATGGGGAGATTGGATATCATAAAAATAAAGGGAAAATCAGTGAAGTGGAAGAAGGAGATTGAAACAGAGGGAGGAGGGAGAGGAAAGGGGAGAAAATGCAAAATGAACTTGACAAAATTATATTATATATAATTATATCACAGTGAATTCTACCTTTGTGTATACCTATAAAGCTTCCATTAAAAATAAATAAATAAATGAAAGGAAAACCAGTAGAGTCAAGAAAGGGGAAACAGAGGAGGGGAGAGAAAGGGGCGGGGGGCACCAGGGACTGAAATGGAGTAAATTAAATTTCATGCATGTATGATTTTGTCAAAATGAACCCAACTATTATGTATAACTATAATGCACTAGTGAAAGAAAAAATACATGACCAAAAAAACATTCAAATGTAAATAAGAAACCCCAAAGAATTACTTAACAATCTTTTTGGTGGAGTTGCAAAGAAGTTAAGGAAACACAAACTGCTACCTGCAGATCAGATAGTGAAGTCTTTTCTTTTCTTTTTATTTATTTTTAAATAAATGCTTAACCACTGAACCACATCCCCTGCCTTTCTTTATTTTTTTATTTTTTGAGACAGGGTCTCACTAAGTTGCTCAGGGCCTTGCCAAGTTGCTGACACTGGCTTTAAACTTGTGATCCTCCTGCCTCAGCCTCCAAAGCTACTGGGATGACAGGTGTTCACCACCATGCCAGGCTGACAGTAAAGTCTTTTGCTTCACAGCATTAATAATGAGACAAATAAAAGTCCTTGGGATAAAAAATGTTTACCATTATAGGATATGACAGTCTCCTCTTAAGCTACCATCTAGATGTTATAGAGACCCCATGTGTAAAGGATTACCTGTATTCCTTGTTACTTAGATATGATTGCAAATGATACATGGTGGCATAAAGTACAAGTTAATATATATATATATATATATATATATATATATATATATATATTATATAATATGTATATATCAGTAATTACAATTTTATAATTCTACGAGTAAGAATTTTTATTCATAGTCATGAATCAAACATTCTGATTTTGAAAAGAAGCCTTACATTAAGATTTTTTATCTCAATAGTCAGTGACAAGATAGCCCAGTCACAACCTAAAGGTCCGGGTCTGTACAATGCTGTTCCTATATATTTGGGACTTTTGTTCAGTGTCTAAAAGCCAGCAGACTTGTACATATTTCATCCTATGAGGATGAGTTTTTTGAGTCATTCATATCTTTCTTCTTCCAAATATGTGACTAGATACCCCCACTTAGGATGCACAGTTACCTAATAGAAATATGGACTGCACCAATTTGCCCTCAGAGAAAAAAGATCCATTACTATGATAAAAGATACCTAATAATCTTTCTACCCTTTCTGAAAAAGCAACACAGAAAAATAGTCCAAGGTTCTCAAAACATAGTCGATAAAAAAATCTGCATCAAAATCACCTGTTGTTAAATAGCAGGTTCATAAACCCAGTCCAGTACACACTTAACTCAGATTATGGGGAAATGACACCTGAGCTTACTTGTATATGGAAATTACAGGTATGGCCAATAGAATACTTGAGAATTTAAATTCTCAAATATTACTAGTAGGCACAACAATTCTGCAAAGGGAAACAAGAGAGCAAATTATTTTTAACAATGTATTTCTGAGTAATAGTTTCTGATTCTTTAGAATTCAGTGCTTAGAGGACATTTTGCAATTAAAGATATAATTAAGAAAATTCTTGGATCTGATAAAAATCTCACATTTCTAATTTTTGGAGGGTTCCATATTGTTTTGAGTATAGATATTCAGCTACATCTAGTACTTTATAGGAAATCTCTGTGTTTGGTCCTTAGAGATGAACAGGAGTTATAACCCCAGAGTCTTCTCTCTTGAATTGAGTGGAGATTGATAGGGAAAGGGCGGTAGCTTTTCTCACCAGTTCTGAGACTAGACCAAGGCTTTCTATTTCAAGGAATCTAGGGTGCTTTGTTTTTTAGGTGGTTATTCAAGGAATAAGGGATGCTGGTAACTGAAGAGCACTTGTTATATAAGAACAAAAATGTGTAAATCACCTAGTGATGATTTAGCTGTTCTTTCCCTATCTACCATCCATCCAGCCCCAGGTCGTCTATTTTAAAAAGAACCAGTTAGAACCCAGGAATCCAGAGGAAGTATTTATTGTTCCATATTATTTACAGCAGATTTGCTTTTGTTTATAGAGCACAAAGCACTGTTTCTGTGAATCATTTTCTTTTCTAGAAATAACTTTATTTCATGAATTCTCTGTGTGCCAAAATGCATGGTAAAAGGATCTTCCTGTATTCTCATTACTACTATAGTGAAAGAAAGAGAATATAGAAAAGCAGGATGATGATTTACTCTTAGTATCAATGCAATTTTTAATATACACCATTGGAAGCATATCCTAAATGAAATACTAAATATATTTGAATTTATAGTTACTCCAAGGAATTTTTTAAGTATGATTGTGTTTGAAAAATGAGTTTTGTCAAATTCTTTGTAGAATTATGTGGGTCTACTTATTGATAGGTTATGAAAGAATAAAACTTACCTGGGATTACATTATCTAAATTACCGTAAATTGGTGTGTCTTCAATATAATATTCATCAACCCTATAACAAGGAAAAAATTTACATGATTAAAGTCCATTTTATGAATAATTCACTACTTACGTTCCTAACTTAGCCAAAGTCAGTACTGAGTTAAATACTGCATGTTCTTATTCAGCCTCAACCAACCAAGGTAGATGTGTTTATCTGTGAGTGAGCACATCCATGTATGAATGTATGCATGTAAATTTAAATAGTTGAGAATGGGACTTTCTTTTAGGGAATGATTATTTAGTATTCATTGTGTGTCAGGTGCTACTTGAAGTGCATTTCATTTTTTGTTCATTTTATTCTCACAAAAAGTCCAAAAGATAAGAACTGTGTCCTTCCCATTTTACAGATAAGATACCCTAGGCACACAGAGGTTATAGAACTTGTTCAAGGTCATAAGTCTAATAAATAGAAGAGTTGAGATTAGAACCTATCTGTACTAACTGTATAACCATACTGTCTAATGATATTCTTTCACCTTGAATATCGCTCTTAACAGTCCTTTAAGATTATATTTACTAAGTATGTATTGCAGACTAATTAGATTGGCAGCTGTAATAAAATGATTGATTAGCTATTGCATCTAGATGCTAGGTTAAATGTTTTACATACATCATGTTAAAAACCTATGGAAATTCTGCAAAGACAGTGTTATTATTCCCCACTTTATAGAAGAGAAGCCTGAGATTCAAATAAATGAATTTGTTTTCCTTAGTCCTATGTGTAATGTCATCAACAATGACCAATTATGAAAACGTTCCACTATGCCAGTGCTCATTCAATCCTCGGGACAATCCTACAATATGCATATATTTACTTCTATTGTACATATAAGGAAATTGAAACTCATAGTGGGTAGTTAAATTTCTTAAAGACACACAGTAACTGGCAGTGCTAGGATAGTAATGCAAATTTGATCCTAAAGCCTGTTCTCTGTCCTCATCATGAGGAAGACTTGCAGAAGGTGGTACTACTAAACAGCTATAGGAAAACAGTCTAGGAAGTCATACCAGGACCATAGCTTTGTGCCCCTCTAGTCAAGAAAATTGACAAGAACACATGACTATTTGTTCTTGTTCCTTGATTAAGTTTCCTGCCAGCCTCATGTGAGTGATGCTATTATTACAATAGACATCCTACTATTGTCATCAGACTGTCACTCTACCTATGACATCCTCCCATTGACAACACCCCTAGTAACCAGCTTTCACAATGGCAAGCTGGGAACAGAGGAATGTATCAGGTGGTGAAAGTGGCATTTCATAAAATAGTACCAAGCGCTTTAACTTGGAGATTACATGTCACTGAGAGCTGGAAGGAATTGCATCAAAAGAAAAAGGAACTGTTATCTCAAGGCCTGACACCTGCATTACTCCCCATGCTTCTGAAAGAAGACACAATATGTATAAATTGTCAGTATCTTTAAAAAATAACAGTTCAAAGAATGCCTGCGTGAAATGGTTTCACAGTCCAGGTGCTAGCATGTCTTTCACTTAGCTTATAACAGAGGAACTCATCTGTAACCTTTCTTTCCAGCCAGTAATTCAACACATCTTAATATTAAGATACAGAGTGGTTTCTGCTCAGGTTTTTCAAATTTTTAATAAGATGACCCATCCATTTTCCTAGCCCATAACGATAGCAGACACAACCTGCAAATGATAAATCATGTCCAAAAAATGAATATTGTTTCATTCCCTATGAATGAAAATAAGATGTGATTTATAATGTGGTGCCCTATGTCTACAGGCAGGTCTCAAATGATTAATCATCTCAAATAAACTATTATTCAGGAGCAGTGCTTAACGAACAAATTTTTAAAATGTATTTTTACTTAGAAATGCCAACTAGCTCCAGCTTATTGCAGACATGTAAAAAACTTCAACATGTGTTTGGCAGTATTTTATGTGGCAGATTACAGTAATTACTTTTTAAAATAAATTAATATATCAGCCCATAGCGGAGAGGCTAGTGTACCTCTGTCTGAGTTTGGGCCTGAGTTTGAGACTCTCCATTGCTCTGAGAATGACTCAAGTGGCCCTTTCACCAATAAATACATTTACTTGCACACCAAAATTTAAAGATGAATTAATTATATCTTTTACTGTAGCCCAAATTTTGTGTTTTAACAGATTTTTCTCTTTATCTTGTTTTTTAAATTCTTATTTTTAATTTTGTTGTGAAATATCTTTTAATTAGTCAAATACTTTATGATCTATGGGGATTTAAGTAATTCATTCAATTTTTTTAAAAAAAGATCATTACTTCTTTCTAAATGCCCTTGGGCTTTAATTCCTTAAGTTTTAACTCTCTTATTTATAAATCAAGATTATTAAACTAGTTGATCTCTATTCTTTTCAGTTTCAAAATTCTATTATATAAACATAGGCTTCCAAAACCCAAATAAAAATTAAAGACAATTCTACAAAACTAAATGAAATTGGGGCTGGGGATAGAGCTTATTTGGTAGAGTGCTTGCCTTGCATGCACAAGGACCTGGGTTCAATCCCCAGCACACACACAAAAAAAAAACTTAGTAAAATTGTTTTAAAGAACTGAGAAATTGTCAAATTGAGAAAAAAAAGTGAGCTTAAGAATCTATCAGAAAAAATGCTCACCATCTCTAGCAGTCAGAGAAATGCAAATCAAAACCACCTTAAGATACCATCTCACTCCAGTAAGATTGGCAGCCATTATGAAGTCAAACAACAACAAGTGCTGGCGAGGATGTGGGGAAAAGGGTACACTTGTACATTGCTGGTGGGACTGCAAATTGGTGCGGCCAATTTGGAAAGCAGTATGGAGATTCCTGGGAAAGCTGGGAATGGAATCACCATTTGACCCAGCTATTCCCCTTCTCAGACTATTCCCTGAAGACCTTAAAAGAGAGTACTAAACGGATACTGCTACATCGATGTTCATAGCAGCACAATTCACAATGGCTAGACTGTGGAACCAACCTAGATGCCCTTCAATAGATGAATGGATAAAAAAAATGTGGCATTTATACACAATGGACTATTACTCAGCACTAAAAAATGACAAAATCATGGCATTTGCAGGGAAATGGATGGCATTAGAGCAGATTATGCTAAGTGAAGCTAGCCAATCCCTAAAAAACAAATGCCAAATGTCTTCTTTGATATAAAGAGAGCAACTAAGAACAGAGCAGGGAGGAAGAGCATGAGAAAAAGATTAACTTTAAACAGGGACAAGAGGTGGGAGGGAAAGGGAGAGAGAAGGGAAATTGCATGGAAATGGATGGAGACCCTCACTGTTATACAAAATTACATATAAGAGGAAGTGAGGGGAAAGGGGAAAAAAACAAGGGGGAGAAATGAATTACGGTAGATAGGGTAGAGAGAGAAGATAGGAGGGGAGGGGAGGGGGTATTGTAGAGGATAGGAAAGGCAGCAGAATACAACAGACACTAGTATGGCAGTATATAAAAATGTGGATGTGTAACCGATGTGATTCTGCAATCTGTATACGGGGGAAAAATGGGAGTTCATAACTCACTTGAATCAAATGTACGAAATATGATATGTCAAGAGCTTTGTAATGTTTTGAGCAACTAACAATAAAAAAAGAAAAGAAAAAAAGAATCTATCAGAAATTTTGGCAAATATTAACTTGATTTTCTTGACAGACATTTCTTTGAACAGGCAGAGATGTAAGTTTGGGTTCTATTGGCATATGTTTTGGGGAGCCTTGGAGTATGAAATCATTTATGGAATGAGTATGGGTAGGGAAGACATTCACTAGAGGAGTTCAGGAATGTTTTGTTATTTAAGGTCCAGGAACCATAGAAGAAAAAGGAGCTGCCAGGAAGAGAAGAGGAAAATCCAGAGGGCATAGGGTACAATGGCTCAAAATCCAGAAAAGCAAATGTTTCAAGAGAATGTTAGAGTGTCAGATGCTCCTGAGGGGTCCAGTAAGATGAGATTTGAAACAGTGGAATTCATTGATGTCCTTTGACAGGGGCTGTAGGTTAGAGAGGTCCAAAGACTGAATAGAGTAAATTCAAGACAGAAGAGGAAAAGAGGAGGAGGAACTAGAAAAATGTGTGACAGAATGGAGAAGGAAACTTCAAGGTTTATGTAAATGGTACCAAACAATGGAGAAGTATCTGTGGGACAATCTAGTATAGAGGGAGCATTT
Organism: Spermophilus citellus; assembly: GCF_964194105.1. Taxonomy (NCBI): domain Eukaryota; kingdom Metazoa; phylum Chordata; class Mammalia; order Rodentia; family Sciuridae; genus Spermophilus; species Spermophilus citellus. The sequence continues at coordinate 94,385,593 of NC_138188.1, read as the reverse complement.
TCTATTTGTCTTAAGGTATGGACAATACAGTCATTTATTTATTGAGGGGAATGATACAAGAGGGAAAGAAAAAATACTGATGCAGGAGAGAAAAGGGGAGTTTAGAGTGATGTGTTCCTGAGCATGTGACTACTGAAGTTTTGTTTTTCCTGGCCGGAACTGTGCCATGGGTGTGTGCATCTTGAATTTAGAGTAAAAGGGCACCAGTGATGAAATCCTGATCCAGGAGAACAGTGTCAACTGCAGCAATGTTTTGTGTTGGCTGGAGGTTGAGAAGTGAATCCCCTGTGAAGAGACCACTGGACTCTCAGCCTCCATATCTTATACAAAGTTTTCATTCTCTTGATTGGGATTCAAGTTCCTCTCCAAAATGGCCGATTCTTTGGAAGTCTTTTAAACAAAAAAAGAGCTTGCTAGTGCATTGGGGTACTTAGAAAAGAAGGGTCTCTTGCCAGATCTGTGGGGAAAGCAGACTAAAAAGAACTACCAGAATGAAGACTTATAAAGAGACCCTGGAGCAGTGATATGGAGCTGGGCATGGCAAAGGGACAAGGCAGAATAATATTTTTTAGAGCACCTAAGGACTTCTTAGGGATTTCCAAAAATACTTATGAAGGGGGGGATCCAAGATGGCAGGCCAGAGGGAGGCGGCATTCTGTGTTGCTCTGTGACCTGGATCTCAACTAGTGGGAATACTGCTTCTCTGAGAGTGATTGAGGACCCCTCAACAGCTGCTCCCTCTCAGGAACTACAGCACCAGTGCCTGCGTGGGGCTCCAGACTCCAGTCTACTTGCCCATGCAGGTCTCGCGGGTGCCTTAGCTGGACCACTAGCATCAACACCAGTGCAAAATTCCCAGACACCACTCCCATGCAGGACACTCAGCCACTATCCACGCACAGGAACTCCAGCTGCCACTCCCGTGTGGACCCCCATCTACCAACATGGGGCTCCCCTCGTCACCTCCATATTGGGACTTGGCAGCTACTGCCATAGTCCCCTATGCACATAGTAGCCTGCCTGCACCTGCGGACATCGCCAAGGCTCTGAAGACAGCCAACAGCTACAACTCTACATGCCACAGAGCCCATCTCTGAACAGGTTGCACAATGCCATCAAGCAGCTCCCACCCACCTGACCTGACACCCCTTCACTGAAAGCAGCTGCCTCCATCTTGGGTCACCAACATCTCCATCTTTAGTTGGGGCAACTACCAGTTTGGAACACGGGATAGCCAGGTACCCATAGTTTCTAACTCCTCCCTCTCCCCAGCAGCTGCTAACCTAGCACCGTGACAGCCCAGTACAAAACTGCTGTCCGCAAAGGATGCACAGCTGTCAAAGGGCAATACATAAGACTTCCAGAGAGCAAGGTCCCTTATTAGGAAGTGGAAAGGAGAGGGTAAATGAGACACATTTTAGAGACTAACATAGAGACCAGGAACTGTGAGGTCTACAGGCACGATGAGGAGATAAGACCAGGCGCCCATATCACAAAAGTAGGCCCCAAAGGAAATCCTTGAGGTGCAGCCCCCCATCGGGACCTGTGAGTGCCATACCCCACCTCCAGGACCTGCACCCAAGTCAACCCTCACACCCTGGTAACCACCATCCTGAGGGCGGATATACCAGTTAAGAACAGACAACTCCACCTATTTAATGAGAAGCGAAGCAAAAAAGATGCAGATCACCAACCAAAACAATCCTTGTTTCTTCCTTCAAGTTTTTGTTTGTTTCCTTCTCCTTCTCTATTCTTCTGTCCTCACATTCCCAACATATGTGAAACCAAGTACTGTGCAAAGCAACTCTTAGCAAATACAAAAAAGTAAAGAGACTATCCTGCATTCTATCAGATCCTAATGGAATAAAATTAGAAATCAATGATAAAATAAAAAAATTACTTCAATACATGGAGATTAAATAATATGCTACTGAATGAACAATGGGTTGCAGAAGACATCAAGGAGGAGATTTAAAAAATTTTAGAGGTGAATAAGAACACAGATACAACATATCGAAATCTCTGTGACAATATGAAAGCAGTTCTAAAAGGAAAGTTCATTGCATGGAATTCATTCCTTAAAAGAAGAAAAAGCCAACAAATAAATGACCTAACATTACATCTCAAAGCCCTAGAAAAAGAAGAACAAAGCAACATCAAAATTAGTAGAAGACAGGAAATAATTAAAATCAGAGCTGAAATCAATGAAATTGAAACAAGAAATAATTGAAAAAAACCCAAAAGTTGTTTCTTTGAAAAAATAAATAAAATTCATAAATCCTTAGCCATGCTAATGAAGAGAAGGAGAGAGAAAACTCAAACTGCTAACATACATGATGAAAAAGTTAATATCACAACAGACACTACAAAAGTATAGAAGATAATTAGAAATTATTTTGAAAACTTGTACTCCAATAAAATAGAAAATATCAAAGGCATTGACAAATTTTTAGAGTCATATGATTTGCACAAATTGAATCATGATTTAAACAGATCAATTTCAAGCAATGAAATAGAAGATGCCATCAGAAACCTACCAACCAAGAAAAGCCCAGGACCAGATACACAGCCAAGTTCTACAAAACCTTTAAAGAAGAACTAATACCAATACTCTTCAATTTATTTCAGGAAATAGAAAAAGAGAGAGGACTTCCATACTCATTATATGAGGCCAATATCACTCTGATTTCCAAACAAGTTAAAGACATATCAAAAAAAAATTCAGACCAATATCTCTAATGAACATAGATTCAAAAATTCTCAATAAAATTCTGGCAAATCAAATACAAAAACATATCAAAAAGATCATGCTCCATGATCAAGTGGGATTCATCTGAGGAATGCAAGGTTGGTTCAACATACAGAAATCAATAAATGTAATTTATCACATCAATAGACTTAAAGATAAGAATCATATGATCATCTCAATAGATGCAGAAAAAGCATTTGACAAAATACAGACCCCTTCATGTTCAAAAAACTATGGATAACAGGAACATTTCTCAACATTTAAAAGCTATCTATTCTAAGCCCCAGGCCAACATCATTCTAAATGGAGAAAAAAATGAAGGCATTCCCTCTAAAAACTGGAACAAGACAGGGATGCCTTCTTTCTCCACTTCTATTTAACATAGTTTTTGAAACATTGACCAGAGCAATTAGATAGATGAAAGAAATTAAAGGGATATGGATAGGAAAAGAAGAACTCAAATTAGCACTATTTGCTGACAACACAATTCTATACCTAGAAGACCCAAAATATTCCACCAGAAAACTTCTAGAACTAGTAAATGAATTCAGCAAAGTAGCAGGATACAAAATCAACACACATAAATCAAAGGCATTTCTGTATATCAGTGACAAAACCTCTGAAAGGGAAACAAGGAAAATTACCACGTTTACAATAGCCATTGGCATTCCTCATGGAAATGGAAAGAGCAGTCATGAAATTCATCTGGAAAAATAAGAGGCCCAGAATAGCTAAAGCAATCCTTAGCAGGAAGAGTAAAGCAGGTAGCATCACTATACCAGACCTTAAACTATACTACAGAGTAATAGTAACAAAAACAGCATGGAATTGGAACCAAAATAGACTGGTAGACCAATGGTACAAAACAGAGGACACAGAGACTAACCCACATAATTACAGTTATCTTATATTAAACAAAGGCACCAAAAACATACATTGGAGAAAAGATAGCCTCCTCAACAAATGGTGCTGGGAAATCCATAGGCAACAAAATGAAATTAAGCCCCTATTTCTCACCATGCACAAAACTCAACTCAAAGTGGATCAAGGACCTAGGAATTAAACCAGAGACTCTGTATCTAATAGAAGAAAAAGTAGGCCTAAATCTCCATCTTGTCAGATTAGGCCCTGACTTCCTTAATAAGACTCCTATAGTGCAAGATTTAAAGCTAAAAATAAATAAATGGGATGGATTCAAACTAAAAAGCTTCTTCTCAGCAAAAGAAACAATCAATGAGGTGCATAAAGAGCCTATGTTTGGGGAGCCAATTTTTACCACATGCACTTCAGATAGAGCACTAATCTCTAGGGTATATAAAGAACTCAAAAATATGTGTAATATGAATTGTAATGCATTCTGCTGTCATATATAACAAATTAAAATTCTAAAAAATGGGAAAAAAAGAAATTTGCACCATTTTGCAAGAATAAGAATCATAAAGGTTTACTCTTGAAAAAAATCCTAAACAATTAAAATGGTTTTATACTATCTTCAGCTGGAAAACTTTTTATATCCTTTATCTGCTTACTTTATGGGTTGATATATTATCATCAATTAATTAAGTCATTTCTATCATCATAAAATGTCATCATTAGAACTGCAAAAAATACTTATGAAGGGACTAGACTTCTGCAGTTACACACGGGTAAGGCTGGGGTTATGGTTATTTGTACATTAAAACAGGAGGCTGGAAAGCTCAGAGACACTTGAGCAGCAGTCAGAGAAGGGGCTCATTTGCATACCCCACTGGGAGTGTGTTATATCAGGAAAACACAATCCAGGAGTTCCACTGTCTTCAGCATTCTCAACCCTGAGAAAAGGTCAAGAAGATAGTGGAGACTAGTTATATTTAGGGCACTAGTTATATTTGATGAGTGTATTTAGCACTGAGGGGAAATAAAAAAGCTCCCAACTTGCAGAGCTCTAACCATCCAGGAAATAGCCCTAAGGTTGAAGAGTAGCTGAGCAGAGATGTTTTGTAATGCTGGTGGGAACATGTCCCAAGCTTTCTGAGAGAAACTGAAAACTGAGAAGTCATGATAAACTTGGAAGTAATTGTAATCCAGGACTGCTTTCCTAGAGTAGGCTGAACAAGCTGCAAATGGGTATGAGTAGTCTTAGATTTTAATTCTCAACCAATAAAGTAGCACCTTTTTTTTTCAACTAACCTCTGTAAAATTCACCAATGCTTATGTTTCCAAAACTACAAAACTACCATTGAGAGAATTTGATTAAAATTCAGAGTAGTCTGGATCCTAGACCCATGGTATTCCCACTACACTAACTGTCTTACACAAATAAAAAGCCAAGAATTGTGTAGAATCACAGTTAAAATGAAAACCAAAGTGGCCCCAGGGTAAATACCAGAAAGCAAGTATTTGACTTTCTGTTAGATTTATGCTGTTCTTAAATTGATCATGTTTCTGACCTACAAGTACAGGAAGAGCAGGGATTTGGGGAAGCAGGACAATGAAGATGAGAGAAGAAAAACTTTTCCCCTTTTGGCCTAGCTTCCCACCTAGACAGATGCTGGGCAGGGGCAGGGAAGAAGCACAATGGAAAACCCAGTATGATGTGAGCTAACTACCTTCTTTCTTGCTATAAGCCACTTTGGAACTGAAAAGGCATGACTAATTCTAGACCTACCTTTAAAAGATGGTCTTGTTTCCACTTACTCAGTTTTAACATTTTTAATTTTAGTAGCTGTAGATTTTTTTCCTGGAGCTTTAAAGCTCCCATACAAAAGTGATTTTGTTTTCGAACTACATAATCAAGAGAAATAGAGAAGTTATGAAGTTTATACCTGGACGCTGTGAATTAGCATGCTTTTCTATAGATAACGTCTGCATTGCATATTCAGATTTTGCCTAAGTGGAGATTTATTACACAAGACAAGAGATGATTGAATCCTTGAAGGAAGGATCTGTGTCTTTTCATCTTTGTATTTCTATTGTTGCAGGACTGTTCTCCAGGTGGCCTTGAAACAATCAAGTTCTCCTCCTCTGTCATTTGTAATTCTCAAGAACAAGTAAAAATGTTCTAAAGAACAACCTCCAGGGATGAAGAGTAACTGGCTTCAGCAGAACAGACTCTAGTCCCCCACAGAGACAGGAGGTCCTTCATCATTAGCCCACCACAGCATTTTGCTCCAGGGTATAAAACCCAATGTGGAGCCAGCTCAGGAGGCTAAGGCAGGAGGCTCTTATTCAAACCCAGCCTCAGCAATTTAGCAAGGCCCTACGCAACTCAGTGAGACCCTGTCTCTAAAGGAAAAATAAATAAATAAATAATTTAAAAAGGGCTGGAGATGTGGCTCAGTGGTTAAGTGCCCCTGGGTTCAATCCCTAGTACCAAAAATAACAAGGTGGGCTGCTTTCTGAGGTCTCTTAATTCCAGTGCAAGGGAGTCACAAGCAAATGAGATACTATTCCTGGACAATTTTCCCGAGCACTGAAAAACTAACTCACAGTGATTTCTAGACTTTTGTTTTCCATTGCTTCATATTTGTGTGTAATAGATCTTCCACATGTAGCTCATGATGTGTGTTGTGTGTCTTGTCACACAAGACACAAGCAAGTAAAAACCACGCAGCCAAAGATGCAGCAGACTGAAGTGATAGAACTCTGTCTCTGGGTGGTTGCCATAGTGATGATCTTTGTTTTCCTCCATGTGGTGTGGATCTTCCCTTGGGTTTGGTTATTAGTGAGCTGGTTTTGCAATTGTCTAAAACTGTGCTTATTGTTGAGTGAATATTTACGGAATGAATGAATGTTATAAAGAACCAGGCACTATGGGGCATGCCTGTAATCCCAGCTACTCAGAAGGTTGAAGCAGGAAGATCACAAGTTTGAGGTTAGCCTGGGCATCTTAGTGAAATTCTGATTCAAAATAAAAAGTAAAAAAGCCTGGGAACATAGATCAGTGGTAAAATAACCCTGAGTTCAATCCCCAGTACCACCACAAACAAACAAACAAACAAAACCAGCTTCTTTTTCACATTTGCCCTGCATCAAAGAGCCTGTTTGCATGGAGATGGGTATTTTATCAAATTTCCCTTCCAACTCCTCCCATTCTAATTCACAAACCATTCTTTAGTTAAATGATGTAGTCATAGATTTCTATCACACTGCATCTTAATTACCCTTCAGATGATAATCAGTCATCAAGGAGATTAGCCTCTACTACATGGTTATATAGGATTATTTTTGTCATATTTTTGGTAATAAACAAAAAAGTAATGAGCAAATAACTCCTGATATGAACTAATGACTTGAAAATTATCTCATGCTTTATAGGAACTCCAATGCAAAAAATAAATAGTAATAAAACTAAAAATTTTGTGTGTGAGTAGGTCTGCCTGCAGCCCAGATCTTCCATCTGTTAGACATTTTACATAGAGAACAACTAAAACCATTAGAACCCCAAAGGCTTATGATATTATGCTATGCAGTTAGAAAGTTCTCTGTTTTTCAAAGGCTTTTCAGTCCACCGTTTCAGAGCCTTAAAGAGGTCTTGAAGGCCTCTAAGAAATTCTCTTTATTTAGATTGTTTTTTACTCCTAAAATGGAATCTCCACTAAAATGACACATTAGGGTTAGAAATACTGTCTGAAAAATGAAATTTCTTTATTATGATTTATGCTATAAACATTTTTAAAAGTATTAAACTATACAAATTTCTCTGTAACTAGATCAATAAATATTAAAGGGAATAAATATTAAAGAATAACTGTAACTGGATGCTCTATTAGAAAATTGATTCATTCCACTTACCTATTGATTCACATGACCCTTATAAACAAACAGCATGCCACTAGGCTTATTGGTATATGAGATATTGCCAGATTTTTCTCTACTCCAGATTCTGAAGTGCAGCATAATTCTGTATAAAATTCAGCTGTGCTTTTAAAATTTTAGTTGAATCATAATCTAGTATATCTGCTTTTGGAATTAATGAGAACTATAGATGCGAGGTTAGAGTTTCATTTCATTCTTCACTTGGCTATTTGATTGACTCAGGATTTGTTAATAACTAGAGTGGATAATAATGTTAGAGCATCTAATCTTCAGATGAGAGTAAAAATAATTAAAATTCACTTTCATTTTATTTTAACCCAGGTGCAACATCCCTGAATCAAATCTATAAGCAATATAGCCTTTGATACTTTCCCTCAATAATTGGGAATCATAAAAGATGATTCAATTTCAACATACCTGGGAATGAAGTCATCAGAGCATCTGTACATTTTATCTGAAAAATATCCAAAATATACAAATTAAAAGAAACTTTGGCATACATTTGCTAAATCTTCTACAGAGTGTTCTGAGGGGAGTTTAGCCTCCGTGTAATTTAACATATTTGATCATGCCATTCAGGCCACCACTAATTGAACTTGAGATGCTATGGTTTGAATATGGTTTGATTGTTCCCCGAGGGTCCATGTTTTAAATGCTTGTTCTTCAGAATGACAGTATTGGAAAGTGCTGTGGAACCTTTAAGAACTGGTGCCTGGGGTGGGGTGGGGGTCCTTGGACATTAAGTATATTACCCTCAGAAGGGATTAGGTATTTTCTCAGGAACCCCTAAGTAGTTCTCAGCAGAGGGTTAATATAATAGAAGTAAGACTGGTCACTCCCTCTCTGCCTTCTGGCTGGAGCAGCAATGACTTACTTCAACCCAGGCTCCTGCCATTGTTATCTGCAATGAGGTGATGTGGTCAAGGGGCAGCAATATAGAGCTTGCGTTATGCTGTTTGCATTTTGAATCATCAAGACCATGAGCTAAACAAACTTGTTTTCTGTATAAAGTTAGCTGCCTCAGGCATTTCATTGTAGTGATTGAAGCTGACTAATACAAGAGATGAAGACATTCTGCTATTTGGGCCAATCAGATTCTATCATGGTAATATGAGATGATACAGAAGCCAGAGGCAAGGCCATTTTATGCAGAGGAAACACTAGGCAGAGAAAGCTGGAACTTCTATTCCTGCCTTCCTTGTGGCTCCTGTCCATTGTGGAACATGGACACATTTTCTGCCTTTGAATTCCATCAACACTTCTGCATCCTTTTGTTAGCTTCCTTCTTTGCCATATTGGTTTGAGTAGGCTTTTATTTGTTACCCCTCAAAAAATAATAATAATAATCCTAAGAGAAAGTCCTTTTACTATCTATCTATCTATTTATCTATCTATTTTTAAAGTGTTAACATTTCTTGGCATCTGAACAACAACATAAAAGTGATGCTAAGAAAGTTGTTCCAATCATAAATCCTTCTTATCTACATGCAAATAGTGGTAAGTAAAGGTGACAGTTCTAGGGAGAAGAGACTGAGGAAGAGGTGAAACTTAACCTCTAAAATTAATCAAAACAATAAAATACCTTTTAAAAGAAATAGTTTTCTTTAGTCTGAAAATACAAGACTGACCAGGAATATAATATTGGACAATGAAACCATAAAAACAATGATGTGCCAAATCTCAGGAAGTAACCCACTGTTGAACCTTGAAACTTGCACATCAAAGGTAAATAATTTCTAGTTAAATATATATTCAAAAGATATTGGAAAATACAGTTTTAAGAAATTTATTTGGTGAAGGCAATCAATTCATAATGAATTGTTGGAGTATATTAAGAAATATTCAGGGAACATTTTTGGTAATTAAGATCAATATTGTGATTTTCATTATCCATCCATCAATTAATTTTCTTTGATTTTGAACTAGATATATAACATGATATTTATTATATTTTAATTTCTTATATTTTTAACCTGACATTAAATAAAAGCTAAACCCTTTCAGAAGCTATTCTATAAAAATAGAGACCAATATTATCTAAGTCTATGGCAATGACCCAGAGACAGCAGTAACTTTATCTTTTAGTTTTAATATAGGAAACACAGTGAGAGTTGGTAAAGAACTAGCAATAACATTTTCAAATAATTGAGAAAGTCACCAAGCAGCTGTGAAGATTATTTTTAGCTAGATTTAGTGCAACAATGTTGTTATCCTTCAGAGGAGTTATATACTGGTAAGGTAATATTAGGGGAACAATATATGAAAAGAGTCAAATTGCCAGATGAAATGAACATGTTACATTATGATGCATTTGGAAGAATTCTGTGAAGGACCAAAGGAGGAAAGGTTTTGCACAGCATATATACTAAGCTGCTATGGACTCAAAATAATGAATGTAACCCATTGGGACCTGTCAGAAATACACTTCTTCCAGCCCACAGGAAATGCCCTACCATGAACTGCATATAATAGAGGCAGTTATTTTCAACTACTTTCAGATTAGACTTGTGAATGTAAACACACACAAATGCCAGTGAAAGCCAAAGGTGATCTGAAAGATGCTATACAGTAGTTACAAGTTAGTGAGCACCCAGCAAAATCAGGAAGCCTGAGAAATATAAATTAATATGTCAATATTATTAGAAGGATAATAATTATACAATAACCAACAATAATAACTAATTAGTTATTATAGACCATAAAATTGTAATGTGGAAAATAATATATATATATATAGTATGTGTTGATTTCTTTCTGTGAGAAAGAAATGTTCATACTCATGCCATAAATTATTATTCAGATTTACCTATAATTAAAATGATGTACAATAACTTAGTAAAACTGTTGTCTGATATATCATAGAACAAATTTAGGGTTAGGAATCAGAAGATACTGGATATGATACGAGCTCAGCAATACATTTGTTATGTGACAACATGCAAATTATTTAAAAATTCTGATTCTCAGCTTATTCACAAGGTAGGAATAATCTACTCCTGTGTCATGCAGTATATTTAAAAAACAAATGAGATGATTTCTGTGAAAAAATTTTACAAAATGACAAAGTTACTTGTTCATGTTACATATTCTAAATACATACCACATAACAAGCCACAATTTAATTGTGTTCAGTTGAATTGGGACATTTCCTTATTAAATGAGCTAGCTGAAAATAGACTGATATTATTAAGATGGTATTTCAACATTGAAGTTAAAAATATTTATAAGTAAAGCTTGACCTGCAATAAAATTGTTGAAATCTCCACTTTGATAAGAAGACAGTCACCAGATGAACATTAATATGAATATATATATATATATATATATATATATATATATATATAAATTTGAAAATAAAATGTGAATGAAAAATATTTGAAAATAAAATAATATCCTTGCTTAATAAGGATAGGGAAAAAAGATAGGTAGATAGTGGAGTAAGTAAAAGTATTTCCCCAAACTAATATTTTTAAAAGATAATATGGGCTCTCCAAGGAGAAGTACTTGAGTATGAATATTGGAAAGTATACTCATATAATGAGCCCCCTTGTGTCACCATGTAAAAGGGAAATATATTATAAGGAGTAAAAGGCACAAAAGGAGGAGGAGGCGGAAAAGGAGAAAGAGAAGGTGGAGGAGGTGGAGCGGGGGAGCAAAATCCACCACAAGAAAGTATGAGCAAAAAGCTTTGTGGGGAAAAGGGCATAGAGGTAGCTGTATAAAGAACACAATAGAATAATGTGTGAGGCTTCCATGAGAGGAAAGGGGACTGAATCAATGTGAAAGAGAAGAAAATAAGTGATGGAACCATTATCCATCAAGATCAACTACACTGAAGCAGCACACTGAGAGAGTTTAAAGACATCACATTCTGGGCTATTCTTAGAATTTAAATGTGTAATCTGGAGCTGGACCATCAATATTTGGATGATTTTAATTTTACAGTCCTTCCTAAAGGAAGGTGAACAACTATAATCTCTTTAAATGGGAAGTAGTAATGGAAAATGGAGGGGTGACAGCTAAGTGTGAAGGTCAGCAAGCTCAGGCTTCTGAAAAGAGCTGGCTCTGGCATGAGAGCTGGTGAGTTTATTTAAAAATAGATGGTATGACTTAAAGGCTGCCTAGTCATTTCAATCATATTTAACAAAATTACAAAGTGTCTGCTTTGTGATAAAGTGGTGAAGGGTGCAAGATGGTGTGTGAGAAGAGCTGGGTGAGTTTTCATGATCCTCTCCTGTGATTCAGATGCAGACTCTTGCGGTCGGGTACACAGAAGAGAGGATGAGAAGCAAATGTATTTGCTTTTATGTTTTCTTCTTTAAAAGGTACACCCTTCTAAGCACTATACACTACAACAAGAAACAATAGCTCATAGTTTAATCCCCACAATAGAATCTTTCTGATTAATTTTCCATGAGAAATGTGAAAAATGTGTATTATTTTCTAGAGAAGAGGAGATACACTGACAGGACTTTGATGTATGTGCAAACCGTGCACTTGTTTATCCTTCTCGAAAGAATTGGAGAAGTAATGTTCCTTGGATTTAAAGAAGGAAAAAGCTAATACATTCCTATCAGGAAAATGAATAAATATAATCCTCCTAAAAGTACAGATTTGGACAAAGAATCACATAAAAATGAAAGATTTGTTTGGGGAGGAAAAGAGAACTCTATTTCAAAGCTTCTACCCAGCTGCTACAGAAAACATCAAGGAAAGGCTTATCTTGTCTATCTGATTGAATGTGCAGATATTATATTGTCACAAGGATGGAGATTTTCTTTTGTAAGCTATTTAATAACACCAGCAAAACTTATTCACCCACTGTTTGCCAAGGTGGAGTCAGACCTTGCAAGTTTCTTAGCCACAAAGAGTAGCACAGAAATGCAAACACAATAAGTTGCATGAGGTCAGATGCAAGAGCATTGCATTTACAGACCAAGTTTTAGAAAAGTTGACTGAGAGGGCAGAATCTCTTGTCTGTGCAGGACAAACAGGTCAGAGGGCAGTCTCCAGGGAGACCTGGGCTCGAGTTAGACATGTCAGTCCACTGATTATCTTGTCCCACAAAAATCTTAAAAGAATACCACCTGGATCAACAGAAAAGTGAGGCACTAGCTCAGATGATCGCTCTCGTCATACTTACCACCTTAAATTACTTCACCTCTCTAGCTCTCAAATTGTCTTTCTCTAATTCAGGTAATATCATCATCTGCCTTCATAAAAGATCTCAAATAAGAAATTAAACTCTCCTCTACTACTTTTAGCTTGTATTTTTCTATAAAAGAAATAAACTTTGTAAAAAAAAAAAGTCTGATGATGAGTCATTTATACATCTGCCTTATAAAATGTGGTTGTTTGAAGATACATTTGTTTTTAACAATAATTATGGAAAGCTTGTAAGTGAAAAAGCATTGCTTGCCTGGCATTTCACCTTAGACACAGATCTGATGTATAGAGGTCCTAAAAGAATGTTAGGTTTCCGAGTGAGGACATTTCATCAACACAAAAGCATATGTACTGGTAGAAACATTTTGCACAGAGAATTAGAAAAATGAGGCACTTACTCAGATTTTGCTATTGAATCAATGCATGACCTCACTATGTCACTTCATTTTCTAGTGTCTCTAATCTTTTTTCTCCATATTTCACATTATCATTTCCAACACTTAAGAAGCTACTCCTGAGAGGGCCAAGGACACTCCCTGCAATGTGACCACTGCTCTCAATTGATTCAAGTTTTCTTGGACATATGTGTCTACCTTACCTTTGTTAGCTTAGTTTTATTTCTTTTCATCTGTTAAAAAAGAATGCTTTTATCTTTTCTTGTCTTTATTTTTGGCCCATGTAGGGTCTGTCCCTCAAAAGTTTCTTAGACCTAGAATATTGATATCTCCCAGAAATGGTTCAACTTTCATTCTTCCATCCCATGAATCCATGTACTCAGCATGCCTGTGTTGAATGCCTACAGCATGCTGTGCTAGTTACTGACCTTTACACTACTTTAATCATGGTATATGCAGATAAAACACATGGTTAAAACTGCTGTCCAGCCTGTTGAAAAAGAAGCACTGACAGTAGCAGATCCTCTTGGTCTGTTCTCCTAATCCCTGGGATGGGCTGATTATAAGCCCATGTTCAATCAATGCCCTTTCCACTTCTCTTCTGAAGCCACCTCACTCTGTGGATCTGCAGAGGGCCCACTGACCCCTAGAGGATTTGAATAGGCTTAAACCTTAAAGAGATACTCCTCTCTCTTCTCTTCCTGTTTCAGAGAGAACTTTTGTGGCTGCATTTTGATGAGTTGTCCAATTGGAGGGGAAAAAGTTTTTTACCAGGATAATCCCTTGAAAGTCTATACCCTAAGGCAAAGGTAAAGCTAAATTTGGTGGGGTTTTTTTTCACATTTCTAATATGATCGCATTGTTAAATTAAGAAAACACTTGGAATTAAAAAAAAATCAAATAGATTTTCTGCAGAGAAAATATTCTATTGGATGACATTTCATGAAATTGTCTACTTCTGTAGGCTTTCCAGTGACTACACTCTCCATTCAAGCAGATACCATATATGTCAAAATGTCTTACCTTGTCGTTGCTTTTCTACATAGTGAGAGATATTGAAGATCAACGAAATAACCAGAGCCAAACCCAAGAAGGCTAGAAGTCCCCAGAGAAAAAAGGGGCATTCAGAGTTTCCTGGAAACAAAAGGAAATACACCCATGATATAGTAGTTAACTCCTCATTTTTTTGATCTGGTTGGTCTCACAATGAAAATGGCTGCATTCATTCGTAATAAAGGAAAAGTCCTCCAACAAGAAATTAATCATCATTGACCAAAAGCTTATTACAGATTTCAAAGTGGGTGTAGGCAGTAAGTCCTTGAATTCAGCATGGGCAAAAGGAAACAAATTTCCCAAATTCCTACTGTTGATGACATGGAAGATATTTTTTTTAGTCTGGCTGTTAAAAGGTGGTCACTGATTATAAAAGCCTTCATTCAAAACAAGAATATCCTAAGGATCAAGAATCATAATTTGCCATCTTTTCCCTTTCTTTAATATTCAGACTAAAATCATGTGTGCTTTCCCTGCTTACAGAAATCCACTGGTTCTCTTCCATCAAGCCTTGCAGTGTCGCACATCAGGTACTGAAGAACAACGATAATTCTGGAATCAAAGCAACTCAGTTCTGTTAGGACTGGCCCCAAGGAGCTCTCCTCATACTATTTAGAACTCCATGAATGAACAGCAGAGAGTTCATTACACCACTCTTTCCCCTCTGTGAAGAGAAGCACAAACTCTCTTTGTTTCATTTCTGAGTCATGAAAGACATTTTATGGGATATTATGTAAGATGCACTTGATAGTTTATGATATCTCTACAACTATATGAAGGACTGTCAGATGATTAACCTAATTTGACATATCTTAGTAGTCATATCCCTGTAGGGCCCACATCATTTGCTGACCCCAGAAAAGTAACTTGTAATTCTGCATTACAA
Organism: Spermophilus citellus; assembly: GCF_964194105.1. Classification (NCBI taxonomy): domain Eukaryota; kingdom Metazoa; phylum Chordata; class Mammalia; order Rodentia; family Sciuridae; genus Spermophilus; species Spermophilus citellus. The sequence continues at coordinate 94,370,547 of NC_138188.1, read as the reverse complement.
CATATATATTTATTCAACAAATATCAATGAGAAATCACTTCTGTAGCAAGAACTATGTCCTATACTAGGGATCAATGATTTAAAAATGAACAGAATGCTTGTGCTCAAGAACCTCTACTTAAGTTGTGAATGTAGACGTTAAACACTTTATTAGAAATACAAGGTGAATATAGCTATAACAGAGATCATATTCTTTCATGGTCCCAAACCTTGTGCTATGAGACATCTAAAATCAGAGCCCATTTTAGACCTCTTCAAAGAAATGAAAATACTACTATGTTAAACCCAGTAAAGACTATATAAAGTCGTAACAGTGGGGAAATTAGTTTTGCTTCCCTACTCTTTTTAAAGTATCCAACAAAGACTTTCTAAACCAAAATAACTTTTGTGCTGTTCAGTACTCCTTATTTTCTGAATCTCACTCTTGACATTTGAATTGTGTACTTGAGTTGGCATCATTGATTTTTAAATGAGCATAGTTAGGCATATGAGTGATTAAATACAGAAAATGGGTATGTGTATTATGATATAAATATGTCTATACATATATGCATCTAATTTACATGTCACCTGTTTGTACATATGTACATTGTTTTCATTCAAATTCAAATCTCTTTTAATGCCAGAAAAATTGTCACCTGCTCATGCTTCCTCTTTAATTTAGTACCATGTTATTTCTATATGTTTGAAATATAATAATCTTTACTGAGAATTAGGCTATTATATCTTTTATTCTGTGATGCCATTATGTGTGCTTTAAAATATTTTTCAAGAATAACTAATAAATAGAAAAAAAACAACTAATGATGATGATAAAATGTGTGGTTTTATTTCATTTAAGGGAATGTTTACATTTCATAAATAATAAGAAAATTTAAAGACTCAAAAAGTCTTTTTACCTCTGCAAGAGACCTGCCAATTCATTAATACCAGATTTTTCTGGAGAGAGGAGGCCAATTTATTTCTCATAAACATGCCTTCATTAAGTATTTATGAGGATTTGACAACATAATTAACTACATTAAATATACAGAAATTCTGGGTATTGCATGCTATTGTATGTATTTCTAGAATTATTTATTTGATTTTTTTACAGTTTTACCTATTTGTTTAAAAAAATTGCTCTGTGATAATAAATTTTTAAAATTTCAGCAATGCCAATATAGAGTAACCTGGAAGATCTTCTACCAAAACATAAATGGAGACTATTATACTAATTAGCCTTTCTTATTATAGTGTGTTTATGTTATTTTTAGTGGCTGCCTAGATTTTTTCAGTGTTGCTGTAATGTCTAGTCATTTCCCTAAATGGGCATTTCCCATTAGATGGGCATTCTAATTTTTTTAAAACATTTTCTCTTACACACAATGCAGAAAACACCATTGAACATTTTTGTGGATATGTGAGCTTATTGTACAAGAGTTCCTGGGCGTGGAATTGCTGGGTCAAAGGGTACTTTGGGAATTATTAAGAAAGCTTTCAGAGAGAGATTGCTCCTCACCTGCTCATCTTGCCCCGACCTTCAGGCCCACCCCACATTGATGACTGTCATTTTCAGGTGGTTGATCCAACTATAACTATGCAGAGGAAGCCAGCTAGTGGTCTCGTTTCCCAGACAGGTCTGAGTTTCCCTCTTTCCTATCACAATACAGGGGTAAAGGGGGTGATTTCTGTCATTAAAGACCCTTGCTCTTTTCCTCTTCTTGCAAATGTCATTGAAGCACCCATAGTCTAGGTGGAGTTCTAAATTCTTCCCCCATGTTAAAGAAATCTGAGAGCACACACTACATATTCCATTGAATTATATTACAACTCTCATTTCAAATTATTCAGTCAAGTTCACCCTCTACGGTCTCTGTATTGGTGACACTTAACAAATTTTACTTGCTACAGAAAGGCCAAATGTATTACACACATCATTCGTGTTCGAAACAAAAAATAATTAGTAAATTAATAAGTCCAGATAAGCAAAAACAAAAAGATAAAACAGGCTTAACCATATTATCAAGAGACAATCAGTGTGAACACTTTGGTTACTATATAGACCCTTGAACAACATCCTTGAACTGCAAGGTCCACTTGTACCTGGATATCATTTTTTGGAGATTTGCAACAATTAGAAAAAATTTACAGATGAACCCCATGGTCCAGATATTGGAAAAAAAATTAGGAAAAAGATATGTCATAAATGTATAAAATATATGTAGGCAATAGTCTATTCTACCAACTGCTTCCATGAAATATATACACAACTCCATTACAAAGAGTTGAAATTTATTAAAACTTTATTCACTAAACATAGACTATCCATAGAGCCATTCTCAATTGAGAAAAAAGTAAGCAAACATAAAGATGAAATATTAAATCATAACTGCATGAAATTAATTATAGTAATACTATACTACTGTAATTATTTCATAGCCACCTCCAGTTACTATTGCTATGAGCTCAAGTGTCTGCTTAAAATATCCCATGACACTAATCATCCCTGTATAAGAAATTTGTTCTTCTTGCCAGCAAGTTGCAAATGGCAGTGAGCTTCTCACATATTTTTCACCATCAATATTACACATGATATTTTTAAAATGTCTTCATCAACTCTTTATGTTATTGCTCATGGTCAACAGCAAGCTATAAGTAGTTACATTCGGGGGAGCCAAAAGTTATATGCAAATTTTCAACTGAGTAAGGGGGTGCACCTAACCTCAGAGTTACACTTCCAAACCTATTTTTCTTTCTGTAGAAATTGTTATGGATGCAGACATAAGATTCCATTAAACCCTAGATTGTTATCTATTTCCCACCCCCCAAATAATTTTACTATGTCTTTCTTTTCCTAAGAACAAAATGTGCTTCCATTTCTTTGGGCAGCCTAATATTCCATTTTATGAACATTCCATAATTTATTTAAGCAATCTTTATCATTTAACACTTAAGTTGCTTCTTTTTTTTAGTTATAAACAAATTGCAACAAATGTTTTTATAGCTAAAATATATACATAGCTTCATATTTCAGGTTAAAAAATTTTGAAGATGAATGTTTGGACCACAGTATATACTTAAATTAAAGAACTTTGATATCTTTTTTTTAATTTAATTTTTTTATTGGTTGTTCACAACATTACAAAGCTCTTGACATATCATATTTCATACATTAGATTGAAGTGGGTTATGAACTCCCAATTTTACCCCAAATGCAGATTGCAGAATCACGTAACTTACACTTACACAATTTTACATAATGCCCTATTAGTAATTGTTGTATTCTGCTACCTTTCCTATCCCCTACTATCCCCCCTCCCCTTCCCTCACATCTTCTCTCTCTACCCCATCTACTGTAATTCATTTCTCTCCTTGTTTATTTTCCCATTCCCCTCACAACCTCTTATATGTAATTTTGTATAGCAATGAGGGTCTCCCTCCATTTCCATGCAATTTCCCTTTTCTCTCTCTTTCCCTCCCATCTCATGAACTTTGATATCTTGATATCCAAGTTTTTAAAATACCACGGTATGTGGACTTGTTTAGGCCAGTCTGACCTTTGTTCCCATTAGGTCATGGTGCTTATGCTTATTTGCTCTTTCCGATGATCCATACCACATTAACCACCGTTCCTGACCAAGCTGTCTTCCTGTACACTATATCCCTATACTCCCCTCTCCAATGGACTCTGGAGCAAACTGTCCCTTTAAAAAAATTTCTGTGGATTGTGACATAGATTCTTTAGGAAAAGGTACCTGTTCCTACCTTTGCTTTAGACACAGAGAACATCACCTCTTTCATTCCTTACCAAAAACTATTTCCACAAAATGATACTTCAGATTTCCAGCATATCTTTTGGGATTTACTTCACAAACTCCCAATTATATCCCATTATTATTATTCTGAAGCACTTGCAATTTTCAATAGATGTGTGCTTTCTACTTCATGTGCTTATATCTCTGTATATTCACTCCTTTGCCTAAAATGCCTTTCCTCTTAGTCATCTAAAACATAACTAGGCACCCTACAAGGTTACCTTCTCTTTGAAGCTTTCCCTCAGTGCTGCCTGTCCTCTACCAGGTGACATCTCACAGACCCCTCTACATTTAAACAAATATTAAGGTAATAATTTTGTGTATCAATCAATTTCCCCTAGTAAACTGTGAACTCCACAAAGGGAAGAAACTGCCTATTCATCTTTGTCTTCATGCCCTAATTTCCTCATTGGTAAAAAGAAAAAATAGTGATAATAATAGTGCCTGTTGTGGAATTAAGTGAAGTAAGATGTAATAAGATTTTTTAGAATAATGTTTCTCACTAGTAAGATGCTTAATAATCAGTAACTTTGATTAAAAACTTACTGGTAAGACTCCTACTATTGTATCTGCAACAAAGTCAACAAAATGTAACTTCTCACTACATATGTGTCAGCTCCCTGAAGAAATGAAGATGAAATAAAAAAAAAAGGTAATGTAATGAGTAAGGGCCAACAGAAAGGTTCTGACCAGATATGTTCTAGTCATATCTACAACCCAGAAAAGGAGTGTTTGAAGATTCCCTTCCACTTACCTCCAGCATTATTGAGAAGAAAAGATCTAACCCCAGCAGCTGGGAAATCCATGCTTGTGAATAGAAGAGTAACTCATTAAATCACTGTGGCTTTGGCAAAAGTACTTATCAACAATGCCTTAATTCTGTCTTCCCTGAATCTATATTTACCAAGAAAACTTAAGCTATTCATTTATTTTCCAGGAAACTTGAAATAAGGAAGTTGGTGTTAACAGCTGGCCATCAGAATAGACCAGAGGAGGTGTCCATCACTCTAAATGTAAATATTTATTTTCTTTTGAGAGTTTGCTTAGTGTCACTAAATTATGTGGGAAAAGCTATTTGGAAACTACTACTGGGCTCTGTGAGCTCTGTGAGAGAGCCCTGGGAAATACATGGCTGCATAAAACCAGGATGTCAATCACAAGAGTCAGCGTGAGCAGAAATACTCTTCTGACAGAATACATAATAATTTGAGAAGCATAAAATGGGCATATGTTTTCACTTTCTTCTCAATTTTTTACCTTAAGATCCAAAATGTTTACCTGTACTAGTTAAATTCTACCGTCCTACTAACAAGAATGCTGTCCTATACGCTAGTAACATGGTTCTTTCTTCATAAACCAGAGTGGCTTCCCAAATATTTACTCTGTCTTGCTATTGTCAGAGAAAGAAGGATTAAAGTACCAATTAAATCCCAATTGTTTTTTGGCAGATGTACATCTTTCTTTTTTAAATTTTAAATCTATCAATTAAGTAGGATAAGGATGATTATTGAGTATATATAGTACAGAATATCTTTCCTAAGAACACATATTACAACTAACTTATTATAAAGTTGAGCAGAACACTACATTGCTTAAAATTAAGCATTTAATTGATGTATTAATAATTTACCTTTGGCAATGTGGACTTGTAACTCTGCTTTGGAAATAATCCAGCATGGAAATGGTACATCAAATCCCTATGGCATATAATTTGGGAACATGCTATTTTGCTTGTCATGTGTGAAAAGGATGTAGAATTGATTTGGGATAGTAATTTTGACCCTGCCTGAATAAAGTTATCTGAACTTTCCCCCAAAAGGAAGTTAAGTGGGCTTGCTTTGATGGCTTCCTATTCTATAACATGTTATGTTCCCAAAATTTCTTTAAGAGGAGGATATCAACACCACATCCATCTGATAGATCACTAAAGCACACAATCTACCCCAAGGTGGCAACAGAGAGTTGAACTTCAGGTTGTATTCAGAAAATAGAAGCTAAAACTCTCTTTTACTCTCCTTACTCTTTTAATTTCCATATTATCTACCTTTGTTATCAGGGAAAAATAATATATGTTTTAAGAAAAAGAAGCAACCTATGAAACTTGCCATAAAATTCATTAATTATAGTGTAGTAAAGACTAGAAGGCATTGCTTAATATATCACTTAAGGACCCATGTGTCTCCTTAGGATCTGGTACATTTTTATGTTTAGAGCCCATGTGAATATTTTAATTGATCACCATCTCTGACTTTACAGTTTTCCTTAAGTAAATCTCTAGTATTACATGACTCTCACTTTCATGGCCCAATTGTGTCCCTTTACCCTGACTCATTTGGTTATCTTTTACACTATTATTATCCATTTCTAACACCCCTCTTTCTAGGGGAGGAAAAAATAAATACATAGAAAATAATAACAAATCTTTAGCACTTATGATACTTGGGAAAAGTAATAAAATCAATCTCATTTCTAGTTAGAGGTTTTTATCCATTTCCTAATTTATCTAGTATTTTGCATACTCTCAATAAATAGTTATGGTTTGGGTAAGTAAAATATAGTCCAATATAAAAAGTCATACTTCAAGGATGTAAGCAGAAAGCCCTAATCTTATTTTTAAAATTACACTAAATCTAGCTATAAATCATCCTATCACTTGGACAAAATTATATTTCAAATAGAAGTTTTAGTTTCTGTCTTCCACTAAAGGGAAGCTTGGAAAAGTCATAACAGTCCATTAATTGCTTCAAGGAGATAATTTTGCTCTCGTTACAAAGAAACAACCAAATCAATATCATAAACCTACATTCTACACTAAAAATTTTAGGAAATTTTCTAATAAATTTCATGGAATATGTCAACAATATTAAATCAAGAACTAGGACCACAGTGTGCAGTATTTAAGGATTGTGTTTTTTTCATTTATTGAAACAGCAAATCTGTTCCAAATAAGTAATTGGAGGCCTTTTAAAACCCACGCTAAATCATAATAGGCAGAGTGTGACTAGCCATGTGCAGAAGGTAGCATAACAGGGTCTCCAGTTCTCTCTTGATTTTAGGAGTCCCTAGTTCTGTTTCCCAAGATTTTTTTTTCACTAGTAATGTGAACTGAGTTTTCAATGGGAGGATTTTCATTTATAAGCTTTGTATTTCATGACATTTTTGATACCTTCCACATATTTTTGATTACCAACAATAAACACTCCAACTTTGAAGAACAAAACAATACACATAAAAACACACAAGAGCAGATATAGAGTAGCTAAATGGTGGACATTTTCAACAAGTCTGTAGAAATACACAAACAACACACACACACACACACACACACACACACACACACACACTCCCTAGTCCTCTTATTCAAGAACTCTCCATATGTAGAATTAATGTCTCCCATAGCCTGTGGGAATCTACTTGGGATGGGATGGTGCCTCTTAAAACACTGTATGCACAAAGTACTTAAAACTTCTTGCCCAACAAATGCAATCTTTAGAGTCATTATTCATTAACTGTAGCTACTTTCAATTATATAGCTTTTATCAATTTCAAAAGAGCATCCACACAATTTGAATTCAACAATTTACACTATTAACAAGCCAAAAGCCTTGAAAAATTATTAGTAATCAAATGACAGCTAGGAAAATCATGATTTAAGTTTCTACCTAGCTTTCAAATGCCAGGGGCTAATATTTTGAGTCTTTTAAGCAAATAACACACTGTTTTTAATGCAAGATTGGAAACCCACCAAGTTTAATGAATGTCTGTCAATGAACGGAGGATTTTTGAGATGTACATGGTGTGGGCTGTGGAGTAGGCTGTACTGGGGAGGGAAAAATAGCAAATACTGGCTTTGAAATGTCTTCCAACAGTACAAGAAAGAGAATGAGAGTGGTCAATTCACTAGCCGTATGACTGGTTGTGTGCCAATCACTGAAGCTCACTAAACTGACTATAAAACAGGAATTCATGTCTTCATCTGTGTGACATCAGGCCACCCCTTTCTAACACATCATGATTCTTCTCTATCAGTACTTATGGAATTTAATTAAGAAAGTGTACACATGGGAGTGAGGTAGTGGGCAGACTTTAAGAGAGTGTGTTAAGATTTCTCCAGTGCTAGTGTCCTTGCTGCTTTCACAATTAAATTTTAATTGAGATTAGTAAACTTCAGAAATCCTGTTGGGCTTAAAGAGCTGCCAAAAGCCCTTCTGTCAATGAACTTCTCTTTATCTGTAGTTAGCTACTTCATTTTATATATGTACTTATTGTTTTCTTATTAGAGAAATACCTTGGAGAGACTCTGAAAACTGCATGATGGCATGAAACCTTTAATCCCACAAAATACTTACCTACTATGTTTCTTTTAATGTTTCGAGTAAGTTCTGTTAATTTTATTTTACTTTTAATTTAGGAATGCCAAGATAATTACATGAAATTTTAAATGTTTATAGAATTACACATTAATGAGATCTATTACCCACCAGCAATTTCTGCACACATTTTTCAGAGTCATGGCCTTCAAATGTCAATCTTTCCTGGATTGACTTTTCTTAACATCACAGCCAAATATGACTTAAATTACCTGGTGGAACTTTCTTTTTTGATCCATCTTTAGTTTAAGAACATCTGCATTTATGGCAGTATGTATAAATGTGGATGTGTAACCAATGTGATTCTGCAATCTGTACACGTGGTAAAAATGGGAGTTATAACCCACTTGAATCAAATGCATGAAATATGATATGTCAAGAGCATTGTAATGTTTTGAACAACCAAAAAGAAGAAGATTCGGAGTCTGTAGCTCAGTGGAGGAGCCTTTGCCTAACACATGTGAGGCACTGGGTTCGATCCTCAGCACCACATAAAAATAAATAAATAAAATAAAGGTATTGTGTCTATCTACATCTAAATATATATATATATATATATGTGTGTGTGTGTGTGTGTGTGTGTGTGTGTGTGTGTATACATATATATATATATATATATATATATATATATATATATATATGATGATTCATACATTAATCTTACTTAGTCTTTAAAAGAAAGGATTTGTTCTTCTCAAAGAGGTGATTGAGGCTTATGGAAAGAAAATTAGTAAACACAATGAGAATCCTATTTTAAAAACAATAATGTGTAAACTAAATTGTAAATCATTGTTTAAATTAAATTATCAATAACCAAACTGTTTTTACCATTTGATTCAGCTAATGCTGATTTTTTTGTGTGAATGTAGAAGTATAGTATGAATTGTGATAGCAGCACCTTTATTGATGATGTAATAACTACAAAGAAAAGGAAAAAAGTTTGCATCTTTCATTTCAGACTTTTTTTTTTACTTAATTAAGAATAATTGTGTTTTTGTGTCTGTGTGCGAATGTATTTTTTATCTTATCTGAATTTGAAAAAGTCTGGTTCTTTTCTTTCATATTATTTTGTTTTGGCTTTTAAGATCTCTGAGGCTTTCAGGGCAAATACTAAATTTGTATCTCTTCTGTGAAATTGTGAAAGGTCTCAAATGACATGAAGGAGCTCCCTATCGCACCTGAAGGGACACTCTGAACTACAAAATGCTATGGAGGAAACTTCATCACATTCCTTCTTCATTTAGAGTCGTTAGTTCTGGAAGTAGTGAAAGGTTGTGTTCAGCCTTTGGCCTTCTCACTCTCCCACGCTCCCCATCATCAGCTCATGGCAGTGACAGTACTACTGCTCTGTCAATTTCTTACAGTGCACTAGCAAATTGGAGCAATCGCTTTTGTTCTTTGCTAAGCTAAGATAAGGAGAAGGAGGAGAACTGTGAAAATCACATGCTAGCTTATGTTCCCTGGGTGATTTATCCAATCCATTGATTTTAAGATCCATCAAACAAAACACTGGGAAGCAAATTCACAGAAATTAAAACATGTGATACCTTCACTCTGTGACTGCCCCTTATGCACAACAGTGAAGCAAAAGATACAATCAGACAATGTACAGATGATAAAATTATAAGCTGTGAAAAATCTATGCAGGGGCTGCAGTTGTGGCTTAGTGTAGAGCACTTGCCTAGCATGTTTGAGGCACTGGATTCAATCCTCAGCACCACATAAAAATAAATAAATAAAATTAAAGTATTGTGTCCATCTACAACTAAAAATATATAAACTAAATCCATGCAATATATCTAATGTTCAACCTCATTATAATCAAAGTAATGCATATAATCAAAGTAATATAATGGTCTACCATGTCTTACTTACGAAAATTTTTAAATGAGACCAGCCTGTTAAGGAGGAACACTGCTAGGATAAGAGGGGATTTGCATCATCCTTGGAGAAGCAATTTGGCAATAATGAGACTTAAGATGCTCATAATCTCTTATTCAGTATTTCCAATTCTACTTATCTTTCCTTAAAAAAAATGTTCCTTAATATAGGAGAAACTATTGAGTTGGTCATTTTTCTGTCTTTTAAAATATTTAAGAACTGGATACAACATAAATGTCTAAACAAAATTGAATGACAAGAAAATTGTAATTAACAAAATACATGTATCTTGTGAATTCATTTAAAATGATTAGGCTTATAATAAAAAGGAAGTAATTAGGTTTGTTAGTGAAAAAAGATGGATACATGATTTTATGCACATTATTATTTCAGTTATAAAATGCAAATTACATAGAATGTATAAAAATAAAAATTACAAGGAACTATACAACATAATATTGGTAGTTTTTAAGATGATGAAAAATATCTAAGATTTTTTAGTTTCTTTTTTACAAATATATTTCACAATTTTCCAACTTTACATGGTAAGCAATTTTTTTTCTCTTAAGCAAAAAGATGTTTGTTAAAGAAATGAAATGTACATAAAGACTGCAGAAGGAATGAAGGATCAAATCTACGTTGATTCAAACTTTATGATGCATTGCACGAGAGACTGAATTTTCACTGACTGTTTTAAAATTGTCTCTCTGAATGTTGACAATTGAATTGATTACTAAGAAGACACTGTAGTGCCTGATTTCTAAAAAATTAGAATGTAGTTACTCCTCTCCTGCTTTATATCTAAACCAAAAAGTAATATGCATGCTCAAAATAAAATAGTTTCTTAAAAAATAACAAATACTTCAGATGGCATGATTATCAATGAATACTTATTGAACAGCTACAACAAACTTTTTATTATAAAACAGTGCCCACTGTGTTTTCATTCAAGAGACAATGGTCAATTTACACTCAATTTATGCTCAGTAATGTATTTCAAAATATTTTCTTTTTTTTATGGTTAATTTTTTTTTATTGGTTGTTCACAACATTACAAAGCTCTTGACATATCATACTTCATACATTAGATTGAAGTGGGTTATGAACCCCCAATTTTACCCCAAATGCAGATTGCAGAATCACGTCGGTTACACATCCACAATTTTACATAATGCCCTATTAGTAATTGTCAAAATATTTTCTAACTATAATAAACTTTAATGCACATTTTAAAAATAATTGTGCTAACTAGTTTACTTTCCAAATATTAAGAGACTTTTAGTGAGGACTTGGCAATTAAGTGAAATTTTGACATGAAAAGGAACAAAAGAATTGAAAATGCCACTTACCTGACATGCTTCTTTTTTTCAGAGAACTCCTGATGTAGCCATAAAGCAAATGGATGGATTAAAAATGCTCCCACAAACTTTTTTTTTTCTAAGTAATGTTGATCGGTTATGTTAGAAGCAGCATGACACTAAAACTTATCTTTATCAGCGTCTCAGGTTATTTTTCTTCTCTTCTGTTTCTTAAAGTCTTTTGTGTGTACTTTGTTCAGTTACAAACAGGAAATGTGGTGATGGAGGCTTCTAGATTTTAGATCTGAAACCACTAGACTTAATTGTTGAATAACGTGGGAAGAAAAAATCCCTCAGACCTCTATACTCTGGTATTTGAATTTTTGTCAATACCTGAGTCTAATTTTAAAATGAATAAATAAATCAAATTTGAGTTAATCTAGGAGGACTCTTTCTTATCTCTGAAATCTAGGTATTTCCTCACAAGGGAATTCACATGAAAATAAAGTAAAGAATGCAAAACTAATGATGAATTGTAAGCAGCCCCAGGTGTGCTCAGCTATTTTTTGGGTTTTCTTTGAGACAATGATGGAGGAGAGAATTAAAACCTTTGAGTATTTATTATGCACCATATGTCTACTGTACAGTAACCCACTGGAAGACTAAGAGCCCGACTTATTTTCTGCTAGTCTCACATCAGCCAGCATAAATCTCTCTAAGTTGGAGCCACCTGTTAAACAAGCTCAACTGCCATCCCTGAGTCTCAATGTTACAATTTCTTAAATGTTAGTATACATGAGTATGCCATGTGGCACTAGTTTAAAATGCACTGGTCAAAAACTCTGGGCCCTAGTGAAGCAGAATATTTAAAGTAGAGCCCTAGAATATGCATATTCTAGCACCCCTGTTTATTTTATTATTTTTCGTATGCCATTGGTAATGATGCCCAGTAGACAGATTTCTTTCCAATGCCCTTTTTTTCAATCTCTTATTTTTATATCTCTAACAATTCCCTCTTTTAATAAAATTTTAATTGGAGCAATATTTGTACATGTTTATCGGATACAATATAATTCATAATTCAATATATGTATGCAATATGCGATCAAATTAGGGTAATTAACATTCCCATCTCCTCCAACATATATAATTTCTATGTGTAGAGAAAGTTTAGACTCTTCTTTTTTAGTTACTTTAAAATATATCATAAATGGTTATAGAACATAGTTACCCTATTTTGTTATAGACTACAGAATTCTAAAATTAATTCTTCCTATCTAGACCTATTTTGGTACCTAACCTCTCTTTATTCTTTCTTCCCTTTCCTCTTCCAATTCCTGGTCTGTAGTAAGCACTACCCTAACCTCTTCTTCTAAAGAATAAACTTTTTAGCCTCTATAAATGAGTGAGATTATGTGGTATTAGTCTTTCTGTACCTGGCTTATTTCACTCAGTATGATACCCTCTAGTTTCATCTATCTTGCTATAAATAACAGGATTTCATTTCTTTTAGTGGCTGAAAAATATTACATTGTATACATCTTACACTAATACCAAAAAAAAAAAAAACCCAATAGCAAAGTCTTCTGCTTTCTCTTTGCTCCTTTATAGAAAACAACATTCTGGTAATGAATATGTGGTGCTTTTTCAGTCTTTAGAGGAGTTGGCTAAACACTAACAGATTTTACACTTTTCTCCAAAATATTCCCTGTGAATCACAGAATCGGTCTATAAAACTGAAAGAGATTCTGAGATTCCCTAATCTAATCTTCTTTAAAAAGCATTTTCAAAAATAATAGGCCTTTAAGAAACTCATAGAAAACAAATGCTTACAAAACAAATATATTGGCTGGGCATGGTGGTACATGCTTATAATCCCACCAGCTCAGGAGGTTGAGGCAGGAGGATCACATGTTCCAAGCCAGCCTTAGCAATCTAGCAAGGCTGTAAGCAACCTAATGAGACCTTGTCTCAAAATAAAAAACAAAAAGGGTTGGGGATGTGGCTCAGTGGTACAGTGCCCCTGGGTTTGAGGTTTGATCCTTGGTACAAAAAAAAAAAAAAAATATATATATATATATATATATATATATATATATATATATATATAGAGAGAGAGAGAGAGAGAGAGAGAGAGACTATATATCATTTTCACCTGTATTGATGCATATTAGTGTTTAAAAGCTATATCCTGCAAAAAGGAAAACTAAATAATCTTTTTATTGAAGCCATTTCTAGACTTATTTGGCCAGAGAACTTTGTTCAGCAGCCATCTATTAGCAGTGTAACAGGTTCAATGAAGCAGGCCTGAATGCTCACAGACCAAGACTTCAAGGGAAAAGTAGTCATGCAGGGACCAGAGGAAAACAAGAATCAGAAGTTGCCATCCTAGAATTAGGTGGAACACGGAGATGGAGATTGCTGAAGAGCTGAATTCCAAATATCCAGGGAGGTTTGGATAACTAGGACGTAAGTTCAAAAGCAGAGGGTCCATTTGTATGGGGGCCTTGAGGAGTTGAGCTCTGATCCTAAAAGATGGTAACTGGAAAAGAGGGTAGAAGCCCAAGAGGAGATTGTACAGGTTACCAAAGCAAGAATTTGTAACATGGGCTAAGAAGGTATCACTTATCACCTGGAACATGCAGAGGACATTGGAGAGAGAAAGGGTGTCAGAACCAGAAATTCAGGTGTAAGCATCCTGTTGTTAGAACACAACAGGAAGAATGGAGAAAGATGCTTACATTTTGCAGAGAATGGAGAAAGATTCTTACATTTTGGCTGGTTCATAAAGTGCAATTCCAGAAATAGTACCAGTGTTCAGTAGTTGGCCTTGAATGTAAAGAAGGTCAAACTCAGCCAAGAGTGACACAGACAAAATGGTAGAATTCTATGGCTGGCCCAGGAGGTGTATCTCTCAGAACAGCCCAGCCAATGCAGACCCAGACCAAGCCCACTGTCCCAGGGCTTCTCTGCCTAATGCTTGTGATTTTACATATACAAGTCTGTAAGGATCTGCAAAGACAAGAGCAGAATAGACAGACAGAGACCAAGGAAGGGCGTGTCCTGCTTCAGCTCAAGAAGGGAATTAACCTATTAGCTTTAAAAAGTTAATCAAGGTCTCCAAAACAGTGAAATTTAGTCTAAGAAATCCAAACCGCTTCGTGATGTCAATTATTATTATGTTTTTGAAAAGTGATCTTCATTACAATGTGCCCCCTTTCCGTAGACATGTAATTAGGATATATAATAAGACTGTATAAGGTCACACAGAAAGTCTGTGCCTCAATATTAGATAGCTCCACAGATGTTTAAAATTTGCCAAGGGGGAGAAAAGATAGTTTTTAATTAAAATATAGATGTCTGAGCACATGGAGAATATAAAAAGGCTTATGGATATATGTTTGTTGTGGAATATATTAGTGAGTGCATTCAGAGATTTGAATAATAGTTTCATGAGCCATGTTCAAATAATAAATAAACTAGAGGCCACTGTAGTACTTTTTAATGAGATGGGTTATTAAAATGAAGTTTAAAAGATAGCTAGACTAATGCTCTGACAAATGTGAATCAGTTGAAAATAAAGGAAATTTGGCAGGAGGAGGTTTTAATGGGTACCTGTCAAGAAATTAGAATTTTAAAGTCAACAAAATTGAAGTTTTTGTTGCCAAAAGGAGATTAAAAACCTATCAACAAGGCAGCTGCCATTCAAAGTTCCACACTCAAAAAAATGGGTCACAGAGTGTTGAAAGACACCCGGTTTTTCAAACCTCATTTTTTATGACCATCTATCGTTTTTATAATTATTCTTTATCAATGTAGTATATTTATGCTTTTCTCTGTATGTGGTTCAAAGTGTTCCAAACTGTTAAGAGTGCATATTACAATGTATTTATAGCTGTACTTTTTTGTTGCTTAAAGTGTTTACAATAACACATACTACTGTTATAATTGAATAAAAGATGTTCCCTTATTTTAAAGACTGTTTAGAATACCTTCATTTTATGGAAACAGAACTTTTCTCTCTGTAATTTTTCTTCATTCTGATGAATAATTCTTTAATCATACTGAAGCTACTGCAAAGTAAGCAAACAACTTTTTGAGAAGAAGAAAGGGAGCAATCTCTGTTCTTCCAATTATTCTGTTTTAAAATGTGAAAATATTCAAAATTAGTGAATACAATTGCATATGATTAGACTGTATTTATAATTCACATTTCCAGTGAGAACCTCCAGAAAAATATAATTATTCAGATGGAAAAGAAAAAAACAACTGAAAATCAATAGAAAATGCATGGACTTGGTAAAATATTCTTGGGTATTTTTTCTACATTTATTGTGGCTTACAGAAATAGAATTATTGGAAAATCAAACATTAAAATAAAAGAACAGATAACAAAAATTCAGAAGTGGTACAGAACATTTCTAATAGCAAATATAGTCTATTTTCCTACACATGAGAGGCATAAGCATCCATGTTTTCTGGAAAACAAAAATTTGGCCCATTATGCAGATTTCTATGAAATGCCCTAGAGGAAGGACTATCAATAAAGCTAAAGTATCCTAGGTAGTTTTGCTCTTATCTGAAATATAATTGGTTCAAACAAAGTAAATCAGTTTATTTACTGTAAGATTTCTCATAGCTTTAGTTGGCTACATACTCAATTTCTGGAAAGGAATATAAACACTGCAGCATTTCAAAAAAAAATATTGCTTCAAAGTAACATCCCTTTATTTGTAAAGATTTTTGCAGGATTACTGTTGTGAAGTATGTATTTTAACACTAGATTAAATGTTTTTCTTCCTGTTGAACTAGCTCTTACTTCCTGGCCTCCTCCTACATGCAGGGCCTGGTGTATTGGCGAGATACTACGACAATATCAAATTTACCAGCTAAAAATGAAGTTGCATCATTAGAAATTATTTTCTTAAGATTAAAAAGAAATGAGCCCTTATACTTCAAATGCCCTAGGGCAGGTAACAATTAGAAGTCTCAGAATAATTTACAGAGTGAATCTACTTCTAGTTGTTCATTCATGTAGCTGATTAAATTTTGATCAAAATCAGAGAGAATCTAGCTGGAGAACCACTAGAACTAGGAACACCATGGAGAACTGATGCACCACTCCGGGTCCTGGCTGGAAACAACACAAAGGGTCAAATAGGTGGTAGAAGGAATTAAATGTAGGGGCTGTTTACAAAGGTGTGAGCAGCATGACAGAGGACAAGGGAGAGTGAAGCACTTCAGGTTAACCACAGAGGGAGCTGATGACCACCGGGGCTTGACAGTTTCAGAGAAGTAACAGTGACTGGAACCCAGGGAGATACGTAACTGTAAGAAGGGGCTGATGCCAAGTGTGGTTACTCACACCTGTAAATACCTGATACTTGTGGGTCTGAGGCAGGACAATCTCAAGTTCAAGGGCCAGCCTCAGAAACTTAGTGACACGCAGTCTCAAAATAAAAATAAAAAGGAGTAGGAATGTAGCAGCGCTGGTTTCAATGCCCAGTACTAGGAACAAAAAGAAAAAATAAATAAATAAAGAGGCTGCCTGACAGGAGGCATGGCTTTAAGTAAGAAATAAGTAATCAAAGAGCATAGCCATTGCCATACTGTGTCCATGCAAGGAACCAGCCCAGTCCTGCCCTCCTCTGTTCCTCAGGGAAAGGCAGTGCTGATGACATAGTCAATAGAAGTCACCCTTCTTTACTTCAAAGAGGGGTCAAGCACAGAGAATGAAGTTATAAGCATATGAGTAAGGGGCACAGGGAATGAACTTAATTTTAGATAGGTACTACTTGCCTGCCAGACATGGACTTCATAATTTTATAAATAGACATCTTCCAGAGTAAATAAAAGTGATTTATTTTGAGATTTTTAAACTAAATTCATCAGGTTGATTTTATTGACCCTGAAGCAATACCCAAGATGTCCTAAATACTGTTTAACTGGTCTGCATAGAAGAACAAAATCAAGGGTAAAATTTAACGGCAGATTGTAATAAAAATGACGGACAGAAAGACATAGTAAACTACAAATGAAAATTTCCCAGAGCTTAAAAAAAGATATGAATCTTTAAAATGAAAAACCTCAGAGACAGAGAGATAATGAGGAAATAATAGGTGGGTGTGGTTGATGGGTAATATTTGAGGCAACTGAATTAAAAGTATATAAGAATATTTTTGTACTATTCTTGCAATTGTTTATAATGTCAAAACTCATGTCAAAATAAAAATTTGAAAATAAATGCAAATTACTTAGGACAGTCTGTTAAATGTGAAATGCTATTTAAGCACTTGGTATTGATGTTGTTAGTAATTCTCTCATAACAAAATCAGATCCTGGCATTACAAGAGAAGAAAACTACAGGCAAATTGTTTCTCATAAAAATAGAAAAATTTCCTAGCAAAACTTTAACAAGTAATCCAGCAATATATTAAAGGAATAATATATCATGACCAATGGGGTTTATTCCAGGAATACAAAAATGGCTTATAATCCAAAATATAACAGATTAACACACTAAAAATCAACAAGGAAACAAACAAAAACGTAATCATCTCATAGAGGCAGAAAAGGGTTTTGGCAAAATATCAACATGTATCCTGACTTAAAAAATAAATAAACAAAAAAAAAAGAAATAAATGAAAATACATATTAAAATAAATAAACAAATAAATAAACAAAACTGAGGAAAGTAGAAAAACATGGGAACTTCCTCAAAATAATTAAGAGTACTTACAAAAAAAAAAAAAAAAACCCTTCCATTCAATTCACATCACCCTTAATTGTGAATGTTTCTAGCATTTCAACATTGAACATGATACTAATTTGGCTTTAGATAGAGGATAGGTATAGGTATATAGTTAGTTAAAGTTTTTTTTATTTATATATGACAGCAAAATGCATTACAATTCTTATTACACATATGGAGCACAATTTTTCATATCTCTGGTTGTATACAAAGTATACTCACACCAGTTCATGTCTTCATAAATATACTTTGGATAATAATGATCATCACATTCCACCATCATTTATAACCCCATGCCCCTTCCCTTCCCCTCCAACCCCTCTGCCCTATCTAAAGTTCATCTATTCCTCCCATGCTTCTGCTCCTTATCTCTCTATGAATCAGTCTCCTTATATCAAGGAAAACATTCAGTATTTGATTTTTTGGGATTGGCTAATTTCACTTAGCATTATCTTCTAACTCCATCCATTTACCTGCAAATGCCATGATTTTATTCTCTTTTATTGCTGACTAATATTCCATTGTGTATATATGCCACATTTTTAAAAATCCATTAACCCATTGAAAGGCATCTAGGTTGGTTCCAGTTTAGCAATTGTGGATTGTGCTACTATAAACATTGATGTGGCTGTGTCTCTGTAGTATGCTGTTTTTAAGTCCTTTGGGTATAGTCCGAGGAGAGGGATAGCTGGGTCAAATGGCGGTTCCATTCCCAATTTTCCAAGAATCTCCATACTGCTTTCCATATTGGCTGCACCAATTTGTAGTCCCATTAAGAGTGTATGAGTGTACCTTTTCCCCCACATCTTCACCAACACTTATTGTTGTTTGTATGCATAATAGCTGCCATTCTAACTGGAGTGAGATGAAATCTTAGAGTAGTTTTGATTTGCATTTCTCTAATTGCTAGTGATGATGAACATTCTTTCATATATTTGTTGATTGATTGTATGTCATCTTCTGAGAAGTGTCTGTTCAGGTCCTTGGCCCATTTATTGATTGGATTATTTGTTTTTTTGGTGCTTAGCTTTTTGAGTTCTTTATATACCCTAGAGATTAGTGCTCTATCTGATCTTTTTCCCAATATGTAGGCTCTCTATTCACCTCACAGATTGTTTCTTTTGCTGAGAAGAAACTTTTTAGTTTGAGTTCATCCCATTTATTGAGTCTTGATTGCAGAGAGAATAGTTAGGATAAAAAAAATACAGCTATCCTATCACGTTGAAGAAATACTATCAAATCCTCGGATACAGATATCTATCCACAGCCCTTTTTTATTTGAGACAAGTTTTCACTAAGTTTCTCTGGCTGACCTCAAACTTGCAATCCTCTAGCCTCCACCTATCCAATAGCTGGTATAATAGGTATGAGCCGTGGCACCTGGCTGATTGTGCTTTTTCTCAAAATTATACAAATGTACTATTTTAAAAGTCAAAAGAAAGGAGGTACTCTGGTAGTGTAGCATGAAAAGATCATAGAATTCCTCTTTGTAGAAAATAATTATAAAACTAGGGGAGAAGAGGTTTTGTTTTGTTTATTTGTTCTAATCAGTTATACATGACAGCGAAATGCTTTTCAAATCATTATACACAAATGGAGCACAATTTTTCACTTCTCTGGTTATACATGAAGTAGGTTTACACCATTTGTGCAATTATACATGTACTTAGGGTAATGACGTCCATCTCATTCCATCATCTTACCTACCTCCCTCCCCTCTCCCCTCAGCTCCCTCCCCCTTGCCCAATCCAGAGTTCCTCCACTAGTCCCATGCCCCCCACCCCCATAATGGATTAGCATCCACTTATCAGAGAAAACATTCAGCCTTTGGTATTTGGGGATTGGCTTAGGAGAAGAGGTTTTGTCTAAAACAACTCTCTGGAAATTGAGCAAAGCAAAACTACTGATAAATGTTTATTCTTTGAACATTTCTACAGCTTGGAGTAAGAATACACAGTCCATGGCCTTCTGATCTGCCCTACTCTTGCCCTCCTTCTGCTCTTTCTCCTTCACCCTTCATTGCTTTGTATATTTGATTTGAAGTCTGATGGGGGTAACTTATGAAAACCTACATGTTGCTGGTTAAAATTAGTTTTAATTCACAATAATGGGTAAAGACTACAATTTTGCAAGTTCAAAGTGCCAGTCTGGTTTGGGAGGAATGGACCACTAGACACGAATGTAAAAGTAAGAGACAGAGTAGAGCTGATGTAAGTTCTCCACACACACACCCTTACCTGTGTGCTAAAGTATGCCTGTTGTGGTAGGAATCCAACAGGGTCCATTGGAAGCTAAGGTAGACTTGAGAACAAGCTGAGAATGTGTTCTTCAGTCCACATACAGCTCAGTAGGATGTGGCTGGGGAAGTCAGAGGTAATCGAGATGCCACTCACTAAATTATACAGACATAGGGGTGGCACTAAAGAAGCAGGACTGAGTTTTTTTAAAAGAGTTTTTTAAATCATTGGATTCACACTGTGGGGAACAGAGATTATGTAGCTAAGTCCAAGCAAGTTACTAAGCAAACAAACAAACAATAACAAGAATGGAGCCTTAGAAAAATAAAATAGAATTCAGAGGTATAAAAATATATTCCCCTCAAATTTTTGCTTTCACATACACATTATGTGGACATGCAAAGAAACAGAAGACTATGACCCATCATAGTTGGGGGGGGGACAGTTAGCAACCAACAGAAACCAACTCTGAGGAACCCAAATATTGAATTTAGCAGACTATTCAAAGCAGCTATATGAATATGTTGAAAAAATTGAAAGAAAATATATCCAAAGAATTGAACAATGTGAAATCAATGAGTTAACTAATGAAAGTCTCAACACAAAAAAAGAAACTATAGAAAAGAGTTGAATGGAAATTCCAAGAGAGTTGAAAGGAATAAGAACAAAAATAAAGATTCACAAAGTAAACTCAACAGCAGAGTTGAGATAGTAGAAGATTTGGTGATTTAAAAGATAAATCAATAGAAATTGCCTAATTCAATGAATAGGGACAAAAATGATTCAAAAGAAAAAAAATGGGACCTCAAAGAACTATGACATAATTTCAAAAATTCTAGCATATGTTTATTAGAGAGTCATGGAAGAGGGGAAAGAAAGGGGCAGAAAATAATTTCAAAATATAATCACTGAAAGCTTGCATTTTGGTTTAGTTCCAGACCTAATGAACTCAATGAACATACACACAAAGGAAGAAGAGCGTAGGCACATCCTACTCAAACATCTAAGAGCCAAACAAAAGGGAACATCATGAAAGTGACAAGAATAAAACAGCTCATCGTATACAAGGAAGCAACCATATGATCAATGGGTGACTTCTCACCCAAAACAATGCATGTCATAAGCCAGAGGAATGCTGAAAGAGAGAACCCAGTAAAACAAGGTTTTGATACCATGGGGAAAATATACCTAAAAAAAAAGGCAAAATAAAAACATTCCCAGATTAACAAAAATTGAGAGAATTCATTGCTAGTAGACTTTAGTTACAAGGAAAAACACGGGAAGAGCTTCAGACTGATGAAAACACTATCAGATTGTATCTCAGATCTACTGGAAGAAATGGAGATCACAAAAAAACTATATAAGGGAAAAGACTCTGTCTATGTATGTTATGGTTTAGATACAAGGCATCCCCTAAAAGGTCCTAAGGTTCTGTGTTAATGAAGGAATATTTGGTTTGTCTTTCCTGTGGCCCCTCCGTATCTCCTCTCTTACCCTCCTCTTTCTCTTTCTCTCTGCTTTCTGGCTTCTGCCAATGGTAAAGTGCTCTTCTGCCACATTTTCTGCCATGCCTTATTATTGCATAAAATAAAAACAGAGAAATGGAAAGATGAAATGAAGTTTTACTGGTACAAATTTTGCTATATTTCCCTGGAGTTAAGTTACTATTAGCATTAACCAAATCATGAAAGTTAGAGAGATGTTTTAATCTATCTTTTAAAAAAATCTTTAAAATTAGCCAAAATACTAACAGAGGAATGAAAACAGCATTCAGTAAGTACTTGTTAAAAACAAAAGAAGACAGAAATGGAGAAATAAAATTAAAAAAGAGAAATGAAATACACTGAAAACAAATAGCAAAAGGGCAGATACAGATTCAACCATATCAATAATTATGTTAAATGTAAATGGACTGAATATCCTAATCAAAAGGCAGAGGTAAAATGGATAAACAACCAAGACCTCACTATTTGTCTTCAATAGGCCCAAATAGGTAAGGGTAAAAACATCAAAAATGATATGCATGCATACAGTGACAAAAGAGTTGGAATGACTATGTTAATATGAGTTGAAATAGACTTCAAGACAAAGATATCACTTGAAAATAAATTTGTTAATATTTCCTAATTATAAAAAGCTGAATACATCAGAAAGACACAATTACTGATATACATGCTATAACATTTATAGCACCAAAAATGAAACAAAAACTGACAGAATTTAAAGAAAAATAGAAAATACAGTAGTCATAATTGGCGATTTAGGAGGTCTTATTCTCAGGAGTTAGTAGTCATAAAGAGAAAATCAGTAAGAAATGTAGTAGTCTTGAATAAATTCCAGGACCTACTTGACATTCAAAGAGTACTCCACATAGCAGCAGCAAAATACTCATTATTTTCAGGTGCACGTAGAATAATCATCAGCATAGACTGCAAGGCAGTCCATAAAGAAAGTTTTTAAAAATTAAAGGGATTAAAATAATAGTTTTTTAAAAATAATAATGACATTAAATTAGAAATCAATAACAAAAAGATTTTGGGAAAATCTCCGAATATTTTAAAGTTCAATGGCAGACTTCTAAATAACAAAGAAGAAATCACAAGGGAAATTGCAAAATACTTTAAGCTAGAAGAAAATGAAAATAGAAGATCAGAACTTATGGGACACAGCTCAAGCAATGCTTAGAGGGAAATATATCATGTCTCCACCATGCTGATTATAGAGCATGCACAATCAAAAGAAACGAAAATGAAAATGTGCAGACCATCTCAACTCAGGGCTCCTACATGTCTCTTCATTGGTCACACTGCTCTCCCAGCTGCTTGCGACTAGCCCCAACCCTCTGGGGGCAGCTGCATCTCATTAATGATAGTTATTCATTACTATGTCTCCACAACGAGGTGTGGTAGCTGTTCCTATATCTGCTCTTTAGCCAGATTCTTTTTGCATGTGCCTCTGCTCTAGTAAAATTCATAAAAATTCCTTCCAGTAACATTATCAATAGGATTGAATACTGGTGAAATCCTCAGGGTCTCCCAAGACTAACCGAAAAGCCAAAGAGACAGCTGTTAGCTCTTTCTAAAAGTCTGGACAGACATTACTCGAAGGTTAATAATGAACAGGTATTCAGATTATTAGTGATTTTCTTATTTAAACTTTTATTTCTTTTTGTAATGTTACAATGAGTGGGAATTAATTTTGTATTCTGAAAAATAAATTTACTTCCCCAAATAAATCTTTATAAACAAAATCAACTGTTTACTCAGTTAAGGAAATGAACAGTTGGTGCAGATGGCAAATATTTATCACACTTGCCAATGCTGAGTGACACAGAACTTCACTGGAATTTCCAGTCTCTAAAAGTTCCATCTTAACTTTAATAACTTTTAATTTCTTAAAAAATTTACTTTGACATCCCAAATAAACTTGAAAACTAAAATAGATAGAGGAACCTGTTTTGAGAACATTTAAGTTCCTATTCTATTTCTGAAGCCAGTGGATTCTCCAGAAGGAGACTCTGAGATGGATATCAGGCTGCAGGAGGTTGGATAAAGGGGTGCTATAGGGATCGACAGTTTTTATAAGCAAAGGAAAAGTAGGATTGGGCAGAGGGAGACCTCCAGTGCTGAACATGGGTAAAACAGCTCTGAAGAACAAGGAGTGAGGGGAGAGGGAATAAAAGATGGGAAGAGTGTGAAAGAAAAGAGAGGGACCAATATCCATGCTAGTGGCACTGGAAAAGGGTGTGTTCTTGGTAAGGTGATTCTCTTCCATTGAGGCAATCCCTGGAGGAAGCTGATAGCTTGAGACCTATTTTTAAGCAACCCATCTTTTAGCAACTGGGTAATCAGTCTTTTATTCCTGAAAGGGGGTCTGGATAGTACTTGCCAGTGTCCAGTACAATTTGAGAAATAACAAATGAGGTATACTCAGCTTGCCTGGTGTGGGGTCTCCAAAGCAGAGGCCATTATTTGCCCACCCAAGATCCAGCTACGCCCTATGGTCACATCTGTTTGAAGCAATGATGTACCCGGCTCCGCTGGAAGTGTCCAAACCAATTATTAGAATCCTATTCTCTGATTTTCTAGAGCCTTCCCTACCCTCTCACCCTTTGCTGTAGTTATATGTGGTCATATAACCTAATTCCAGACAATACAACCCAAGGATATGTTTGTAATAGGGATGCTGAAAAAAATACTTTGTTTTTCTTACTGAAAGGAGCAAATATAGATGGCAATCTCTTACCTATCCTGATTCCCTCGTCCTGATTCTTGAATACCCGTAGCTGCAGCAGACTTCTTGCAAACAAAGGAAAGGGTCAAGAGAAATTTTGATTTTGTTCTGCCATTACTGAGCTATTAAATGAAGCAATAAACATAACTCTGGGGTTCTTACTCTTTAAGAAAATAAGCCCAAATGGTTTAGCTAGGTAAAATTGGGGATTCTGTTACTTTCAGCAAAGCATAATCCATACTGATTCTATAATTATAAATTCGGATGATAACTCATTAGAAGATTTTGCTAAAATATGTAATCTATATGTAGTGTTTATGGGTGTGTGTGTGTGTGTGTGTGTATGTGTGTGTATGCTTGGGTGTTTATCAAATTGTGGTGTGTTTTCAGTAAGTTCATAAGCACCAAAAGCTATACATTCATATTGCTTCATTTTATTAGTGGTGTTAGTGATTACCATTCAGATGTTTTTCCATAAATAAACTGATTTAAACAAAGAGTGTGCTTCATAAAAAAATATGCTTCTTAAATATATTTGACCAACAGACACTTTTTTCAACTTCACCTACTAACGTGGAATGGAGTGGAAAACATTATTTAACATGTGTCCTAATTCATAGTTTATTAACTGATTTTCTATTTCTGAGATTGCTGAATCAGTGTTTCTAGGAGCATCCTGTTTAAATTGAGTTTAATAAAAAACAACAAAATATTGCTACTCTTTTCTTATGCCAAAGAAAGATTAGTAGTTAAGCAAGCAAACTAAATCTGCAATATTGACACATTGAGCTGTGTTTTAGGATGTGGTCAAAACCCAACAGAGAAACAGGTATAGCAGTATGTTTGCAGCATTGTTTGCTGGTCACAAGTAACATCCTGTGTCTCTCACACCAGTTATTTTTATCTGCAATCAAACCCCCTTTACTGCTGTGCCAATTTGCTTATTGACAGTGCAGAAACAGAGACACAGAGTGGAAATGTCAACTTCCTACAATGAAGAAGGAGATCTATTCTGACACAGAAAGTGATGGTTGTAGACACTTTAACAAAGTCCTGAGTTGCATTTGATATGTAGCTTCACAGCCTGGAAGACACAGGGACCAATGCATTTAGAATGCCTCTCTGCTGCCCCCTCCAGGACAAACATCACCATTTCTTGTCCAGAGCACTGCAAATAGCTTCTTTGCTTCTTTTCTACACTGATGGGTTTTATGATCCTTTCCCCACATAACCTCCAGAATACATTAAAATTAAATCAGATCAAATCACTCCTTTGCTTAATGGGCTTACATTGCCCTAAAAATAAAATCCCAATTATTTACTATCCCTTAAGGCCCCATATGGTCTGGACCCTACACAGTATCCAATCTTAACACTTAATGCTTTTTCTTTTGCTCTGTACTCTAGAACAAGAGTTGGTGAACTAAATCCACCCTATCATTTGTTTTTTCAATTAAAATTTTATCATGATATAGCCACATTTATTGACTTATATACCATCTGTGGCTGCTTTTGTGCTATAATAGCAAATTAGAATAATTGCAACAGAGAACACTTGGCCCACAAAGACTAAGCTATTAACACCAAGCCTCTTAGGACAAAAGTTGGCCAATCACTCCTTTAAAGCATCCTTTCCCCTTCGTAATTAAGATAAACTCTTTATTCCCTCTGGCCTTTGCATTTGTCTATGCCTTCTTTTGTAACTTTAAATAAAGTAGGGAACACATTTTTCACAGTACTACACCTAGTTATATCTCACTGTTTTCTGGATAGCATCTTAAAATAGAAATAGAAACTTTCTTGCTCAAGTTTTTGTTTATTGTCTATTTTCCTCCATAGATTCTAAGCTCCGGAAGTCAGGCCCCGATTTATCTTCTTCAGCACTGCTTCAGCGACATCTACCAAATATCATCAAGATCCAAAAAGTCCTCCTAGACTGCTCTTCCCTCCATAGTTGCCCAATACCTGGGAAGTGGCTGTATACAGTAAATACTTACCAAATATTTGTTGATTTAAAAAAATAATCATGATAGCCAATGACATTCAGTCATTTAGCTTTATCTCTAATATGAATTTCCCATAGGAAACATAGTATTCTCCTTTAAGAACAACCTAGAATGCATGAGAGAATAACCAGTTCTATGACCACATCTCCTAGAGGTAGTCAAGTTGCTCATGGTATTCATTCATTCACACATTTATTCATTCGACAAATATTTATGGGATGCAATATCCAGAAGCATGGGGCAAGACATGACTTAACAGAATTGACCATTTATCAGAAGTGTGACTATTGTTATCTTAATATAACTCAGAGATTTCTGAGATTTATCAACTGACCACCCTACTCCCCCAGAACCAACTCAGCCAGACTTGCTACCAACCCCAAGATTTTAAAAGTCAGCATTGTTCTTACCAGCCCAAGTGGAAACTGCTCTGCAAATCAGCTAATCATGTTTAGATAGACTTAAGTATTCTGTAAGAAGAGATAAAGTAGCTGGCACTTCTAGTGATTGTGAGAGACTGGTCAACTACAGAGGGAGAAGCAGTCTAAGGAAGACTTTTTGGAGCTTGATGATATTGGGCTTAGATGTCACTCTGAAGTGGAGGGTTCTGGACAACGCAAACACTAGGGCTTTGTGAAGTTAGACAAAATATCTGAGAGCTAAGTATAGAGGTCCATTAAAAAGTGGAGAAAGAGCAAAGATATGATTTTCCTACCTTGCCTGTATGACTATTCCTCTATCTACCATTCCAAACCATTTAATCAATTCTCTTATGTCTAGAACCATAACTTATTGTGCCCTAGCCTATTTGTCTTTATAGCTCTCAGCTGCATAACTCAGAGACTTTCACATGGTATTCTATTAAAGATTTGTTGAAACACATGGCAGGTACAATTTGAGGGAGGGTATTTTCCTGATGATTTCATCTGCAATGAATGCAGTGAAAACAATTGCATGGCTTTTACCAGAATGAGAAGGAGTTTCATGCTGCTAATCATAGCAGACTAATATAATGACTTTTTGAAACTTTTCATTTTTCTATATTTAGATAATTTGCAATATCAGCATTGAGAGATGGACCTAAGCAGTTTGGGTGTTATAAGATGAAGCTGCCTGATAATTGCCATCTTGTTTAGAAATGGTAAATGATGGGTGTCAGGATGCTTAGCAAACTGTAATCTCATTAACGTGCCTTTGAAGTCAGTTTCACTACAAGCTGCAAGATGGATTTCCTGAGGGAAACCACCACTTTACCTCTAGCCCTCCTCCTCTTCCCACCTCTGGGTCTTACTTGGCATAATTTCCAAGGAAGCTCTGCAGATGAGCAACTTTTTTAAAATGACTATTTTTAAGTATCAATATTTCTAGAGAAAAGGGAAGAAGTAGAAAAAGGAGCATGTAAGTGTTACACATATGATTGGTATTTGTTTAGTTCTTACTGAAGTGCTTTGCATACATTACTACAATCCCTTTCTATTTAAGCCTGTTCTCACTATGGAGAGAATTAAATTTATGTAAAAGATCTTTTGCTTACTTTCATTTTCATGCTAGCAGTCATTGAGTGTATAAAGAGCTTATAATCTCTCTGTTTTTCATAGAAGCAAAACTGGGTAGAAGATATCACAGCACAGGGATATCATTTTGCTCAGAAATCCAGGTCCTCATAGGATACCAAAAAGCTGTCAGATTGAAGCACTTTAAACCCTAGAGGCAAAAGAAAAGAGTAATAAATCACTTTGAGAATCGTGACCAAGGATAAATATTGGTATTTTACAGCTTGTTCAGGAACTGCCATGTATTTGAACATTTAATTAATTATGTCCAAAAGAAAAATGAGAATCTAGTTTTAGTCAGGTATGGAAATGCAGATAAATCTATTTTTTTAAATAGAACTATTAGCTCAGTGTCAACTGAAGTATTGTGTGGTTGAGAAGAAATCAACACTGCTTATCCCTTATAAGTAAAACATACAAATTCACTACCTAACAAAATCCCACATGGTGAAAGTCCAACTTATTTACTTACTCTGTTGTAATAAAAAAAAAAGCTGGATTTGTAGGAAAGGTAAGTGATGCAGAAATTTTGCATAAAGGCTTTAAAATTGTATTATTTGTATTTCTACCCTTTTAGGTAGAAATTATTTCTTATGCATTTGGATAAGTCTTCTCAATGTTTGAGGGGGCTCCATGAACACAGTAGGTGCTCAACTGTCTACTTAATAGCAGAATGGAATTAGTGCTAAATCAAGTTGGTAAGCCTAGACAGTTCTGTATATACAACGACTTACCCAGAATTCACAATTAAATAATGTGAAGGACTTCATTTTGTCATGCATTTTAAAAATTTTATGTTTCAGTTCATTTCTTCCATTTTCCCTTAGTACCTTTTTTAATATCAGATTTTCATCTAGGACACTACATTGCAATTAATAATCAAATTCTCTTAGACTTCTCTTAATTTTGAAAATTTTTCTTTTTGTTTTTCCTTGTTTTTTGATGATCTTGGTAATTTCAAAGAGTTATGTTCTGGTATTTGAAAAAAAATGTGCCTCTGTTGGGATTTGTCTGATTAGACTGGGATGATATGTTTTGAGGAAGAAGACCACAGAGGTAAAGTGTTATCAGATCATGTCAAAGGCATGGCCACATAGCCTATCCAGGTTGATGTTAACCTTGGTCACCTGGATTGAAGTAGTGCTTACCAATTCTCTCTACTGAAAATCAGCTCTTTTATCTCCCTCTTCACAGTGTACCACTTGGAAGATGGCCACTATGCACAGCCCAGGCTTGAGAAGTCAGGAGTGATGCTCTGCCTTCTTCTTCTTTTTTTTCTTTTATTTGTTCCTTTTAGGTATACATGACAGTACAGTGTGTTTTGACATATTATATATACATGGTAGGTAACATTGTAATTAGGATCCCCTTCTTGCAGTTGTACATGATGTGGAGTTTCTCTGGTTGTAAAGTCATATATGAACATAGGAAAGTTATGTCCCACTCAGTCTACTGTCTTTCCTATTCCATCCTCCCTCCCTTTCCTTCATTCCCCTTTGCCTAATCCAAGGAACTTCTGTTCTGCACTCCCCCTAACTGAATGGTAGTATCTGCCTATCAGAGGGAACATTTGGCCCTTGGTTTTTGGGATTGGCTTATTTCACTACACATGATAGTCGCCAGTTCCATCTAAATTATTTGATACTGCATGGGTATTTGTCTCTTTTGCCCTATTCAGTTATTTAATAATTTACCTATGTAGTCATGGGCTCATGGATATTTATTTTATGCTTTGGATAATAATCCAATACTATTTTATTTTGTTGCTAAAACCATTTTTGTTTTGGCCAATTGGAACTTTTGCCATTGGCTCTTGGTCCCTTTGACACACAACCCTCATTGTGTGTTTAATATTTATTTCTTGGTTTTGCGCACACTTTATTTTCTGACACCACATTATGCTTCCAATTTGTCTTATATATTTCCTGCCCCAATCTCAGTCTGGGCCATTTTTTCAAGGAACCCTGGAGAATGCTCTTAGAAATCAAGATCTGAATGCTAGGTGTGCCATTTCTTCTGGGATGTCATTGCTTCTAGGTTCCAACAATGAACAGAGCAAGGAAATGTGTGTGTATATACTAACCCATGTACATATGCATATCTAAAAATATTTCTATGTGTATCCATCTAAGCCTATAGTAAACTGAACATATAGGTTCATACTATTTTCTCCATCTCCAGTTCATTACCATAGGGATGCGTTTACTCTCCTCCTCCCTTGCTTGTCTGTAAAATTCAAAAGTCAGTGAGAAACCTGACTTTTACCTTTCGCTATTTGTTTATTTAATTGTTCAATTCTAGTATACCCACTCGGTGGTTTCAGAATTGATAATCCATACCCCGTAGAGAAACAACATTATCAAATGTTGTGAGGTTTTATTGTAGTTGTTTGTTTTGACACTCTACTCATTTCCAAAGTTTTTAGGTCAGCACCTTATTCTCCTATGTCATTAAGTGAAATCATTTGAAACATTTGTAATACATTTAAATTATTTTGACACAGTCTATATTCTAAACTGGGATACTCAGGTATCATAAATGATTGAAAAATTTGCATACATAAGGTTTACTCTATGTGCTCTGAAATTCTATGAGGTTTGTTAAATGGCTAATGTGGTATATTCACCATTAGAGTATCATATGGAGGAGTTTATCATGCTAAAAAGTCTTTTGCACTTCAACTCTTCCCACTTCCAAACTCCCAAACACCACTGATCTGTTTATACCACTGATATGTCTTTATACTTTTGCTCTTCCAGCATGGCATACAATTGAAGTCATATAGTATGTAACTTTTCCAGAATGCCTTCTTTCACTTAGCAATATGTAATTAAGACAATATGCTCACTAGTTTCTTTCTTTTCATCTCAGAGTAATAGTCCATTGTATGGACATACCACAGTTCGTTTAACCATTCACCAGTTGAAAGGCATCTTGATCACTTCCAGTTTGAGCTGAATTAAACTACCATAAACCTTCACATGCCAAAGTATTTAATTTTGGGAGTTCTATCACTTCTTTAAATTTCAAAGTTCAGTTATCCATCATTGCTATTTAGGTTTATAGATACATATAAGTACATAATATACACAAACAATTGATTTAGGCAATTGATATCCAATTTTTTTCTTTCTTAAAAAATATATATTTAATGTCATATATTTCCCTCTATACACTGCTTTTGTTATTTCCCCCAAATTTTGATTAATTATATTTTCATTTGATAAATTATAATTTTCTTTAATTCACTTAATTTCTAATTCCTTTTGAGACTTCTTCTTTGACCCACACTTTATTTAGAAGTTCATAATTTCATTTCCAAGTGTCTGGGGATTTTCTAATTATCTTCTTGTTACTATTCTCAACTTTTAATTCCATTGTAGACTAAGAATATATTTTGCATGATTTAAATTTTCTAAGATACTTTTTATTACCAAGAAAATAGTCTATCTTGATGAATGTTCATATACATTTGAGAATATTTATCCTCTTGTTATTGGGTGGAGTATTCCAAAAATGTCAATTAGATCTAATTTTTTGATATGCTAGTCAACTCGACTAAATGCTTATCAATTTTCTGCCTGCTTGATTTCTCAGTTTCTGAGAGAAGGATGTTGAAGACTCTGCCTATAATTGTACATTTGTCTATTTATCCTGTCATTTCTGTCAACTTTTGCCTCATATTTTGATGCTCTATCGTCAGATGCATACATGTTTAGGGTTAGTATATTTTCTTAGAATTTCAACCCCTTTATTATTATGTGGTATCCATTTTCTCCCTGACAATTTTCCTAGTATGTTTTGTCTAAAATTAGCATATCTACTCCAGCTTTCTTTTTATTGGCATTAGCATGATGTATCTTTCTCTACCCCTTTTCTATTAACCTATTAGTGTCTGTTTTATTTAAAACAATTTCTCTTCGATGAATAGTGTTTTATAGTCCACCTCAGCTGTCTCTTCTTTTAAACGGCATATTTAAGTCATTCCCATTTCAAGCAATTATTGATATTTTTTGAATTCATATCAACCAGTTTGAAATAGTTTTCAGTTGATTGCCAGAGGCTTCTTTTTCTGATTTCTCTGATTTCATTTGAACACTTTTTTTTCATTTGAGCATTTTATAAGACTCCAATTTATCTCTTCTCTTAGAATGTTAATAATTACTTTTCAAAAATAAAACTTTATTATTTATCCTGGGGTTTATAACATACATTTTATACTAATCTAAGTCCACCTTCCAGTAACTATTCCATTTTACTTATAGTGTAGGTGCATTACGATAGAGTGAGTATTCCTGATTTCTCCCTCATCCCCTGTGACATTCCTTTCATTCACTTATCCACATACTATCATCATGTAATACCTTACTATTATTGCTACTCTAACTAGTTACTTTTTAGAGAAAATTAAAAAATTTACCTAAATTTATTTTCCAAACTTTCCCTTTTTAAATGTAGATCCAAGTTTCTGATCTTTATCATTTTCCTTCTTCCTAAAGAAATATTTTAATATACACAGAATAAACATTGTTAACCATGAATTGCCTCAATTTTTATTTGTCTGAGAAATTATTCATTTGTCCTTCACTTGAAGCATAATCTCATTGAATATAAAATCTGAAGTTAAAGTTCAGAGACTTTTTAAAAATTTACTTTCTGGCTCCCTATCACACTATATGATCCCACTTTTTTGCACACATTCTCATTTGATACCATCTGCCATGATGTGATGCAGCCAGGTAGCCCTTGCCAGAGCCAGCTGCATAGTTGGATTTTCTGACTCCAAAATTGTGACTAAATAAACTACTTTTCTTTAAAATTTACTCAACCTCCAGTATTTCATTATAGTAACAAAAAACTCTTTTTTTCTTTACCTCTCAGTTTAGGAATTTTCTACTGGACTATCTTCAAATACACTGATTCTTCCTTTAGCCATATCAAGATTTCTAAAATTTTCTATTGAAAGTCATATTCTTTTAGTGGGCCTGTGTTTGTGTTGATTTTTCCTTAAAACTTCCACTTCTGTTTGTATAACTCATCTGTTCTTTAATATTTTCTACTTTTTCCAGTGAAGTCCTTAACATAGTCATCATAATTATTTTAAATTTTCTGTCTTGTAAATTCAGTACCTGTGTTATATATAAATCTGGTTCTAATAATTTGTTTCTTCAGACTTTTTTCTTAACTTTTGTTATATGTTGTTGAAAGTCAGATATGCTGTATTAAGTAATAGGAACTTAGCTCAGTAGGCCTCCAGAATCAGGATTTATGTTAATATTATTAGATTGTTGGCATCTTTGTCTAATATAAGATAATTGTAATTTTGTGGGTTAGTCTCTGTGTCCTCTATTCTGTACCATTAGTCTTCTAGTCTGTTTTGGTGCCAATACCATGCTATTTTTGTTACTATTGCTCTGTAGTATAGTTTAAGGTCTGGAAGTTGGCTCCATTTAATATTTTCTGGAGATATAGAAGACAGAAGCTTTAAGTTATCTAGTTTCATTATTTTTTGTCTCCCATCTTCGCTTTGGGCTTCATAAATACTCTTCCTCAAAGATAATTTGTGTTTTGCAAGTCTTTCAAAGGTTATCTATTTATACTTTCCTAGAATCCTGTTGATGTAGTATAAAGGTGTGTGTAGGGAGACATTCTTTAATCTGTCAATTAATTCACAGTCTTTTAGTGGGCCTCTGTCTCTGATCTGTGACCTTCACAAGTGATTCTTCTTGAATAGCATGCCCGCTCTCTTTGGAGAGGCAGAAGGGTAGGTGGAGTCAGAGTGCAGAACTGTCTGTCTACCATAGCTCTGGAACAGGCTTTAAATTTTTCCCATGAGAACTAGGCCTTTGTTAAGGAGATGTCCCTAGACAGGTACACTTCATGGTAATTACTCATTCTTTCTTTTTGCCAGAACCATAAGTTGTTGGACTTCTGGTTGTAAAGCTCACAAAGGGAGTACCCTCAAAAACTGAGGTCCCTTGGAGTTACTCCCACACTACTCCACAGTCAGCCTTCAGCATTTCATTGAAACCACCATTTAAGTATTTCCACCAGTTTACACCTTTGTTGACTTCTATCCAAAGTAAGCAAATCCTGCTGTGGCTCTTGGGATTTCCCTGCCTCTCCAGATTTCAGGGGGATTGTCCTGAAAAGTCAGTTTCCTGATGGGTCTAAAACAAGATGTTGATTTTCAGTTTTCCAACTTTTTGTTGTCAAGGGTGAAAGTGATGACCTCCAGGACCTTCACATGTCAGAGCTAAAGTCTGAATTTAACTTTCATTAGTTGCCTTTTGCAGGTGAAAAGTTTCATACTTAAGTCTCAAAAATTTCTATGCTTTTCTTCTTGGCAATACATCAACTGCCACTGATTTAAATTTTTATCACTAGCAATAAAAAGGCCATAGAACCATTTTATATATCATACTTCATGTTTTGAATATATGGTACTTCCTTTACTTAGCTGAAAATATCTGGTTTTATGTCCATCAGCCACAAATCTTAAATATACAAATAAACATAAATTATATCAAACATACCTTTTAAATGTATGAATGTATTATTTCCTTGAGCAACATTTTTTACCATTTTATTGTGAAATATATGTTTAAAATACTATTCAAAGCACACACATACAATGTAGGGAATAATTACAAATCATTACCCCCATATAACCCACATTATGAAAGACAGCATTGCCATGTAGAAAACTCCAATATACTGTTAAATAGTAATGGAAATAGTGGTCACACTTTTCTTTTCAGTTGAGGAATTAGTTAATCTATCAAATAAAGTAATTAATGTAAGTATCAAAGTATATAATTTTTATGTTAAGGAAGCAGTTTCAGTTCTGATTTTGCTGAGTATTTTTTATCAGAAATAGATGTTCAATAATTTTCAAGAACTTTCTTCATGTGTGGAGATACTTGAAAGATCTTTCTATTAGACCTATTAATTTGGTGAATTAAATTAGTTAATCCCCTAATGTTGAATGACCTTTGTGTGTTAACTTTATGAAGTTTTTACTGTATGCTATCAAGTATAAACCTAGGATTTGGCATTATAATTGTTTTATGAAAATAATTTTAAAGGATTTTTTTTCTTCTTTCTTTCTATGTCTGGGGACAATTTCAATAGCTTTGAGATGATCTGGTCTTGGAAAGTTGGCACACTTCTTTCTGGGAAACTGCCTAGCACTACATATGAGTTAGATCTTCAAAAATTTCTCTATTTTGTCTAAGAAAATTGTTATGTTTAAGCATTCTCTTTTCAGCAGGACAATTCTGGAAAATTGTGCTTTCCTAAGAATGTATCTATTTTGTCTGGATTTTTAAATGTATTTACACAAAATTCTGCAAAGCAGTACTTTTCATTTTTAAAATATACTCTGCTTTAATATTAAATTCCCCATGTCATTTTTTGTGTGTGCGTAATTATACTTATTCTCTCTCTCTCTCTATTTCTCACCTTCTTTTTTTCTGAAGTTGGCTGGTCTATTCTACTCATTTTTTTGTTTTTGTTTTAATATGTACTTTGATTTATTAGTTCTATTTTACAAAAATTTTACCTTATTAAACTTATGCTTCATTACTTATTGTTTGACATGCAATAGTTTATATTTTTTTGGTTTTGTAAATTTATTTCTATCTTTATAAATAAATACATATGTCTATATATGTAAGATTGCATTTTGTCCTTTAACTTCTGCTTTAATTGTATCTTAAAGATGTTTTATATGTAGGGCTTTTATTTTTATTTTTACAAACACTACAGTGTTGATTTGTAATTCTTTTTTATCTTAGAATAGACTTTCAAAATTTCTGTTTGGAAAAGGAGGGCATTTTTTAGATATTTGTATTTATAATGTTTTTCACTGTGCTGCACTCTAACAAGAGAATACTATTTGGTTTATTTCTCCTTATAGAAATTGTTTTCTGATTCCAACATGGCGGCGGGCGCGGAGAGATCAGGTCTCTGACCTCTTCAGCTGTGCAGGCATAGGGAGTCGTAAACAACCTAAATCTGTTTGCTCAGGATCACTAGGCAATGCTGAGCTGACATGGATCTGGGGCGAACAGTCTGGGCCTCTCAGAACACACACTGAGCCCAGATTGGCTGAATTCAAGCTCCCATTCACCTGCTTCCCGCAGACAAACAGCTGTGACTCAGCACTAATCCATCAGGCTGAAACAACTGGTCAGCCCTTCTGTTCCTACAGAGGTAAATGCCAACCGAGCCTTCATAGGTAGTGGCCACAGGTTTGAAACGGGGCTTGGGAGAGACAGTAAGGACCCACCCGTTGCATTAGTCACCCGGCAAAGGGAAACGAACTGTTGCCATTTGCAAGAGATACCACCATGGCAGAGAACTGACGTCACCAGACTTCGGTGGATGAGATAACTTCTTTGAAACCTGCGGGTACACGTGTGTAATTCCCTAGCCTTCCCTCTCCACACATCGGGGAAACCTTAAGGGCCCCTCCCAGCTCTCCCGTGAGTGCGAAAGCCAGACCAAGGGAACCAGATGTGGCACGGGACCCACGGCACGGAACTCCTGGCTACCGCTTCCACCAGTGCTGACAACTGAGGTCTCTTGCACCAGCTACCGGGGGCGTGGCTACCGGAGGGCAAGTAAAATTCGCTGAGGATTCTCAGCCCCAAGCTCTACAAACTTAGCAACAGAGGGAATGGCAAACTGGGAGAGTGTGCCCAGTCGTTCATGAAAACAGGGCTCCCGGGAGCACCAGACCTGGCATGTAGCCAGTATTGTGGTGAGCGGCACCCGTGAGAGGGGCCTGGCTAGAGGAAAAGTGGGAAGTGACTAGACACAAGAGGAGGCTCTAGGCACTCAGGATTGGAGACTCGCCCAGTCTGGGAGGAGGAGCTGCTGCACAGTGATTGGTTCCCGCGTATTGACAGGAGAAATTTGGCCTGGTGGGCACAGCGCCACCTACTGGAAGAGAAGTTCATCAAGCTCTAAGACTGCATTTATTAGTTTTTTTTTTTTTCTCTTTTTTTTGATTTGGTTTTTTTCTTTCATTTTAATTTTTCTTTCTTGTTGTTTTTTAAATTTTTCTTTCAATTTTTTAATTTTTTTCTTCTAATTTTAATTTTAATTTTTTTATTATTATTGTTTTTAAAAAAAATTTTTTTCTTTTTTTATTTCCTATTTTTTTTCTTTTTTTGTCTTTTCATTTCTTTTCAATTTTCTTATTCCCCCTTCCTTGAATTCTACCTGATTACTCTCTTTCTCTTTAGTGACTTCTTCCCTTCCCTTCTAATGCCTTTCCTCCCAAGCATCAAATAAATTTATAGGAGTAAACAGTAACTCAGCAGTCAAACAGAACAAGAAGTAACATGAGCAGCTTGAAAAAGCAAGGAAGAAAAGGAGTACAAACAATGAAGGACAGCCTAAATATTCAGGAGGACCTAGAGTCATCAGAAAAATGGTCATATAAAGAACTCAAGGAACACCTTAGACAGATGGAATGGAACCTTAAAGAGGATACAAGACAGCAAATTCAAGCAGCGAAAGAACACATTGAGAATGAATTACATAAACAGATAAAAGAAGAAGTTAAGCATCTTTATCAGGAGATAGAGATTATAAAAAATAATCAAACAATAATTCTAGAAATGAAGGAAACGATACACCAAATTAAAAACTCAAATGAGAGTATCACTAACAGAGTGGAGCAAGTAGAAGCCAGAATGTCAGATAATGAAGACAAAATATATCATCGTGAAAAGAGTCTAGCCAACTCAGAAAGGCTGGTAAAAAATCACAAGAAAAACATCCAAGAGTTATGGGATAACATAAAAAAAACAAACTTACGAGTCATTGGGATAGAAAAAGCTACAGAGTTTCAAAATAAGGGAATGAGTAACCTGCTGAATGAAATAATTACAGAAAACTTTCCAGAAATAAAAAAGGAAACAGATATACAAATTGAAGATGCATACAGGACACCGAGCACACAAAATCACAGTAGACCAATGCCAAGACACATTGTTATGAAGATATCCAATATACAGAACAAAGAGAAAATATTAAAAGCTACAAGAGAAAGGAGGCAGATTACATTCAGGGGTAAACCAATAAGGTTAACAACGGATTTTTCATCACAGACGCTGAAAGCAAGAAGGTTATGGAACAATGTATTTCAAACACTGAAAGACAATGGATGCCAACCAAGAATTCTGTATCCAGCAAAATTAAGCTTCAGGTACAACAACGAAATAAAAATCTTTCATGATAAACAAAAGTTAAAAGAATTTGCAGCCAGAAAACCAGCATTGCAAAGCATTTTGAGCAAAACACTACACAAGGAAGAAATGGAAAACAATAACCAAAACCATCAGTGGGAAGTGCCTCGGTAAAGACAGAGGGCGAGGGGAAAGATAATCATGGAGAAACAAACTAATATTTTTTAAAAAAGGATAAATAATCAAACATGGCTGAAAGTACAAACCATATATCAATAGTAACTCTAAATGTTAATGGCTTAAACTCTCCAATAAAGCGACATAGGCTGGTAACATGGATTAAAAAAACAAATCCAACAATATGCTGCCTCCAGGAGACACATCTGATTGGAAAAGACATACACAGGCTGAAGGTGAAAGGATGGGAAAAAATATACCATGCACAGGGTCCTCGTAAGCAAGCAGGGGTGGCCATCCTCATATCGAATAAAATCGACTTCAAGACTAAGTTAATCAAAAGGGATAAGGAACTAATAGGGCATTATGTAAAATTGTGGATGTGTAACTGACGTGATTCTGCAATCTGCATTTGGGGTAAAATTGGGGGTTCATAACCCACTTCAATCTAATGTATGAAATATGATATGTCAAGAGCTTTGTAATGTTGTGAACAACCAATAAAAAAAAGGGATAAGGAAGGACATTATATACTGTTAAAAGGAACCATTCACCAATAAGATACAACAATTATCAATATTTATGCACCAAATAATGGTGCTGCGACATTCATAAAACAAATTCTCCTCAAGTTCAAGAATCAAATAGACCACAACACAATAATTATGGGTGACTTCAACAAACCTCTCTCACCATTGGACAGATCCTCCAAACAAAAGATGAATAAAGAAACTATAGAACTCAATACCACAATCAATAACCTAGACTTAACTGACATATATAGAATATATCAACCATCATCAAATGGATATACTTTTTTCTCAGCAGCACATGGATCCTTCTCAAAAATAGACCATATATTATGCCATAGGGCAACCTTCAGTAAATATAAAGGGGTGGAGATAATACCATGCATTTTATCTGATCATAGTGGAATGAAACTGGAAATCAATGATAAAAGAAGGAAGGAAAAATCCTACATCACATGGAAAATGAACAATAATTTACTGAATGATCAATGGGTTACAGAAGACATAAAGGAGGAAATCAAAAAATTCTTAGAGATAACTGAAAATACAGACACAACATATCAGAATCTATAGGACACAATGAAAGCAGTTTTAAGAGGGAAATTCATCGCCTGGAGGTCATTCCTCAAAAAAAGAAAAAACCAACAAATAAATGAGCTCACACTTCATCTCAAAGCCCTAGAAAAGGAAGAGCAAACCAACAGCAAATGTAGCAGAAGGCAAGAAATAATTAAAATCAGAGCGGAAATCAATGAAATGGAAACAAAAGAAACTATTGAAAAAATTAACAAAACTAAAAGTTGGTTCTTCAAAAAAATAAATAAGATCAACAGACCTTTATCCTTGCTAACGAAGAGAAGAAGAGAGAGAACTCAAATTACTAACATAAGGGATGAAAAAGGCAATATCACAACAGATGCTACAGAAATACAGAAGACAATTAGAAATTATTTTGAAAACCTATATTCCAATAAAATAGAAGATAATGAAGACATCGATAAATTTCTTAAGTCATATGATTTGCCCAGACTGAGTCAGGAGGATACACAGAATTTGAACAGACCAATATCAATGGATGAAATTGAAGAAGCCATCAAAAGACTACCAACCAAGAAAAGCCCAGGACCGGATGGGTATACAGCGGAGTTTTACAAAACCTTTAAAGAAGAATTAATACCAATACTTTTCAAGTTATTTCAGGAAATAGAAAAAGAGGGAGCTCTTCCAAATTCATTCTATGAGGCCAACATCACCCTGATTCCTAAACCAGACAAAGACACCTCAAAGAAAGAAAACTACAGACCAATATCTCTAATGAACCTAGATGCAAAAATCCTCAATTAAATTCTGGCGAATCGAATACAAAAACACATCAAAAAAAATTGTGCACTATGATCAAGTAGGATTCATCCCTGGGATGCAAGGATGGTTCAATATACGGAAATCAATAAATGTTATTCACCACATCAATAGACTTAAAGATAAGAACCATATGATCATCTCGATAGATGCAGAGAAAGCATTCGACAAAGTACAGCATCCCTTTATGTTCAAAACATTAGAAAAACTAGGGATAACAGGAACTTACCTTGACATTGTAAAAGCTATCTATGCTAAGCCTCAGGCTAGCATCATTCTGAATGGAGAAAAGTTGAAGGCATTCCCTCTAAAATATGGAACAAGACAGGGATGCCCTCTATCACCACTTCTATTTAATTTAGTCCTTGAAATACTAGCCAGAGCAATTAGACAGAAGAAATTAAAGGCATAAAAATAGGAAAAGAAGAACTTAAATTATCACTATTTGCGGATGACATGATTCTATACCTAGAAGACCCAGAAGGGTCTACAAAGAAACTACTAGAACTAATAAATGAATTCAGCAAAGTGGCAGGATATAAAATCAACATGCATAAATCAAGGGCATTTCTGTATATCAGCGACAAAACTTCTGAAAAGGAAATGAGGAAAAACACTCCATTCAGAATATCCTCAAAAAAAATAAAATACTTGGGAATCAACCTAACAAAAGAGGTGAAAGATTTATACAATGAAAACTACAGAACCCTAAAGAGAGAAGTAGAAGAAGATCTTAGAAGATGGAAAAATATACCCTGTTCATGGATAGGCAGAACTAACATCATCAAAATGACGATATTATCAAAATTTCTCTATAGGTTTAATGCAATGCCAATCAAAATCCCAACGGCATTTCTTGTAGAAATAGATAAAGCAATCATGAAATTCATATGGAAAAATAAAAGACCCAGAATAGCAAAAGCAATTCTAAGCAGGAAGTGTAAATCAGGCGGTGTAGTGATACCAGATTTCAACTATATTACAGAGCAATAGTGACCAAAACAGCATGGTACTGGTAGCAGAACAGGCAGGTGGACCGATGTTATAGAATCGAGGACACAGAGACTAATCCACAAAGTTACAACTATCTTATATTTGATAAAGGGGCTAAAAGCATGCAATGGAGAAAGGATAGCATCTTCAACAAATGGTGTTGGGAAAACTGGAAATCCATATGCAACAAAATGAAACTGAATCCCTTTCTCTCACCATGCACAAAAGTTAACTCAAAATGGATCAAGGAGCTTGATATCAAATCAGAGACTCTGCGTCTGATAGAAGAAAAAGTTGGCTCCGATCTACATATTGTGGGGTCGGGCTCCAAATTCCTTAATAGGACACCCATAGCACAAGAGTTAATAACAAGAATCAACAAATGGGACTTACTTAAACTAAAAAGTTTGTTCTCAGCAAGAGAAACAATAAGAGAGGTAAATAGGGAGCCTACATCCTGGGAACAAATTTTTACTCCTCACACTTCAGATAGAGCCCTAATATCCAGAGTATACAAAGAACTCAAAAAATTAGACAATAAGATAACAAATAACCCAATCAACAAATGGGCCAAGGACCTGAACAGACACTTCTCAGAGGAGGATATACAATCAATCAACAAGTACATGAAAAAATGCTCACCATCTCTAGCAGTCAGAGAAATGCAAATCAAAACCACCCTAAGATACCATCTCACTCCAGTAAGATTGGCAGCCACTATGAAGTCAAACAACAACAAGTGCTGGCGAGGATGTGGAGAAAAGGGTACACTTATACATTACTGGTGGGACTGCAAATTGGTGCGGCCAATTTGGAAAGCAGTATGGAGATTCCTGGGAAAGCTGGGAATGGAACCACCATTTGACCCTGCTATTGCCCTTCTCGGACTATTTCCTGAAGACCTTAAAAGAGCATGCTACAGGGATACTGCCACATCGATGT
The DNA here is from genome assembly GCF_964194105.1 of Spermophilus citellus. Classification (NCBI taxonomy): domain Eukaryota; kingdom Metazoa; phylum Chordata; class Mammalia; order Rodentia; family Sciuridae; genus Spermophilus; species Spermophilus citellus. Next base: position 94,328,218 of record NC_138188.1, on the reverse strand, counting down.
TCATAGCAGCACAATTCACAATAGCTAGACTGTGGAACCAACCTAGATGCCCTTCAATAGATGAATGGATAAAAAAATGTGGCATTTATACACCATGGCATATTATGCAGCACTAAAAAATGACAAAATCATGGAATTTGCAGGGAAATGGATGGCACTAAAAAACTTAAACCTACTTCTCAATTATTCCAGTACAACCTTATCTATATTATCATGCTTCATTAGATTTTATCCTCTAACGTGAATTCTGCCTTTCAAAATGCCCCAAAACTGAATGTAAAGAAAATATTAAGCAACTTTATTTTCTTGTTTGACAGTGCACCTCCTATCATGATTACTAGGGTTCGTTACTATTTTTCCAGTTCAGTGATTTTATTAGCTAGAAAGTTATCAATCAAGAACTTTCTCATTTTTCATCCATTTTTTTTTTCTATTTCAAAGGTTTTACTTTTTGAGTCACTTCCTGGGTCCTTCTTGAGTCTAAAGAAACAGGTGAGGGAGAAGGAATACTAAGAAAGTTAGAGTATTTATCATTGGTTTGTCCCAAAATGATCTAAAGTAGAACTAAGGCTGTGGGCTGTGTACATTTGGGGGAAGCTCCAAAAGGAGAAGGGGTGAGGAAGGTTGGGAGAGTTGAACATGGGAAAGAGAACATTGGAGGAAGAAGATATTTGGGGATTAGGATATGGAGGGGAGGGTGATGGTAAAATAAAATCTCAAAAGGTATTTGTTCTGCTTTAAGAATCAACTCCATGGGCTCGAGTTGTAGCTCAGTTGTAAAGTGCTTGCTTAACACGTGTGAGGCACTGGGTTCAATTCTCAGCACTGCATATATATAAATAAATAAAATCAAGGTCTATCAACAACTAAATATATATATATATATATATTTTTTTTTTTTAAAAAAGAATCAACTCCTTGCTAAGTAAAATGGTAAGTTCAAGCCTCTATTTCTTCACAGAACATAAATTTAACAACTATATAAGTAACAAAATACTTTTTTGAGGAGCTCAGAATCCAGTTAAGAATTTGCAATATCCCTGATGTATACCAAATGAGATGGGCCACACTGATGTGGTAAGGCCTATTTTGTTTTACCTGCATCCATTCATCCATCAGGGTAGAACAGCAGCTTGGTACCGAGATTTCAACTTCTCAGGGGATAAAGGGTCTGAAAATGTGCAATATCCCTAGTGTTTCAGAAAATTCCCTAAGGGTCCAATTTCTGTCTAGCTTCCCATAGAACATGGGAAGAACTGGCATATCCTGGACACCTGGGATAGCTAGAGGAATGGGTACTTTCCTGTGACTGACACAGCTCTGTGAAGCTTAGAGAAAGGGAAAACCCCAGGTCTCTGCTGCAGGAGGGAAGAGGGAGCAGAATGTGACTCTAATGTTAGCTTCTCAGTGTGCTCCCCAAGAGGCTGGTTTCTGCCCTGCCTCACAGAGTGATGAAAAACTGGCGTATTCCAGATGCCTGAGGGGTAAAATTGAGGCCTCTTTTCTGGGAGGCAGAAAGAAAGTAGATTGTCTTCAGTGTCCCTAGCATTTCAGTATTTCACATGAGGTGCCAGTGTCTATGCCATCTCACACAGAGTATTGATAGAACTATCATAAATCATATATAAGACCTTAAGAAATTAAAGTATCCAATTTTTGCAAAATTGTAATGCATTAATTGTTTTGATTTTTCAAAGCAATGGATTTTTTTATTTTGAATTTGGAAAACAATATATATATATATATATATATATATATATATATATATATATATATATACACATACACACACACACACACACGTGGATATGTGTATTTCTGGGTGCATTGAACTTTTTCACAATTCCAGGTTTTAAGGTTCTGAAAAACAAACTGATTCTACTAGGATTAAAATAGAAACTTCAACTTCTCATGAAAATAATCCATCAGCAATTCCTGGCCTTGCAGGAGCAGTGTTGTGATATGGAGGAAAAAAACAACCCAACATTTCTACTGGGGATTAAGAGTGAGCCCGAAATTACCAGCACTTGGGGGAAAACAAGCTCTTGTCGAGCTTTGAATATACCTTTTTCTTACAGGTCTCAGTGTTGAAATGCAGTGTCCTTATTGCCTAAAAAACCAAACGAAGACAGGCTTGGTGGCTGCAAAAGAAAAAAGAAAAAGAAAAGTAATTAAAGTCTTATGAATTAAAAACAAAAAGAAATAAATAACAACAACAACAAAAACTGAAAAAAGCCCCAAATCTCTAACTGGGATGCTTGGTAAAGTCCTTTAGGAGTCAAATCCAGTCTATAAAGAGAGTGAGGGAGATTTTTTTTTTTTTCTTTAAATGCATAGATTTCAATTAAAGCTCTAGAAAACATAAATAATCAGGACAATACAACACAATCAAAAGAACAAAATAATTTCCAATAACTAACCCACCCTAAAGAAATGGAAATCTAGGCTGGGATTGTGGCTCAGTGGTAAAGCCCTTGCCTAACATGTGTGAAGCACTGGGTTCGATTCTCAGCACCACATAAAAATAAATAAACAAATAAAATAAAGATGTTGTGTCCATCTACAGCTAAAAATATATTTTTAAAAAGAGGTGGAGGAGAAGGAGAGGAAGGAAGGAAGGAAGGGAGGGAGGGAGGGAGGGAGGGAGGGAGGGAGGGAGATCTATGGACCAGTACTTTAGCTCAGTGTTAGAGTACCTAGCATAAGCCTGACAAAGAATTTAAACTAATCATCTTAAGCTCAGCAAATTATAAGAGGACATAGACAACTAAATTATATTAAGAAATATATATGAACAGAATGAGAATATTTAAAAAGACATAGTTAATGTTAAAGAAAAATCAAATAGAAATTCTGGAACTCATATAAGCCTCAAGGTTACCACCAAGAAAACACCCATAATAGATAACACCAAAAGAGAAAGGAATCAAAACACATCACCACCAAAATATCCACAACTCACAAAGGAAGGCAGCAGAGAAGAAAAGCAGGACAAAAGAACTATAAAACAGACAGAAAATAATTAACATAAAAGCAACAGTAAATCTTACTTATATATCATGCAAAGAGTAACCAATCAGACAAAATAGACTTTAAGTCAAAAATTGTCACAAAAGATTTTCTATATTTTTTTAAAGAGAGAGAGAATTTTTAATATTTATTTTTTAGTTTTCAGCAGACACAACATCTTTGTTTGTATGTGGTGCTGAGGATTGAACCCGGGCCGCACGCATGCCAGGCGAGCGCGCTACCGCTTGAGCCACATCCCCAGCCCACAAAAGATTTTCTAAAAGGTCATTATATAACAATAAAAGGAAAAAGTTTATCATGATTATATAACAATTATAAATGTGTATGTACCCAACATCAGAGCACCTAAACATATAAAGTGAGCACTGACAGACTTTCAGGAAGAAATAGAGACCAATACACTAACCATGGAAGACTTCAATACACCTCTTTCAACAATGGCCAGACCATCCAGACAGAACCAATAATACAACAACAGATTTGAATGACACTATAGACCTGAAACCAGAATTAGACATGCAGTCAGTATAGAGAGGGAAATCGAGTCAGGTCAAATCAAGGAGGCCAATTTGAGTCCCAGAAGTTGGAGATTGCCCGTGAGGGATTAAAATGCCTTAAGAGCCCTTCCTCCACCCTATCAAGATAACCTGCTAAGGTAACCTGTCCCAGGAACTGCCCCTCCCTACAGGGAGTTGTAAAAGTTGCTAATTAATGTGTCCTGAGCTGCTTCATCCAGTCCTTCCCAGTCCATCTGCTTCTCACCTTTTGCCATCCCACCAAGCATCTCCTGGGCCTACTCATATACACAGGAAGGAAAGATAAGGAGAAGAGAACAGGAGAACAAAGGAAGCCTAGGACATATAATAATGTAATATATAGGAAATACTTCTTGGGATACCAGGATACCAGCTATAGCTCCCTTCTCCCTCACAGGAGATGTCTATGTTACCCCTTTTAAAAATAAACCCTGCCTTATATGCTTGCCTCAGCTTGCTTCTCTACTGTTATACTTCAACATGTGAGGAAGCAGGACTCATCAGAGATAACCAGCAGTATCAGACCAATGGACCTAACAGATGTACAGAACAGAACGTGCCACCAAACAATAGCAGAATGTGTTCTTCTCAGGCATACCCAGAACATTCTGCAGAATAAATTCCATGTTAGGTTATAACAAGTCCAGACAAATTTGAGAAGATTAAAACCATCATAGTGTCCTTCTTACTATGCTAGAATGAAATTAAAAATCCATAATACAAAGAAAATTGGATACCTCACAAATATGTAGAAATTTTAAAATGTGCTCTTAAATAACAATTGCTTCAAAGGGGAAGTGAGAACTTAAGGAAATGAGAACAACTTACAGAAAATGGAAAAATGACATTGTAAAACTATGGAATGAAGCAAAAACAATAGTAAAGGGAAGTTGTTATCCATAAATGCATACATATACTGAGAAAAAGCAATAAAGCACCCTAAAAATAAAACTAATACACCTCAAGAAATTAGAAAAAGGATAAACTAAGCCAAAAGTTAGTAAAAGAAAATAATGATGATTAGAGTAGAAATAAGTAATATGGCTAATGGAAAGTGATAGGGAAAAAAAAACATCAAAACTGTAAACAAATTCTATTCAGTTGTGGATACAAAATCAACAAAGATTTTCAGTTGTGTTTCTACACACTAATGAAGAACCATCCCCAAAGGAAATTGAAAAAGCAATCTCATTGATAATAAAATCAACAATGATCAAATACTTAGGAATTATTTTACCCAGAGAGACTATTCACAGAAAAATGTAAGTCACTGATGAAAGAAATTAAGAAAGACATATAAATGGAAACAGAGTCAATGCTCATGGACTGAAGACTTAATATTGTTCACATGTCAATACTACCCAGAGAAATCTACAGATTCAAAATCTCAATGACATTTTTCATAGAAATATAAAATTTTCTAAAGTTCATATGAAACCAACCATAAATGACCCTGAAGAGCCAAAGCAATCTTTTTTTTCTTTTTTTTATTGGTTGTTCAAAACATTACATAGTTCTTGATATATCATATTTCACACTTTGATTCAAGTGGGTTATGAAGCAATCTTAAGAGAGAACAAAACTGTCAGTGTCACGATTCCTGATTAAAAATATATTTCAAAGTTAGAGCAATGAAAATAATATGATACTGTCTTAAAAAAATAGAACAATGGAACAGAATAGAGACCCCTCAAATAAACCCATGCAAAAACGGTCAACAGATCTTTGATAAGGGTTTCCAGAATAGATAATTGGGGAAAGTCAGTCTTTTCAACAAATGGTGTTGCAAAAACTGGTTATCCACATGCAAAAAAATAATAGAACTTGACCTTTACTCTATACCATACACAAAAACTAACTCAAAGTGGATTACATATTAAAACATAAGACCCATTCTAAACCTCCCAGAAGAAAACATGGGTTAAAATCTTCATGACACTGGGCTTATCAATGAATTGGATATGACCCAAGTAACAAAATCAAAATTAGGCCAGTGAAACTATGTCAAGTTAAAAGCTTTTGTTCAGCAAATGAAATAACCAACAGAGGGAAAGGCAACCTACAGAGTGGGAGGAAATCTTTGCAAACCATATATCTTATAAGGGACTAATATCCAAAATATTACAAAGAATGCCTACATGGCAATAGCAAGAAACAAATAATCCCGTTTAAAAATGGGTAAAGAACTTCTTCAAAGGAGAAATGCAAAGGTATACAAAGGTGTATAATTAGATGCTAATAGGCATATAAAGAGATGTTCTACATCAATATCAGGAAAATGAAAATAAAAACCATGATGAAATATCACCTTATACCTGTTAGGATGGCTGTCATCCAAAAAGCAAAAGATAAAAAGTGGTGTTAAGGCTGTGGAGAAAGGGAACCCTTGTACATTTTTGGTAGGAATGTAAAACGGCTCAGACACTATGAAACATTAGAATATGATCCAACATGATGTGATGATCTCACTTACGAGTGAGATCACTTTCAGTTCCAAAGGAACTGAAATCAAATTTCAGATATCTGCACTCTCATGCTCACTGAAACATTATTCATAATAGCCAAAATGTGGCATTGGTATATGTACAATGAGATTTTGTTTAACCTCTAAAAAGAAGGAAAATGTCCCATATATGACAACATGCATGAACCTTGAAGATATTATACTAAATGAAATAAATTGGTCACAGAAGAACTAATATTACATGAGCCCACTTATATGAGCCATCTAAAACAGTCAAACTCATAGAAACAGAAAGTAAAATGGTGTTTGCTACAGGTCGGAGTTAGGAACAGGCAAGTAGTTATCATTCAACAGCTAACATGTTTTAGTTAGGCACTGTGAATAAGTTCTAGAGATCTTGTATATGATATGTTGCCTATAGGTAATAACACTGTATTGTACTCCAGAAAATGTGCACAATACAGAATAAAGTAGATCTCCTATTGTGTTTTTAGCACAATAAAAAATTAAAAATGTAAATATAAAAATAATATAGTTTACCTTAGGTGCTCTACCGAGCAACAGATCAAATTATTAAATATGTTAAATTACATTTTAGCTGTCAAAACCAGATTATATGGGCTTCAGAATTAGAATGGTTTATGCCTGGTTGATTTTTAAATGTCACCTCAAGAGTGATTGGTTCATGCAATTATATTGCTTAGGGCTTTTTCACACAAGACTCACATTTTAGTTGCATTTGCATTTCCCAGGAAACAAATTTATGTTTTAAGATAAGAATATAAATCTCTTCTCTGCCTTTTAGATAGACTGGTGCTGCTTCACTATTTGGGTAGACCCATCATTTCCTCCCTGGTCAGATTGACAGCAGGCAACCCCAAAGGCTGTGACATGTTTGTCAGAACACTTAATGATTTTAGGTTATTCTGAATTTCTTTCATTTTGTTTACTTTTGTTGATTCTAATCTTACAAATGTGGCAAAAAGTCAAATGAATTTTTAAAAGGCAATGTTTTTTACTATGAAAGCTTAAAACAGACACTGATTAGTAAGGTAAGAAACTTGTAAAAGTTTTTAAAAACTGTGTAAAAATACAGGATCACTGAGAAATTAAATAATACCAGCTTGCTTATTCTTTTCTTGGACTACTTCTAGTCACATAAAAACACTTGCATAGGGCTGGGATATAGCTTAGTTGGTACAGTGCTTGCGTAGCATGCACAAGGCCCTAGGTTCAACCCCTGGTACCACACACACACACACACACAAAAAGTTTGCATAATCTGGGCTCACAGCCATGGTAAACTTCTGTATTGATTGAAGATACAAATAGAATATACCTCTCCACCTCACAACATAAGAACATCAAAATTTTCATTTATTGTATATAATTTGGCTTTCTTTTAAAAGAAAGGCTGGTTAACATGGAGAAGACCCTAGCCTGTTTGTTTTACTTGTGTATGTATGTAATAAAAACATTAAAGATCTCCAAAATTCTCAAATATGCCTGAGAATTCTGTAGGAGAATTTACCACAATTAATTCATGGTTTGCATATAACATTTGGGGGCCCCCATAGAAGTCTGTATATCAGTTAAGAATGGGAAATAATAAGGAACAAACTCATCCTGACAAGGTTATTTGGCTACGTACGTCCTGATTCTTCAACTGTCTTCCCTCATCAGCTTGTTTCACTCTGGCTACAACAAACTACCAATTTCCTTGCCTTTCCATTGAGTGCACAACACTCTCTTGCGCTTTTTTGTAAATGCTGTACTCAGCCTAGAAAAACTGCTAGGCTGCCACCTTCCTGCTTCCCCTGATGATCATCTAAGACCCAACTCTGGTGCTACCATTCTGAAGGACCTTCCCAGAGAACTTTAGGATAAGTTTGTCACAAGTAGGCCCTCTCGAAAAAGGTACATTCATACATTGCTGGTGGAACTACAAATTGGTGCAGCCAATATGGAAAGCAGTATGGAGATTCCTTGGAAAATTGGGAATGGAACCACCATTTGACACAGCTGTCCTCAGTCTATACCCAAAGGACTTAAAAACAGCATACTATAGGGACATAGCCACATCAATGTTTATAGCAGCACAATTCACAATAGCTAAACTATGGAGCCAACCTAGATGCCCATCAGTGGATGAATGGATAAAAAAAAATGTGGCATATACACACAATGGAATTTTACTCAGCATTAAAAAAGAATAAAATCATGGTATTTGCAGGTAAATGGATAGCATTGGAGAATATAATGCTAAGTGAAGTTAGCCAATCCCCAAAAAACAAATGCCGAATGTTTTCTCTGATATATGGAGACTGACTCATAGTGGGGTAGGGAGTGGGAGCATGGGAGGATTAGATGAATTCTAGATAGGGAAGAGGGGTGGGAGAGAAAGGGAGGGGGCAAGGAATTAACAAGGATGGTGGAATGTGATAGACATCATTATCCAAAGTACATGTGTGAAGACATGAATTGGTGTCAGAATACTTTATATAACAACCAGAGATATGAAAACATGTGCTGTATATGTGTAATAAGAATTGTAATGCAAAATAAAAAATTAAAGAAATACCAAGTAGGGCTAGGGATGTGGCTCAAATGGTAGCGCACTCACCTGGCATGCGTGCGGCCCGGGTTCAATCCTCAGCACCACATACAAACAAAGATGTTGTGTCTGCCGAAAACTAAAATAAATAAATAAATATTTTTTAAAAATCTCTAAAAAAGAAAGAAAGAAATACCAAGTAGGACCTCTCTGAATACTTCTTAAATGAGCCAATGAATTAGAATATGTATTTATCTGTATATTTGCTATCTTGTTTTCCCTGTTCATTTTTCTCTTTTTTATATCAGTTTAGTGGTAACACACTCTTCATAAAAATTCCCATCCATCACTACCATGATATGGGGTAATCAAAGGTTTAAATGGGGTTCCCACATCTGAGAACTGATGTAGGCACTGAGCAACTGAAAGCTGAGAAGTGTGTCTCCTCTTACTCACAGAGACTAATTGCCTCTCAGAAACTCTTCTAAAACCAGAGTGATAACCAAGACTAGCAAGTCCCAGAGACCACTCCTGCTGATGCCAGCTTCAGGGTGCTCTATTGAAAGGCCAGGATCAAAGATTAGCAAGCATAACACATGGCCACCTGCTCTGTTTCCTCGTGGGCAGCATGCTGCTGAGCCCAGCTCTCTCTCAACTGCCACAGCACAGCTCCTTGGGAGTGGGTGTGGGCGGGTACACCTCAAAGCATACTGGCATGTGAGGCCAAGGTTGTCTGTACCTCCGTGTCTGAATGGCTTATCTGGATGTTGTGTTTTAGTTGAAAGGGGGATAACACTTTGCTTTGCTGTTGGGTCTATATTTACTTTTTCCTAGACAACCCCAGTCTTTAAATACCTTGAACCCATTACATTTTTCATTTGATTGCTTTTCTCACTGCTTTCTGTTGACATTTCCTTTGATGGGGAATGATAAAGTACTTCAGGTAATGCTGCTATTCTGAGAAGGAATTAAACCACCTCAGTGTAGATGGGCTTGCTGTTGGCTTAATGGGAAAGCCACTGAGCAGGCTGTGGCTTTTTCAAAATAAGCCTCACTTCTGCTTATAAGCCTTAACAGATGAGACAGAATCTTCTTATCACTATTCCTGCTTTATATTGATGAAGTGAGCTGCATCCTCGTTATCACACTATCTGTTCTTTTGACAGATATTCTTTGAGTACCTACAACCATCATGCAATGTGCTAAGTGTTAGAGATACAAAGATGGGAAAATGACAATTGCCCTTACACTCTACCAGAAACCAAAAGTGGAAACAACCACCTATAGTTCAAAGCACAATCAAACTAGTAAGTCTAGGACATAGGAATATGTAAAGTGCTGTGTTTAAACTTCTGGGGGAGGAGGCACCACTGAGAAACTGGCATTTGAGAAAGGATTTTTTAAAAAATAAATAAAGATGGAAGGAAAGGACTTTCTAGACAAGGGAACAAATAATATGGCACCTAAAATTTACTTTTATTGCTATTAAACAATTTGGGTTAACTGTTTTCAAAATCTCTTATGTAATTCTTGTTGTTGTTGTTGTTGTTGTTTTTATCATTTGAAATATCAACCTCTGTTAGAAGTGCTTTCTACTCTGTATTTATTTCAATCTTTTCCTTTTATTTCTATTCATCACTTAACTTTATGTATTTTTATATGATGTTAGTCTCTAAACATGTCTCAACCTTATCTTCTTGATGAATTGCATATTTTATAAAGATAAATTACTTGTCCTTGTCTTTATCTGGCTAGTGTTTTTGGTTCAAAAACTCCAACATTGTCTGATTTTGTAAATTACTTTCATTAAATAAAGTAGTTGAGTCTATAATATTGGACCCTAGCCTTTTGCCTGGACCTCAAGAAGAAATAAGATAATAAACAATAAACTCAGTCTCTGACAAAATGGCTTTAATGATAGAGATTGTTGAAGATTTGAGTGAATAATAACTAGGCAAACAGGGAAAGATGGTGAATGTGTAAATTCACATTATCTGAAACCAAATTCATGCCTCCACCTCTTCAAAAGTTAGGAAATATGAGGCCCTGTAGAGTTGAGCTTTAGTCCTAGACAAACCAGTAACACTTCCTGGATACCCAGTAAGCTATAGGCTTCCCCAGCAAAAGAATGAAATCATCCTGCTGCAGGACCACAGGTGGGAAAATGGGAAGGAAGACAGTTGGCCACAATTTCCTTTTGTTCTTTGCCTCTTTTTCATTTTGGTTAAATCTTGAGGGTGGGTTGGAGAGAACTGAAATAAACAGTGTAGTATTGAATTAAACCAGGCCTGCACCACCACACCAGCACTCTTTATTTTACTCTTGCTCAAAAGTCCTGGCGAGGAGGGCAGTGAGAAACCAAGAGAGTGAGTCAGAGAGGTGTGGACAGGCCAGAAACAAGAACTCCAATCAGAGGGACCCAGTAAAAGAGACTGAGAACTCCACAGAAGGCTACCTAGAGAATAAAGCAGCATTAAACATCTGCCAGTCCTAGATCTGGATCTGGAGCTCTGGGAGTGATAGCATCTTGTATGTGAGAGGGATTTGAAATGGTGGTTCCAGATAGAAAACAGACAACTGTATTTCCCAAAGATAGCTGTAATAAAACTTGCTTTCCCACATATTCTCCCACAATCTTACCTGGCCCTTTCCATTAGTGTCCCTCCATTTGAATCTGGCCTGATCTTAATGACTTATTTAGTTAAAAGGAGGTGGTTGAAGTGATAGTATGCATTTTCAAGATTAGGTCATAAGAATCCTTGTAACTACCATATGCATCCTTAGAATATGTGCTCTTGAAAAATGCTTTTTATAAATCTAGTCATCATGTTGACCAAAGTCAAAGTTAATGGCATGTAGCACCCCGCCTCATGTCAGCTCCCAGCCAAATGCCAGAAATATGAGTGATCCTTCTGGAAAACCCAGATCAGTTGAGCCTTCAGATGCTACCAATTGATTATAAATATATTAGTAGCCCCAAGAGAGAACCTAGCTGAGCCCACTCAATATACTGAACCATGAGAGATAAGTAAAGGTAGTTTGCATTCCAACATAACCAAATTTAGTACTGAGTTTGTGGTCCCACTAATGAGGAAATTGTCACAAATTTAATCTACTTTTCTTCTTCCTTTCTGATATTACAGTTGCCAAAAATAAAGACGTTTGTTCTTTTTCTACCTCTTTATACCTTTGTTTCCTAGAAACTTAATTTCTGACATTCAGAGAATGTTTTCACTTTTTGTGGTTTCTATTCAACTTTAGATTCATGCTCAATTTCTCTCTGCTTTTAGGAACTCATTGAAGAAAAATACCTGTTTCAATAAACTCTTGCATCATATAGCTTTGCAAAACTCAAGAACTGAATCCTATCAATTTACTTACTTTTCAACAGTACAAGAATGAAGAGGAGCAGTTAGATGGAATCAAAGTGATTATACCCTTAAATTTTACATCCCAAATATTAGGAAGAGAAAAAAAAATTATTTTATGTATATAAGCAAGTACTGGATTTTAGCATGATTTTTACAGAGAGATAAGAGATTAAAAATTTTAATTTTATAGACAGATTATTTCAGGCAGCTAATATCCATAAAGGGCATTTTCCATTTTGTGTCAATCATGGATTTGTAAAGATTCAGTTCATTCACATAATTTTTGGTAGCCTGTTATAACAGATAGGACACATGTCCAGATTGATGAGAAAGGATGTTTTTATTTTTCCTAACAGATGTATGGGTAAATTAAAATCCCTCTCAGTTCTTTAAAAGCTCATGCTGACAAAATGTTCAGAATCAGTTAGTGAGTTACATGATGGATATGTAGGATGTTTAGATAATAGATGGAAAAATTGAAATAGTTAGCTGATCTAAGATGTAATGTCAGAATAAGTGTTCTCATGAAGAAATGCAGGAAAAAGTTGGCAACCTTGACTTTCCAGGAAAAATTCTGTGCATAAAAATTATCTAAATCAATATATTGCTTTCTATCCAAGTCTACAATGCCTACCATTTTTGCCATAATAACAACAAACATAAAATTTAATCAGCTATAATGTGCAACCAGAGAAGTGAAAAATTCTGTGTACAATGACTCCAAGAGCTTTATACTGTCATGTATAACTGACTAGAACTATTTTTTTTTAAAAAACCCTTAATCATCTATTAGTAATGTTTCTATGTATACCATAAACAAACAAAGCATTTGTGGGCTTACTTTAATCAAGTGTGTTGTAGTAGTTGCCTCACTGGTCTTAGCTACTTGAAAATCCTTTCATTTTTTTATAGCAACAAACAGAAGTTGGGCAGTTTTGAATGCTTCTTGAAGAAATGTATTGATTGGTACTTGGGAACAGCAGTAGGAAGCACATGACTTTTGCAGCTATGAATTTGGATAAATCACAGAGACCTTTGAAAGTGAGTTTCCTTACTTGAAAAATGAGAATGAGGCCATATTTACTATGAAAAAAATAATGAATTGTAATCTCTTATTTATCTCTCTATAAAAACCATGCTAAAGTACATAGCATGCTTCAAACCTTGAACCTGAGGTTCCTCTCACCCAGCTAGCTTAGGTGTCTCTCTATGCCCTTCCTCAGCACCTGATAACCTGCTCCTTCTTATCTGTTATTCTAATTGTCTAGTCACAGGTTCCTATCAGCTAGTATGTTCTTTGAGAATAGGAACTGTATCTTGTTTGTAGTTGTATCTTCAGTGCCTAGACATATCACATGGGCCAAACTAGGCTTTCAACAAATGTTCAGAACCAAGAAAGGATTTTTATAGAACCATTGCAAGAATTACATGTTCCATTTGTTTAAACTATGTGATAGTTACCTTCCTGGAAATCCATACACCCACATAAATGAGACTTATTTAAATACAATTGTATGATATACAAATACTACCTGTTTGCCACAAGGGACAATAAAACTTTTATTTTATAGTGGGGGTAGAGGGATGTTTTAGGTTTAAAAAGGCTAATTTGACAACAAGATCTTCTAGAACAAGTTAAATTGTAGTGCAAGACTTCTGGCAACTATGTGTTGAGAATGTTCCAGCTCATCTTCTAAAAACTCTACTTGTATATAATTTTAAATCATGGAGAAGTTTGGACTAAACCCTCGAAGTGCTTCCTTTTTTCACTGTTAGGTATTTGCCTAAGTGAGAGATGCAAAGACAGTGATGTCTTCTCGAGGAAAGAGATAACAAAATATTTTTCTAAGAGAAGAGGCATGCTAACCTCCATGTTCAGATGTTGTTAATATTGATTTATTTTTAAGCCATCAAAAAAAAAAACTGCCCCACAGCTGAAAGGATTTGAGCTCATTTGGAACTAATTTGGACTCTTATTCAGTTTCTGAGGACATTGTTTACAGATGAGAGCTCCCCCCAACCCTCCATCTCTTTGTCAGTACCTATAATTCTGCACAATTGCATCTCTGGTTGAAATTTAGAGAATGCTACTTATTCAGCACAAATAGTCCATTATTTTATATTCTAAGAATTGAAATAGCAGTAAAAGGATGTTTATATCAGCAAATAAAACATTCTTCTAGTTTATTTTCTCATCCCAAGAGGTGCTATTCCCCTTTTGACATCCAAATTACCTGCTATTTTTGCTGTCCTGCTGTATTCAAAACAAATCTTTGTATATTTTTATTGAAGTGTCTCATTAAACTTTTATCACCATACATTGTGAAAAAAGATGTTTCATTCCAATATGCACTTTGAGTTCCTTGCCTGGATGCCCCATTTGATAGACAGCAACCATTAATTTTTGATAGAAGTAGATTTCCTTCAGCTTCTGCCCCGTAACAGTATTAGGGGCTGAACTGTGTCCTTCTCAGAATCAACATGTTTTAAGCCTTACTCCCAGTACCATAGTATAAGTATCTGGAAATAGAGACTTTAAAATTAAGGTGATGAAAGTCTATTAGGGTGAACCCTAAGCCAATAAGATGGGTGACTTATAAGAAGATGAGGTTAGGACCCAGGTATCACACAGAGGGAAGACCATATGAAGACAGAGGGACAAGGAAGCCATGAAAAGCCTAAGCAAAAGATCTTAAATAATATCAGCCCTGCCACACCTTGCTCTGTCTTCTAATTTTCTATTGCTTAAGCTGCCCTATCTGTGGCACTTTGCTATGGCAGCAGCCTAAGGAAATTAATACAACTGTGTAGAAAGCTGTCATTAAATAGACACAGATGTCATTTCTGACCCAAAGTGAAGACCTAGAATGGAACTAAACAGCTGAACCCAAATTCAAAGAACAAATTCAAAACCTAGGAGCAGACTGAGTAGGATAGTCCATGAGCTCATCAATATTTTACCTTCTCCCATATGTGAGTGCTGTCCTTATATGAATGTAAATTGTTGCATTTTATCAATAATTTCTGAATAGAAAAAGAATGTGTTTGGTATGAGATTATTACTTGTTTCTGAGTTTGGGTATGATTTATTAAGTGTCTCAGCCTTAGAGACATACTACAGGAGATAACATGTTGTGGCTTCATCTTTCAAACCAAGTAACCACCTTCACAAAGCAGAAGAATTTGCTTCTTTATCCTAAATAAGCCAGTTAAAATCCAATATCCTATTAACAAATGGCTGGTTTACAAAAATTTGATTTGGAAGAGAATGATCATGCAACAATACAATTTATTAATAGATATAATAATTAATAATTAGTTATTCTTGTGAATATTTATATAATATTTAATGTTTTTCTCTCCAACTATACCATAATCTCTCCACAAGAGCAGAGACTATGTGTTTTTGTTGGTGATCCAATACCTGACCCCTTAATAGTCAATGAATATTTGTTTTGATAAATGAATATGAAAAATAATTAATGAGTACTGAAGAGTATGAAAGCTATCATGGAAGTGCAAGGATGTTAAAAAGGTATTCTTAAAATTTTTGGAATATCTATTTTAGTTTCTTAAGATTGTGACACCATGACTAAGAATGGGCTTTAAAAATGTTATTTCTTCCCCAAAAGTAGAGGTTTGGAGAAAGGACCTGGATAAAAAATAATCATAGCATGGACAGGGGAAATATCAGAAATGTCAGATGGAGGACTAGGGATGACGGTTGGTGGTAGAATACTTTGCTTGCATGTGCCAGGTCTTGGGTTCAAACTTCAGTACTTTAAAAAAAAATTGTCAGACACATTTCTCTTTTTCTCAGAAATCTTTTCACAGTTTCAGTGGAGAACCATCTCTCAGAAAGAAAACAAATGGAATGCTTATTAGGAAAATGAAAAAGAAACTGGAAATTAAATACCAAGAACTGCAAATCTGGAATGATCGTTTTCCTCTGGGATAAGCTAAATGACTGAAGAGAAAGCTCCACATAGTATATAGTCTTCCCTTGCCTACAAGAGAAGATAGAAGTCTGGCTTTTAAATGGGAAATTCCCTCTGTTAATGCAGACAATTAAGTAACTTTTTTTTTCAAAATATTGTGCATGTCAAGCTTGAAAAGCTTGAAAGCTAAAATTTGCAACTTTTGTTGTGTTAGACTTTCTTTCTTTGTTCCCAGCCTTGCTTTTACTCACTTTGTCTCAGGGTCTGCTCAACCCCTGATTGCTTGGGATCTTATTGTGGTCCAATTGCCATGCTTGGAACTTTACTTTAATAAATATATCTCTACAAAAGAAAGGGTTACAGCCATCCTCCAGCTTTTTAGATCTGGAACCACACATTGCCCAGACTTCCAACCCTAACACTAGACTTCCAGGCCAGCCACCCAATGAAGAGCAGGTGGTCAAAGTTCCATGCAAAACAAGAGTGACAACCTCCCAAATATCCTGGGCTCTTGCCAGACTTGTGTAAGTACAGCCTATTATTTTTATGGCAGAGAACTCAGAATACCAACAAAAATTAGAGGCTGTCAGGACTAAGGAAAGCTCAGTCACCATGAAGCCTTGTGCCAAACTTGATGCCAACAGAGAATGCCAAGGTCACGTGTCATGGTAGGCTTCAGTCAACTTCAGTGAGATCAAGTGGTTTAAATTGTTCCTTACTTTTGTGTTGGAAATTCCTAGATTCAGAGAAGAAAGGCAGCAGGGAAAGGAAGAGACCCTCAAAGCAAAGATAACTCCTGGATTCTAATCTATGGACACAATTCCCAGGTCTGTGTATGCGACAAAAGATCATGGTCTATTTGATAACACAGCTTTGAAGTCTCATTCCCAGATCATGGCTTTTGGCCAGGGCTCAGCATGGGAGAGACAAAATAATAATAATGGAAACTGATTGCAGAGGAATATGTCAACAAGTGTAACACCCATGAGGAGTATGGTTGGAGGAGATGAACTGTGAAAAATTGAATATTGAAACAGTTGTTAGAATTCTTTTCCCCAAACCCAGCATGCTCCTGTTTAGTTTTATAATAAATATCAATTACCCAGTAGGAGAGAAGAGAGTCAACATCCATCACCAGACATCTGGTTTTGAAAACAACATTGTTGAGGAAGAATATGACATGTGAAACTGCATCTTCCACTCTCCAGCAGTCTTGCATCCAGAAAAAGGAATCACTTCGCTGTTTTATTGCAATTTTTATGGTATTGCATAAAACATTTTTGGCTTCGTTATTTACCTGACTTCACTCTTTTATGACCACAGAAATGTGAAATGTACCTAAAATCAGCCACACCCAATAGCTGAACTTAATAGACAAGTAGTACCACAATTAACCTTCTGTGACTACTGTCAAGAATATATATCTCATAAACGTCATTATTAGACATTTTCCAACATTTTATTTGTTGGACAAATGAAGTCTCTCTTCAGCCACTCTGGAATGCAATCTCCTTTAAGAGATGTGTACCTGATTGAAGCCTTGGTGAGTAAGGGTCCTTTAAGCTTTTACAACAAATTGAAAGCATCTCCCCACCCCCTTGATGGTACAGAGCTCTGCAGTCTTAATCAGGTTTTATACAACCCTTGAGCAGATTCCAACATCATTCTGAAGGACATTTTACCAAGAGAACCGATAGCTAATTTCTATTCAAGAATGAATTAACCTCTGATTTGAATGATAATACAAATCTGGATTCCCAAATTTATTTCTAACATTGCTTTTATTTATCAGGAAATAGCTAATGTATATGAGTCAACAAGGTTCATTTTGTTGAATATTAAAAATGATCAGCATGTAATGTCTCATCAGAGAGTTCCTCAACCCTAGCCTAAAACACAGCTTAGAAACTTGTTTGTTTCTGGGTCTCATTTTTTTTTTTAATCTAGATGTACCGTGAGTTTTAAAAATCAAACTATCTTTAAATATAATTTATAAACATGTAATACTATTCTGTTCACTATAAAATAAATACAAATATAGAAAATGTTAGATAATGAAAAAATAAATGAAAATGAAAGATCTAATATTTACTTCTTATAACTCCAGGGATTGTCCTGCACACGTTTTGGAGTTCTACATTCCACACTGAAGACTTTTGTTCCCACACACAAGGGAAGTCATTACAAAACCATGCTGTGAAGTTACAGCTTAACCTCAGATGGATGACCCTGTCAACTCCATCCCCATCTGCTCTGCCTTTACCTTTCCAGTTGCCGAGGTTCAGATTTATGATCCCCTTTTTGTAGTAACAACCCTATGCTAACAACTTTTTAAACTTTGTTTACATGTAAAATAAAATACAAAATAATCAGTGGAGATTTGGATGAGGTAGGGAATAAAGAGTTAAAAGATAACTGCACATTTGGGTGTTTGGGAAAAGGGTGCACCTTTAGAAAGAAGGTAGCTCTAAGGAACAGAAGAATGTTTACAAAAAAAGACTACTTCGTTTATCTACAAATTATGGAAGAACAAAAACATTTCTTCTACTCTTTCTGTTTTGAACATTTATGAACATTTTTATGAACATTTTTCCAGGATTGCTGAGATTGAAGTCCTATAAACAGGATGTTCGATCCCAGGGCAATGTCCTTATATTATTAGCAGAGACTACCAAGGGTGAGCATGTTGGCAACATGTAAAGTACATCATTTTTAGAGAAATTTAAAGTAAAGGTAAGAATAAATAAATTTAATACCATTTTTATTATCACCATGCATGGCAATTCTAAATACTATTAAGAGTAAAATATTCCTTTGCCCCAAATGTTGTTAATCTAAATTCTAAATAATTGTGGTGGTTACTGTCGAGTTTTAGTCATATGTATTTAAAGCTTCTGATTAGCACATTTTATTATTCGTCCTTTGATAAACATTGTATTCTACATGAAAGTTAATTCAGAGAAATTTCAGTTAGCTAAGTGCCCCTATATACTTACTCAGTTACCCACTTTCATTTCAAAAGTTAGTAACGACTCAAAATATTTCTCATATCTTGTGTTTCCAATCTCTATACTACAATATATTCCTGTATTTAAACAGCAGATTCTAAATAAATGTAGTCCAGTGACTGCAAAGACAAATTAACAGAAATTGAATTACATTCATGTGACCATTATATATGATTATATGAATTTAATGTGTTAAAAATTAAAATTGAAACAGTGAAAACCAGGAGGTATGATATTTTTCTTTGATAAGTACAAACTTCAGTTCACATGTAAAATATTATAATGAATTCCATTAATATTTTTAAGATTAATTTTTTTCTTTGACAGTGTTTTTGTCTTAAAATCATAGATGATTCTGAATCAAGAATAGTGATCTTAACTAATCGTTATGTAATCACTACTGAAAATAATTTTGTTACATATAGGACAGGGGTGTTAAAAAGTGACTCCTTATGTGCCAAATATGCTGGACATGCCATTGACTAAAAATGTTCCCCAAAGGTGGTGGTCCCCATCCCTGTGGTCCAGGCTCATTATAACCTATTTGACTCTCCTACAATCCTGTTCTCTTTCCTTGCCATTCCCAACAAACTGTCTGGTCAATGTAATTCAATTCATGTACCTAAACCTATATTCTTGTAGTCATCCACTTTCAGACTATCACTTTCTTTACCTGATTCATAAATAATAAATAGAGGTTTCTGTTTTCCTGTTAGAGTATATTTTAGTAGGTCCAGTTGTGTACTGATTCCTCTTAAATTTATATCACTGACCCTTACCTATTCAGTGTACCCAATTCTTTATGCTACAACTGTATCTGGATGCCAAAGAGGCAGATTAAATTGACATGATCAAATATGATTTAAGTTTCCCACCATATCTACTCTCCCCCCAGAGAACTTCATTTCAGTGAATTCCATTATTTTTCTATGTGTTGCTCAGAACAAACACCTGGATATCTCATTTCTCTCTTTCTCCTACATCCACATCCAGTAAACCCTATAGAGGCTCAACCTTCTACACATAATCCAGTCTTCACTCCTTCCCCAGCTCCTGCCTGAGACCTAGAAATCTGTAAAATCCTGCTACCGTCTGGTTTCCGGGCTTATCTGTTTCCCATCCATAGACTCTTCCACCGGGGCCATTGCAAGCTTTTAAAATGATCACCTGAACAAAATACTTCAATAATTTTCTGCCAAATTCACACAACTCAAAGCCATGACACCAGTGCACAAGCTCTCTATAACCAAGTACAGGTGGTACCTCTGGCCTCTCCTGGCTCATCTGTCCCTTACCTCATAATGGCTGCCGTTGTTGCCATTCCTTCAACATACCAACAGTCACCCGCCTTAGGCTCTTCACACTTGATTTCAACTCAGCCTGGGACACTTGTCCAGATTTCCCCAAGGCTCTCCCCTTCACTTCTTCAGGTCATGGGAACCTCTTATGAGACGCCTTCCCTGAACACTCTACGCTACGTGGAACACCACACCAGCACACCCTACTGCCTTGCTTTGGTTGATTTTTCCTCAGGGCATTTTTCAGTATCTGACATATTATACATCTACATTGTTGTGTATTTTTACCTCCCAAGTTAGAATGTAGTCTCAAGAGGGCAAGGATCTTGTCTGCATTGCCCACAGCTGAGTCAACCAAAGCTAGAATTGGTACAGAGAGGATCTACAAATATTCATCCCATTAACCAATTAATTGTTTTACCCTACTTTTATACCAAAGTCCAGTCTCTGCTCTTTCTTGTTCACTCTCCCTCCTTCCCTTCCTCAACTCCTACCTGGTTGTTGAGAATGCCTGGCATCTCTGGGCCTCACTCTCATGTTTGCTTGACAGAACTTTGTAGAAAAAATTGCAGTTCGTTAGCAGGCATCTCTAGGGAAGGAGGCAGAAAGCCTGGCCACATAAATAGAGTGGGCTTTTCCAGCTCTGATTGCCTCCAGTAATAGTCACCCCCAGCAGCTATTCTCTGCCTCTTCATTTTGTTTTTCTTTAAACCTCATTTATTCGCAGTGGCCACTTGCCCCATTCTGGATGATGAATTGGAGAACTTTTGCTTTTTGTGGTCACATATGACTCCTCATTCTCTCATTCACAATTCTAAAATGTAAAAAAGTTCAAGAATGTTTTGTCTAAACTTGATGCTAACTCACTTGTCAGGAAAACTTATGTGGCTCTTTATGACCATTATTTATTCCATGTTAATATTCACACATTTTATAACAGATATATTAATGTGTTTGATTAACAGAGTGCTGCTATAGACTTTTCTTGCTGGTATAACATAAAATACAGAATTTGCTCTGTCTAGCTTTCCAAAATCAGAACTCTTTTGAGTTGTGAAACATGTCTGGGCTCAGAGGTCTTAGACGATGGAGGTGGCTGAGTCTGACTCACTTTCCTAGCCACATGTGGTGGAAAGGGATATATCCATATGACCCAGAACTAAAGACTAAAATGTAAGAGGGAATCTTTTGATCTTCTAGAAAAAAAGAATCCTGCTTCCAAAATGAAAAAGCCAAGCCTCAAATAGAATGGTTTTGTCTCAATTCTTGCTTCGTGCTCAGGGTCTGGACTGAGGATGTGGTACTTGCCACCTGTGTCTGTGAGGAGCCAAGATGAAAAGGTGAGCTGAATTTTGTCGGGGGAAAGGGGGAGAGAAAAAAATCAAACTAATAATAACAACCCTATCCCCAAAGGAGCCTGGAATCATGCCTCATGTTCTTCTTAAGTAAATAGAAAACTCCCTTATTTTTCAGCCAAGGTTACTCAGTCTCTCTGTTAATGGCCCAGATGGGATATGACAGGTACAATATAACAATGTGTCTGAACAGGTGTCAAATAGGATCCTCACTCAGCAGACCACAAAGTAACCACTTCCTGATGAAGGATCAAACAAGAGGTTCTAATATGGGACAGGCAACAGAAGACCCAGGTGCCTAGCCTTATCAGTTTGCCAGTAAGTGAGGAGAGAGGAGAACAATAAGGCAGGAGCACACCCACTGGCAAAGAACCAGCACTGCGGCAGCAGTTGCTTATCTTGAACACACTCAAGTTTATCACAATCCTGTGTCATGCTTATGTGGTAATGGTGCCAAAGTCAATACCACTGGGTATTAAAGCCTTGTTGCTTGCCTAGTCCTTGCAAACCTTTTCTGAACTTTTTGGTGAGTGAGTCTGCACTGCCAAAATCCTCTCTGCTTCTCCAAAGAGCTTAAAGAGATCCAGTACTGGTAATGCTCTTCTTGGATCCTTGCTCCCTTGAGACTGTCCCTCATATCCATGATGGAGCTCAGCAATCTCAGCTTCTTTCCATTTTCCCTCCCAGCTCCAGGACACTGACTTCCTACAAGATGAAGCATACTTCTTGCCTCCTCATCTTCATCTCCCTTCTTCAGCTGATGACTCCGGGGAGTTCTCAGTGTTCCTTAGACTCTGTAGTGAATAAAAGAATTCAGGAAGCTCTCAAAGGTATTGGGAACTGCCGGGAATTGGGAGAAATGGGAAGTTCACCCTTACTCATGCCTCCTGTTTTAAACCCTAATTTCACCCCTAGCGCATCCTAAGTCAGTCCTGGTCAGCCCACCAGAGCCCAATCTTTCTGCCCAGGGCTTCCTTAACTCTTCTACCCACTTTGGGCTCTTGACTCAAGTTTTCCTGATGATGATGAGGAGGAGAAGAGGGATGGTTATAAAACGTTCAAATGTAATACATAGATTTATGTTGATTAGTTTAATTTCCACAGCCACTTTATGAGGTAAGTACAGCTATAACTTCCACTTTACAAATGAGGAAGCTAAACCTTAAAAGTTATGATTGTGGACACAGTGATACCTCCAAGGTAGTAGAAGATCTGGAAGGGGATTATGAGAAAGCATCCTGATGGGCAATATGTCTGTCTCCTACTCAGAGTATAAACCCTCCATCCCAACCAAGACACTCTCATGTGTCAGCATCACAAGCTCAGGAAGACTGTCCTCCTGTCCTACTGGTGAGTAACACCATGTGGAAGACTTGAGGGTAAGATGCCCCTGTTTTCCCTGCCCATCTCCTAATACATATACATTCCCCAAGTTCAGGTTTGTGTTACCTTGAAGCCAAGCCATAATTTCTGCTTCTCAGAGATAACTTCCCATCCCGTTTTTCTTAGGATGCTATTGAGAGATCTTGAGTTTCTGTTACTCCCCACTGTTCTGCCCCCACACACCAGCCCATTCACATCAACTGCCTTGTCATAGTGATAGCCTTAGTCTCTCTCTAGTTCTATGCCTCTGTGTTGGTGGTGGTGATGGGGCATTCACAGAGGTGAATTTATCATCAATTTAAAGAAACTGAGCTGGATGTGGTGGCACACACCTGCAATCCCAGCAGCTTGGGAGGCTGAAGCAGGAGGATCACAATCACAAGGTCAAAGCCAGCCTCACCAAAAGCAAGGCACTAAGCAACTCAGTGAGACCCTGTCTCTAAATAAAATATAAAACAGGGCTGGGGATGAGGCTCAGTGGTTGAGTACCCCTGAGTTCAATCCCTGGTAACCTCAAGAAAAAAAAGAAAGAAACTGTTGTTGCTTCTGTAATTTAGGGATTTTTTTTTTATTCTTAAAACAGACTGTCAACATTGACTGTAATTTAGCCCCCACAAAACCTAGATTTATCCCTGGGCTTCACTGGGATAAAAGATGTTTACAAATGTGCTTTCCAGTTCTCAAGATCCAAGGGCTCTGATGTCAGTGTCTCACACGTCCATGCAGGTATGGTCGTCACTGGTTGTGCTTGTGGTTATGCCTGTGGTTCCTGGGATGTACGGGGAACAACCACATGTCACTGCCAGTGTTCTGTGATAGACTGGACCACTGCCCGTTGCTGCCATCTGGCCTGAGAAGAAGGAGGCCGAGAACCCAATTTTGTGATGATGTCTATAATGAAACTGTGATTCCAACCAGGAAACATCATTTATTACAATACTGTTTCTTGAGCAGTAAGACCAACTTAAAAAAAAAAAAAAAAAAGAAAGAAAGAAAATAAAGACCAACATTGTACTTCCCTGCATTTATGTCTTTGATGTTATTGACCTTAGCTTGGGATTCTTCTAGCCAGAAAATATTTTCAGTATCTCAGGAATTACATCTTAGTATGGCATGTAGGATCGGTGGTTAGGAAAGCTAAGGGAAGAACGGGGGAAATTAGACTGACATGCCTTCCCCTCCCTCATCATTTAATAAAAAATGTCAAGCATATTGCTTGGCATGAGGCACAGAGAAGTGAAATAACATGCTCCTATGGAAAAATAGTGGGCTATAAGCTGAGGGCATAAAGAATTTCCAAAGTATAGGCAGGTAAGGGTAGCTTTAAAGAAATAGTTTCTAGATTTTCAGCATGTATTTGTACTCTTTCTTAAACTCAAGTACCAGAGATGTGCTTTGATCAAGGTGACTTATTTCACCACTGCCTTTCTCCCAGGCCACAATAGAAGACGACAGCCCTCACTGAATCTTGCATGAAGTAGAATTGCGTGCGGTGGCAGGCCACCAAAATCAGGCCATAGGAAAATTTGTCTTGGGCTTTCTGAAAAAGAGTTTAGTGCCTAAATAAAAACAGAGACTCAAAATTGTCCATGATTCTTGTTTCTTGGGTTATTTGTGTGAGGACATGATGTCTAGAGCTTTCTCAGCCATCTTGTGTCTGTGAAGTTAGTTCAACCATCTTGTGACCTTTTAGAGAGAATTATTAGAATGGTAAAACAGAAAAGAAGAAAGGAACCCAGGGCTGCAATTATATTATAACACCTCTGAACAATCTGTGGAATCATTTAAACATGTTTCTTAATAATGAATTTATAAACATCCTTATTTATTCATTTAACAAATATTTATTAAATTCTATCTATATCAGGCATTGGGATTCAGCAGGGGCCAAAATAGGTAATGATTACTACCTTTCTAAAGTCTGCATTCTATTTCTAAGCCTTCTGGCTAGGAATTTTGTTGCTTTCCTATGGATAGGATTAATCTAGGGTAATGTCAAGTTATCTAAGCAGATGACTACCAGGGCATACATTTTATACTTCGATTTTCCTGTTGAAGCAATAAATGAAAAGCCTATATTGAGAGATGTCATCAAACTTGATGATTCCTGGCAGGGTAGCTGCTAGGTTTGTGGGGATGTTGGGGAGAAAGAAAAAGTCAAGAATACTTCCCTAAGTAGAGAAGCAGAGCAAAGGCAACTAGAACTTCTTAGGATGCACTTGAGATTGTCCAAGTCTCCTCCTGAAGGCCTGAAGTCCTTCCCGCCTCCTTAGATCCCAAGTACTGCCAGAGTGTTTGTGGAAGTTAACCATTACCTGCATCAGACACTGAACATGCAATGAACACTTAGCTCCCAACCTTTGCAATCTACAATCATTTGTTTCAGGCTGACTAGTTCTAAAGGAAAAACATAAATCATCACTGATATAGAATCTGATAGCTTATCATCTATGATTTGTAGACAAGTTGACTTCAATTCTAGAATATTAAATTAACAATAAAAGATAATATTCCTAGTTACTGAATTTGTGGGGGCAAAAAAAGAAAGAAGGGAAAAAATGGGACCACTCTCTAGTGCTCTTTCTCCTTCCCATAAGTCTAGTATAAATATTCATGATACTAGGCAAACCTTCCCTACAGATGGAAACATAGTGGTTCAGAGTATGGTTCCATGATAAGGCTCCCATCATAGAGATATGATTGGAAGAACTAGAAAAATATGATTGCCTTTTAGAGTCTTATGGGAGGGGGGTGTTATGGTTTAGAAATGAGATGTCCCCCCAAAGCTCCAATGTTCATGCAGGAATATTCAGAGGTAAAATATTTAGATTATGAGAGCTGTAACCTAACCAGTCTAATCTAGATTGAATGGAGTAATAAGTATTATAGGCAGGTGGGGCAAGGAGGGAGGAGGTAGGTCACTGGGGGCATGTTCTGGAAGGGTTCATCTTCCCTGCAACTCCTTCTCCTTACTATCTCTGCTTCCTATCCACCATGAACAGAATAGTTTTACTCTATCATGCCCTTCAACCACGATATTTTGCTTCATCTTGGGCCCAGAGCAATGAAGTTGGCTGACCATGGACTGGAACCATAAGCCCCCCGCCCCAAACTTTTCCCCCTTTAACTTATTTTTGGCAAGTATTTTGGTTACTACAATTAAAAGCTGACTAACACCAATGCAAGAACCCTGGCGGTATTGCAAGTCAGATGTTATAGTGTTGTTCTCTCATCTCCTTCCTCTATTCCTTTCCACCTCCCTTTTGCCATGCTATGATTATTACAGCAAAGTTCTTGCTCCTCACAACTCTTTAGGTTAAATTACTTATTTTGAAGGCTCAAGTGAAAAACAGATATGACAAATATCTATTTATTACTGTTCTTCTCATGTAGGTCAATAATCCATAAGGAAAAAAGGAATCACCCAAACACAGGCCAACAACTACTAATCTTTACAACCCACAACCTAAAAATACCATGACAATAAGACAACGGAGGAAAAATTTCAGAAACCTATACATTATTCATTGATTTTTGCTAATTTAGTATTTTCACAATGAGGTTGGAGAGATAGAACATTCAGAAAGGAAAGAGGAAGAAAAGCAAAGAAAAAAATTATTTATGTGCATTTATTCATTCTTTACTCAAATGCTTAATACACTCTATGTAAGCTTCACATGTTGCCCTTTGGATATCTAGAATAGCAGGCCTATCCTCCTTTTACACTGCAAAAGTGATTTTCAACCAGAGAAATTACAAATATCCAGATATATTTATGGTTGTCATGCAAGACAGGGGAAATATATTGCCATCTAGTGAGTTTCAGCCACAGATGCTGAGAAATATCCTGCAATGCACAGGAGAGGCCATATGAGGAATCATCTTATATAAAATGTTGGTAGCCTAATACATTTATATTAAGAAACTCAGTGCTAGAGTATATGCTTCTATCATGGGAGAGATGACCTTATTTCTCACTTAGAACACTTAGAACAAGTATTGACAAAGTGAAAAGTACTATCTTTCTAAAGACTTCTATTGATAGGCTAATAATACCTATGTATCTCTGTTCCCTAATTCTTATAAGGGCTGCTTATAACCTGAACCCCAAACTTTACAAATAAATGATTTTAACACTTGTTCATCACATGCTAGCAATTAGAAGTACATTTCTTCCACAGGCTTAAACTGACCAATGCATAAGTACCTGGAAATATTTTGAGTGGCAGATTTACAGTTCTACAGAAGTCAAAAAACTATAAGAAAGAAAGGGATTTATGCTAGCAGCGCCCCATGTTTTATTTGTCTACATGACAATTGTATTTACTTCCTTGTGTGCTCTCTGGGTGTCAGAAGGCAGAGCTTCTGTATACTTGTGCAGTAAAACATAATGGGACTATAATGGGAAACATTGATAATCTAATAAACCATCATCAGACTCTTATTTTTAGTTGTCGCATACCCTATTTCTGAGATATTGTGCTATTTTAGCTAAATAAATCTCCTTTTATTTAGGTGAAAGGAATTATTATTTTTTCTTCTAGAAAACCCATAGAGAGGAAATGTTAAACACATAATCTATAAGATAAGGAAATGTTAGTACTAAGACTTGGACATAATCTCTTAGAATATGGACTGGAGGTAGAAGAGAAGATCCTGGATGATGAACAGAAACTCCTGCATGGCTCTAAATAATCTGAAAAGACAACAGAAGGACTTCTACAACACCACAGAAGCATTACTTACCTAGGAAATGAAGATCATTTGCATGAGCAGTGGTATAATGTGAGGGAATCTAAGAACACTCCCCTTTTTTAAATGCCCTTGTCTTTTTGACCTCAAATAGTAACACTATATTAATTTGGAAAGCAAAAGGGACTAGAAATTTCTAAGCCTTCTAATTAAATACATATATTAAATATATTTAATAGGAAGGATCCCTCTCTGAGCTTTTCTGGACAGTGTGGTATGTATAATGGGAGGAATCATAGAAGCTAAATTTTAAAAATTATCAAGGTAAAGTTTACAGTATTCATCCTGTATATATTCAAAGCTCTGCCTCAGAGAGAAATAAGAGGAAAGTGGAAGAAAAGTTGTTCCCTTCCTGGGAGAGGCCCCATAGCTGAGGGGAAAGTGCTATAAATAGTAGGGATGTGAGGATATGTCTGTAAGGGGTCAGGAGGGAAGGGTGGACCAGACAGAGATGATGTTCAACTCCAGGACTACAAAGACCCCAGCATACAATTTTCCAATCCCAAAGAAAGAATTTGGAGGACTTAATGGAGAGGGCTTAAACATCTTATTATTCCTGCACTCCTCAGCAGTGGCGAGCCCTGTGAAACGGAGGGCCACTCTGGCCTACAAGCCGGGGAATGTGTGGGATAGGTTGCATGCCCTCTGGGCAGATGGAATTCTTTAGATATTTTGTGAGTACATTGTGCTTTTTTGTTTGTTTGTTTGACACTTTTAGGAAAAATTTATTTTCCTCCTATTTCCAATATATTGATTTCCAACATATGTATTTCCAATAGGAGTACATTGTGCTTTGATCACTGTGCTTTGATCCTCACCTGAAGACTGAAGACAAGGGAAGTGGCCCATTTCATTTCTTTATTTCCTTTGTTATCAACATTCTTTGGAGTCCTTCTCATTTCACTGCCTGGAACAAGTATTGCTAGGCACTCACTAGTGTTTACTCCAATAGAAAAGGAGATTAAAGAGGACCTGAGACTGAATGTGCTTAGATTAAAAAAGGTAGGCTTTCTCCCATTGCATTCTGAAAACAATTTATTATAAGTGAGGTTTAGGGGCTTCATTAATCCCAGGAAGACATTTGTGGGCTCTCATTGGCATATAGTTGGTAGAAATTTTGCAGCCAAACAACAGGCTTCAAAAGGAAAGAAACTGGTGCAAAACTTAATTCCAAGCTTAACTTATATGTGCAATAAGGCTCATAAGTTTAAGGTAAATAAGGAAAAGTACAGCTATCTAGACAATTCAATAGTGAATAATGTACTGTCTGTTATTGATTTTTGTACACTTACATAGAAATATACACATGGGTTAAACTACATTGGGTGTGGTTTCCTCTAACTGGAATTATTACCCTTAAAATTAAACTTTTAGATTTTAGGTAACGGCCATCCCGGCGGCCATGGCGATGTCCCTGTGCCCTCCTCAAGTGACTGGAGCTGGCTGGGCTTGGCAGACGGAAGGATCACTAGGAAATGCTGAACTGACGTGGAGCTGGGACGAACAGTCTGGGCCTCTCAGAACACACACTGAGCCCAAATTGGCTGAATTCAAGCTCCTGTTCGCCTGCTTCCTGCAGACAAACAGCTGTGACTCAGCATCAATCCATCCGGCTGAAACAACTGGTCAGCCCTTCTCATCCTACGGAGGTAAATGCCAACCGAGCCTTCATAGGTAGTGGTTACAGGTTTGAAACGGGGCTTGGGAGAGACAGTAAGGACCCACCCGTGGCATTGGTCGCCCGGCAAAGGGAAACGAACTGTCGCCATTTGCAAGAGACACCACCATGGCAGAGAACTGACGTCACCAGACTGCGGCGGAGGAGATAACTTCATTGAAACCTGAGGCTACAGGTGTGTAATTCCCTAGCCTTCCCTCTCCACACATCGGGGAAACCTTAAGGGCCCCTCCCAGCTCTCCAGTAAGGGCCCCTCCCAGCTCTCCCGTAAGGGCCCCTCCCAGCTCTCCCGTGAGCGCGATAGCCAGACCAAGGGAAACAAACGTGGCACGGGACCCGAGGCGCGGAACTCCCGGCTACCGCTCCCACCAGTGCTGACAACTGAGGTCTCTTGCACCAGCTACCGGGGGCGTGGCTACCGGAGGGCAAGTAAAATTCGCTGAGGATTCTCAGCCCCAAGCTCTACAAACTTAGCAACAGAGGGAATGGCAAACTGGGAGAGTGTGCCCAGTCGTTCATGAAAATAGGGCTCCCGGGAGCACCAGACCTGGCGTGTAGCCAGTATTGTGGTGAGCAGCACCTGTGAGAGGGGCCTGGCTAGAGGAAAAGTGGGAAGTGACTAGACACAAGAGGAGGCCCTAGGCACTCAGGATTGGAGACTCACCCAGTCTGAGAGGAGCTGCTGCACAGTGATTGGTTCCCGCGTATTGACAGGAGAAATTTGGCCTGGTGGGCACAGCGCCACCTACTGGAAGAGAAGTTAATCAAACTCTAAGACTGCATTTATTAGGGGTTTTTTTTCTCTTTTTTTTGATTTGTGTTTTTTCTTTCATTTTCATTTTTCTTTCTTGTTGTTTTTAAACTTTTTTTTACAATTTTTCTAATTCTATTTTCTTCTAATTTTAATTTTAATTTTTTATTATTATTATTATTTTTAAAAATATTTTTATTTTTTTATTTCATATTTTTTTCTTCTTTTGTCTTTTCATTTCTTTTCAATTTTCTTATTCCCCCTTCCTTGAATTCTATCTGCTTACTCTCATTCTCTTTAGTGACTTCTTCCCTTCTAATACCTTTCCTCCCAAGCATCAAATAAATTTATAGGAGTAAACAGTAACTCAGCAGTCAAACAGAAGAAGAAGTAACATGAGCAACTTGAAAAAACAAGGAAGATCTAATAGTTTTTTTGAAGACCGTTTTGGGTCTTCTAGGTATAGAATCATGTCATCCGCAAATAGTGATAATTTAAGTTCTTCTTTTCCTATTTTTATGCCTTTAATTTCTTTCGTCTGTCTAATTGCTCTGGCCAGTGTTTCAAGAACTATATTGAATAGAAGTGGTGATAGGGGGCATCCCTGTCTTGTTCCAGATTTTAGAGGGAATGCCTTCAATTTTTCTCCATTCAGAATGATGCTAGCCTGAGGCTTAGCATAGATAGCTTTTATAATGTCGAGGTAAGTTCCTGTTATCCCTATTTTTTCTAATGTTTTGAACATAAAGGGATGCTGTACTTTGTCAAATGCTTTTTCTGCGTCTATCGAGATGATCATATGGTTCTTATCTTTAAGCCTATTGATGTGGTGGATAACATTTATTGATTTCCGTATATTGAACCATCCTTGCATCCCAGGGATGAATCCTACTTGATCATGGTGCACAATTTTTTTGATATGTCTTTGTATCCGATTTGCCAGAATTTTATTGAGGATTTTTGCATCTAGGTTCATTAGAGATATTGGTCTGTAGTTTTCTTTCTTTGAGGTGTCTTTGTCTGGTTTCGGAATCAGGGTGATGTTGGCCTCATAGAATGAATTTGGAAGAGCTCCCTCTTTTTCTACTTCCTGAAATAACTTGAAAAGTATTGGTATTAATTCTTCTTTAAAGGTTTTGTAGAACTCCGCTGTATACCCATCCGGTCCTGGGCTTTTCTTGGTTGGAAGTTTTTTGATTGCTTCTTCTATTTCATCTATCGATATTGGTCTGTTTAAGTTGTGAGTTTCCTCCTGACTCAGTCTGGGCAAATCATATGACTTAAGGAATTTATCGATGTCTTCACTTTCTTCTATCTTATTGGAATATAGGTTTTCAAAATAATTTCTAATTGTTTTCTGTATTTCTGAAGCGTCTGTTGTAATATTGCCTTTTTCATCCCGTATGTTAGTGATTTGTGTTCTCTCTCTTCTTCTCTTCGTTAGTATGGCTAGGGGTCTGTCGATCTTATTTATTTTTTCAAAGAACCAACTTTTTGTTTTGTTAATTTTTTCAATAGTTTCTTTTGTTTCAATTTTATTGATTTCTGCTCTGATTTTGATTAGTTCTTGCCTTCTGCTACATTTGCTATTGTTTTGCTCTTCCTTTTCTAGGGCTTTGAGATGAAGTGTGAGCTCATTTATTTGTTGGTTTTTCCTTTTTTTGAGGAATGACCTCCAGGCAATGAATTTCCCTCTTAAAACTGCTTTCATTGTGTCCCATAGATTCCGATATGTTGTGTCTGTATTTTCATTTATCTCTAAGAATTTTTTGATTTCCTCCTTTATGTCTTCTGTAACCCATTGATCATTCAGTAGCATATTGTTCATTGTCCATGTGATGTAGGATTTTTCCTTCCTTCTTTTATCATTGATTTCCAGTTTCATTCCATTATGATCTGATAAAATGCATGGTATTATCTCAACCCCTTTATATTTACCGAGGGTTGCCCTATGGCATAATATATGATCTATTTTTGAGAAGGTTCCATGTGCTGCTGAGAAAAAAGTATATCCACTTGATGATGGTTGATATATTCTATATATGTCAGTTAAGTCTAGGTTATTGATAGTGATATTGAGGTCAATAGTTTCTTTATTCAACTTTTGTTTGGAGGATCTGTCCAATGGTGAGAGAGGTGTGTTGAAGTCACCCATGATTATTGTGTTGTGGTCTATTTGATTCTTGAACTTGAGGAGAGTTTGTTTTATGAACGTCGCAGCGCCGTTATTTGGTGCATAAATATTGATAATTGTTATGTCTTGTTGGTGAATGTTTCCTTTTAACAGTATATAATGTCCTTCCTTATCCCTTTTGATTAGTTTAGTCTTGAAGTCGATTTTATTCGATATGAGAATGGCCACGCCTGCTTGCTTACGAGGACCGTGTGCTTGGTATATTTTTTCCCAACCTTTTACCTTGAGTCTGTGTATGTCTTTTCCAATCAGATGAGTCTCCTGGGTGCAACATATTGTTGGATTTGTTTTTTTAATCCATGTTACCAGCCTATGTCGCTTTATTGGAGAGTTTAAGCCATTAACGTTTAGAGTTACTATTGATATATGGTTTGTACTTCCTGCCATGTTTGATTATTTATCTTTTTTTTTCCCCATAATTTAGTTTATTTCTCCATGGTTAGCTTTCCCCACTTCCTCTGTCTTTACCGAGGCACTTCCCGCTGATGGTTTTGGTTATTGTTTTCCATTTCTTCCTCGTGTAGAGTTTTGCTCAAGACGCTTTGCAATGCTGGTTTTCTGGCTACAAATTCTTTTAGCTTTTGTTTATCATGAAAGATTTTTATTTCGTTGTCATATCTGAAGCTTAATTTTGCTGGATACAGAATTCTTGGTTGGCATCCATTGTCTTTCAGTGTTTGAAATACGTTGTTCTAGGATCTTCAAGCTTTCAGCGTCTGTGATGAAAAATCCGTTGTCAGCCTTATTGGTTTACCCCTAAATGTAATCTGTCTCTTTTCTCTAATAAATGAGCTAATAAATGAATTCAGCAAAGTGGCAGGATATAAAATCAACACACATAAATCAAAGGCATTTCTGTATATCAGTGACAAAACTTCTGAAACGGAAATGAGGAAAAACACTCCATTCACAATAACCTCAAAAAAAATAAAATACTTGGGAATCAACCTAACAAAAGAGGTGAAAGACCTATACAATGAAAACTACAGATCCCTAAAGAAAGAAATTGAAGAGGAGCTTAGAAGATGGAAAAATATACCCTGTTCATGGATAGGCAGAACTAACATCATCAAAATGGCGATATTACCAAAAGTTCTCTATAGGTTCAATGCAATGCCAATCAAAATCCCAATGGCATTTCTTGTAGAAATAGATAAAGCAATCATGAAATTCATATGGAAAAATAAAAGACCCACAATAGCAAAAACAATTCTAAGCAGGAAGTGTGAATCAGGTGGTATAGCGATACCAGATTTCAAACTATATTACAGAGCAA
This sequence comes from Spermophilus citellus, assembly GCF_964194105.1. Lineage (NCBI taxonomy): Eukaryota > Metazoa > Chordata > Mammalia > Rodentia > Sciuridae > Spermophilus > Spermophilus citellus. The sequence goes on along the minus strand of NC_138188.1, from coordinate 94,294,630 downwards.
TAGTGACAAAAACAGCATGGTACTGGTACCAAAACAGGCGGGTGGACCAATGGTATAGAATAGAGGACACAGAGACTAAACCACAAAGCTACAACTATCTTATATTTGATAAAGGAGCTAAAAACATGCAATGGAGAAAGGATAGCATCTTCAACAAATGGTGTTGGGAAAACTGGAAATCCATATGCAACAAAATGAAACTGAATCCCCTCCTCTCGCCATGCACAAAGGTCAACTCAAAGGGGATAAAGGAGCTAGATATCAAATAAGAGACTCTCCGTATGATAGAAGAAAAAGTTGGCTCCGATCTACAGATTGTGGGGACGGGCTCAAAATTCCTTAATAGGACACCCATAGCACAAGAGTTAGTAACAAGAATCAACAAATGGGACTTTCTTAAACTGAAAAGTTTTTTCTCAGCAAGAGAAACAATAAGAGAGGTAAATAGGGAGCCTACATCCTGGGAACAAATTTTTACTCCTCACACTTCAGATAGAGCCCTAATATCCAGAGTATACAAAGAACTCAAAAAATTAGACCATAAGATAACAAATAACCCAATCAACAAATGGGCCAAGGACCTGAACAGACACTTCTCAGAGGAGGACATACAATCAATCAACAAGTACATGAAAAAATGCTCACCATCTCTAGCAGTCAAGGAAATGCAAATCAAAACCACCCTAAGATAGCACCTCACCCCAGTAAGATTGGCAGCCATGATGAAGTCAAACAACAACAAGTGTTGGCGAGGATGTGGGGAAAAGGGTACTCTTGTACACTGCTGGTGGGACTGCAAATGGGTGCGGCCAATTTGGAAAGCAGTATGGAGATTCCTGGGAAAGATGGGAATGGAACCACCATTTGACCCAGCTATTGCCCTACTCGGACTATTTCCTGAAGACCTTAAAAGAGCACACTACAGGGATACTGCCACATCGATGTTCATAGCAGCACAATACACAATTGCTAGACTGTGGAATCAACCCAGATGCCCTTCAATAGATGAATGGATAAAAAAAATGTGGCATTTATACCCCATGGAGTATTACACAGCACTAAAAAATGACAAAATCACGGAATTTGCAGGGAAATGGATGGCACTAGAGCAGATTATGCTTAGTGAAGCTAGCCAATCCCTAAAAAACAAATACCAAATGTCTTCCTTGATATAATGAGAGCAACTAAGAACAGAACAGGGAGGATGAGCAGGAAGAAAAGATTAGCATTAAACAGAGACATGAGGCGGGAGGGAAAGGGAGAAAAAAAAGGGAAATCACATGGAAATGGAGGGAGACCCTCATTGTTATACAAAATTACATTTAAGAGTTTACGAGGGGAATGGGATAACAAACATGGAGGGAAATGAATTACAGTAGATGGGGTAGAGAGAGAAGATGGGAGGGGAGGGGAGGGGGGATAGTAGAGGATAGGAAAAGTAGCAGAATACAACAGTCACTATTATGGCAGTATGTAAAAATGTGATGTGTAACCGATGTGATTCTGCAATCTGTATTTGGGAAAAAATGGGAGTTCATAACCCAACTGATTCTAATTTATGAAATATGATTTGTCATGAGCTTTGTAAAGTTGTGAACATCCAATAAAAAAAAAAAGAAAAAACAAGGAAGAAAGGGAGTACAAACAATGCAGGACAGCCTAAATATTCAGGAGGACCTAGAGTCTTCAGAAAAATGGTCATATAAAGAACTCAAGGAACACCTTAGACAGATGGAATGGAACCTTAAAGAGGATACGAGACAGCAAATTCAAGCACTGAAAGAACACATTGAGAATGAATTACATAAACAGATAAAAGAAGAAGTTAAGCATCTTTATCAGGAGATAGAGATTATAAAAAATAATCAAACAATAATTCTAGAAATGAAGGAAACGATACACCAAATTAAAAACTCAATTGAGAGTATCACTAACAGGGTGGAGCAAGTAGAAGCCAGAACGTCAGATAATGAAGACAAAATATATCATCTTGAAAAGAGTCTAGCCAACTCAGAAAGGCTGGTAAAAAATCACGAGAAAAACATCCAAGAGTTATGGGGTAACATAAAAAAAAACAAACTTATGAGTCATCGGGATAGAAGAAGCTACAGAGATTCAAACCAAGGGAATGAGTAACCTGCTGAATGAAATAATTACAGAAAACTTTCCAGAAATAAAAAAGGAAACAGATATACAAATTGAAGATGCATACAGGACACCGAGCACACAAAACCACAGTAGACCAATGCCAAGACACATTGTTATGAGGATATCCAATAAACAGAACAAAGAGAAAATATTGAAAGCTACAAGAGAAAGGAGACAGATTACATTCAGGGGTAAACCAATACAGTTAACAATGGATTTTCATCACAGATACTGAAAGCAAGAAGGTCATGGAACAATGTATTTCAAACACTGAAAGACAATGGATGCCACCCAAGAATTCTGTATCCAGCAAAATTAAGCTTCGGGTATCACAACAAAATAAAAATCTTTCATGATAAACAAAAGTTAAAAGAATTTGCAGCTAGAAAACCAGCATTGCAAAGCATTTTGAGCAAAACACTACACAAGGAAGAACTGAAAAACAATAACCAAAACCATCAGTGGGAAGTGCCTCGGTAAAGACAGAGGGCGAGGGGAAAGATAATCATGGAGAAACAAACTAATTTTTTTTTAAAAAAGGATAAATAATCAAACATGGCTGGAAGTACAAACCATATATCAATAGTAACTCTGAATGTTAATGGCTTAAACTCTCCAATAAAGTGACATAGGAGGGTATCATGGATTAAAAAAACAAATCCAACAATATGCTACCTCCAGGAGAAACATCTGATTGGAAAAGACATACACAGGCTGAAGGTGAAAGGATGGGAAAAAATATACCACGCACACGGTCCTCATAAGCAAGCAGGGGTGGCCATCCTCATATTGAATAAAATCAACTTCAAGACTAAGTTAATCAAAACGGATAAGGAAGGACATTATATACGGTTAAAAGGATCCATTCACCAACAAGATATAACAATTATCAATATTTATGCACCAAATAATGGTGCTGCGACATTCATAAAACAAATTCTCCTCAAGTTCAAGAATCAAATAGACCACAACACAATAATTATGGGTGACTTCAACACACCTCTCTCACCATTGGACAGATCCTCCAAACAAAAATGAATAAAGAAACTATAGAACTTAATATCACAATCAATAACCTAGACTTAACTGACGTATATAGACTATATCAACCATCATCAAATGGATATACTTTTTTCTCAGCAGCACATGGATCCTTCTCAAAAATAGACCATATATTATGCCATCGTGCAACCCTCAGTAAATATAAAGGGGTGGAGATAATACCATGCATTTTTTCTGATTATAATCGAATGAAACTGGAAATCAATGATAAAAGAAGGAAGGAAAAATCCTACATCACAAGGAAAATGAACAATATGCTACTGAATGATCAATGGGTTACAGAAGACATAAAGGAGGAAATCAAAAAGTTCTTAGAGATAAATGAAAATACGGACACAACATATTGGAATCTATGGGACACAATGAAAGCAGTTTTAAGAGGGAAATTCATCGCCTGGTGGTCATTCCTCAAAAAAAGAAAAAAACCAACAAATAAATGAGCTGACACTTCATCTCAAAGCCCTAGAAAAGGAAGAGCAAAACAACAGCAAATGTAGCAGAAGGCAAGAAATAATTAAAATCAGAGCGGAAATCAATGAAATGGAAACAAAAGAAACTATTGAAAAAATTGACAAAACTAAAAGTTGGTTCTTTGAAAAAATAAATAAGATCGACAGATCTTTAGCCATGCTAATGAAGAGAAGAAGAGAGAGAACTCAAATTACTAACATACGGGATGAAAAAGGCAATATCACAACAGATGCTACAGAAATACAGAAGACAATTAGAAATTATTTTGAAAACCTATATTCCAATAAAATAGAAGATAGTGAAGACATCGATAAATTTCTTAAGTCATATGATTTGCCTAGACTGAGTCAGGAGGATACACACAATTTGAACAGACCAATATCAATGGATGAAATTGAAGAAGCCATCAAAAGACTACCAACCAAGAAAAGCCCAGGACCGGATGGGTATACAGCGGAGTTTTACAAAACCTTTAAAGAAGAGTTAATACCAATACTTTTCAAGTTATTTCAGGAAATAGAAAAAGAGGGAGCTCTTCCAAATTCATTCTATGAGGCCAACATCACCCTGATTCCGAAACCAGACAAAGACACCTCAAAGAAAGAAAACTACAGACCAATATCTCTAATGAACCTAGATGCAAAAATCCTCAATAAAATTCTGGCGAATCGAATACAAAAACACATCAAAAAAATTGTGCACCATGATCAAGTAAGATTCATCCCTGGGATGCAAGGATGGTTCAATATACGGAAATCAATAAATGTTATTCACCACATCAATAGACTTAAAGATAAGAACCATATGATCATCTTGATAGACGCAGAGAAAGCATTCGACAAAGTACAGCATCCCTTTATGTTCAAAACATTAGAAAAACTAGGGATAACAGGAACTTACCTTGACATTGTAAAACCTATCTATGCTAAGCCTCAGGCTAGCATCATTCTGAATGGAGAAAAGTTGAAGGCATTCCCTCTAAAATATGGAACAAGACAGGGATGCCCTCTATCACCACTTCTATTTAATTTAGTCCTTGAAATACTAGCCAGAGCAATTAGACAGACAGAAGAAATTAAAGGCATAAAAATAGGAAAAGAAGAACTTAAATTATCACTATTTGCGGATGACATGATTCTATACCTAGAAGACCCAGAAGGGTCTACAAAGAAACTACTAGAACTAATAAATGAATTCAGCAAAGTGGCAGGATATAAAATCAACATGCATAAATCAAGGGCATTTCTGTATATCAGCGACAAAACTTCTGAAAAGGAAATGAGGAAAAACACTCCATTCAGAATATCCTCAAAAAAAATAAAATACTTGGGAATCAACCTAACAAAAGAGGTGAAAGATTTATACAATGAAAACTACAGAACCCTAAAGAGAGAAGTAGAAGAATATCTTAGAAGATGGAAAAATATACCCTGTTCATGGATAGGCAGAACTAACATCATCAAAATGACGATATTATCAAAATTTCTCTATAGGTTTAATGCAATGCCAATCAAAATCCCAACGGCATTTCTTGTAGAAATAGATAAAGCAATCATGAAATTCATATGGAAAAATAAAAGACCTAGAATAGCAAAAGCAATGCTAAGCAGGAAGTGTGAATCAGGCGGTATAGCGATACCAGATTTCAAACTATACTACAGAGCAATAGTGACAAAAACAGCATGGTACTGGTACTAAAACAGGCTGATGGACCAATGGTATAGAATAGAGGACACAGAGACTAATCCACAAAGTTACAACTGTCTTATATTTGATAAAGGGGCTAAAAGCATGCAATGGAGGAAGGATAGCATCTTCAACAAACGGTGTTGGGAAAACTGGAAATTCATATGCAACAAAATGAAACTGAATCCCTTTCTCTCGCCATGCACAAAAGTTAACTCAAAATGGATCAAGGAGCTCGATATCAAATCAGAGACTCTGTGTCTGATAGAAGAAAAAGTTGTCTCAGATCTACATATTGTGGGGTCAGGCTCCAAATTCCTTAATAGGACACCCATCGCACAAGAGTTAATAACAAGAATCAACAAATGGGACTTAATTAAACTTAAAAGTTTGTTCTCAGCAAGAGAAACAATAAGAGAGGTAAATAGGGAGCCTACATCCTGTGAACAAATTTTTACTCCTTACACTTCAGATAGAGCCCTAATATCCAGAGTATACAAAGAACTCAAAAAATTAGACCATAAGATAACAAATAACCCAATCAACAAATGGGCCAAGGACCTGAACAGACACTTCTCAGAGGAGGATATACAATCAATCAACAAGTACATGAAAAAATGCTCACCATCTCTAGCAGTCAGAGAAATGGAAATCAAAACCACCCTAAGATACCATCTCACTCCAGTAAGATTGGCAGCCACTATGAAGTCAAACAACAACAAGTGCTGGCGAGGATGTGGAGAAAAGGGTACACTTGTTCATTGCTGGTGGGACTGCAAATTGGTGCGGCCAATTTGGAAAGCAGTTTGGAGATTCCTGGGAAAGCTGGGAATGGAACCACCATTTGACCCTGCTATTGCCCTTCTCGGACTATTCCCTGAAGACCTTAAAAGAGCATGCTACAGGGATACTGCCACATCGATGTTCATAGCAGCACAATTCACAATAGCTAGACTGTGGAACCAACCAAGATGCCCTTCAATAGATGAATGGATAAAAAAATGTGGCATTTATACACCATGGCATATTATGCAGCACTAAAAAATGACAAAATCATGGAATTTGCAGGGAAATGGATGGCACTAGAGCAGATTATGCTTAGTGAATCTATCCAATCCCTAAAAAACAAATACCAAATGTCTTCTTTGATATAATGAGAGCCACTATGAACAGAATAGGGAGGAAGAGCAGGAAGAAAAGATTAACTTTAAACAGAGACATGAGATGGGAGGGAGAGAGAGAGAAAAGGGAAATTGCATGGAAATGAAGGGAGACCCTCATTCCTATACAAAATTACATATAAGAGGTTGTGAGGGGAATGGGAAAATAAACAAGGAGAGAAATGAATTACAGTAGATGGGGTAGAGAGAGAAGATGTGAGGGAAGGGGAGGGGGGATAGTAAGGGATAGGAAATGTAGCAGAATACAACAGTTACTAATAGGGCATTATGTAAAATTGTGGATGTGTAACCAACGTGAATCTGTAATCTGCATTTGGGGTAAAATTGGGAGTTCATAACCCACTTGAATCTAATGTATGAAATATGATATGTCAAGAGCTTTGTAATCTTGTGAACAACCAATAAAAATATATATATATAAAAAAAGTAAGTACAGTACAATTAGATATTTTGGGGCTTGGGTTGTGGCTCGGCGGTAGAGTGCTTGCCTTGCATGTGTGAGCCACTGGGTTTAATCCTCAGCACCACATAAAAATAAATAAACAAAAGTTTTAAAAAAAGATATTTTGAAAAAGAGCCCACAGTTTTGTAACTTTTCAGAATAATGTTGTAATTGTTTTATCACTGTTGTTAATCTCTTACTGTGCCTTATTTATAAGTTAAACTTTATGTTATGTATGTATAAGAAAAGATGTAGGGTTTGCTACTCTCCATGTTTCTGGCATCCACTGTGAGTCTTGGAACAAACCACCCTGTGAATAAGGAGGACAGGGCTACAGAATTCTTTGTAGAATGTTCCAGTAAGTAAAAATAAATAAAAAGCTTCTATTGAAATAATAAAAAAAAAAAGATTAAAGCTTTTAAAAAAGAATAAAACATATCAGTCCTAATAACATAATAATAGCTGTGTACATTGTACACACACATATAATTTAGGAAGACATTAAAAATATGTATTGATATAATTTTAAAAAATATTTAATACATTTGTGTTCCCAGAAATAACTAGTTCCTAGTTTTCCCAATATTTCGTCATCCATTGAATTGAAGAAATTTTTAATTTCCAAAAAGATAACTGTTTTTTAAAATTGGGATTTTTCCAAAGGAGAGAATTTAAGCTGAATTTTAAAATATTTCCTCCATAAAGAAATTCATGGTCTGATTTACAGTTTACCAAAAGCCAATGTTCCATGTCTACACTGTGAAAAATCAAACAGATATTATTCACACTGTTTGAGACATTCTTCTTCCAATATTGTGATTGAGGCATCAGAGTTGTTACCTCCTAGACAATGTTTCCATTGCTTAAATACACATCTTACTTACACTGGGGAGAACTGGAGAATAGGTTAGACTCTGTAGAGTTTGGCCCTGGCCAAGAAGAGTGATGTGGCAGTTCCAAATAAGTTCACACCTTATGGCTGGAGAATAATCTTTGGTTACATATTGCCTCAGCTAAATAGCTAATTTCATCACTGGAAAATTCTACCTTACACAAAACACAAGAGCACAAACCTAATTCAATCAAATTCTTTGTCATTTTATAAAAATAATATTTTTTTCCTCTGTTATCCAATAACTTAGTCTTCATCAGGCTGGCCTTTCCATCCATATTTCTATTAATATTTTCAGAATTACTTAGTTTATAAGATGATTGAGGTAATTTCTAATGTAGTTTCTAAGTTGATCAACACTTTAATTTTCAGGGTTATGATTTCCACACATGAACTGGTTAGGCGAGGCATGTGCAGTTAGTCTATTACGTTGAGAGAACCCTGAGTGGGGGAAAATAAAAACAAAGAAATGCATGACAAGATACATCATAACTCTACTTCTGAAAACTGAAGTCAAAGAATAAATTCCTGAAAACAGGCAAGGAAAAATGACACATTACAAATAAGGAATGTCATTTTGAATGACAATGGATTTTTCATCTCAAACCAAGAGGTCATAGGAAGTTACACATTTTTCAAGTGTCGAAAGAAGAGAACTGTCAACTGAAATTTCCAAATCTAGAGAAACTATCCTTCTGGAATGAAAAGGAAATAAAGACACAAAGAATGGGTCACTAGCAGACACACCCTAAAGGAACTTCTTCAAACATAAAGAAAACAAACAAACAATCAAAAAGTGAAGATATTTGAAGTATCAGGAAGAAGAAAAAAATGGAGAAAGCAAAAATTATTGACAAATATAGTAGACTAAACTCTTCATAAACTTAATAAATCATATTTGATGACTGAACAAAAATTATAAGACCATCTGATACTTAATACAATTATATTTAAAAATAGAGGAGATGAAGGAGCTGGGGTTGTGGCTCAGTGGTAGAGAGCTTGCCTAGCATGTGTGAGGCACTGGGTTCAATCCTCAGCAACACATATAATACAAATAAATAAAATAAAGATATTGTGTCTGTCTACAACTAAAAAAAAGTATGTTAAAAAACAGAGAAGATTAAGTCATATAAACAAAGGTAAGATTTCCACACTTAAAGTGGTAAATTGATATCAGAGAAGAGTGATAAATCATACACACACACACACACACACACACACACACACACACCAAGCAACCAATAAGAAACTATAGAAAGTAATATACTCAAAAACACAATAGATAAATCAAGGTAGAATACTGAAAAATTTTGCTTAAATAACCAGCATGAAAAGAAAAATGAATTGGTGAAAAATAGGGAAAAAAGGAAAGCAAATATTGAGATTGGCTAATACTGCTTTACATGGCATTTCAGATAAAGCAGACTTCAGAACAAAGAAAATTACTAGAGACAAAAAGATTATTATATAATACTTTCAAAAGATTAATCTCTCAGAAAGACACTAAATATGTATACAATGGACCCTCAAACCCTGAAGCAACGAATACAGGGATAATAAGAGAATAAACCTGTAAAGGAAATTTTCAAAACCTTAAATTCTACTCTATGCATGAAATTTTCCTTTCTGAATATTACAAAAGTGTATCTGCCTTACCGTTTGTGGCCTCCTTTCTCAAGGCACATGTCCCCTTTTCTCAGAATAAAGATATAATGAAAAAGTGTCAACAGAAGTTAAAAAAATAAAAATGTACTGCATTCCTAAGACTTGCTGGTTTTGGATTTATGACTTTGACTCTAATTGCCCCCAGGCTCCTTGTGATAGTTGCAAATTTGCCTGAGTAATAATCAATCCCATGATCATCCTATTTTCAAAATTCAGCCACTATAGTTTCTTTGAGCATTTGTTCGTAACATTACAGTAATTAAAGGGGAAATTCTTCATGAGTTCAAACTGAGAAACATGGAAGTGTCGGGAAGCAATATTGAGCCGCAGATATATAGTTCTGAAGGAATGACCAACCATAAAGTTAGAATAAACATCTCTTTACTTGGCATTTCCAGAATTTCATAAACTAAAGAATTACATGTTCACACTCACCTCTGACTTTACCTTTGTCTTTACTCTCAGAAGCCACAAGAATGACAATTGTTCAGCATCAACACAAGGAGGGTATTGTAAAGGCTTCATTCTTCTACTAGCCATTGCTGGGCCCTATCTCCAGTTGACACACTATTTATGCAATAATAAATGTCTTTTGCATTACATAAATCTCTTCTTTTATTGAAATGATAGGTGGTGACTGTTATTTTTCCTCTTGGCAAACCCTTGAAAAGTAGAGGAGATGAAGGAGCTGGGGTTGTGGCTCAGTGGTAGAGTGCTTGCCTTGCATGAGTGAGGCACTGGGTTCTATCCTCAGCAACACATATAATATAAATAAATAAAATAAAGATATTGTGTCTATCTACAACTAAAAAACATATGTTAAAAAAACAGAGAAGATGAAGTCATATAAACAGAGGTCCTTCATGGACTGTAAGGGAAAGTAGAGTAGGACACAATCACTTAGGTGGTAAAAAGATACTGAAGAGGAATCTTTGCTTATGACTCAGTTCTTCTCTAAGGTTATTAGTTTATAAAGCCATACAAAGGCACGGTGGTACATGCCTGTAATCCCAGCTGCTTGGGAGGCTGAGGCAGGAAGATTGAGAGTTCAAAGCCAGCCTCAGCAAAAGCAAGGCACTAAGCAACTCAGTGAGACACTGTCTCTAAATAAAATACAAAATAGGGCTGGGGATGTGGCTCAGTGGTCAAGTGCCCTTGAGTTCAATCTGTGGTACCCACCGCCCCGCCCCCTACCAAAAAAGAAGAAGCTACAGGAAAACAATCCTGTACCTCCACAGTGACAACTCTTTCCTGAACAATGAAGATTTTAGTTACAAGACCCATGGTAGCCTTTGAGGGATTCTGAGAAAATTCTTTCTTCAAATGTTGTTCTACACTGTGGCTCAAATCCTACAATTAGCTTAATTTGAGTAGGTTTATAAAACTTTGAGTTCTCTAGTAAAAAAAAAAAAAAAAACTTCTAGAAGTTTCTACTTTAAGCTTTATTGAACAATATTGCATGCATAATGGTAAGGGCAGTGAAAACTAAAGTGTACAAAGGCAAATTTTATTTATTTCAGTGTTTAACTGTGGTCAGCCATGAAGTCAAGCCCTGTAGGGAAACAGGAAAAGGAAGTAAAAATATGTTGACTACCAAGAGCTTCCTGGGACAGGGTACCCTAACTGAGGAGCAGATGATGGAAGGGGGAAAAAGGGAGCATGATTTTGTGAGAAAAGGGCTTGAGTATGGTGGGGTTCATTCAGGACTCCAAAAGCTATTTGACACTTGCTTAAAAGTGCCTAGATTCTTCCACGTGCAAGCAGAGGGGAATCATCTGTGGATGCTCCAGGTGAAGCCTAAGTGAGTATACACAAAGCATGGAAAATGTTTAAAGAAGTTTATGATGTCTCTAGACAGTACTGGGGCAGATTAAAAATAGGGTCACCGATAGGGGAGAGACTTATGAAAGCTAAGGAAGACAGTGCAAAGGTTTAAAGTAAGTAATATAAATGGGGACACAAGAGAACCTGCGACACAGCAGCAGAAAATGAGAAAAAAATATGTTTTTAAACTAATCATTCAAACTGTTTGTGCCTAATAATCTCAAAATCCAAGTGTAAGGAACATGAAGCCTAGGGGAAAGTGGTCATCTCTCAGCTTTGGGTTTTAAACTGGTATCTTTAAATCCACAGTGAGGCAATATTCTTGAGGTCAAGGATTTACTGAAAAAGACAAGGGATTTTCTATAATCTAAACAATTGGCTTTACAAAATAAAGGCAAAGAGCATAGAGATTTCCTTTAAATCATCAGGCAGAAAAAAATGGAGGATACACTGTCTGGTAAGTCGTTACCATCAGCAAGGAAAAGCCCTTTTTTTCTAAAAGAAGCTTAGGGGGACTCAGAGGCATATAACTACTTATGAGACTACCTGCGTACCCATGAAGGGACTCAGACATACACCCACTCTCCTCCCCAGTCTGAGCCCCCACTTTTCAGAGCCAGAGGAGAAAGATGATTAACAATGGTAGTGGAAATCCTAAGTCAGTTGAGAGTAAATTACGTTTGGATTGGTGCTCCACTCCTGAAATTGCTTGGGAACTGAGGAACTTGCCTGAGGAGACACAGCTGGGAAGAATCAAGGTTGGGAGACTGTGAAGTCTGAATCTAAAGCCGCTCTTTCTGTAACCAGGTTGTCCTCCAGTGTGGACCTCCACTTTGGCTTGCTGAGTGTTCTTTCTGACCCTTCTTTGCCTGTTGCAAACCACTCTGCTAATGTTGAGGTTCTCATCCCCAAAATCTTGTCTTGTCAAATACCCATCTCAAAAACTTTGACCAGTCCCCCAGTACCTACTGAACTTTGCAATGGTGTGTTCCACAACTAATTGCAACCCACCCTTCCAAACTTATTTTCTAATTCTTCTATAAAGGTTCTTTACTCCATTCAAATGTCCCTAATCCCTATAGTCTAATCCACTCTGTACTTCTTTTCTCCATGTATTTGTTCAAATCATTTCCCATCCTAAATACCATCCTGGTAATGCTTCCCATATCTCAGACCTGACTCCTGCCCACAGAAAGCTATCAGTCCTTGAAGACCATAAGTAGATACTTCATCCTCCATTGAAGCTCTCTCTGAACAACCTTAGTCCACAATGACTATGATTTTCTCTTGCCTCCAGTATGTGTCCACTGTAATTTCAGGTTGCTTCTTGTATTATTGGTTGTTTCCCTTATGTGTGAAATGATACCTTATTATTTAGATCTTGGACACTAAAGATGACGAGGCAACTTGCTAGTGGGAACATTGTACACATGTGGACCCTGCTGGTAAAAATGATCTGCTCACTTTTCATCAGAATGACAGAGTAGTAAGCTTGAGAATGGCAAATATGTTTTTTGTTACATATTCTTATGTAAATATAATTTTTAAAAATGTTTTATTTGTTCTTTTTATACATGACAGTAGAATATATTTTGATATATCATATATACACATGAAATATAACTACCCATTTTTGTGGTTGTACATGATGTGGAGTTACTCTGGTCATGTACTCATACATGAACATAGGTAAGTTATATCTGATTCATTCTACTGTATTTTCCATCCCCATCTCTTCCCCCCACTCCCCCAACTCTGCCCAAATAACTCCCCCACTCTGCCCGTAAACCTCCCCCACTCTGCCAGCCTATTGTGAACAAGTCAGCATCCACGTATCAGAGAGAATATTTGGCCTTTGGTTTTTTGTAATTGGCTTATTTCATTTATCATGATAGTCTGCAGTTCCATCCACTTACTGGCAAATGCCATAATCTCATTCTTCTTTATGGCTGAATAACATTTCATTGTGTATGTATACCACAGTTTATTTATCCATTTATCTGTTAAAGGGCACATAGCTGTTGTAAGTTGAGCTGCTATGAACAGTGATTAGGTTGTGTCACTGCAGTATGATGATTTTAAGTCCTTTGGGTATATAATGAGAAGGGATAACTGGGTCAAATGGTGGTTCCATTCTAAGTTTTCTGAGAAATCTTCATACTGCTTTCCAGAGTGGTTGTACCAATTTGCAGTCCCCTCAACAGTGTATGGGAGTACCTTTCTCCCCACATTCTCACCAACATTTATTGTTTCTTGTATTCTTGATAATTACCATTCTGACTGGAGTGAGATGAAATCTCAGTGTAGTTTTAATTTGCATTTCTCCAACTGCTAGTGATGTTGAACATTTTTTTCATATATTTGTTGACTGATTGTATTTCTTCTTCTGTGAAGTGTCTGTTCAGTTCCTTAGCCCTTTTGTTGATTTGGTTATTTGTTTTTTTTGGTGTTAAATTTTTTGAGTTCTTTATATATTCTGGAGATTAATGCTCTATCTGAGGTGCAGGTAGCAAAGATTTTTCTCCCATTCTGTAGGCTCTCCATGTTCTTTATTGTTTCCTTTGCTGAGAAGAAACTTTTTAGTTTGATACCATACCATTTACTGATTCTTGATTTTATTTCTTGCACTTTAGGGGTCTTGTGAGGAATTTGTTTCCTAAGCCAACATGATAGAAATTTGGGCCTACTATTTCTTCTAGTAGGCACAGCGTCTCTGTTCTAATGCTTAGGTTCTTGATCCACTTTGAATTGAGTTTTGTGCAGGGTAAGAGATGAGTCTAATTTCATTTTGTTACATATGGATTTACAGTTATCCCAGCAACTTTTGTTATCTTTTCTCCAACATATGTTTATTGTACCTTGAGAATGGCAAATATACTGGTACTTAGTATGGACCTGCCATGGACCCAAAGTATTATCTGTGAAAGTGTTACCCAGGAGGGATAGTCTTGGCCTTGTATCCACTTATAAGCAAACAAGAACCTCTACCTACTATCTACCAGTAACCCTCAACTCTCTCTCTCTCTTCTTCCCTATGCTAATGTCACATAAGGAAGGATACAGAGCAACTGCATGGGAATTACGTTTCCCAAATGGGAAATAACCTTCTTTATTATGGATGTTACAAGTAATTGACTCTGGCCATGACTGAAATATCTCTGACATGTAGTTCCTATGGAGCTGTTTCTAAACAAGGGTTCCAAAAGGTTGGGGACTGACTGGTAGCGAAGATAGTTAATACTCATGTAGACTCAGAGAATGGAGGAGGGAATATATCACATCTTAAAAAAAATGAGTAGGCTATGAAATTCATGTAATCCAGCCTTAGAATAATATAGCTTTTCATCCGTGAGTTTGCTAATTTGAATCTGTGTGTGGGGGGGTGAAATCTGAAAAACATAACCTTTCTCTTTTTGTAATCCAAAACATCAGAGGCATTAGATCACATCTGAGGTAGGAGATTATTGGTTTTAAAGGATCTGGGCTCATTGCATGGACATTTTATTGGCCCTCCTGTGCTCTAACCTCAAGAAAGTGGGCTGGTTCTTGAGTAGGAAAGAATGGGATCGTTTGAAATCTCATCAGTTTGTCCTAAAAGAATACAGTCGGAGGACATCCATGTGATGAGAGAGAAGACTATAATCAGCAGAATAGGAATCTTTTGGCCTCTCTTGCTGCTTTTTGCCAATCACAAAAGGGGCTGAGGAAAACCAAAGAACCACCATGAGGGTTATAAGTGCCCTGACTTAGTTTCAACAACCACCAAGTAATCTTAATGATAATAAGTGACTTACAGTATAGGGTGGATTGTATCTGATTAGAATGAGCATAGAAGTTTACTCAATCTAAAAACGGATAAGAATTTGTTAGACACACTGTAGAGTGCACTTGGTCTTTCCACCGAAGGACTTCTTTATGATCTGTACCACTGTCAACCAATCCACAAGCCCTTTCACTTCAGAGGAGGGGTGATTGAGATGAGTGACACATAGAGCTGAGAAGGTTCCATCTTTCAGACACAGTACAGAAAGTCCTTCTGAACAAGGGAGCTTGAAATGCTGCCTGGGCTCAGACATATCTAAATCATGTTCCTGAGTTTGTAAACCTCTATGTTGACCAGATATTGACCTAACATCTTAAATGCCCTGACTTAACAGGAATCAAATACGTTGCCATAACATTGAAAAAATTGGGGAAAAATGCATGATTGCCTGAATGCCTTTCTTTAAGAGTATGATAGCTGTCAGTGCACCCACACCTAACATTTAGAGAAGGGTTCAGGGACCCACTATTTCATATAAACAGACAGCAAAAGCTCCCTTTTACATATAAAAAAAAAAGGAGAACAAACTGAAACATGATTAAAAAGGCCCTGGATGAAACATACAATTCAAGGAACTTTTACTCAAAAAATAAAGCATACATAACATGTTAATACTGATATGTGGGAAATCAACCAAAAACAAAGCAGCAGCAAAACAAAATCCAAGTATTTGTACAAACATGTATGCATATAAATGCATAAAATAACATGATTGGAGGGGACTAGATTTGGAGCGTCATCAAGTGGGATTTCCACTACCTTTAGAATTTAATTCATTTAACATAGTCATGGTTGAAGCATAGCCTCTGGAAAGAGGTGGGCTGACTTCTCAACCTGCTTTTGCCATTTCTTATGTAAACTGGAGATCATTGTATAATCTATGCTTCAGTCTCCTCATCTATAAAGTAGGAATAGTAACAATACATAGGTCATAGGTCGGTTGTTGAGGTTTGAATCTGAAATGCCCTCTAAAGACTCAGGCTTTAAAGACTTGGTCCCCAATGCAGCAATGTTCAGAGGCGGGGCCTTCAGGAAGTGACTGGATCGTGAGTGGGCTCTGATCTCACCGGTGGATTAGTACAATGATGGGTTCATAATTTGATGGAATTATTGGGAGGTGGTGGAAACTTCAGGAGGTGGGACCTAGCTGGAGGAAATAGTCACTGGGGGCATGTCCTTGAAGGGTATATTGCGTTCCCCATCCCTTCTTCATTCTCTCTCTTTGCTCCCTATCATGAGAAGAGTAGACTCTTCTGCCACTGTCCTGCTTCCATAATGTTCTGCGTCCTGCTTCCATAATGTTCTGCGTCCTGCTTCCATAATGTTCTGCCTCACTTCAGGCCCAAGCAAACAGTGTCAGTTGACCATGAACTAAAACTTCTGAAACCAGAGGCCAAAACAAACTTTCCCTCCTTGATGTTGATTTTATCAGGTTTTTGTCACAGCAATATAAAGTTGACTAATATGGTTATTGAAAGAATTAAATGAATTAATGTGTATGAATAGGGGGCTGGGGATGTGGCTCAAGCGGTAGCGCGCTCGCCTGGCATGCGTGCAGCCCGGGTTCGATCCTCAGCACCACATACCAACAAAGATGTTGTGTCCGCCGAGAACTAAAAAAATAAATATTAAAAATTCTCTCTCTCTCTCTCTCTCTCTCTCTCTCTCTCTCCCCTCTCACTCTCTCTTTAAAAAAAAAATGTGTATGAATATATGTAAATCAAGTAAATATAGGCTTTAATTGATGCACAATTAAAATACATTTTAATTTTCTGAGGTACAAATTCATGGCCTAGTACCTAATAGGTGCTCTATATTATTATTTATCCTCCTGAGATGACATCTCAAAAACATTGCTCTGTCATTGACATTAATCTTTCTTTCTTGTCTATACCAAATCACTGCTTTTTCTACTGCAAACAGTAGTGAATCTGGCAGAATCAGGCCATTATCAGAAGAAAAGAGACCAAATAAGAAGATGGGGGCTGTGCCAGGGATCAGTCTATTTATCATCCTCAAAGAGATAAAGTAGACATTTGTGAAGCATTAACTTATGGGCCTAGAATTCTAAATCACATAACCTATAAATCTAAGCTGTTCTTGAGAGAGACTTATACCTGAGCGTGAAAGATGAAGAATAATGGTGTTATTTATGTGCTAAAGCCCCATGGATGGAAGAGATCCAAGAATTAACATTGATAACCAAGATTGCTGAAGAAGCACTGTCCACTCTAATTCTAGGTATTCTGTTGACAGTCTTGCAGAAAAATTCAGACAGGAAATGAGAGTGCCATTGACAGGAAATTCTCTGGTCATAATTTGTTTTACCAGCTTTGGGTGTTTTTAGGGAATGGTAGTTCCTTCCTCCACAGGGAGGAAAAGCCAATGTGATTAGCAGGATTTTTTTTAAACCCTTCATTGATAGGCTTTTAGTTTTGTTTTTCTCTTAGAGGAATTTAACATCCCATGAAGGTTCTATTGTGTTAGAAGGAAGTTGAATCAAGTTAGTTTTGGTCATGTTAGAGAAAAGAAAATGTGTTCCATTTTAGATCAAATTGTCTAGTTAGTGACTGAAGGGATGAGGTAGTATTGTTTAATCATTTCCTCCTCTAAGAAGAAACATTATAGATTCTAATGATGTTAAAGGTAAAAACAGAAAAAAGTCACCAATGAAACTTGGTATATTATGTTCCCCATGAATCAAATTGAGTGCACACTAAATCACCTAGTGAGTATTAAAGGAACATTTTAGCAAAGAAAAAAGAAAAACAATTTCTTGTAAGATTCAAGATAAATTAACATTTGCAACAAATACTCTCTCAATTCTGTGATTAAAAAGGATGTTATATAGGCAATGAGGGCACAAAAATCCTGAAACAAGGCAACTTTCAATGTGTCTGATCTTTGGAATTTTTAAAAACAACTGACTAGGAGATTTTTGAGAGGTTTTATTATAGAAATTATAAGAAATGTAGCAGAGAGCTTGACATAGGCTCAGCATCCTGCCAGCATTTATTGAAGGTTTTCTCCTGGCCTCGCCACGTTAGGTACTATGAATGGAAAGAGCAACAGAGTAAAACTTGCTTCTCTGAAAGCACTGAAAATCTACTTAGAGAGGTATGAGCAGCCAAGGGCAGTTAGTGAAAGTAGATAATTAAGAGTATGTTCAGCTTAAAAGTCATCATTTGGGTTCAGATTTGAGGGCATACAGATTACGCAGACACAGTGACAAGAAGAGAGAAGACCTGAGTTCTCCACTTGGCTCTGCCACCAATTAGATTTTGGCTTTGAACAAGTTTCTTAAGCTCCCTCTGAGTTCAGTTCCCTGGGAAGAAGCATGAGCAAAACCTAGGAAAGCAAAGGCCGTCCTGCTATATGCCCTGCAACCCCACTTCTATTTTGATACATTGCAAAAGATTCATGGGTTACTGTATATGCCTTAAGATTTAGGAGAAAGTAGGACTTTGTGGAGATGAACAGAATAAAATCCCGCCTTCCCATAGTTCACTGTCTGAGGGAAAAGAAAAACTTTTAACATTAAAACACATATAAAGTGAATAATAATGTTGAATTGAGCATTATGTTATGATTAATGCTAGTTCATTTACCATGATCTCTCTTACTGAGGTACATACAAGGATTTTATAGGGTGACTATAAAATGGAAAAATAGATCCCTTGAAAATAAGCATTCAAACTACTGGTAATTAAATGCAAATTGAAGTAACATTTCTATTATTGAAATGGCATGGATTAAAGAAATGGTATTATTTAGTGTTAATGTGGATGTGTAAGGAAATGGGTCCCTTCACATACCACTATCGGGAGTGGAGCTGAATCTCCTTTTTCTAGAATGAAAATTAACAGTTTTAAAAGGTTCTTTAAAAGGCACATTCTTTAAACCCGTAATTTCATTTCTAAAAATTTCTTCTGAGCAAACGATTGTACAAGAGTCCAAAATACATATAAATACCACTTCTGTAACATTGTTTAAAATAGTGAAATTATAAACCTAAATATCTATCAATAGATTAAATGAATGAAAAACAGATACAAATATCATGCAACCACTACAAATAAGGTTTGTAGTGGTTAAAACAACCTAGGTAACTCTATATGACAAAGCTTGGGATAATTTTAAATTTAGTTTCTTTGTCATCTGTTTCTGAAAGTTTTAACGAACTATTGTGAGAATGTGAGACAATTTAAATAAGTGACTAATATAATGCCTCTGATAAAACTTGTGCTCAATAATCAGGGTCTCATAATATTTTTACCAATTAGTAGGATTTGCAAGCATGTGGGCCCAGGTCTCAACAGATGGATTTATATCTTCAATATGAGTGCCTCTGTTACTCTTTTAAAACTGGGCTGGGGATATAGCTCAGTTGGTACAGTGCTTGCCTTGCATGCACAAGGCTCTGAGTTCAATCTCCAGCATCACACACACACACACACACACACCAAAAAAAAAAAAGTTTAAGATGTTTTTCATAAAATTTATAAAGTATTTTCCATTTATCAGTGAAAACACAAATGGTCCCTAAACTTTTGTTTCAAAGGAAAAACGTATCTGTGCTTCTCCTAAAAAAAAATTGGGGGAAGGGGGTACCAGGAATTGAACTCGGGGGAACTCAACCCCTGAGCCACATCCTCAACCTAATTTTTGTATTTTGTTAGAGACAGGGTTTCACTGAGCTACAGGGTCTCACTGAGTTACTTAGCACCTCGATGTTGCTGAGGCTGGCTTTGAACTTTCAATCCTCCTGTCTCAGCCTCCTGAGTTGCTGGGATTACAGGCATGTGTCACCTTACCTGGCCCTCAACGATTTTTTGTTCCCCTTCCATGGGATTAATGGCAGGCAAACAAGAAAAAAAAAGACCCATTGCCTGGTGACCTAGAACTAACCACTTTCTTATCATTTTTTTTTTTCATGTTTCTCTGCTCAAAATCATCACCAAAAAAATCCTCTCTGGTCAATGTGAGGACTAAGAAGAAAACATCTAAATGTTAGAAAATGCATGGTATTTGAAAGTTATTGGCAGTAATCTTAGAATTTTAATTAAGAATGCCAAAACTATAAGTTTTAATGTAATGTGTGAGCCACATACAGAAATGAATTATCTTGTGTTAAGAGTTGACTCCAGTGATAATGGGTCATAGAACACCATCACTTTGCCTTGACCTGACTTTATTGAATAACTTAAAGACAAATTAACCAAGGATATAATTTCTTTAGCTATTAAGGATTATTAAGAAGGGTTGGCTATTTCCTCGATAAAGATGTCAAATAATTTGTTTCCTCCCTACCTGCCAACTCTTTCCCTCTTTTTATTCAATTACCTCCCTTTCTCCTAACCCATTTCTAGCCTTATCCTAAATTACCTTTCACTTGAAGCTTATACTTCTTTCTTAGATTCATGTAAACAGGGTGAATTAACCATCAGTAATTCTTCACATTTTAATCAGCCTTAGTTCTTTTCTATGGAGCCTAAAAGTAGTCTATTATTATTTTTTCTATATAATAAAATATTAATAATTTAAAAACTATGGCTAAGCAAAATCAGGGGAAAAAAGAAAATCATGTATGATATACCATCCATAAAACCACAATTATGTCTTAGACTATCTCTATAGTGTGTTGTGCATATACAACAAATTTTAAGAAAAATTGCACCACGATGTCATAGTTTTTTAACCTATTGCTTTTTTACATAATCATTATTCAAAAATTTCCCATGTTGTTGAAAATTTTAACATTTGAATGTAACAGAGATTATCTTTGGAAATGCTTCTTACAGGGGCTAGGGTTGTGGTTCAGTGGTAGAGCACTTGCCTAGCACATGTGAGGCACTGGGTTTGATCCTCAGCACCACATAAAATAAATAAATTAATTAAATAAAGTTATAAAAAATTGATGAAAAATATATTTTAAAAATTCTGCTTACAACCCTGTTAACCAATGGGGTCCAGAGGAGAACCAATCACAGCTCTACTCAAACACAAAAGCAAGCACAAGTCAGGCGAGTGTTAAGGAGTAGACAGGGTATTATAGAGACAAGTACTCTGGAGAGTAAACCAGGTCCAGAAGTTGGAAAGCCTCTCAAGGAAGTGACCTTACCTAGTAATAATAATGCAAGTATTTGAATGTTTAGATAGACTTACACATTATCTGCTTATATTTGAGGTTCCTTACCTAGTTAGAATTAACAGGTATTCATATCTATTTTAATTCATGCTTTACAACTCCTATTAGCCAATTGTGTGTAGATAGCCTTGCTTTGCACCCTTTGCTAATAAAGAATATTTTCTTATCTCAAAAGTGTTTTCTAGGCTACTGTCCTGTAATAAAAATGATTTATATAGTAGTGCCTAAATATTTCTCTGGTCTGGACTCAACCACATAACTGTATGCTCAACATACTGCAGGCACATACCTGCATCTTGACTCCAGCTTTGCAAAAGGCACTGGGGAAAGCATCTACAGACTCTCTAAGCTTTCTTCCTCTGTAAAGTGAGGATCACTATTTCACTTTATAAATATATTGTAAGGATGATATAATGATGCCTACCTTAAATTTTACATTATCATTCACCCACTTGACTGAATATGGTGGGAAGAGACAGGGATGCAGACTTGGTATATCAAACAACTTCTCCAATGTTCCCAAAGTGACTGGCCATTTCCAGTCACTGACGTGATTTCCAGATTGTTCCTACCACAAAGAGGAAATGTGGATACTGCCACCTAAAGAGGTTATAAGTTCCTCTCCTGCCAGGTTGCAGACTACTCCAGTCTGAAGGCTTTCTCTTCTTTCGTGGCTACCAAGGATGACCTCTGCTTCATGTTGTTACCCCTTCTCTCTTTAGTTTTAACTCCTGCCTTTTTTAAAATTTTATTTACTTTTTATTTATATACGACAGTGGAATGCATTACAATTCTTATTACACATATTGAGCACAATTTTTCATATCTCTGGTTGTATACAAAGTAGACTCACACCAATTCGTGTCTTCATCATATACTTTGGATAATAATGATCATCACATTCCACCATCATTTATAACCCCATCTCCCTTTCTTCCCCTCCCACTCCTCTGCCCTATCTAGAGTTTATCTATTCCTCCCATGCTCCCGCTCCCTATCTTACTATGAATCAACCTCCTTATAGCAAAGAAAACATTCAGCATTTGGTTTTTTGGAATTGGCTAACTTCACTTAGTATTATCTTCTCTAACTTCATCCATTTACCTGCAAATGCCATGATTTTATTCTCTTTTAATGCTGAGTAATATGCCATTGTGTATATGTGCCACATTTATTTTTATCCATTCATCCACTGAAGGGCATCTAGGTTGGTTCCACAGTTTAGCTATTGTGAATTGTGCTGCTATAAACATTGATGTGGCTGTGTCCCTGTAGTATGCTGTTTTTAAGTCCTTTGGGTATAGACTGAGGAGAGGGATAGCTGGGTCAAATGGTGGTTCCATTCCCAATTTTCCAAGGATCTCCATACTGCTTTCCATATTGGCTGCACCAATTTGCAGTCCCACCAGCAGTGTATGAGTGTATCTTTTTCCCCACATCCTCACCAACACTTATTCTTGATAGCTGCCATTCTGACTGGAGTGAGATGAAATTACACCTTTCAAGAAATGGTCTGGTTAGACACACTTCCATTGCACCCCAAGTAGCCACCTCAGGATAAAAACATCACATATTTTTCACATCAATTAATTCCCAGAGGGCTGGGGATGTGGCTCAAGCGGTAGCTCGCTCGCCTGGCATGTGTTCTGCCCGGTGTCCATCCTCAGCACCACATACAAAGAAAGATGTTGTGTCTGCCCAAAACTAAAAAATAAATATTAAAAAATTCTCTCTCTCTCTCTCTCTCTCTCTCTCTTTCTCTCTCTCTCTCTCTTTAAAAAAAAATAATTCCCAGAATACAAAAGCAATCTTCTAAGCAAAAACTCCTCTGTGCATCCTCCTTGCTGGCAGAATCTAGACCTCTAATCTCTGATCTCCATTTGCTTTGTTTCATTTTTGTAAGGCATTCTGTTTACATGGTATATTTTTTCTAAGTTTAGAGGTCAGATGCCATCATTTTTTTCGCTCTACCAAATATTCATCTTTTGGTTTTATATTTAGAAAGGATATAATGAAGAAAACAGAGATTTGTAATTACAATTCAAAAACATTTTGGATCCTTAAATTATCTAGGAAGTCCCCAGATATTTGAGTTGACAATTCTCTTAACTCTTTGAAATATTTTGCAACTGAAATTGTTTTAGTAAATATTTTCTTGTTTTGACATGGAGACTTGTAAAAGCAGAAAAGTAATTTTTTAAGTTATATTCTCTGGAGTAATGAGAAACTTGGAACTTGGAGTGGGGAATTGTCTTTTCATTATTGACTTTGTGGACATTTCTGAGGGTGGGATTCCTGATTGCTGAGTCTTTGAGCCTTGATTTCCTATCTAAAAATGGATTAATGCTAACATGACAGCAATGTCATGAGGATCATACAATATCTGTGAAAGTGACTTGCAAATATTAAAAGTTGTACAGAAGCTAATCATTGTCTCTCTACAACAAATATCACAAATATTTATAAAGTAAAAATATTGCCATCAGACTTACTTTATTTCTGTTACAAATGATTTTTAGGAGGTTTTAAAATTTACTGATGATATTATTTCATTCAAGCAGTTAAGAATGAAGAATATTTCATTTATCAATGAAAGAGAGTTTTTACTTGCTTAATGTTTTTGAACTTTTCAAGACATAGCATTAACACTTTTGATGTCAAGTCCCTACAGATTCAAAGCTGGGCCAAGGAAGCAGAATGGGAACAATTACAAAGAGTTGATTTGATATCTGTAAAACTGGTGTAACCATAATTAACTCACATTGACCTGTAGGTGTTTTATGCCAACATTGTAATATAGCAAAATAAGTGTGGATTTTGGAGTCCGACTGACCTAGTTTCAAGCCTTGCATGAGTCCTCACTTAAGTTTTCTTTATATTGTAGATAATAATTCCTACCTTGCAGGATGTTTCGAGGATAAAATATGGCAAATAGTAAGTTATATAACAACCCTGGAATGTAGATGAAAAACTTTCTGTCTTCTATCTGTGGTGCTTCCTTTTAAGCACCTTTTCCCTATCAACATTCAGACTGCTGGCATCTCCAGCAAGTCCACAGTACAGTGAAGGTCAATTTGGCACTAAGTTTGAATGCAAGTCTTCCCTTTGGGAGGATCCTACTAACAAGACTATTTCCTTGGCATAGTGCTAATTGCTTGTTCCTATGGTATAAAGAAACATGAATTCAAATCTGTAAATTGATGAATGCTTGCTCATGGAATACGTACCTATTTATCACAGAATGGTAATTTTTTTCCAGAAAGAAATATTTCTGATCTACATATGTGTGGCTGATGCATGAAGTAGGTTTTATAAATCATTATGTCATCACCACCAAAAAATGCCCTCAAACCATATTAAAAAGAGCTTGTGACAAGGGGCCTATCAACTTGAATGGAAAGGCCATAAAACCATCAGTTCATGTGACATAAAACTGATATATTATGTGATAATGCTTCAAGTAGAACCCAAGACTGCATTCATCATACAGGCTGCTCCACACTAGGTTCTGAGCTGTGTTAATGAAACCGTCACGCTCGATTCACGCTGCAGATGGCAGTCCCCAATCCACACTGGGAACTTAGACACCAGAAAATGTTCCCATTGAAAATGTGTTTTGTTCACTAATGAAGTTTCCTAGGAGAAAGCAACATTAGGACAGAGGTCAAACAGCTTCCTGATACAGAATCTTCATGTGTAAAAGGTCAAACTAGCAAGATGATTCTTGCTCAGAGAAGCACACCCAACTCATTTGGTTAGCCTATAATAAAATACAGGGGCTGGGGCCCCATCTTGGGGGCAGGATCTGGGACTCTTCAGATTCAAAAAAGATCTCTAATTGATTCTGACTCACCCTGTGGCTTAGCTTTTCTACTTAAATTACCACCCCAGGACCAACAACATCAGCATTATAATTTGGGAACTTAGTGGAAATGAAGAATCTCATACCTCACTCCAGACCTACTGAATCAGAATGCAAAGTCTAACAAGACCACAAATGATTCAAAGTATGTTAAAATTTAAGCAGTATTAAAGCAGTGTTTCTTAGTCTTGGGTCCGTGTTAACATGTCTTGGGAAGATTTTGAATATCCTAATGCCCAGCTGTGCCATCAAGTCAATTAAATCAAAATTTTTGGGTAAAACCTAAACATCATTTTTGGGGGGAGGTATTTGTTTTTCCAGTCTCCCTTGTTATTCTAATATGTAGCCAAGCTTGAGATCCACTAGTTAAGAACTTTTTTTACAGTTTACACATGTGGCTTCAGCTGGAGTCCCCATAGCATAATAAGAGTATATACAATTATGGCTTGAGGATAGTACTCAAATAGTAGAAATAAGAGTCATTCCTATTGTGCTGCTCCTTTCACCCCAAAGGTCCCTATGTAAAGGTCTGGTCTCCAATGAAAGTGCCTATGGGTTTTTAAGAGGTGGGTCCTTAAGGCATGCCTTCAAAGGGGAGGTGGGATCCCTGTCTAGTCAAGAACTCTCACTGCTTCCTGGCTGGAGATTTAATCAATTTGCTCCTATGTACACCATAATCCACAACCCTCACTAGACTAAGCCAATATAGGTTCCTTCTCTTTGAACTTCCCAAACTGTGCTAAATAATCCTTTTCTCTTTATAAGTTAGTTGCCTCAGATATTTTGTTGTAGCAATAATGCAGCTGATTAATACACAAGGTATTCTATTACATTCTTTTACCTTCAAGACAACCCTGTCAAGAAGTGTTAAAATTTTTTTAAATGGAAAGAACGGAGGTCAGGGAGATAACTTTTACCTCCCAGGAAATATGAATTTTAAAAAAGCAGAAGCATGTTTTCAGGAGTGATAGAAGTTAGGTGACTAACATTTCATCAGAACAGAGCATAGGAATTCAAACTAGGAGGTCTTTTAGGATCTTATCAGTAGAAAAGTAGAGGACCTCAGATCCAAGCAACCTGGTGGTGATCCTGGATAGAATGTCTTTTCATCTTTGTTCCATTTGATTACTGCAATCTTAGGATGTAATGGCCATTAATTTATTGCTTATTTTAAAAAGTGATTTGAGATATAGTTGACATATAGTAAACTGCACATATCAGAAGTATATAATTTGTTAAGTTTTGACATAAGTATACACTTATGAAACTATCACCACAATCAAGAAGTATATTTATTGTCTCTTTCTAATTATCTTTTGTGTTCTGCATAATAATTCATTCCTATCCCTTTCTGTACCTTCTCTGTTCTCAGGCAACCACTCATCTGTTCTCAGTCAATACAAATAAGTTTGCATTTCCTAAAATTTTATACAAATGAAATCATACAGCATACATTATGGTTTAGATGTGTGGTGTCCCCTAAAAGTTCATGTGTGAGACAATGCAAGGTTTGGAGGAGAAATGATTGTATTATAGCCTTAACTTCATCAATGCATTAATACCTGATGGGATTAACTAAGTGGTGACTGGGTGGGGTGTGGCTGGAGGAAGTGGTTCATTAGGGCATGACTATGGGGTATATATTTTGTTTCTGGAGAGGAGATTCTCTCTCTCTCTGCTTCTTGATCATCGTGTGTGCCAGTTTCCTCTGATACACTCTTCCGCCATGATGTCCTGTCTTACTCTGAGCCCCGAGGAATGGGGCCTGCTTCTTATGGATTGAGACCTCTAAATTTATGAGCCCCTAAATAAACTTTTCTTCTCTAAAGTTGTTCTGGTTGGGTCTCTTAGTCAGAGCATTGAAAAAGCTGGCTAAAACAGTATATATTCATTTTTGTCTGAATTCTTTAAATCAACGTAATTGAAGTTCATCCAAATAGTTGCATTATGAAATGTTCATTCTTTTTATTGTGTATTAACTTACCTGTGGAGGTATTTTTAGATTATCCAACTTGGGGATGACAGAAATACTCTTCCTATGTACATTCATATACAGGCACTGTAAGGCCATATGTTTACTGTTCTCTTGGATAAATGCCTCGGAGTGGAATGGCTTGAGCCATACAAAAGATATAATGCTTAACTTTTTATTTTATTCCAAATAGTTTTGGAATTTTGTATTCCAACATATCATTTTATTTTTTTTATTTTTTATTTTTTTTATAAAATTTTTTTTATTGTTGGTCGTTCAAAACATTACATAGTTCTTAATATATCATATTTCACAGTTTGATTCAAGTCGGTTATGAACTCCCATTTTTACCCCATATACAGATTGCTGTATCACATCAGTTACACTTCCATTGATTTACATATTGCCATTCTAGTGTCTGATGTATTCTGCTGTCTATCCTATTCTCTACTATCCACCCTCCCCTCCCCTCCCCACCCCTCCACTTTTCTCTCTCTACCCCCTCTACTGTAAATCATTTCTTCCACTTGTATTATTCTTCTCTTACCCCTCATTTCCTCTTATATGTAATTTTGTAAAACCCTGAGGATCACCTTCCATTTCCATGTGATTT
This sequence comes from Spermophilus citellus, assembly GCF_964194105.1. Taxonomy (NCBI): domain Eukaryota; kingdom Metazoa; phylum Chordata; class Mammalia; order Rodentia; family Sciuridae; genus Spermophilus; species Spermophilus citellus. The sequence continues at coordinate 94,266,838 of NC_138188.1, read as the reverse complement.
CCCTTCTCACTCCCTTTCCCTCCCACCTCTCATCCCCGTTTAATGTTAATCTTCTTCTCAAGCTCTTCGTCCCTACCCTGTCCTTGGTTACTCCCCTTATATCAAAGCAGTCATTTGGCATTTGTTTTTTAAGGATTGGCTAGCTTCACTTAGCATAATCTGCTCTAATGCCATCCATTTCCCTCCAAATTCTATGATTTTGTCATTTCTTAATGCAGAGTAATACTCCATTGTGTATAAATGCCACATTTTTTTATCCATTCATCTATTGAAGGGCATCTAGGTTGGTTCCACAATCTTGCTATCGTGAATTGTGCTGCTATGAACATCGATGTAGCAGTGTCCCTGTAGCATGCTCTTATTAGGTCTTTAGGGAATAGACCGAGAAGGGGAATAGCTGGGTCAAATGGTGGTTCCATTCCCAGCTTTCCAAGAAATCTCCATACTGCTTTCCAAATTGGCTGCACCAATTTGCAGTCCCACCAACAATGAGCAAGTGTACCCTTTTCCCCGCATCCTCTCCAGCACTTGTTGTTGTTGGACTTCATAATGGCTGCCAATCTTACTGGAGTGAGATGGTATCTTAGGGTGGTTTTGATTTGCATTTCTCTGACTGCTAGTGATGGTGAGCATTTTTTCATGTACTTGTTAATTGATTGTATGTCCTCCTCTGAGAAGTGTCTGTTCAGGTCCTTGGCCCATTTGTTGATTGGGTTATTTGTTATCTTATTGTCTAATTTTTTGAGTTCTTTGTATACTCTGGATATTAGGGCTCTATCTGAAGTGTGTGGAGTAAAGATTTGTTCACAGGATGTAGGCTCCCTATTTACCTCTCTTATTGTTTCTTTTGCTGAGAAAAAAACTTTTTAGTTTGAGTAAGTCCCATTTGTTGATTCTAGTTGTTAACTCTTGCGCTATGGGTGTCTTATTGAGGAATTTGGAGCCCGAACCCACAGTATGTAGATCATAGCCAACTTTTTCTTCTATCAGACGCCGTGTCTCTGATTTAATATCAAGCTCCTTGATCCATTTTGAGTTAACTTTTGTGCATGGCGAGAGAAAGGGATTCAGTTTCATTTTGATGCAAATGGATTTCCAGTTTTCCCAGCACCATTTGTTGAAGATGCTATCGTTCCTCCATTGCATGCTTTTAGCCCCTTTATCAAATATAAGATAGTTGTAGTTTTGTGGATTGGTTACTGTGTCCTCTATTCTGTACCATTGGTCCACCCGCCTGTTTTGGTACCAGTACCATGCTGTTTTTGTTACTATTGCTCTGTAGTATAGTTTGAAGTCTGGTATCGCTATACCGCCTGATTCACACTTCCTGCTTAGCATTGTTTTTGCTATTCTGGGTCTTTTATTATTCCATATGAATTTCATGATTGCTTTATCTATTTCTACAAAAAATGCTGTTGGGATTTTGATTGGCATTGCATTGAACTTATAGAGAACTTTTGGTAATATCGCCATTTTGATAATGTTAGTTCTGCCTATCCATGAACAGGGTATATTTTTCCATCTTCTAAGGTCTTCTTCTATATCTCTCTTTAGGGTTCTGTAGTTTTCATTGTATAAGTCTTTCACCTCTTTTGTTAGGTTGATTCCCAAGTATTTTATTTTTTGGGGGGATATTGTGAATGGAGTAGTTGTCCTCATTTCCGTTTCAGAGGATTTGTCGCTGATATACAGGAATGCATTTGATTTATGTGTGTTGATTTTATATCCTGCCACTTTGCTGAATTCATTTATTAGCTCTAATAGTTTCTTTGTAGACCCTTTTGGGTCTGCTAGGTATAGAATCATGTCGTCTGCAAATAGTGATAATTTAAGTTCTTCTTTTCCTATTTTTATGCCTTTAATTTCTTTCGTCTGTCTAATTGCTCTGGCCAGTGTTTCGAGGACTATGTTGAACAGAAGTGGTAAGAGAGGGCATCCCTGTCTTGTACCAGATCTTAGAGGGAATGCCTTCAATTTTTCTCCATTCAGAATGATGCTAGCCTGAGGCTTAGCATAAATTGCTTTTACAATGTTGAGGTATGATCCTGTTATCCCTAGTTTTTCTAATGTTTTGAACATAAAGGGATGCTGTACTTTGTCGAATGCTTTTTCTGCATCTATCGAGATGATCATATGGTTCTTATTTTTAAGTCTATTGATGTGGTGAATAACATTTATTGATTTCCGTATATTGAACCAGCCTTGCATCCCAGGGATGAATCCTACTTGATCATGGTGTACAATTTTTTTGATATGTTTTTGAATCCGATTCGCCAGAATTTTATTGAGGATTTTTGCATCTAGGTTCATTAGAGATATTGATCTGTAGTTTTCTTTCTTTGAAGTGTCTTTGTCTGGTTTAGGCATCAGGGTGATGTTGGCCTCATAGAATGTATTTGGAAGTTCTCCCTCTTTTTCTATTTCCTGAAATAGCTTGAAAAGTATTGGTGTTAGTTCCTCTTTAAAGGTTTTGTAAAACTCTGCTGTATACCCATCCGGTCCTGGGCTTTTCTTAGTTGGTAGTCTTTTGATGGTTTCTTCTATTTCCTCTATTGTTATTGGTCTGTTTAGGTTGTCTATATCCTCCTGACTCAATCTGGGCAGATCATGTGACTTAAGAAATTTATCGATGCCTTCACTATCTTCTATTTTATTGGAGTATAAGGATTCAAAATAATTTCTGATTATCTTCTGTTTTTCTGAAGTGTCTGTTCTGATATTGCCTTTTTCATCCCGTATGCTAGTAATTTGAGTTCTCTCTCTTCTTCTCTTCGTTAGCATGGCTAAGGGTCTGTCGATTTTATTTATTTCTTCAAAGAACCAACTTTTAGTTTTGTCAATTTTTTCAATTGTTTCTTTTGTTTCAATTTCATTAATTTCAGCTCTGATTTTAATTATTTCTTGCCTTCTACTTCTTTTGCTGTTGTTTTGCTCTTCTTTTTCTAGGATTTTGAGATGAAGTATGAGATCATTTATTTGTTGGTTTTTTCTTTTTTTAAGGAATGAACTCCAAGCAATGAATTTTCCTCTTAGAACTGCTTTCAGTGTGTCCCATAGATTCCGATATGTTGTGTCTGTGTTTTCGTTTAACTCTAAGAAGTTTTTAATTTCCTCCTTGATGTCTTCTAAAACCCATTGATCATTCAGTAACCTATTGTTCATACTCCAAGTGATGCATGATTTTTCCTTCCTTCTTTTATCGTTGATTTTCAGTTTCATTCCATTATGATCAGATAAGATGCATGGTATTATCTCTACTCCTTTATATTGTCTAAGAGTTGCCCTGTGACATAATATATGATCTATTTTTGAGAAGGATCCATGTGCTACTGAGAAAAACGTGTAACTGCTTGATGTTGGGTGGTATATTCTATATATGTCAATTAAGTCTAGGTTGTTAATTGTGTTGTTGAGTTCTATAGTTTCCTTATTTAACTTTTGTTTGGAAGATCTGTCCAGTGGTGAGAGAGGTGTGTTGAAGTCTCCCATGATTATTGTATGGTGGTCTATTAGACTTTTGAACTTGAGAAGAGTTTGTTTGATGAACATAGCTGCACCATTGTTTGGGGCATATATATTTATGATTGTTATGTCTTGTTGGTGTATGGTTCCCTTGAGCAGTATGTAGTGTCCCTCTTTATCCCTTTTGATTAACTTTGGCTTGAAATCTATTTTATTTGATATGAGTATGGACACTCCTGCTTGTTTCCGCAGTCCTTATGAGTGGTATGATTTTTCCCAACTTTCACCTTCAGTATATGTATATCTTTTCCTATCAAATGCGTCTCCTGTAGGCAGCATATTGTTGGGTCTTGTTTTGTGATCCTTTCAACTAGCCTGTGTCTCTTAATTGGTGAGTTTAAGCCATTAACATTTAGGGTTATTATTGAGATATGATTTGTTCTTCCAGCCATATTTGTTTATTAATGTTACTAAACCTAATTTTTTTCCTCTTTGATTACTTTCCCCCCTTTACTGTCCTACCTCCCACTGTTGGTTTTCATTGTTATTTTCCATTTCCTCTTCCTGTAATGTTTTGCCAAGGATTTTTTGAAGAGATGGTTTTCTAGCTGCGAATTCTTTTAAGTTTTGTTTATCGTGGAAGGTTTTAATTTCATCTTCCATCCTGAAGCTTAATTTCAGGATACATGATTCTTGGTTGGAACCCATTTTCTTTCAGTGTTTGAAATATGTTATTCCAGGATCTTCTAGCTTTCAGAGTCTGTGTTGGGAGATCAGCTGTTATCCTGATTGGTTTACCCCTAAATGTAATCTGCTTCCTTTCTCTTGTAGCTTTTAAAATTCTCTCCTTATTCTGTATGTTGGGCATCTTCATTATAATGTGTCTAGGTGTGGATCTCTTATGATTTTGCACATTCGGCATCCTGTAGGCTTCTAGGATTTGGGATTCTGTCTCATTCTTCAAGTCTGGGAAGTTTTCTCGTATTATTTCATTGAATAGATTGTTTATTCCTTTGGTTTGGACCTCTATGCCTTCCTGTATCCCAATGACTCTTAAGTTTGGTCTTTTAATGTTATCCCATATTTCTTGGATGTTCTGCTCATGGTTTCTTAGCAGTCTTGCTGAGCTTTCTATGTTATTTTCAAGTTAAAATACTTTGTCTTCATTGTCTGATGTTCTATCTTCTAAGTGATCTACTCTGCTGGTAGTATTCTCAATTGAGTTTTTAAGTTGGTTTATTGCTTCCTGCATTTCTAGGATTTCTATGTGTTTGTTTTTTATTACCTCTATCTCCCTGTGTAATTGATCTTTTACTTCCTGGATTTGTTTATGTAGTTCCTTGTCAAAGTGATCTTTCATTGTCTGATTTTGCTGTCTCATGTCTTCCTTGAGACTCCAGATCATCTGAAGCATGTATATCCTGAACTCTTTATCTGACATTCCATCTGTTGCAGCTATTACCTCTTCTAAAGTTGAGTTGACCTGCATTGCTTGTGGTCCTTTCTTTCCTTGTCTTTTCATACTGCTCGCGTTTCTTTCTGCTTGGTGAAACTGTTGTGTTTTTGAAATTTTCCCCCTATTTATTTATATTGCTCTTGTATAGTTGGAAAATCTCCCTTGCAGGGCGGGTAGTGGCTGTGCTCCTCCTCTAATTAGGGTGATCTCTCTACCACGCTGGTCGGTCACAGGTCTGCCCACCCTGCGGGCGCGGGTGCAGCTCTGCTCTGCCCGCACTCCAATTGTGGTGACGTAACTACCACGCCCTCGGGTCGTTGGTCCTGATCCGGATGTGGGCGGCGGCTCTGCTCGGCCCCTACTCCAATTAGAGGCAGGCCTCTAGGCCTGTTCCGACGGTGGGTCGCAGGTCTGCCTACCTTGCGGGCTCTGGCGGCAGTTCTGCTCAGCCCCGACTCCCAATGGGGGTACCTGACTGCCTCTCCAACGGGTCTCTGGGCCTTTTCCGGACACGGGCGGCGGCTCTGCTCCACCTGCACTCCAACCAGTGTGACGTGACTGCCTCGGTGCTACGTGTCCACCACGCTGGCAGGCTACCGGGCCTGTCCTGCCAGTGGGTCGCAGGTCTGCCTACCTTGCAGGCTCAGACTGCGGCTCTGCACAGCCCCTACTCCAAATGGGGTGACTTGGCTACCGCGCCGTCGGGTCGCTGGTCCTGTTCTAGGCGTGGGTGGCTACTCTCTTCGGCCCCAGCTGCAGTTGGGGTGTCGTGATACCACACCGGCGGGTCACTTGGCCTTCTCTGGGCGCAGGCGGCAGCTCCACTCTGCCCCCCTGGCCCCCACAGCACCCAGCAGGACCCGGACCGAGAAGCAGTCACCACAGGTTCCCCAACCCTGGGCCAAAGCAGCTTCAGGAGCCAGAACCCGGCCTCTCCGATCCCAGCTCACGCTCCGCTAGGAGCAGGCTCCAAGGAGCGACCCCCGCGGGTTCCCCTGCCCCAGGCCAAAGCAGCTCCGGGAGCCAGAGCCCGGCCGCTCCAAGCTCTCCGAGCTTGGTGCATGCTCTGCTGGGAGCAGGCTCAAAGACGCAGTCCCCGCGGGCTCCCCAGCCCCGGGCCAAAACTGTTCCGGGAGTCAGAACCCAACCGCCCCGAGCTCAGCGCACGCTCCACTTGGAGCTGGCTTCAACACGAAGTCTCTGCATGTTCCCCAGCCCTGGGCCAAAGCTGCCCTGGGAACCAGAATCCGGCCGCTCAGAGCCCGGCGCACGCCTTGCCAGGAGCGAGCCCCTAGGAGTGTTCTCCACTGGTTCTCCAGCCCCGAGCCTGAGCAATCTGTCGGTGAGATGCAGGCAAATACCAGCCTGAAATCACCTGTTCCGTAGCTGAATGAGTTGAGATCAGTAGAAAACAGGGATGATTACATCAGCTCTCCAAGATGGCGGCTGCTGACCTCCTCCGTGATTCGACCGGTGTCGAGAACCGAACTGGACCGCTTCTCTCCTCTGTCTCAAAGCCGGAACTCAGCACTAAGCACGGCCATTGCACCACTGGCAGGAGCCCCCAGAAACCGCATCCCTGCACCCCCACTCCGGCACCTCGCGGCTTCCTAGCACGCGCCGCAGACTCCAGCTCGCGCGATGGAAATCCGTCCACTAGATTCTGGAGCACCTCAATTTCACTGGAAATTCCCAAAAAGATAGCCTTCAGCTGTTTCACCTCGTCTTTCTCCTGCACAGTGACGCGGCGCACTGGGGTGATGCACTCCCTTCGCTGCCATCTTCCCCCTCTGCGGTGGGCTGTTCCCAAGCTTCTCCAAGGTCCTGGTGAGAGGTCAAGCCTGGATCTCTTTCCTTTAAAAGTACTCAAGTGTCTTCAACATATCATTTTATATTCCAAAAGCAGTATATACATATCTTGTTTTGTCGTGATTTGCATAGTTTTTTTTTTTTTTTATTTGAAGTTTTGTTGCAACCCTGTGTTGAGCAAGTCTTGGTGCCAATTTTTCAACATGTGCTCACCTCATGTCTCTGTGTCACACTTTTGTAATTTTCTTACTATTTCATTTTTTTAATTGTACCCAATATAGTAATCTGTGATCAGTGATGTTACTATAATTATTTTAGGGTATCACAAGCTGAACCTTAGTCTCGATGCCTCTCTTTAGGCCTTCCTATTCCCTGAGACACAATACCGTTGAGACTAGGCCAATTAATAGCCCTAAAATGGCCTCTAAGTTTTCAAGCAGAAGGGGAAGTTGAATGTCTCTTACTTTAAATCAAAAGCAACTCCTACGCTTAGTTAAGAAGGTATGTTGAAAAATGAGATAGGAGAAAAGCTGTTTCTTGCACCAAATAGCCAAGTTATGAACATAAGGAAAAATTCTTGAAGAAAATTAAAAGTGCTATACTAGTGAATACACAATAGGAAAGTGAAACAACCTAATTGCTGATGTGGAGAAAGTTTTAGTGTTTGGATAGAGACCAAATCAGCCACAATATTCCCTTAAACCAAAACCTAATTCAGAACAAGGTCCTATAACTCTTCAATTCTATGAAGTCTGAGAGAGGTGATAAAGCTGCAAAATAAAGTTTGAATCTAGCAGAAGTTGTTTCTCAGGGTTTAAAGAAAAAAAAAAGCTTTCTTTATAACATAAAAGTGCGAGGGGAAGAAGCAAGTGCTCATGTAGAAGCTCCAGCAAGTTTTCCAGAAGATTTGGCTAAGGTGATTAATGAAGATAAATGGCCACACTAAATGACAGATATTCAATGCAGAGGAAACAACCTTACTTTGAAATAAGAAATCATTTGAGACTTTCATAGGTAAAGAGAAGTCAGTGCCTGGCTTCACAGCTTCAACAGACAGGCTGACTCTCTTGTTAAGAGCTAATGCAGGGGCTGGGGATGTGGCTCAAGCGGTAGGGCGCTCGCCTGGCATGCGTGCGGCCCGGGTTCGATCCTCAGCACCGCATATCAACAAAGATGTTGTGTCTGCCGAGAACTAAAAAATAAATATTAAAAAATTCTCTCTCTCACTCTCTCTTAAAAAAAAAAAGAGCTAATGCATCTGGTAACTTAAGTTGAAGCCAATGCTCATTTCCCATTTAGAAAATATTAGTGAATTTAAAAATTATAATAAATCTATTCTGCCTGTACTGTATAAATGGAACAACAAAGCTTGGATGACAACACATCTGTTTATAATATGGTTTTCTGAATATTTTAAGCTCAATGTTGAAACCTAATGCTCAGAAAAAGATTTCAAAATATTACTGTTCATTGATAATGTACCAAGATCTCTGAAGATGTACAATGGGATTAATGTTATTTTCATGCCTTCTAATAATCCTTCATTTGGCAGCTCATGGAACAGAAAATCATTTAAACTTTGAGGCCTTATTATTTAAGAAATAACTTTTTATAAGGCTATAACTGCCCTGCATAGTGATTCCTTTGATGAATCTGGGCAAAGTGAATTGAAAACTTTCTGGAAAGGATTCACAGAAGTATTTGTGAGGGCTGGGGATGTTGTTCAGTAATAAAGAACTTGTTCAGCATGTGCAAGCACACACACAAGCAAATTATGATTTGTGAGAGGAAGTCAAAATATCAAAATTAACAGGAATTTGGAACAAGTTGACTGTAATGCTCATATATTAATTAAAAGGAGTCAAGACATCAGTGGAGGAAGTAACTGCAGATGTGGTAGAAATAGGAAGAGAACTATAATTAAAAGTGGAGTCTGAAAATTTTTAAGGTGTTGTGATCTCATGAAAAGACTTTAGTGGATGGGAAGTTGCTTCCTGTGGATGAGAAAAGAAAGTGGTCTCCTGATATGAAATCTACTCCAGGTAAAGATGCTGTGAACTTTGTTGAAATGACTACACAGCATTTACAAAATTACAAAATTTCCTCTAGGCAGCCGACATGCCATCCAGACTGAGGAAGACTTGGAAACTTCAGGGCCATGTGAGCCATGGCCATGGCCACATAATGCGGGTGGCATGCATCACCACAGGATTCACTTTGACAAATATCAAGCAGGTTACTTTGGGAAAGTTGATATGAGGCATTACCACTTAAAGAGAAACCAGAGCTTCTGCCCAACTGTCAACCTTGATAAATTGTGGACATTGGTCAGTGAACAGACATGAGTGAATGCTGCTACAAACAAGACCGGAGCTGCTCCCATAATTGATGTAGTGCAATCAGGTTACTATAAAGTTTTGGGAAACGGAAAACTCCCAAAGCAGCTGTCATCGTGAAGGCCAAATTCTTAAGCAGAAGAGATGAGAAGATTAAGGGTGTTAGGGATGCCTGTGTTCTGGTGACTTAAAGCCACATGGAGCTTTGGAGGTTCATTAAATGCCAACAAATATTTTTCAAAAAAAACCTTAGTTGATATACAGTGGTGGGTTTGAGAAGACTTACTCAATTTTGAAAGTTCTGAATAAAGTGCTACCAAACAGCATTTACATGTTACAAAGAAATTTTCAATAACATTTTCACAACAAAATATCAATATGGAAAACTTCAATGTTCTTATTTTAAGAAATTGAATGGTTATGCAAATCATCAGCAATGACCACCCTAGTCATTCAGCAGCAACTGACAGTGAAGTAAGATTCTCTACCAGGAAAAGGAATACAACTCAAAGGGTGAGACAATCATTGACATCTTTTATTTTTTTAAGAGAGAGGGAGAGAGAGAGAGAGAGAGAGAGAGAGAGAGAGAGAGAGAGAGAGAGAGAGAATTTTAATTTTTTTTTTTTTTTTTTTAGTTTTTGGTGGCACAACATCTTTGTTGGTATGTGGTGCTGAGGATTGAACCCAGGCCGCACACATGCCAGGCGAGCACGCTACCGTTTGAGCCACATCCCCAGCCCCATTGATATCTTTTAAAACAAAGGTACATACATTATTTTTATCAAAATAACATTGCACACTTAATAAACTATAGTTTGGTATAAATATAACTTCTATGTGCACTGGATCCAAAGAAATTATGATTTACTTTATTGTGATAATTAGCTTTATTGTAGTGATTTGGAACCAAACTCACAATCTCTGAGGTACACTTGTATGTGTGTGTGTTTGTGTGTATGAGTGTCCCTTATTCTCCACATACTCAGCCAACACTTGATGTCTTCAGTCTTCTTAATTTTAGACTTTCTAAAAAATGTATAGTAGTACCTCACTATTTTAGATTTGCATTTTCCTGATGACTAATGATGTTGAGAGTCTTTTCATGAACTTATTTAGAATGTATATTCTTTTGGTCAAGCTTCTGGACTAATTTTGTCTCCCTCCTACTGAATTGTTTTTGTATTATTACATTTTGAGAGTTCTCTGTACATAATTCAATCAAAAATTTATATGATTGGCAAATATTTTCTGTCTTATGAGTTTATTTATAGCATCTTAAAAGAGCAGAAATTCTTACTTTGGATGAAGTCCAATCCATCTATTTCTCCTTTAGTGGTTTATGCTTTGAATGTTGTACCTAAATCTTTTACCTATCACAAAGTCACAAAAGCTTTGTTTGATTCTAAATATTTTAGTTTTAAATGTTACATTGAGGTCTATGATGCAGCCATAGGGTATTGAGCAGTTTCTTTTGCTTTTATTTGAAAAGTCTCCTTTCTCCACCCAAATCTCTTTAAATTTTATAAAATATCAATTGTACATATATGCATGGATTTAGTTATGGAATCTCTATTCTGTTCTCATTCATATATTTTTCCATCTAGATATATACCACTGCCTTACTGTCTTGATTATTGTAGCTTTAAAATTAGCAAAGTCAAATAGTGGAATTTCCTAATCTTTTAAGTTCATTGTTAATGCTGTTTCGGCTATTTTAAGTGCTTTAAATTTTTAAATGAAGTTTAGAATCAGCTTGTTCAATTTCTATGTATAAAGAAAGGCTTCTTGGGATTTTGAGATTGTCTTGATCAATTTTGGAAGAAATGATATCTTAGCAATATTGAATGTTTCAATCCATGGAAGTGGTATTTTTCTCCATATATTTAGGTCTTTCTTAAGTTCTTTCAGCAATGTTTGTAGCTTTTATTATAAAGATGTTGCTTATCTTTGTTAGGCTTGTTACTGAATATTTCATATATTCTCAATGTTATTATAAACATATTTATTGCTTTCAAATTTTAATATGTGATTTATTATTATTATTACACAGAAACATAATAGATTTTCATGTAATATTGTATCTTCAAATTTAATAAACACAGTTTTTTTAGATTTCTTCAGACTTTCTACAAAAATAATAATTTCATGTCTGGATAAAGAATAATTTACCTCTTTCTTTTGAAACTGGGCTTTTCATTTATTTTTTTTCTTGCCTTATTTCATTGACTAGAACATTTAACATAATATTGAATAGCAATAGTGAGAGTTGGCATCCTTGCCAAATGAATATAGGGAAAAAGCATTTCATTTTCAACCACTAAGTGGTAGTTGGAGGTTGTTTTTTTTCTGTTTATTTTTTAAAAATACATGGCCTTTATGACATTGAATAAGTTTCTTTGTATTGTTTTTTTAAATCAGAAACTGATGTAGGCTTTATTAAATGCTTCTTCTACATTTGTTAGGATGAATCAGATATTTTTTCTTTAGTCTGTTAATATAATGAATTACATTGATTTTAAAATGCTAATTCAACCTTATATTTTTGAGATAAACCTCATATGATCATGATGCACTATCCTTTTTATGTACTATTGAATTCAACTTTTCAAAATGTTGTTAAGACCTTATATTAATTCAAAATGCACCTGAGACCTAAAAGTAAAATCCAAAAGCATAAAACTAGATCAGAGTAAAAAAATCTCAATGACCTTGAGTATGGTGATGATTTTTCAAGTATAAAACCAAATGCACGATCCATGAAAAAAATTAATAAAAATGAAAAATTTCATCTCCATAAAAGACAACTGTCAAAAGAATGAGAAGATAAGACACAGATTGGAAGAAAATAAGAAAGACATAGCTAATAAAAAACTTTAACAATTATCCCTCATAAGCCATTACAAACCAGCTCCAACATACCTCTAAAATATGTACCCATGAAGAGATTGTGAGCTACCTGATAGTGTGGTCTCTACTTCTCTTCTTCACTATTCTACTTTTTCTCCTAAACTTTTTTCAGGAAATTATAAGGTAGTGTACTTGTCAGAAAGTAAAGAATGAGTAGAATAAGAAGGAAGAAAGACAGATGGTAAATACACATTGAAAAGATGCTCCACTTAATATGTCATTAGGGAAATAAAATTAAGATAGTAAATAAAGTTGAGATAGTACTATGCACATATTTGAAGAATCTAAATACGTAACACTGACAACATGAAATGCTAGTGAAGACATGAAATGGCAGGAACTCTCCTTTTTTGGTGAGAATGCAAAATGGCATAGCCACTTTGTATAATAGTTCGGTGGTTTCTTAAATAAAAGGTAAAACAGATAATACTTTGTACCGGATAAAAATTAAAATACAAAATACTGAAATTAGGAAAGTGTAGAAATACTAAAGCTAAGTATTAAACAGTATTTGAAATGTATAGCACTAAAGGCCTTCTTAGAAGATAATCAATCAATGACCTCCTGGAGATTATTCTGTTTGTTATTTGTGGTTCTCTTCTCAGCCTTTGTTTCCTCAAGTGTATGAGTTGCTTATTACTAAAAAGAATACTCCATGGGGTACACAGTTAGGTCTTTAGCATTCTGCTCTGCAAAACTGAGTTGCTATGTACTCCTAGCTCTATTCTCTCAAGAAGGGAATTTTACAGATCTTATCTGAGCTTCCTCTCCCCACAGCAGCCTGGAAATTTTCTTAAAGTAGCAAAATGGGTCAACTGCAAAGCTCATCTTGCTTGTTTCTGATTTGTCAGTGTTCACTGTCCCATTATGCTTGGGTTAATATTTTAAGAACTGCTGTTAATTTTATCTGTTTGTTTTGTTTCATTGGGCAGCAGGGTAGATTCAGTTTATGTTTGAGAGACACTAATTCATCCTTGGATTTGAGGGATATATTTACTGATAATTGAATTCTGAATTGGCACTTTTCATCCTTCAGCATTTTATGTACACCACTGCATTATGTATTGGCTTGCTTTTTGTGTGTGTGTGTGTGTGAGAGAGAGAAAAATCAGTGTCCAGTTTCATTGTTGTTCATTTAGGGTCTAAAATACTTTTAGGAGGTCTCATTTTCCCAGAAGTTAATCTATGATGTGACTGAGTATGATGGTGAGGACAATGGCTCCACATCTTCTTCACCAAATGCTACTTGGCATTTGAATAGCTGTTCAACGTGTGGCTTTGGAAAAAAATCTCAGTTAATATTCAAATGAGGCTTCTGACACATTCAATTTTCTTTCCTTCTGTGAATATATATATATATATATATATATATATATATATATATATATATATATATAATATGTAAATATGACTATATACATATATACTAATGTTTTTACTTTTACATTTTTAAATTTTATATGATTTTTTCCATTTTAAAATGCATTTTCCGTTTTTTAAAATCTAAGCTTTAGCCTGGATATTTTCTACTGCTATACTTCCCTATTCATTAATCCTCTCTTTTGCTGTGTCTAATATATTATTAAACTCATTTACTGAACCATAGATTATAGTTATTGAATTTCTTTAGTTTTTAAGTTGTTCTTTTAAAAAATTCCAATTTAACATTTTTTTAATCTTTCTTTAAAAATACATTAGTCACAGAGTTTTTAATCTTAATGTTCCAATATCTGGAACACCTCTGAGTCTAATTCTGTTTTGTTGTTTCTCTCTTAGCTTTTAAAAATTTTAGGTCAGTTTTTTAGCATGCTTTGTAAGTTTTTGTTGTTGTTGTTGCTGAATGCTACTCATCATGAATAAAAAAATTAGGAAACTCCCGTTTGATTATCTCTGTTCTCCGGAAGACAGGTAAATCATGATCAAATTACTTGATCCCAGTTGAACTTGGCTAATTCTGGTTTGTCCATTCCCCTTGAACTTTCAGGTTTTCAATGGAATGCCTGCCATTTGTAAGCCCTGAACCCCAATTTGATCTCTGGAATCATGATAATAGCCAAATCTCAACTTTAGCTTTTTAGCCTCTTAGCAGCAACTCTTTTCCACTTAATTTTTGTCTTACCTGGCCCATGTACAGCTTAGAAAATTGCAGATGTTTCATGAGGGAAAATGCATGAAAGAGTGTGTTTTACTTTTCTATGGTCCTTTTTTGGTTCTAGGACACTGGTACTTTAGTTCTGTATATCTTAGTAATGCATTTCCCCTCCCTAATATACAGTTTCTCATGCAATATGTAGATGCTTTATTTCTATCATCAGCCTTAAATATGAAAATGTGTGGAGGAAAAAAAGCAGCCTTAAGCAGAGTTCATCACAGTATTTATATGCTTTTTGGAAAGTTGACTTCTAGAGTTGTGGCTATCCTTCATTACTTTTTAATATTTTCATCAGATCTTTTTAACCTCCCCCCCCCCCAGCTTTTATAGGTTTTCTTAATTAAAGTATTATTAGGATAGCAGTTCTCCATAAAAAAACAGAAGCAGAAAAATTTTAATACATTCTTATTTTCTTTTTTAGAACTTCTTAAAAATCCCATAAAAATCTAGATTTTAAATGTTCCAAAATTAAAAAATACTATTAATATAGCAAAATGTCAATAGTATTTGTAAGGTATTTTATATGGCCATCTATTGGCCATGACTGAAAAGAATTCTTTAGGAAGCACTTGAGTTTCAAACTACTGTCCTTGCCTTAAGTCGTACTCTGTATTCTTATGTAAGTTCTATGTAATTCACAAGGCCCATTTTGAATGCAGACAATGTTTTAGACAATAGATACACAATGGTGAACAAGAGTCTTGTTGACATGTATCTTATATTGTGAGAAAGATGAAATCAACAAACTGAATTTTAGATAATAAGAGAAAATAGTATCTGTGTTGAGGAAGATAATTACATTACAGTAGTTAAGGAAAGCTTGACATTTGAGTAAAAAACTGAATGAAGAGAGTGTGAATCATGGAGTATGAGGAATTGTCCAGGTAGAAAGGTAAGAATGACAAAGAATCACCAAGGTCCATCCCATTTCTTCATTTTCCAAGAGAGGTTCCAATTGTCTCAGCTTACAATGACCAGGCCAAACTCTTGTTAATAGTACTTGCTTATAGTTCATTGGGCATTAAATGCATGTTACATCATAATATGAGTTATCAATTTGAGATGCTTGCTTTCCACATGACTCAGCTTCTTCAGGTCAGAAACTATGTCCTATTGTTTTGTTGTATACAGAAAGTCCAAAATTGTACTCATTTAGCAAGCATTCAATAAATACTGATGAGTATGATCACAGGAGTCTAATAAAATATTCTGCGATGTTGTCATAACTTCAAAGAGCATATCAACTCTAGACTAATGATATTGTTGAGCAGAGGGTAGTAATAGATTTTTGCTTTCAAAAAATATATTTAAAATCTATTGGTCTTGAACTTTATTTGTAGTGATCTGATAATGTTATAAATGTATTCATAATTTATTAAAACAATCTATTTTTCTTAACTGAAAATATTCCATTATTAGTTGCTGAGGCATAACTCTATTATAGACCTTAGGAATTAAAACAATTTTCCTTGGATTAAAATAATGCACAACTTCACAACTATTGCTTATAATTAGCCTACTTTTTTGTCATAAAATATTTCTAA
The DNA here is from genome assembly GCF_964194105.1 of Spermophilus citellus. Classification (NCBI taxonomy): domain Eukaryota; kingdom Metazoa; phylum Chordata; class Mammalia; order Rodentia; family Sciuridae; genus Spermophilus; species Spermophilus citellus. Next base: position 94,251,172 of record NC_138188.1, on the reverse strand, counting down.
AATGAAATCAAAGGCCTGTAACACTGACAGAGATAATTCATACTGCAGAAATGTGGTGGTATGATACTGAAATCATAGTAGTAATTGTAAAATTTCATGGTTTAAAAAAATGATGCAAACTTAGGGACATGTTCTAAGTAAGCACCAAGATGATATTTGAAATTAAAAAGATGAAATATCTTTATCTTTTATTTTATTTTAGTTGTAGATGGACATAATTTAATTTTAGATAGACATATACCTTTATTTATTTTTATGTGGTGCTGAGGATCAAAGCCAGTGCCTCACACATGCTGGGCAAGCACTCTACCACTGAGCCACAACCCCAGTCCTGACCTTTGTCTTTATTTAATAAATTATTGATCAAATATCATTAACCTTGATGCAAGAAGACTGTAAGTTTGGCTTTATTCTGAGCTATAATAGTATTTCCTTGTGCTAAGATTGTTCTAATCTTGTTTTGCTTCTGTCTTTATCCAAAGAAACAACTTATTGATTTTCAAATAGTCAGTTTTGTTTCTTCTTTTCAAGTAGGCAGTATGGTGTTACTCTGACTTTGAATCATGGCCCTACTTAATAGTTGTGTGATCTTGGCAAATCAATTCTTCAGCGTTCTTATCTTCCAAATGAAGATGAAATCTTTGCCATAAGCCTTCAAAACATTCAGTCTTCAAAATCATTGTTAGTTGTTCAACCCCTTGAGGCAGTATTCCATTATATTAAAAGGAATCAATCAAATGTTTATGAGGGTGTGATTACCTGAAATAAACATATTGAACATTTTGGGGCGTTGTGAAGCTGGAAGTAGAACTTTGGTCATATTCTCTCTTCATCTCTTTTTAATAATGGTAGTTAAACAAATTTTTTAGAATTTTGTCAAAGAGTTTATGAGGGGAATGGGATAACAAACAAGGAGGGAAATGAATTACAGTAGATGGGGTAGAGAGAGAAGATGGGAGGGGAGGGGAGGGGGGATTGTAGAGGATAGGAAAGGTAGCAGAATACAACAGTCACTAATATGGCAGTATGTAAAAATGTGATGTGTAACCGATGTGATTCTGCAATCTGTATTTGGGGTAAAAATGGGAGTTCATAACCCACTTGATTCTAATGTATGAAATATGATTTGTCAAGAGCTCTGTAATGTTGTGAACATCCAATAAAAAAAAAAAGGAGTAAATTTAAACAGGTTGAATAGTGGAAATTTTACTGCTTTGGGAAAGACTAATAAATGTTCATTAAAAATTATAATTTTTTTTCTCCATTTTCCGGAAAAAGAATTAGTTGAGAAAAGTAATTCATTTATAAACACACAATATGTCAAATACAGAATTCAAACATAGACCTTTCTATTAACACCAGTAGTTTCCAAAATTTAGTGTGTATCAGAGCACCTATGGTGCTCATTTGCCAGGCAAATTCCTAGATGGCCTCCTGGAATTTTTATAAACACAGCATGTAATGAGGTGTTGGTCTAGGATAAGATACAACAACCCATTAGCTCTACTAAGTAGCATCTTCAAATGTACACAGCTGGTTACTGAAAACAGCCTATTCAAGAAAATCAGAAATCATGTATTTTTTATAATAAATTAGTAATCATTTGCTGTTTTTATCTGGCTATAAACTAGAATCATCTCAAAACTATTCCAATCCCAGAATTCTTACCTGAGAGGCTTACAGATACGGTATTTAAGAGCATTTTATAAATGCAGAGAATATTTTGCTAATTCTGAATCTGGTAATTAAAAAGTATTTAAGCCTGCCTTTCCTGAATTGACCATTTGAGATAAAGTTCATCATCCAAACTGGGACACTTCTGAAAGTGAAAGAAAGAACAATAATTATGTCAAGACAACAGGCACCAATTTGAACTATCCTAAGCAAACCATAGAAGGGAAAAGTGAGTCCAACTTCTTTCATGATGTCCTACTACTATTATATACTTTTATATACTCAAAACCACATTCCTAGTACAAAACAATCAATGAGTTTAGCGTGTAATCAATTTAATTGGAAGAATATTATTTAAAAGGAATAAAATACTACTTCTCTTATATGCAACCTCAACTCAAAATAGGATGGAGTTGGGAAGTACTAGAAGTGAATACCAAGTAAGGGTCAGAAGTCTGTATTCAAATGCCAAAATGCCAAGAGCTAAACTGTTGGACAAATTATTTTCCTCTTGCTTGACTCTTAGTTTCACCTATAAAGAATAATGACACCAAGTCCAGATTTACTAATGGATCAAATGAGGTACCAATCACATTTGAAGGTATCCTTTATATTTATTTTTTCTGTGGTGCTGAGTGAAGGTGTCCTTTAAAAACTGTAAAATGTTAATCACATGGGAAAATAGAAGACATATCCTTTAGCAGCAGCTTCAATGATATTACTTTATACCTGCAGATTGTTTGATACACATATTGCAACATCAGATGCTCTCTGGTTCTCACTGCATCTCTGGGCACAGTAGAGTGTTCTTCTGGACCATCCTTCAGTACACAAGCATGACAGTGATAATAATTCTCTGTACTATGAAATTATACATCAAAAAGAAAAATAATCCCATTATCTTCAGCATCTGTAGAACTAGACAGGACTTTCAGGAACACTGTCCTATTATGTACATTCTTACCATACACTGGCTGTTATGTTAAGTCATCTGACTTTTCCTTGGAGCTAAGAATGGCAGGTCAGCACCAATCTTACAGCATGAATTTGTAAAGGAAGTATGTAATAGAGCATAAGGACATTAGGTATTGAGACTAGATTTGCCACTATTTAGTCACATAAATTGACATGCCCATAGAATGAGAGGATAGATTATCAAGGGCCTAAGAAGTTCGGGCACGCTGATTCCAAGACATCATTGTCATTTTGTAAGTCTAGATACTCACTTCTTCTTGGATATTTTCCTTCACATTTTCCTAACCTTTTTCAAAACAGAAGAAAAAGTTTAAGCACAGTTAAACAGAAACAGATGTTTAAAATAGAGATTTAAAGTAGTTTTCGGGGGGCTGGGGATGTGGCTCAAGCGGTAGCACGCTCGTCTGGCATGCGTGCGGCCCGGGTTCGATCCTTAGCACCACATACAAAGATGTTGTGTCCGCCAAGAACTAAAAAATAAATATTAATAAATTCCCTCTCTCTCTAAAAAAAAGTAGTTTTGGGTATACTGAAGATAAAATACACAAATAAAATAGTTGCTTAAGAAACATTTATTATTTTCCACATGAAAATGGAATTACATTGTAAACATAAACTAAATTTTACAAAGTAACTTGCTACATGACCATGACTTTGAAGTGCTAGGTTAATTTAAAGGCCCTGTGTAATTCTAATACATTCTTGGCATTTTATGTATGATGACTGCTACCTTTTTTGAATATTTTCCCTCACATTTTCTCATTACAGAAAAATAACCATTTAGCATTCAATTACAGAAATAGATATTTTAAATAGAGATTTTAAAGTAACTTCAAAATATCTAAACTGAAATATATAGTTCAAAAAGTTGATGAGTTAGAAAACATTTATTCTTTTCCATAAATTAATGAAATTTAGACTGTGAATGTGAGCCAAGGAACATATGAATCAAAAAGTAACTCTAAATTACATTAATTTTGCAACTAGAGACATATACAACGCAGCATTTACACAATACTATTTTCAAAATAGTTTTTTGACTGCTAAGAATTAAAATTCTCAGTTACAAGTTTTATATATGCAATTCAGCCCAGTGGGCATCAACTTTGTCACAAGAAGCAACAACATATAAACAGTATTCCCCCTTAACCAGAAGAAGAAAATTAAGACTTTCTAAAAAGAAAATAAATCCCTTCAAAATGCAAATTATTAAGGTCCAAAGAGCATGTATACAAATGAACATAAAATCTCAATCATTCAATTTGGCAAGTGAACTAATTTGTATATTAGTACTCCTTCCCTCTTTTACCATGTCCTGATTTCTCAGAATAGTTGTTCTGCACCTATTATGTAAGACATTGGGAACACAAATGTCTTGTGGTGTTCTGGCAAATGTTTAAGAACCAGCTCATGAAGGAAAGACAAGTCATTACTTACAGTATTTACCAATTTCTACTGTATAAATACTGCCACCACGGCAGCTTTCCTTCTACCATTTGACACCTAGTTTGCAAAATTTCTGAAACTTTAACAATTATCCCTCATAAGCCATTACAAACCAGCTCCAACATACCTCTAAAATATGTACCCATGAAGAGATTGTGAGCTACCTGATAGTGTGGTCTCTACCATCAGGTAGCTCACACTCTCTTCATGGGTACATATTTTAGAGGATAGAAAACAATAGGAAAGAGAAATACAATTTAAATAATCCAATTAAATTTTTATAGCTAATATTTAAAAGTTAAGAGGAACACTAAAATCCATGGGATTTTTCTACTTCTCTTCTTCACTATTCTACTTTTTCTCCTAAACTTTTTTCAGGAAATTATAAGGTAGTGTACTTGTCAGAAAGTAAAGAATGAGTAGAATAAGAAGGAAGAAAGACAAGAAATCTTAAGAAATTCAGCAATATAGCTATCGTGTTTACAGGAGAAAAAACACTTACAAAGATAAGAGCAAATATAATTTAACAAAACTCATCTTCTTTAAACCTCTTTAGTTCAGTTCACAAGTCTTGAAGATTTTTGTCTTGATTCCTCTGGCTGCCTCTTCAATGAGATTAGCTTGCTTCTTTAGCATAATAGGAGAGCACTGCTTCACACTACTCACACAATCAGTTCATAATAAAAGGCAGAACTAAATTCTGGAGTATGAAAACTTAGCCTCCTTTTGCAGTCACCTCCCTTATATCACACCTTGGGCAACTGTCGGCTGGGGTGACCAGGAAATTCCTCTGGTAATAAAACATGGAGTCTACAGGTTGGGCATGTCCCCTGTTGCATCAGCCATGGTCTAATGCACTAAGGAGCAAAAAGATTCACATCAGTCTCTTAGATTTAGTCTAGCAGAAGCAGCTGTCACTCTGTATACCAACCACATGTCTTCTGATGAACCTTAAAGCTTAAGCCTTACCCAGTGGATAACTATGTGATTTGTGATTTGCTGAGCAATATTATTTGGTAACTGTAGAATACTTTTTAGCCAGTTTATTTTTATTAAGATTCTTTCCCCAACCTGTTGTCACAATGACTAGCAATTCTTCCTGACAAGGAAAATCAGGAAACTTGCTATAATATTTTTCTGGTTTATTTCATTACATATTATGCTCATATAATCCAGAAAAAGTCAAAACTAAACATACAAATTTATCAATACTTTGTATAAAATACATATCATGTTCAGAAGTTAAAATCCCTAGTGATGAATAAACTCAGGTTGTCGTCTATGTTAAAATGGCAGTGATATTCAACTATAAACTATCTGTTAAGAATCTGCTTGAATACTGACTTTATAAAAACAAGTAATTTTGACCTGTATGAATAATGGAGAGCCAGGTCAGATGAGAGAGGATTAAGAATTAAGCAGTATAAATGAGGTTCACTAACCCGAATCCTAGAAAGTAACCTGAATGAATTATGTGCTTTGTATTCAATTGGCAATGACAAAGAGCAAAATAAATTTTGTTAAATATTTACTTTCTATTATAAATTGTCAGGACTTTTAAAACTTAAAATAGGAATGTCAGGTGGCTAAGAATCTCTCTTGGAGCTCTTTTGGGATTAACTATTTTATGTATATCTCTTCATGTAAATGTAAATGCAATACATAATTTTGTACCAGGTACTACATATTGAAATTTTGAAATGTTTTACAAACATGGCTTGAATGAGCTGGTTATTTTTCTGAGAAGTCTTTTTTGTGTTAGACTATCTTTTCCCATGTCAAATTACATCTCTCCACAAAGGACTTAGACTGTATATTGTATATGAATAGCACTTACATAGCAGCAACACTAGGAGTTGATTCATATAAATGCCAAAAATAAACAGGAGATATTACAGCCTTAACATTTTTCTAACATTAAAACTCAAGTCTGAGCATCTTCAAATGCAAATATAGGAGCCTGGATAGACTGTTAAGATAGGTTTATGCTTAATAATGGGGGGGGGCAGGCATCAAAGGTATAGACAGAGTATACTATGAGGAATTTATAGCAAGTCAAGGTAAAGTGCCACTGTTGTGTTGCTAGTTTTACCACTAAATTGTCATGTCAATCAATATTTTCTCAGAGACCTGCTTACCGTGTACCATTTAAATCTCAACGTAGTCTCTTCTCCTGTAAGGTATATGGAAATATGAGAAAGCGCAGCGTAGATATTGTAAGAACAGGAGAAAAGTATAAATGTTTCTGTGTGGTACCCAAAGGTGAAGTTCAGAGTTATACCTAGTGGAGCTTGTCACAGGAAGATGATGCACGTATATGATGTTAAATAAGGTAATATGAATCTCCCTTAGCTGATTAAAGGGTTACCTGAGAGTGGAATTTGTGAGCACAAGGCAAAACTGAAAGGTTTTCTGGAGAAAGATTCTCATGACAGATTACACAAGGTTCTTCTTCTTCCTCCTCATTATCCTATGGAAAAATAAATATGTTAAATTTGGCCTATTTGTTTCTCCTGAAAACACAAATGTTTTCGTTAAGTGTTTCAACAATTCAATAATTTCAGTCTCACCAAATTATTTGCTCCTTCCCATGTGGCAGAACTTTGTGAACTGAGGGGTTTCCAAGCTGGTTTGGGGGTCTGGGGAGCATTAGGCTGTGATGAGGTATGACTGGGTGAAGCACAATTGCCATTTGGTACTGATTTTCCTTGACTCTGAAAATAAGAATATTATATTGATAGCTTAGAATTGTTCTAAAACAGCATAAACTTATAGAATTTCAGACAATGGGGTGGAAGAAGAATTAGCAAAAGGGTAAATAATCAGATTCATGAGGAATCTTGACACAAAATGTTGACAATACTTGTCAGAGTTAGGTGAAGACAAAAATAACTCTATATGTTCTTTTCATTAAAATAATCCTTACCAAAAAATTTTAACAAATAAATTAAATAATCCTTACAGAAAATTAAGGAAAAAAGTCACCATTTAGAATCATTCAAAGTAACCTAGAGAAAATTTCAAGAGGGTCAGTTTTATTCTAGAATGATCTGGTGAAAGGTATTTAAATTTGTCCATTCAAGGATATTTGTTCTTTCAAGTAGAAGTTATTAAATTATTTACTGTTAATCAATAATTTGCTATATGACTAGAGGTTATCAATTTTATTAACATGCTATGGAAATAGTTAAAATAACCAACTATTAGAGAGATGCAAGCAGAAAGATATGAAATAATAATTGAATCTGGGGCCTCATGTATCTAATCAAGCACTCTACCACCGAGTTATATAAACCCCTAGCCTGAGTGATATAGCTTTTTACCTGTGATTTCTTGGGATCAATAAATTGGGAAATTTTGTAAACAATTTCATCAAATGTCAGCCCAGATAAGTTCTTCCCATGAGAATCCTTCAATTTTCGTAAGAAATCTGTAAGTTCCTTTCTGAAAGAGATGAAAGAAAGAGAGGTGATGATTTTCCCTATTGACTTGAGGATATACCCTCCAAATGAGACATAAAACCCTGTTACATAATATGTATGTAGAATACAAATGTAACCCTTCTGGTTTCTTATCTAAAACAATTGATTATAGGTCCATCTGCAATTATATTAAGCCAAAATGAAAACACCTAATTCTGTTTAATAATGATGTTTAATGTTTTCATTAGTGATAAAATTTAGTATTTATTTTCTTTCCAAAAAAGAGATTATAACCTTTTTTTGAGAGCTCATTATATAAAAATTGAGTTTACTTATTTGTGTACTTAAGTTTTTATATTTTTCTCTCAAACTTCCCTTATGACTTAAATATTCCTTTTACCTAGGTTGTTAGTGTTTTCTTTCTTATTTATCTGTTAAGAGTTAACTTTTTAAATTCGTAGAGAAAAATAAAAAATTACTTGGAATAGAAAAGCAAAAATTAAAAACCACATTTTTCGATAAAGGAACCTATAATTGTTTTAATCATTATGCTCCTTTTCATTTCCCAAAGTCCACTAAGCCTACAACTACTTTTTTGATGAAAGAGAGGATCAAATATTTTTCTCCCTCAAATGAAGAGTAGTGTATTAGCCTTATATGTTTACCTTTCATTTATAATTTATTCATTTTATACTTATCTATTTATAACAACTCTGTATATTATATTTTTCACTTTTATTTTATTATTATGAATTATAAACTTATCATCGAATCCAAATAGCATCAGTAGGCATAGTAAAGTATTAGTTTTTGAATGAAAATATTGGTGAAAATTCAAATTACATCCTTGGGTACAAGAAATAAAAGAAACTTCATTTGTGTAGGAGAATTAAATATCCTTCTGCCAAAGTCAGACTATAGAAAAAAAGAGCACAATAAAATCATGATTTCTTGCACTTAACTGTTTTTCCTAACAAAGAAATTATAAGAATCTTCAATAAAATTAAGAAAATAGGGAACTATAACCCGATGATGTTTGGGCTTATTTAGCATACAATTAACTTAAAAGCCCCTTTGAAAATAGGTTATCAAGGTAAATATTGCAGCTGGTAGCATTAAAATTTGATCGGTTACCACTACTTATACTCTCAGTAAATGAGCAAACCTAAATTTAAAATGTTATTTTCTCATAATTAAAGTCTAATAATATTAGTGAAGAAGTTTAGCATTTCTGTTGAATACTATCCTTTCTTGGTAAATTTCATTTTCCTTACCAAGACCATGGTAAAGAATTATTTATATTTCTGTGTGAATTTTATGTTTCTCTGAAAAGTTTCACTGTCACAGATATGGCTATGGAAACTGTATAATATGATCTCAAGCACTAAATAAAAACTGAGGTACCTGGTTTGTTGTGGGAAAGCAGTTTTCAGCCTGTCTGTAATCCTCTCCAAATTCATCAGGGAAGGATCATTTCCCAGACCTGTACCAGGAGGCACAGTCTCTCCCACAGGAGTTGGCATAGTCCAGGCTATGCCAGTCATCTGTAAGGAGCAGAAAGTTATAACCCATTAGTTTTAAATAGTACAATTCCATGCCAACATGACACTTACATACTTCAGAAAATGACTACAATGAAGAATAACACTGATACTCACATTCCCTTTTCAGAGATCCTTTAAACTAGTGCAACAACATTTCTAATTTGTTACCTAACTATTTATTATAAAATAAGACATGCTTGCCTCAGTAATTATAAACATGTACATAAATGCACAGTGTTTTTGGTGTATTTTTTATAATAGTGGAAAACTGAAAACAACCAAAAGACTGTAAAGAAGAGAATGACTAAGTTATGGTAGATCTAATTAAGTAACTAAAAGAAAATCTAGATTATAGAGGATGAATGATGTCCATGAAATACATCTAGTTTTCTGCCATAAAGTATTTTCTTGTAACATTAAAAAATTTTTAAATGTCTAAGCATATGCACATACAGAAAAAGTTTAAGAAGTCATAAAAAAATTAGCAACTGTTAACAGTCACTGGAATAACTTGAATAAAGTCTTATAAGTAAGAAACAGAATACTGCTCAGAAAATTTGCCTCAGTATTAGCCTTTCCCTTAGCAATCAGAAAATAATCTTAATAGAAAGTTAAAGTATTTCAATGTTTTCAAGAAAATTTTATTACAATTTCATATACATATACACATAATTACTTAGAACATACAAAAAAGTTATAATTTTTTTTCATTAATTACATGAAACATCATTCTTTTTGAGAAAGATTCTCTTTTAATCAAATAAAATTTTACTTTAGCCAAGACAACAAATAATTCTAGTAATTTTAAATTTCTTTATTACTTCTTCAAGCTTAGATAAAGCTTATCTGACTATTGGTAGGTAGGAAGATTTGTTACTTGAAAGCATATATTCCAAGGTGGTGGTACTTATATTGTTTGTTTATAGATATAGTTAAAGTACACCTAAGTGTTATACAGTACGTGCGTGTATAAATTTTTTCTTTAGCTTCATGGCATAATTTAGTTTGGAGTGATTTGGCTTCTTTGCTTTTCATTCCACCCAACAAACATGCTAAAAATAAATTATCTATTATAAATACCAATCTACTAAGCATTGTTGCCTGTTACAAAAGTAAAATTGTAAATGTGATGACTCCTATTCAAAAACCAAGCCAGATGCAGTGGCGCACTGCTGTAATCCCAGTGGCTCATGCCTGTAATCCCAGTGGCTCACGCCTGTAATCTCAGTGGCTCAGGAGACTGAGGAAGGAGGATTGGGAGTTCAAAGCCAGCCTCAGCAACATAGCGAGGCCCTAAGCAATTCAGTGAGACCCTGTGTCTAAATAAAATACAAAAACCAAAAAGGAGCTGGGGATGTGGCTCTGTGGTTAAACACCCTAGTATCCCCTCTACCCAACCACTGCCCCCAAAACCAAACTGTCAGTTGATAAAAAACTAATTGAAGAAGCCCATAATAGTGATAAACAACTAATTAATATCTATTTCACCAAGAAAGACTTACCAGGGGGGTTCTAGGTTGGCCTGCTGTAGAGATGACACCAGAGCAAACTGGTGGCATTTGAGGAACAGTAAGTATGGGTCTGAAGAATGATTCTTTCACAAGGGGTCTTCCCAAGAACTGCTGCATCTAAAAGAGAAAATTAAAAAAAATAAAAAAAAAAAACTATACACATTTATATATTTATACAGGCAATGATTTAAATTCATAGAGCAATATAAAGATAAACATGTTGAAGTTCAGATACAAAATATATCAGAAGCAATATGTTATAGTTTGGATCTTAAATGTCCCACAAAGACCCATGTGTTAAAGGCCTGGTTGCTTGTTGCAGCACTATTGGGAGGTGGTAGAACCTTTAAGGGATGGGGGCCTACTGGAAAGAAGTTAGGTCACAGAGTAGAGATAAGGGTATGTCCCTGAAGAGTATATTGGGACCCTGGCCGCTTCCGCTCTCTGTTTCCCAGGGGCCATGAGGTGGAAAGCTTCCTCATCCATTCACTCACCACCATGATGTACTGCTTTGCCAAAGTCACAAAGCCAAATGGCCAAGTAACCATGAACTGAAACCTGTGAATGTGTGAGCCAAAACAAATCTTTCCTCCTTTTGTTTATCTTGGATATTTTATCACAGTGACAGAAAACTGCCTAAGAAACAATGTATGTTAGAATATTTGTTAAATATATAAATATCCCGTGTGGTGAGATATATTGGGAAGAACATTGAGAGTCAGAAAAGAGAACTGGGTTTTATTTCCACTTTCTCTCGATCTAGCTTAACCTTGAATGCCAATTTCCTAGTCTATACAATAAGAAAGATGGGTTTGGTGATCTTTAAGGTTCCTTCCCACTTGTATAATATAGTACTATGTAAAGGAGGTTCTTGGTAAGTGCTGGTCATGTTGGCTGTTAGTATTGTTATATTGTTATGCTGAAATTTCACAAAAGAACTCAAAAAGTTATCCACAGAAAATATTGCCTTTTTTGGTTATGTATTAAAGATACCACCTAATGGATGCACAGCTTCATGTTTAGCACCAGGAGGAATAGAAGAACAAAGGAGGGTAGACCTGGCAGATAAATTCTTTACAGTGACTTCCAGATGTTTATGAGTGTCATTGTATTTACTAGGGATTTGGGGAAACCTGAACCTTTTTAGCAGCTCTCAATGAGAGAGAAACTTGTTGGTTGGAGTACAAAAGAGGAAAGATTTATTGAGCAATTATCATGTGCCAGGACTAGCATTGCACAAAGCATTAAATAGGCATTCTACTGTTTTGCTGAAGTAAAAAACAAACAAACAAACAAAAAAAAACATTAACATAACTTTAAAAAATGATCCTAAAACTGGCAAATGAAAAGCTAAAGGAGAGCGTTATAACAGATTGGGTTGATACTTGTTTTTTAATACCACTAAAGGACAGACATTATATATCTTATAGGTAAAAAAGAAAACATTTCTGAAACATATGGTGGAGTGCAAATTTGAATTGGATACTGGATATTAAAAATTACTTATAATTTGCTTAGGTAAGATAATGGTGTTTATGAGTATATCCAATGAGAGTTCATCATCTTTTAGGGTATAACCTAAAGTATAAATGGATAAAATTATATGATGTCTTGGGTTTGCTTCCTCTCAGGGAGGAGAGGAAGAAGGGGTGACATAAAACAATGCTGATAATATTGAAGCTTGCTCTTAGGTTTGCAGAAGATTGTTATAATATTTTTATGTAAGTTTCAAATTTTTCATAAGTTTTTAAATAATAAATTAATGGTGGGTAACTGAGTTAACAGTATGCTCTCTTTAAGAACCACAGTTACCTAACAATTCTTTGAGAATTAAAAAGCCAGGGTATATGAGTCAAGATATAACGAAACACACACACGTACACTGGGAATAATTCACATTATCACAGACTTCGCAGGTAGATTTCTATAACTTTGAAGTCTAGTGATCATTTCTTGAACACTAGAACTTCAGAGATGGGTGGGAATTTAGTGATCAGATCATCTAGGACAATTTCCTAATTTATTAATGGGAAAACCCAGAAAACCAAAGTCCAGGACAGCTGATTTGACCAATACCAACATAGCTCTTCATACAGTGAGGACCTAAACCCAGTCCCCTTTAGTGTACTTGTCTTGTATAATACCACCTCAATTTATACAAATAACATTAACATTTCTAGTATTTGTTCTCTCAAAAGTATTTTGTTGCTGCTCAATGACCAATAGTGCTTGCATTTTTACACAACTGTGAGCTGAATCAAGAATGGTAGAGAATTGGGTTAGTAAGTACAGAAGATATGTATATGTGTACCCCTCAGACCATTAACAAAGGATGCTTATAAATTGCCATTGAGCCTAACTGCCAGTGGATTATGCCCTTTATTAAAACTGGGTAAGCCACAAAGATAGTCTCTAACAGCATAAAGATCTAGAGGGTGTGGGGGTCAAGATTTCACTGTTTTCTAGTTGTAGAGTATCACAGGTATCTTCCAATCAAGGCTGATGCTGGTTTCATTCCAGAAAACTCTTTAAAAGAATTCTATTCAGCTTCTCAGTTTGTGGAGCCCCTTTATCACGGGAAAGTTTGATTACAGCCTATAAGCAATATTTTTAATATGGGCAGAAGGTATAAGATTTTTGGAAATCCTACCAAAAATATGTGTTGCTTTCTGTAATAGATAATCTTTGAAATTTCTCTGTCAGCTACTTCCTTCTCAGGGTACTCGGTATTGATGATGTGCTAACTCTAGAACGACAATGTTCATAAAACATTGTTCCTGTAGAAACTGAACTGACCAAAATTATACAAGGCAATACTATTATTCTAAACTAAAGCACATGGTGTATATCATAAAGTTCTTTTAGTTTTGGATTCTGCTTTCAAAATGCGCAGTGTTAACTCCATACAACTCACATAATTTTTAAGTTGTTATATTCAACCATGAGTTCTACTACAAGCAGTTGAGTGCTGATATCAATAGTCATCTGCTTCCAAGAATCTTATACCTTTCTTCTTTTACTATGACCAGTTCTATTAAGATTATAAAAAATTATTACCTAATGCTATCATCCTAAAAGTTCTTTTGAAAACCCGTGAGAATTCACTGGATGTGAAGGTACAGAAATACGTATATGGTGTATCTGGTTAGATTCATTGTCCCGTAAGGAGCAGGGAATGGGAATAAGTGTAAGCTGTCCTTGCGTTGAAAATAAACTAGAATATAAAAGTTAAAGAAAAGAGAGTCTAATGTAGAAATAGAGAGGAGTAAATCCTTAGTAAATGCTTTCTAGGGAATGTTACTGAAATATTTCAGTTATTCTGTAGTAACATGGAGGAACCAGGAATTCTGAGTATTCATCAGGTATCTCCTACAATAGAGGTGAGATTGAGGATGAGAAAATATTACTCTTTAGATTGCAAACAAATCACTAAAATCCATTCATAGAACCCTACTGCACTGGCTTCAATTGAGTCAGCCAGTTATTATATCATTTGGAAATTATCATCTGTTAATTATATTAGTAGATATGGAGATAATTGCAACATCAAACATACTGCATAATCAGTGTTTTACATCCTTATATTATCAAAAATAAACTGGCAATTTTATAAAATGTCATATTTCTTACCAATATTTCAGGACTGGGTGGTGGTGGAGGAAGCTGAACTGGAGGCAAGGAACTCAAGGCAAACCCTTGCTTCACCTTACTAATTTGCTCATTGTACTGTGTCTGGTGGAAGAGAAAAGATATTTTAAAGCACAATCAACTTCAAAGAAATAATATACTTGATATAGTTTTGAATAATCCAACAGAATAGTAGCTCTCAACCCACTGATGGAAAGAATATAAAAACATAAGACCAATGCTATAAACCACTATCCCCACTGTAAATACTATATTTTTTAGATGTGTTTGTTGACTGACAAGAAACAGAGACACATAATTCACAGTTCCTTGTGTAACTCCTTGTTTTTGTAAGTTTAAGTGCCAAGTAGGAATCACTGAAATAAAGTATAGAAAGAATCTAAGTCAGAGGAGTCAAGTAAACTACTTACAAATGTTCATTTTTTAAAAACTAAAGGGAAAACTTTGGGAATACTGATTAAATGTCCACATCTTGTTTATCTCAAAAAGTATATACCTTTAGCTTGCTCTTACTCCACATGTATTTTATTCTTTTAGATTTTGCCAAAAATGAAACTTCAATCCTGGAGGCTTATCATTATGTTTTCAACATTCTGGGCCACTCTCTCCATCTTGCTTTACAATATTATTTGGCAAACAACCCACAAAAGCAGGAAAAGAAAGTCTTATAAAACAAAACATTTAGAAGTTTCCACACAGGATGTGTGCTTGGAAGAAAATAAAGACAGAGAAAAAATTGACAGCTCTTTAGACACCAACAGATATGCTAAAGACACACTAAGACTGAATAAAGAAGAGTCTGGGGAAAAACAGTCAAAACCACCAAGGAAGAAACTGTACAAGTCTATATATAGTCTTTGAGGTAGCTCCTCACAACTGAGCACCAATACTTTCTTGCTCTGTTGTAAAACAATCAACATTATGTATCAACTTTACAGATATAAAGATTCTAAAACCAAAAAAAAAAAAAGATTCTAAAATTAAATTAATTACTAAGTATTTATTGAATTACTTCTTTAGGTTACCTTTCCCCTTATCCCAATTCAAATAAATCATTGATATCAAGAACTATGTAATGTTTTGAAGAACCAATAAAAAAAAGAAAAAAAAGAATTAGTTTGCATTATGGAATAATTATATACAAAGTTAAAACTGAAAATGAGTACAGGCCTATTTGATCTTTCTTTTAAGTTGAGCATATTATTACTTAAAGCTAGTTAACACACTTATTTTTGATGGGGTAGCATTAGCTTTGGAATTTCAGGGAAACCAGGTATAAGGGACAAGTTTTGAGTTTATCATTACCTGGATCTAAAGGCCACATGTATGAATCTAGAATGCTCTCTACTATCAAATACATGAAAGTAATCTCAATCTGAAAGCTTAAACTTTGGTTATCTGAAAAAACAAAATAACAACAAGAACAACAAAAAATGTTCTTCCCTAAATTTCTGTAATTGCTTTTATTTTAGATGTCTTGTTTAACAATCAGCCAATTTGCTCTAAATATATTTCAGGACTTACCCTGAGAAATGCAATCTTGTTTCTAACATCCGTCACAATGGCATTCCAACTATCTACTGCAGCCTTTAATTGAAGTGATTCTAGGTTGCTGGTATAAACAAAAAAACACAGAGAAAATTCTTTTTATATAACACCTAGGCTTCTGCAAATTTCCGTTATGTTCTCTAGCATACATGTAAATAACATATAACTATAAAATTACTTCTATGACCAATAATTCCCTTAAATTAGGTCAAAGTTGTGTATGGAAGAGTTTGTTATTAAAAATAAAAACAAAACTAATAATATATATAAATTGTTTTTTCAAAAGAAAATCAACCTTAGTCTTCCAGAATGCCAGTTTTTTTCTAACTTGGTGATATTTTAGAGACCATATTATAAAACCTTTGCATAGGAATATTTCCAGTGAAGTAGGGAAGCTATATGGAAATTGCCTTAGTCATTTACTACAGGAGCATTTTAAAAAAATGTTGACCCATCTTAGAAGAAGGTTTTGGTCCATCTTCACATTAACTCTGACATCATAGAGCCAGAGCTGGCTTACCTGGTTCCTCTGTAAATTAGAAAAAGATACTGCCTTTGGCAGGGCAAATTAGAAACAAATACCTTTTTGGTGAGGATGAATGAGATTACTTTGTGCATTGCATAAACTGCACAAACACAGTAGCTTTGTCAAGCCATGTCCAACAAATAATTAAGTTTGAACAACTCTGAATCTTCAGGTCTGTCATCTTTAGAAGGGACTTCATGTGGAAGTCTAAAATGTCTATCTTTTGTAACACTGTCATACTTGTATTACCAAACTCAAAAATTTTAAAAGAGCAGAATTAGTTTTCACTAAGATCATCTCATAGAAAGAGGCCTCATAATATTTTCATTTATACTGCATTCTTTCTCTCTCTAGCAAGCAAAGGAAGACCAATCACTTACAACAGTACTTCCTAAACTTGAATGCCCATCAATACATCCTGGGAATCTTGCTAAACATCAGAGATTCTGATTTTTGGAATAATAATAATTATTAAAATGCTAATCACTAAAAAAATTAAGGATGTCTTGATTACAGAGATTCTTTTTAAATTAAGTGTTTAATGTCAAAGGTACACCCCATAAGATTAAAAATTTAAGGAAAATTTCATTCAACTTGCTCAATATTTGAAAACTACTCTTACATAACATAGTAAGAAACTGCCCTTAGCATGTGATTTTAGGTGTTAATACTGATTTTCCCTCAAGGTATCCTAATAGCATTTGATATAAGCATTATTAATAGAGACATTTAGATATGAGCTTGCAGAAAAAATCTTTAAATGTCTAACTGAATACTCACTACTCAATGAAGTTTCATTATGTATGTATTATAGATGTATTTATGTTCAGGTAAAACTTGTACATGTCCTCAATATATAGCATTGTTTGATAATACTGTGAGAGTAAAGTTATTTACTTCTCATATAAAAAATAAATAAAAACAAGCATTATTAGGGAAAACAACTAGAAAAAAAGTTTTCCAATTGACTGAGACTTCTGATATAGTTCACTGTAGAGGAAAGAAAAAATCTTTCCACAGCTATTACTGTACTCAGGGTTTCAGCAGAGGCAACAAAAAGTACAGCCATCAAAGTGACTAAATAACTTCTGATATATATATATGGCTGTGTGTGTGTGGGGGGGGGGCTACCTTACTCCAAAGATTCTGGTATACTCTACGTGAAATACATTGTAGATTACGTTCAACCTTGAAGACATTTGTGAACCTCAAAGATCAAGATGCATTCATTATGAGGAAAAGGTTACCTTGCAGCCATGTGAGTCACTCTGGCAAGCTGATTGAGACACTCCTTTTCAGTCTGCTCCAGATGAAGCAAACCAAAATCTCTACGACACTGTAAGAAATACACCTATGGTTTTGACAGAAAAAGAAAGAAGTTGAAGGTGTCCTTCTTGTAAGTGAATATTGGCTCAAGTAAATTTTAAACTATTTTTCAATCTCTCCCAATAGCACCTGAACTTCTTGATCATTCAAGATACACTTTAAATATTTTTGATCGAATGTAATCCTATAATTCTAATGTTCATATTCAATGGTTACTGCTAGTAAACATTCCAAGAATGTTACTTTTCAAACTTGCACACATACTGGTATAATTTTTGAAACTTCAAAAAAATGATGCTTTGGTCCCAGAGATTCCAATTTAATTGATAACAGGATTAACCTGAGCATTAGGATAATAATTTGGGTAATCATAATAGGCAGCAAAATTTGAGAACACTCAAAAGAAGTCCTGCTACTTTTTTCCCTTGATGAATAGGCAAATAATGAATCAGACCACACAGAAAGATAACAGTCCAAAGGGCCTTGGAGTTTCTCCAACATCAGAAATCCTTTCGAAGTCATAACTGATACACAATCACTTAGCCTCTGTTTTTAACTATTCATCACACAATATTCACTACAAATAGTACTATTGGACAGCATTGTTACAAAGTCCTTCCTTTTTAAAATTAATAGTGGAAGCAGAAATAAATTTTTGATTAAAGTAGTAAAAAATGAAGAATACAAGCTTGAGCTTTTAAGGTTATGTGGGCTTTTTCTTTTGTTAACGCTAGTACTTCAAAACCACTTCCACAGATTTTGAGTTCAGATATACTCCTTGGTTCTTGAATTCTGGAATCCCAAGTACTCTGCTAGAGAATAGAGCTTAACAATGACAGAGGTGGGAAGGTTTGTAATGCTTTTAATGTCAGCAAACTCTCCAAATATGTGAATCTTATTGTATATCAAGTTTGGTTATCTATAAATAAAAATTAAATATACATATACAATTATATTTCTTTTGAGAGATACTAGCTATGGTGTTATAAGCTAACTTAGAAGAAATTGGGTGACTTTCTAGGGGCCTGGAAAGTAAGTTCATTTTTGACTCTGGGGTATACAATGTATATGGAAAGTGGCAAAGAAAAGAAATATTATGGCAGCAGTGAAATATTATTTTTTTTTAAATTAATTAGTTTATTTATCCTAGTTAGGTATATATGATAGCAGAATGCATTTTGAATCATTGTACACATTGCAGCACAACTTTTCATTTCTCTGATTGTACACGATGCAGTATCATACCATATGTGCAATCATACATGTACCTAGGGTAATGAGTCCATCTCGTTCCACCATCTTTCCTGCCCCAATACTCCCTCCTCTCCTCTCCCAATCACAGTTCTTCCATTTTACCATGCCCCCCTCCCATTATGGATCAGCATCCATATCAGAGAGAACATTCGGCCTTTGGTTTTTAGGTATTGGCTTATTTTTAAAGTTTGGCTTAGTGATCTGGCTTCATGAAAATTTCCCCAAGGTTTATGTATTTCCTGTACAATACCACAACACAATGATTTCTTGGAATCACTGAAGTAAAACAACATGTGATCATAAACACTGAAGTACTCATATGCAGTATTCCAGTGAGTCAAAAAAACATGAGTTTAAGCTGTGTTTTCCTTCTTAGTACTAAAATATCTTATTTTGGATTATTCAAAACCAGTCTTTTTTCATTCTTTAGGATACCAGTATTACACAAGTAAAACACCCTCCCTCACTCTTTATATATATATATATATATTTTTTTTTTTTTTTTTTTTTTACCTCAGCTGTTAAGGCTCTGCTAGTTTCTGCATTCACCTTGCTTAAGTATGTTTTAATTGTGCTTTCCAGATTAAGCTTCTCCATTTCCCACTGGGATCTGAAATATATGATCATTAAAGAGTTATCAACATTATAGCAAGAACCACCTTTTTCATCTTATTCAGGAGGAAGAAACATATAAACTATACATGAGTAGAAAATGATTTTTTGGAAAATTATATAACACATGAGAACAAGAGAAGACATTGCTCAACACCTACTGTTATCCTTTAGTATCAAGAGTGCAGAAGTTTTAAAGTTGTCAGTATATGGGTTATTATCTAAGACTTGGTTCTAAAATCAAGTTGTCTTAGGATGAATCTTAGCTGTACAACTTACTAAATGTAAAGTCTTGCTTGAATACAATGGACTGAATGTTTATACCCCCATTAAAATCCTAACCTGCAAGATGTCGGTATTAGGAAATGGTGTCTTTGTGTGTTAATGAGGTTATGAAGTAAAACCCTTATGAAAGGGATTAGTATCCTTATAAAAGAGGTTTGAATGAGCTGACTTTCCCTTTCTGCCATGTAGGGTGATAGTGAGAAGATGGCTGTCTATTGAGGAAGCAAATCCATACCAGATACCAAACTGACCAGTGCCGTAATCTTGGACTTTCCAGCCTCCAGGACTATGAGAAATACATTTCTGTTGTTCATAAGCTACTTAATCAATGGTATTTTTTTTAACAGCTCAAAGTAAGAGAGCAAGTTACTTAACTTTTCTATACCTCATTTTCCTCACAGGTAAAAAGAAAGTTGTATTATCTTTAAAAATAGCTGTTGTGAAAATTCATTCAGACAATATACATAAAGCACTTTGTGTTTGGCACATACATACTAAATCAATGTTAGCCACTATCTTTGTTAATAAATTTTACATCAAGTTTCCATAAACCCTTTTGTATCCTAACAATACAATAAAACCACAAAAGTTTTCATTATTATTGTCATAAAATATTTTACTGGTTTTATCAGTGCTCTCATTTCATACCTTAAAATAAGAGCAAGTTTTACATAGCTTGAGGAAGGAGAAACATAAAGGTCAGGACATTGTTTATACAATGGAAAATGGTTTCCTATAATATTTCTTTCTTTTTTCCCTATCCCTTCTCAGCTTCCTATACTTGAGTCCCAAAATTCTATAGTAAATACAAACCAAACTCTGTGTGTGTGTGTTTTATACCAAGAATTGAATCCATGGGTACTCAAGTCACATCTTCAGCCTGTTTTATATTTTACTTTTGAGACTGGGTCTCACTAAGTTGTTAGAGCCTTGCTAAGTTGCTGAGACTGGCCTTGAACTTTTGATCCTCCTGCTTTAGACTCCCAAGTTGCTAGGATTACTGGCATCACCACAACCAGATACCTTTAATGAAAATAATCAATCAAAAATACAACATTGTAACAGGGACTGTCACAAAACCATTCTCAAGGTTTTACTATTAGAAGCACTAAAAAGCTCAAGTGCCTGACAAATATTGATAAGAAGCTTGACAATAATACTATTAATACCATTAAGGCCAGAGTTTTTTGAGGAGAAAATAAAAACCACAAAATACTCAAATAGACAAATTAACACAATAGAAATGATTATGCAATTAAATATTGTGCAAAACTTGCTGTAAAGAAAATAATTGTACTTCATCAAAAAATTTTTTGACTTAAATGATATCCTAAAAAAAATATGAAGATTACCCACAGAATGGAAGAGTATCCTTCAAAGAAACTTGTATCCACAAAATACAAGAAATTCCTAAAACTTAATAATAAAAAGACAATCAAATTTAAAAATAGGCAAAGAAAGCAAGTAAAAATTTTTCCAAGAAGATAGATGACTAAAAAGCACATGAGAAGAGCTGAGGTTGTGGCTCAGTAGTGCGGAGCTTGCCTAGTGTTATGGGCCAGAATATATAGGCAATGACCAAACAGACTCCATTTTTACCCTGAGACTCCATGTCATGTAATAAATGCTTCTTCCATGAAAAAACTCTGCCTCTGCCATCCTGATCCTGCTTAGCACACCCTGCTTAGAAATGCAAATGTTTCTGATCTTCTTATACAATGTAAAATTATTCCTTTTTTTTGGTTTCCATTTTTCTTGGTAAATGTACCCTATCAGAGAATGATTGTCTAGACGTTAATAACTATTCTTTAAACTGTACATAACCAGTGTTGTTTTGATCCACTTCTCCTTCTGCTTATGATTTTAGATCTCATGATTTTTCTTTATAGTTTTGAATCATAGCAACAGCTATTTATAATTAATGTACTGACATGATTTACTTGTGGTTTTGGACTATAAAAAGTGTGCTCTAACCCTTGAAGGGGGTTGAAGGGTGTAGACTTGCAGCCTGCTCCTTGGCCCGCCAGCTGGTGTTCCATCTCCTGCTTTGAGATTGACTTGGTGATTTATTACAATCTCACCATAACAGTAGCATGTGAGAGGCATTGTGTACGATCCTCAGCACCATATAAAAATAAATACATAAAATAAAGGTATTGTGTCCATCTACACTAAAAAAAATGAGAAAATGTTAAACATAATTAATCACTAGAGAAATGCATAATGACATAGTGCTTCAAACAAAACAGGTAAAATAAATACAGATAGATAACAAGTGTACTAAGAATGTAGAAAAATCAAAATTCTATATATAGTTACTTTGACTATAAAAATGGTGCTGCTACTTGGAAGATAGTTTGGTAGGTCTTCAAAAAGTTAAACATTGCCAGGCATGGTGGTTGCATAACTGTAATTCTAGTGACTTTGGAGGCTGAGGTAAGAGGACTACAAATTTGAGACTGGCCTCAGGAATTTAGTGAGACCCGAATTAAAAAAAAAAAAATGCTGAGGATATGTCCCAGGATCTAATCCCCAGTACCAAAAAGAACAAAAAGTTAAACGTAAAGTTTACTGCTGACCCAGAAGTTCTTCTCCTTAGTATATATTCAAAAGACAGAAAAACATTCACAAAATCTTTCTGTATAAATGCCATCAGTATTCACAATATTGTACATATAAACCAAAAACTTGGTAAAAAGCCAAATTTCCAACAAATTAATGAAAAGATAAAATGAGTTATATTTATAAAATATTATATATTCATAAAAAAGAATGAGAACTGATATATGCTACAACATGGATTTTGAAAACATTATGTTAAGAACTTAATTGCAAGGGGCCACATGTTATGATTAATTTACATAAAATGTCCATAACAGGCAAATCCCATAAAGACAAAAGGTAAATTATTGTTTGCCAGAGCTAGAGGAGAAGAGAAGGGGGAATGATTTAATGGGTACAAGGTTTCTTTTGGGAGGTGATAAAAATGTTCTGTAAAAAGACAGTGGTGATGGCTGTATACCTCTACAAATATACTAGGAAACCAACAAACAACTTTCATATCCTCAGTCTTTTTCATTTTTTATTTTGAGATAAGTTCTTGCTATGTTGTCTAGGCTGGCCTCAACTTAGGATCCTCCTAACTTAGGAGGCTGAGACAGGAGAATTACTATTATTATTACTGGGATTATAGGCATGTGCCATGCCTTGCCCAAACTGTACATTTTAACAAGGTGAATTTTATGCTATATGAATTAGATCTCAAAAAAGCTGTTCCAAAAAATTTTACCTACAAACAATAGGTGAATGAGAATAAAACTTGGCTAATTTCACAAAGCAGTCACACCCAGTAGTATTAATTAGGGTAAAAAAAAATAACTCTGAAGTTTTAGTCTAAGGCAATAGTTTGTTGTAGGCCTATAACATTGCTGATTCACTCTCTCTCATCATTTTTTTTCAGGATCAGACCTCCCAAATTGCTTAGCACACTTCCAATTTACATCTATTGTCCCAATGTAATTACTGATGCTGCTAAGTATCATGCTCAAAAGTACCCAGTTTGGCCACATGTGGTGGTGCATATCTGTAATCCCAGCAACTTGGTAGGCTGAGGCAGGAGGATCCTGAGTTCAAGGCTAGTCTCAGCAATTTAGTGAGGCTGTAAGCAACTTAGACTCTATCTCAAAATAAAATGTAAAAAAGACTGGGGATATGACTCAGTGGTTAACAGCCCCTGGGCTCAATCCTTGGTACCCCCCCAAAAAGAAAAGGTACCCAATTTTGGATGACACATTATATGGCTTCCCTATCCATAACATGTAGCGAGAAATAAGGAGTTTCAGAAAGGGCATACCAACCAAAGAAAAAGCTAAGTTTGTACCTTTTCATGGAAAGTTGCTCTTTAAGGTTCTTGATTTCATTATCTTTAGCATGGATTTGACGTTGTAATCTAGAATAAGAAAGTAAATCATATAACATTAGAAATTTTCGCCTTTTCCCAGTCAGAATAGCTCTACCTGTAGCCAAAGAGGGGACCAACTAACTATGTCTGATTGCACTGGGAGACACCAGGAAATGCCTAGGATTAAGATACTCTGGGTGTGTCTATGACAGTATTTATAAAAACCACTAGCATGTGGGTGGGACAGTAAACTATGGGGGAAGACCTGCCCTGAATGTGGTTGGCACTGTCCAATCAGTTGAGGATTCAGATGGAATAAAAGGTGGAAGAAGAAAGCTGCAGTAGATGAAAGCTTTTTTTTTTTTCTCTTGAGCAGGTACATCTATGACTGCTGTCATTGCCAGTGGACATGACACCAGCTCCTTCATTCTTCCAATGTGGACTCTCAACAGATATTCTCCAGAAGTCCCTAGGCCTCAGTCTCAGACTGGGACTGCATCATTGGTCATCTGGCTTTCCAGTGCACAGATATTAGAGACTAGTCAGCATCTGATTGTGTAAGACAATGTAATAAATCCCCTTTTATAATCATTCATATAAATATCCTGTTGGCTCTGTACATTTAGAGAATCCTAATACAACTTCTACACCTGGTCCTTTTGAACTTAACTGATTTCTGAGTCTGATTTACTGACTTCTCAAAAAAAGGAGAATTATAAATTATAACTTGGGAGTCACATGACTTAGTTCTGGAAAGATTGGGTAAAAATTTTGTATAAATCAGAAAAAAACCTATGGATCAGATTAAAGATTAATATGCAAGAAATTCTTAAGAGAAATATAAAGTAATACCTTTTGGCTGACATATGTAGTCATACACCATTTTTGAGGTTCCTTCCTTGTGTGCTGCCATATTTATTCTTATAACCAAGCTTTTTTATAAACCTGTTAATTAGCTTCAATATGAAGAGATTTATAGGAAAAATACATTTCTCCTTAAGTCCTTTATAGTTCAGATTGTTGGGATACATAGGTGTTTGATTAATATACATTATAGAATGCTAAGTCCTTAAAACAGTGACTTCAATGTTGGCTGAATTATTAGATTTTAGAGATTACCCATTCACCTTTACTTTAAGTTTTCTGAAACTTGTAGACTTAAATGTTCTGTTCAACTGAGGAAGCAATGAAAAGAAACCAGGCCCCACTTTCTGTAGAAGAGATCATGTTCTCAAGTGAAGAATAAGAAATACAAGCTTTGTTACAATATAATACACAGAAATATGCAGACAGAAATGAAAAGTTAGTCATATATGTTGCTTAATGATGGAGATACATTCAGAGAAATGTTAGTATGAATATAATAAGGTGTACTTACACAAACTAAGATGGTTATCATGTCATTAGACAATATCATTTTATGGGACAACCATCACATACACACTCAAAGGCCAAAACATTGTTAGATAGCACATAACTGAGGTAAGATTTCTAAGATGAACATCTTTTTCCTTATATACTTCCATTATTTCAGTATTTTACCCAATGTAAGAGTAGAATGGGCAATAAGAGTTGACAGACCAATTTGTGTCTTCATACATGTACTTTGGATAATAATGTCCATCACATTCCACCATCATTGCTAACCCCACCCCCCCTTCCCCTCACACCCCTCTGCCCTATCTAGAGTTTGTCTATTCTTCCTGTGCTCCCCCTCCCTACCCCACTATGAATCAGCCTCACGTATAAAGACACGAATTGGTGTGAATATACTTTGTATACAACCAGAGATATGAAAAATTGTGTCCTATTGTGTGTAATAAGAATTGTTTTTTAAATATTTTTTTAGTTGTAGATGGACACAATACCTTTATTTTATTTATTTGTTTTTATGTGGTGCTGAGGATTGAACCCACTGCCTAACATATGCGAGGCAAGTGCTCTATCACAGAGCTACAACCCCAGCCCCATGTAATAAGAATTGTAATGCATTTTGCTGTCATATATAAATTAAAAAAAAATCAAAACTGAAACAAAATAAAACAAAGAGTTGACAGTGCCAATGGGAAATTCAGAAGACCTGATTCTTAAATATTGTTGGGTAGGTAGGCACAGTTCCCATTATCCAGCATGGATATGAACCAGCTATATGTGTTCAGGCATTTGTAAGTAACTTCTCAGTCCTATTTTTCTCATGTTGGATAAAATTCTTCGATTTTCTTTTAAGATCTAAAGTTTTCCAGCTAACTCAGACTGGCTGTCAAGTTTGTTATATAAATTTTATTAATAGCAGTTTCTTGACATTTACTAACTGCTTATTGTAGTTTATACAAAATATATCACTTTCATATAAATCTTAACAACAAATATTTGCAAAACATTTATTGTAGGCATGGCATGGAATTTGGGTCAAAGGGAAAAATATTTTTTTGCTTTCTAAAAATCTCCATATTATAAGATGAAAGAAACCAATATTTATAATTAAGGAAATGTTACATTTGTATCACACACTCTTAGGAAAGTTTCAGTGAATTAAATAAGATAAAAGGCTCAAAAGCTTAGCAGGGAGTTCATGTTTTCCTTCTGCCTGGCTATCTTTCTTTCCTTCAGCACCTTGTATTATGTTTTCAATGAAGTTCTTCCTTCACTGAAGGAAGCTCTTTCTTATCCAAATAATCAAAAGTAATTGCTTTATAAAATTCTTTGTCAATTTTGGTATTTATATGTACTTTTCAAAAGTTAAACTTTTACTTTGAAATAATGGTAGAATCATATGAAGGTCTAATAACAGATTCCATGCACACTTTCCCAAATTTCTACCAATGGTAACAGACTGCAAAATTCTAGTATAATATCATAATTAGGATATTGAGAGTGATTAATTGAACAGTTTAAGCCACAAGATCCTTCATTTTGCCCTCTGATAGCTGCTCCCTTTTCTTTTTTATAACCTTGGAACCATAAAACTATTTTCTATTTTTAAAATAGAATAAATTCTCAAATTTTAAAATAGAATAAATTCTCAAATAAAAATTTGAGAATGGTATAGAAATGGAATTTTATAATGTATAAGTTTTGGGGATTGGCTTTTTTCAACTCAGTATAATTCCCCAATGTCTTCAAGGTTTATAGTGATATCACTATTTTTTTGTGGATGATGATAACTCATGTCTTTTGTCAGTTTTGCTAGAGGTTTGCCAAATTTTAATGACACTTTCAAAGAACCAGTTTTTTGTTTCATACATTTTCTCTATTGTTTTAGTGTTTCCACCTCCATTATTTTTAATCTTTATTATTTCCTTCCATTTGCTTTGAGATTATTTTGGTTTAATTTGCACTGGAATTTTTGAAATGAGAGCTTAGATTATTCATTTGAAAATTCTCATTTTTTTCCTTTTTTCTAATGATTGTATTATTTAGTGCTATATAGTCTTTGAACTGTCAGCTAAGCACCTAAAATTTTAATATATTGTATTTTCATGCTAATTTAATTCAATATACTTTTATTTACCTTGAAATCTTTTCTTTAACTGTTGAATTATTTAGACCTGAGTTGTTGCCATATATTTGGAAGTTTCCTGTTATCTTTCTGTTATTTATTTCCAGTTTTATTCCTTTGTGATTCTAGAACATGTTTTGTATGATTTTCAACTCTTAAATTTGTTGAGTATTGTTTTATGACCCAGAATGTGTCCTATGGGCACTTAAAAACATGTGTATCTGGCTGTTGTCTGACATTGATTAGATAATATTGGTTGATGGTTCTGAACTCTTCTAAATCCTTGCTGATTTTTTGTTTACTAGTTCCATAAGTAATGAGAATGGGGTTTGATGTCATCAACTATGTTGTAGATTTTTCTGTTTTTCCTTTTAGTTCTATCAGATTTTGCTTCATGTATTTCAAGGATCTGCTGTTTGATATACATACCTTAAATTCTCATGTCTGCTTAGTGGATTGATCCATTTTGTAATTATTCAATGTCTCTTTTTGTGTCTGGCAGTTTTCTTTGCTCTGATGTTTACTTTATTTGATATGAATAGTTTGCACATTTACCATGTTTTTTCTTTCAAACTGTTACTGAATTTGAATTGAGTTTCTTGTAAACCACATATTATTAGAACATATTTTGTTTGCTTGTTTTTAAGTTCACTCTTTTAGTCTTTGCCTTACAATTGCTGTTTACAACTTAGGTAATTATTGATATGTTAGGGCTTAACTGTCATTTTACAATTTGCTTTCTATTTATATCCCTCATTTTTCTTTTTTTTTTTTTGTTTTGACCATCTTATGGGTTATTCGAACACTTTTTTTTAGCTTCCATCTTGACTTATTTAATAGTGTTTTTTAACACATCTCAGTGGTTTACAAATGTGTGGAAAAGCATAATACACACCACAATCTCAATCACACAAAATGGGATATTGTGTATATATGCACACAACCTAGAGGGACACGTCCAACTAAGCTTCTTGTGAGTGGATGACTTTGTTCTTTGCTTGTGTTTTTTTTCCCCTGTAATGTACAATTTACTTTTAAAAAATAAAAATTATTTTAAAAACAAACAAAAAAAATTACAAATTAATGTGTGAAAAAAAAAATATATATATACATACACACACATAATTACTGGTATTCATCTTTTCCTTCTTAAAGTGAAATTCAGAAATCATACTCTGAATTAGGTACTTTTACCCTCCTCACTTGTAAAATATATTGTTGTATTTTTTTCTATATGTTACATTCCAGATGAGGTGGTACAATTAAAGAAATGAATGAGCATTAGAATGGACTCATTATTTTTATTTTCCCACTCATTCTGATTCTGATATTATTATTCCTTTTTTAATCTTCTATTTCCTTTAAGTTTAGAAAACTTCCTATTCTCCTTCTGTAAGGGTAGATTTGCTACCAAAAAATTCTTATACTTTCCCTTTGAGTTTGTCTCTCTTTTCATTCCTGAAGAATATTTTTGCTGAATATAGGATTCATGACTATTCTTTTCTTTCAATTCTTCTCTTTTTAGTAATTAAATAATGTGCTACTTCCTCTGACTCCCATGATTTCAGATGAAAACTCTGCTATAATTCCAATTAATGTTCCAACATAGGTACAATATTCTCCCTGCTCCTGGTATCTGTAGTTTTGCTTCCTTCCTTTCCCAGAGTCATACATTGTTTAAAAATATTAAATGGAAATTTCAGAAATAAACAATTCGTAAGTTTTACACTGTTCTCAGTCTGAACAGTGTGGTATAATCTTGCACCCTTGTGTTCTGTCCTGGCTGAGATATAGAATCATCCCTTTGTCCAAGACATCTACCTACCCATTAGTTCCTTTGTAGCTATCTTGACTTTCAGATCAATTGTCCTGGCACTACAGTGCTTATGTTCAAGAAACCCATGTTTTACTTAATAATATTCCCATAAAAGAAGAATAGTGATGCTATTTTATTAAGTATAATTGTTATAATTATTCCATTTTAGTATTAGTTACTGTTCATATCTAACTGTACCTAATAAAAATTAAACTTTATTATGGGTATGTAAGCTTAGGAAAAAAAAAAAAAAAACATTGTACACACAGGTACTACCTAATCTTCAAATGTATCCCCTGTGGTTAAGGGGGACTACTCCTATAATTAAGATTATTCTTTGTTTTTAATTGTCAGAGACATAGTTAAGATGTGTCTTTCCATGGATTTCTTTCAGTTTTTGCCATTTAGGGTTCAGTTTTAGCCTCTAGAACACGTAAATTTATGTGTGTTCTCAAATGTGAGAGCTTTCTATCATTTATTTGAGAGTTTTCTACTATTTCTTTGAACAGTCTTTTTCAGTCCACTTTCTCTCTCTGTTCTCCTTCTGGAACTCTGAAAAGAACTTTAGGTTTTTGTCATTATTCAACAGGTCCCTGAAACTGTCTTTTTAGATCCACCCACTCCCCAATCTGTTTTCTTTTGCTCTTCAGATGGGACAAATTCTATTCATCTATCTCCAAGTTCACTGTTTCACTCCTGTCATCTTTAGTGACTATAGTCAGTATTTTTAAATTAATTTTAATTATTGTATTATTGTATTTAATTATAACTTACTGTTTCTTATTATAACCTGGTATTTTCTAGGTTTTCTTTTTGAGATGGGGGTCTCATTATGTTGCCCAGTCTGGTCACAAAACTTTTGGGCTCAATGATCCTCCTGCCTCAGCCTCCCGAGTAGCTGGGATTATAGACCTTCAGGTTTCCATTTATTTCAAGAAAATTCAATTTTATCGGAGCATTTCTATAACAGTTGCTTTAAAATCTTTGTCAGACAATTCCAACATCTGATTCATCTTAATGTTGTCATGGTTTGTTCTCTTTAACATGATTTTCCTGATTCTTGGTATTATAATTATGTTCTATTGTAGCCTAGATATTTTGGATATTATGACTCTGGGTTCTATTTAATCTTCCTTTTTTTAAGCAAACAGTACCCCTCTTGAGATATAATATAAGGGCCAAATGGGTATGTACAGCTTTACACTGGTCCCTAATGAAAGCACTCTAACAGAAGTGGGCACTGAATTGCACTGCCTCAATGATGTTGAAAGATGTAGAAGTTTAGCTCCCCATTGAGCCTAGCTGATTTCTTCCCATGAAGAAGGAGCACCAACTCATACTAAAAAAGGCACCTTTTGTCTCCAAGTGGAGCATAAGATCAGCTCCCTACTGGCCCTGCTGACAAGAGTGGAATCACACCACTTTCTTATTAGAATGGAGGCAGAAGCTCCCTATGTGCTTGTTCCTCTGTCACCAGCTAATAAGAGGGGAGAGAAATGGAATGCAATTAGTTCCAGGGACAGATTTAGCTTTCCATGGGAGAAGGAGGGATGAAGCCTAGTCTTGACTAGTCCCACCAGGAACTGCCTTGTTGAGTCTCATTGATGCTGGTTAGAGGTACAGGCTCAGTTCTCATCCACTAGATCACACCTGACACATCCTGGCAGATGAATTAGGTGAATTACCTCCTTCTGTCTAGTGGGGATTAGAAGATCAGCTGCTTGGATTCATTCCCCAGATAAACAAATAAATACATCATCATCATGATAAGGTCAGCTGCCTTCTCAATATTGCTGATAGTATCCTGGTAGGGAAATAGATACTGCCACCTCTTTGTCAGGGACACTCAGATTGCATTGATTACTTTCTAGGGGTTGGTATGAGGGCCACTGGTGTTTAGCTAGAGTAGGGTGGTCACTATCAAAGTGTTTACTGTTGTTATACTTTCCTTTTCCTGATCCTTTGACTAGAGGAAACAAACTTCTTAGAATTTTTTTTTTCTTTCTGTGGTTATTCACAGTTCTAGCTTCTGAAGTATCTTGTCTGGGATATATATGGGAGGCAACAAGAACATTTACTGTCATTTTTGTTCCAACAAACCCCATAGTCTTTAGACAATATATTTTCCTCTTTCACCTTTTAGAGTGTTCCTATGTTTGATTGTGTTATAACCAGGATGCAGGGAGCTGAGAAGAATGGGACTACTGTATCTTGTTGGACCTAAAAGTTCCTGTTATATGTAATTCTAATTCTTACATGTTAATCTATGGTATTCATTTGTTCATAATAAATTGTGCATACATCTTGTTATCTTTTACATGTGCTTTATATAATTCTTGACACAGTGGGCACCTGACATATGTTTGGTGAATGCTCTGATGTGAAGACATATGCATCCTATAGAGTGGTGGTTGTAGCCCTATGGATTGAGAAGGAATATTCTTTGATGGCAAAAGAGAGGCTGCTCATCCACACTGATAGAATTGCTTTTCTTATCTCTGATGTTACATGACATATTCTGGATTGATTGGAAAAGATAAAGTTTTAAATCCTGAAGTATAGATAAGTGAAGTAAGTGATTGTGGCCCGCTCAGTTTGCCTAGACTTTCTTAGGTCCTCATCTCCTTCTGAACTCACAGGATCTCTCTTACTCCAATAGGGACAAATCTAAAGGTGTTGGTAATTGAAATTATGTTGTCAAAACTATGGCATCTAGTTCTTTGTAAAACCCTTTTTATGTTTAAGCTAACAACATGTGATAGAAAATTTAGATCTAAATTGCTGCCAATATTTCTCCAATTTTATAAGACATATCTTGCACTCTCTTACTATAAAACATCTGCTAGTTTTTGTCTCTTCTCCCTACTAGAATTCTAGCAACTTCAATGGAATCTGAAATAGACTTCATGGATGGCTGGTGTTGTATAGTACAAATGTTTATTAAAATAAGCAAATGTGTTACAAACTATGCTACTATTACAACTGAGATATGTGGGAGACAGCTATTAGTATAAAAAATAAAGTAGGTGAATCGTTTTTCCCTAATCAGTCAGAATTTGGGGACTTTGGCATTTAATACTTAAGACTATAAAAGAAGAGAGATTTGGTAAATATGGGAAGAGTCTCCATGACACAAATACTGACACACCAATATAAAGAAGTACTCAAATGATTCCATGTGTGTCTTTGAGAAATGTACTTACAATATGCTATAAAGAATCAGCCAATCATCAATCATATTTTTACAAATTATGAGTTACAACCTGAAAGTTAATTATCCTCTTCATATAATTTTATTACCTTCACACTTGTTTAGCCAATACACGAGCAGCTAGTTATTTCTCAATTCAATTAGCAAGGCAAAAATATAGTCGGTTTTTAAACAAGCCCTGTTTGGAATTTTGACTGTGTAGTCATATTGCCATCCAGTGGCCAAAATAAGTATCCTTATTAGATAAACAAGGGAAACCCACAATTTCCCTTCTATCAAAAAATTTGTACTTACTTGGAGACTTTATTGATTCCAAAAGCCACTTGTTGGTTAAGAGATGCAATTATTTTGTCTTTCTTTTTAATTTGCATTTGATTTTCTTGCCATCTAAATGTCACTGTTTTCAACTGTCTTTTGAAATCCTGGTCAATGAAAAATATTATTTCACAGTTAATTTGGTTTAAATCATTAGAAACTGAAAGAAAAACTAAACTGTATTCTTTTTAAAAAGAAAAAATATTAAGTTTAACATTTGAAATATTTCTTGCTTTCCTCAGATCTAGTGGGAAAAGTACTTACTTCACATTGATAGTGCAATTTATAAAGCTGCCGTTGACGGGCAAGCCTTTCCTTTTCAGTTTCTCCATAGTCTGTAGTTACCTTGCCAGTTGAACCCTATTAAGAAAATGAAATAATGCATGTCTTATTTTCCTCTTTAAAAAAGTACTACTATATTGTTATTTACAGGGGATTTAAAGATACCATCTAATAACTATTCATGTTTCATGTCTCAACTAAAACATCACTTCTCTGATGAGATAAACTCACCTCTCCCAAATTACACCCTTCACTAACAACAGTTACTTGTCTGCTGCTGCTTCTGTCGAATAACGCCATCAGCATGCTTACCTATACTAGTACATTTTAATTATACAAAATAATGGGTTTCACTGTGTCATATTCATACATGCAAATAATGTATTTTGATCACATCTACCTTCATACTTAACATTTTTTAAAGTATGCTTTTTGTAATAATGAGTCAGACACTCGTTATTCCAATTTTAAGATAAAAGGAGTAGCAACGTGCCCAAGGTCACACAGCATGTGGAGGAACCTGATTTCTAACTTAATTATCCTCCTCATATAATTCTAATTTATATAATTTCTAACTTAGGCAGTCTTAATTGCCCAAAACTCTTCACTGCACTTTATCAACTCACTTTAATATTCAACTTCTCCACTAGATTGTAAACACTGTTAACAGGGACCATGTCTTAACATAATGTCTTGGCAACATGTACATCATAAATGTTTTTGTCTTTTCTTAAATGAATAAACATTTTTTGAAAGGTATGTTAACATTTTTATTCTAATTTTGAGTTGCTAGAGCTCTCCTGGATACTAAATAAAAACTTGGGGTCCCATAATTAAACTTTACCATGACATCCAAAACTAAGAGTATGTAATTTCAGTTAAAATGTACATATTTGAATACTGTAGATGGGAAGGAGAAAAATTGGGCATGACCATTTATATGAATGCTGTACTACCAGTCAGGTAATCATCTGTACTGACAAATACTTCTTAGTGAATATACAAACAGTGACTATTATCACCAAGGGAACAAGAAAAAAAATATTGTACATTATATTTTTGTAAACACTTGATAAAAACCAGATTTAATTAAAAAACAAGTAAGTATGTTTTACAAAACTATTTTTGGTCATGACATTGAATCCAGTAAAATTATGCTAGTTTTCTTCCCCCTTTTCCCTTCCTTTTACAAGGAATACATTTGTAATCACTTTGGCCAATAGTGAAGGCCAAGAAATGATTTGAAGGCTAATATGAAACATTTCCAGTTCCTAAAGTTTTTTCTCCCCTTCTTTTTCTTATTCTTCACCCTCTAAACCATATCTCATTTTCTGTTTTTACTTTCTCCTTATAATAGCAGAAACCACTGGGTTTTTAAAAAAGTCATTCTGGGGGCTGTGGCTGTGGCTCAGTGGTAGCACATGTGCCTGGTATGTGTGAGGCACTGGGTTCGATTCTTAGCACCAGGTATTAAGAAAATAAAGACCTATCAGCAACTGAAAAAAAAAAAAAAAGTCATCCTGTTCAAAGAATATGGAAAAAAACAAAGGTTAACAACTATTTCTGGAATACAGAATCTGGGCTGTTCCCTCTCTACTCACACTTACCTGCTCTATCATGTCTAGAATATGCAATTCATCCAGGCTATAAAACTTGTCTTCAGATGCAGAATCCTCTTGAATGTCACTTGCATCATCTTTCATAAATCTACCAATGAGTTGTGGATTTGTTTGTTCTTTCTTCAACTGTTCTTCCTTCTCTACCATATATGAGCTGTAGTGGTGATATGATCAATGTGATTTTTTATTAACTATACATTGCTTTTCATCTAAGCTATTGTTTCTTAAATTAGTATTGTACTTGTCTCATGAGATGCCCAGAATTAGAAGGGGTCATGGTTAAAGAATGTTTGGATAGTGCTCATACCATATTTTTCTCTTCAACATTCACAACGAATATCAGAATATTTGAAAGAGCATTAAAAGAAACTATTAAATCCTATTCAACACAATAAATTTATTTATTTATTTTAGTTATATAAAACACACCTGTGTAAGGTGTAACCTTACACCCTGTCATTATCACAAAGGTATGGAAGTCAAGCAGTTCCAATTCAATCTCCACTATTTCTCCCTGTCTTCCCAGTCCTCTCCAGTCAATCTTACTTCAATCCATTTATAGTTTTTTTTTTTTTTTTCAATTAGTGTCCTGTGGATATACCTGATGTTGGGACCCACTGTGCCACACTCATGCATTCACATGCAAAAGCTTGGTCAGATTCATTCTACTGTTTTTCCCTTTTCCCATCTCTTCCTTCTCCTCTCCTCAATCTCCTTTGTCTACTCCACTCATCTTTCCTCTATATTAATGAAATTCAAGCTACCTTTTTCCTTTCTTTGTCTTTTAATGTTCCCCCCTTATTTTGGATTAGCTTCTGCATATCAGAGAAAAGATTCTACCTTTGACTTTTTGAGACTGGCTATTTCACTTAACACGACAGTCTCCAGATCCAACCATTTACTGGCAAATGCCATAATGTCATTTTTTTTTTATGGCTTAGTAATACTCTACAGTGTGTGTGTGTGTGTGTGTGTGTGTGTATGTGCGCACGTGCGTGTGTGTGCATGTGTGTATACACATATGTATATATTTGTGTGTGTATACGCGCGCACACACACACACACACACACACTTTTCTTTTATTCATTCATCTGTTGAAGGGCACCTAGGTTGGTTCCATAGCTTGGCTATTGTGAATTGTGCTGTTATAAACATTAATGTGGCTGCATCATTGTAGAATGCTCTTTTTAAATCTTTTGTATACATACCAAGGAGTGGGATAACTGTGACACATGGTGGTTCCATTTCTCGTTTTAGGAATCGCCATACTGCATGCCAGAGTGGTTGTACTAATTTGCAGTCCCACCCATAATGTATGAGTATACCTTTTCCCCACATCTTTGTCAACATTTACTATTATATAATTGCCATTCTGAATGAAGTGAGATGAAATCTCAAAAAAAGTTTTGATACGCATTTCTCTAATTGCTAGATATCAAACATTTTTTCATATATTTGTTGACCATTTGTATTCCTTTTGAGAAGTATCTATTTTGTTTCTCAAATTATAACTGAATTATCAGTTGATGTGTAAAACAATATTTTGAGAAACACTGGCAAGCATGTCCACATCTGCTCTATTATTTATTCATCTGAACATTCCCTACCACCCAAAATTGTCTTGACAAGTAGGCTGGTTTAATCAACTTCAGTGTAAATGGAGGGCTATGCATAGCAACATAAAATAGATTATCAAATGTAAGTTTCTTTTACAAAAGAATTTTTAAATAAAACTATAGTGACAACATAGCATTCAGTAACTACACCCCTAATAAGAACCACTAAAAAATAAAAATAAAAATACTAAATATATAATGCCAAGTGTCCAATTTTTATGCTTTTGTCTAAATTTAAATGCATGCTACTAATCTTTTACTTGGCCTACTATTTTAGTAACTCTAAATTTCTTCCCTAATCTCCCTGAATGATAACTAGAAATAGTACTTTTATTTAAAACACAATATAGATGACTTGATTTTGCAAGTGAATAAAATTTTAGGATACAGTATTACTTTTTTAGAACACTAACATCTAACGTTTGTAGAATTGATAAAACACTATATAAGCAGTCATTAGACATAACTGAGATATTCTAGAGTGACTTAAACATTTAGAAAGTTCAATGGAATCAATTGTTTATATGGACCAGTTTCCCGAACTCAATTTTTTAACTTATTTGAAGAGCTTAAAAAAAAAAAAAGATACAAGTTTCCAGGCACCCCTCTAAGTAAAAAAAAAAAAAAAAAAAATATATATATATATATATATATATATATATATATAAATTTGCATTTTAAAAGCTTCCTAAGATTATTCCTAAATATTTTCAGTACAATAATGGCACTGGAAAATATAGGAAAATGTTCATATTTTTAACAGTTGAAAACTGAAGTATAAAGAGGTAAAATTACAATAATTTTCAAGACTGAAAACAAAACAGAATGTCAAACAAAGTATGAAACAAATGTGAAAGAATGATTAACTGATGAATTGGGATGATAGGTATTTATACTGTTGTATATATAGTATTCTTTTTACTTTGTGGATATTTGAAAATTCTCACTTAAAAACAAAGCCTCCAGGGTATATTGATCATTATATAGATTTGGATCTACAATGTAAAAAAAAAAAAAAAAGATTGCTGACAATGTGTCACTTTTATTTAGTAATTTTTATGGCATTTAGAAAAAGCCAAGAAACAAACAAATAAACAAAACAAAAACCTGTTGCTCTAGTGGCTCAATATGTTGCCAAAGAAAGCAAAATCATATCTTGGCTGATGAACTAATTTTTGTGGGGGAAGGGTACCAGGGATGAACTCCGCCACTGAACCATATCCCTGGCCCTATTTTGTATTTTATTTCAAGACAGGGTCTCACTGAGTTACTTAGCACCTGCTTTTGCTGAGGCTGGCTTTGAACTTGCCATCCTCCTGTCTCAGCCTCTTGAGCCACTATGATTACAGGCGTGTGCCACTGATGAATTATTTATTCAACAAGTGGATTGTGTCCATAAGAAATATTTACTAGAAATAATAGCTTTAAAGTTTACAAAATATGTTCTTGCTTTCATTTAAAAGATATCCCAATTTATGTTCTGAGAAATTTTCTAATGTTTCTAATAAACAGTTACCAATATTTTGGTAGAAATAATGTTGTTTCTTCATTAAATGTTCTATCCCCTTCCTTCATCTACTATATTGTGATCAATCACATGGTTATATAATATCTCTTAGTGGTGTTTTGACATTGAAATGTTTATGTTAAAAGTTAAAAATTCACTGTCAATAACTGAGATAAAAAAAAAAAAAAAAAAAAAAACAGGGGCTGGGGATGTGGCTCAAGCGGTAGCGCGCTCGCCTGGCATGCGTGCGGCCCGGGTTCGAACCTCAGCACCACATACAAACAAAGATGTTGTGTCCGCCAAAAACTAAAAAATAAATATTAAAATTCTCTCTCTCTCTCTAACACACACACACACACACACACTCTCTCTCTTTAAAAACAAACAAACAAACAAAAAAAAAAAACCCACCACCACCACCACCACTTTAGGTTAAATAAAAACACATTAAATCGAACTCTTCTAAAGAGGTCACTGGGGAATAACAATGATTTATTCTAGATCTAGTCTAGATTTGGCTACTACAATATAGAATAAAATCAAACATATTTTATGCAGAACTCAAGTTATTTCTTGAATGAAGCAATGAGCACTAGATGACTCCTAAGTAGCCTCAGAGAAAAAATGGTGAGAGACTATTCTTCCAAGCTAAATATTTCAACTTTTTGTCATTTTCTGCAACATAGCAGCAACTTGTTAAGACAAATAACTGTTTTTTTTCTTCTCTTAGTGAAAAATTTTTCAAAGGAAAGCTGAGTGTTATGGACAAAGCACACTTTGCAAATACTAAGAAAAACTTAAAAATTGAATTAAATAATACTTACACTTGCTCTTCTTTTGAGTCCTTATTCTGAAAAAAAGCATTAAGAATTAATAACCTATATCAACTATATAATAACCTATATCAATATAGCATAGTGATATCTCATTTAGATCCAGTGTTTCTCAAATATTTTTGATCACAACCAAATAAATACATTTTATATCATGATGCCATATAGGCTTACTTATCTATATTTTTACTCACAAGTGAAAAACTAAAATATAAATTTCATGAAATATTCATGTTATCTGTAATGAACAGTGACTGTGGTATTGTTTACTTCTATTATTCTACCTTCTTTAAAATGGTGGTTCTAATCTATTGAATTGATTTTATAATCTACTACTAAGTCATGACATATAACATTAAAAATCACTGACTCAGATAATGAAGGTGAATATTGGGGTCGAGTTTGAACTGTTGTTAAACTCAGAAAAGGGTATATGTAATTTCGATTTATTCCAATGCTAATTACAAGGGTTCTTGGAAACCTTCATGTAAAGTGCAATCAGACTAAAACATTAACAATCTTAAACAAGGTGGCCAGGACCGGTGGCAGACGCCCATAATTGCAGTGGCTCAGGAGGCTGAGGCAGGAGGATAATGAACAAGTTCAAAGCCAGCCTCAGCAACTTATCGAGGCTCTAAGCAACTCAGTGAGATCTTGTCTCTAAATAAAAAGATATACAAACAAGGGCTGGGGATATGGCTCAGGAGTTAAGTGTCTCTGGGTTCAATTCCCAGTAGAAAAAAAATCAAAAGAAAAACAAACAAACAACAACAACAAAAAACAATAACAGAGAAGTATTCAGGAGATCTCAGTTTGGAGGAAATCTTTAAAAAGTCCCTAAATTTTATCTTCATCAAAATTATAGCAACAATGTATCAAATAAAGGTAACAGAAATGACATAAATTAGGAATACTATATAAGAATTAATTTCTACCATCTCTTGTTTACAAGAAATTCAGTTTCTTTCTATACAGACAATGGTCTTCTTCATTTAAATTATTTTTTTATTTTTTTTTTAGTAGCTGATGGAAACAAAATCTTTTATTTCATTTATTTTTATGAGGTGCTGAGGATCGAACTCAGTGCCTCACACATGCCAGGTAGGCTCTCTACCACTGAGCCACAACCCCAGCCCCAGACAATGCTCTTCTGCTGTTACCAGTACACTAAGAAAATTCTGATGTTTCAGTTTTCTGACTTTCGTTCAATGTTCGATGCCAAATTGATTTTACAATTTAGAATTACTGACTCTGACTTTGATTCCTGTGCACTTGAATGCCCAAGTTGAAAAGATCTTTGGTTGTACATAATAAGTATACCTAGTATAGTATAAATTATTTCTACACTATTTCTCAAATTTCCTTCTAGCTGTTCCTATGACAACTTTATGCCAATATACATCAATCTCTCTTGAATTCATCTCTGCAACTTCTGTTCTGTTGCAAGGCCACACAATCTGAAGAGCTAGATTTGTTTTCTGTCATTTTTTTCTCCCACAAGGCTTCATCACAAAAGACTTCTATTCTTTTCCCAATTCTAACCCTGGGAAGGAGATGGAAGGATCTAAATATCCAAAAGAGTTATTTACAATTCAGATTATATTAGAAGGAATACTCAATACCTAACTGAAGAAAGAGAAAATATAGAATAGCTACAAAGTCTGTACTGTACCCACTATATGCTATACAAATTCTACCTTTTCTTGATATTTTATTAGAGAATATAATTTCATGCAGAGACTACTATGGTTTCAAATGACTGCTATGGTTTGGATATGAGGTGTCTCCCAAAAGCTCATGCATGGAACGATGCAAGAAAGTTCAGAGGTGAACTGATTGGGTTATGAGCCACTTGAATGGATTAACTGGGTGGTAACCTAGGAGGGTAGACAGGGTGTGTCTGGTGGAGATGGGTTGCTGGGGGTGTGCCTGTATAGTACATATTCTGTCTCTGCTGAAGTCTGTCTGCTTTCTGGTGCCATGTCTTGAGCTGCTTTCCTCCACCATACTCTTCCACCATGAAGTTCTACCTTACATCAAGCCCAGAGCAACGGAGTTGGCCATCTCTGGACTGAGACCTCTGAAATCATGAGCCCCACATTAACTTTTCCTCCTCCAAATTGCTCTTGCTGGGCATTTTGGTAACAGTATTGCATAGCTGACTACAACAGTCATTGTTGCTTTGTGCAAGAAGCATACTTTAATGTTAAAATTTTTCGTAAGAATTCCTCATTAGAGAATTTGGTTGATGTCACTGTTTGTAACTGGTTGCCTATGCTACAACTAGACAATTCTTTGCACCTACAGCACAGCAATTTAAGCATATGAATAGGATTATTCCATATAAAATATTTGTTTGTGTAACTTTAAGTATTTTTTAAATATTTTAAAATTTAGATAAAAGATACAAGATAAAGGTATAAGATCTCTCCTCTAATATCCAAATTTTATCTTAATAAAATTTATTTCAAAAGTACTTGAACTTCTTAAACTAAATTAGAAAAAAAGATGTTAAGGAAACAAAATAATACCTAGATATTTGTTGACATTTAATAAAACATTTTTAATATCCATATGTATGAAATTTTGAGTGATATTTCCATTTATTTCTAGTTGAATTTTCTCTGTTTGGTTTCAATTTGACATTTCTATTTAACTAAAATTGAGAATTTGAGAATTATCATATTTTAATTTTTTGGAATCAGAGAAAAGACATACTACATAGAACTTAGTTTTGTGGTTTGACAGCTGTGAATTTACTTGACCAGCTTTAGATAGTCTTAGACCTGGGACTTATCAATATTTTGGCAGAAATAAAATATACCACTAATCTAGTGAACTGGACTGTGTTTTATAAGGCAAAAACTCTCCAAAAGTAAAAAAAAAAAATGCATATATCTGAATTTTAAAAACAATTTTCAAAACTTTGGAGTTAAATAAGTTACAATAAATGATGGTTATGAAAACTGTGAAAATAATACTGATATTTATTTATCATATAATGTATAAATTATCTTTATTTTGCTTTTTGTTTTTTCTTTTTAGATACACATGACAGAGTATTTTGACATGTTATTTATTTTGTTCTTCACATCAGTAAGTACTTTGCAAATTCATCTTAAGTTTCATCAATGATTAAAATTTGTGCATACTTCCAAATGACAAATATTATGGTCTCACCAGATTGTAGCTGGGAGAATTACAATTACTCAGTATATAATAAACAAAGATATCAAGATTTTAAATATATTGTTTCAGACTAGAAAAACAATATATATATATTTTTTACCACTAAGTATGAACCACAAAATGGACAGTAATATGTCTAGGTTAAAAAAACACCTCACTTTGCATTGTAACTGTCTACGTGATTAGAAGACTTTTTGATAAAACTGTAAGACTTTTTGAATTGTTTTTTTTTTTTTGGAACTGGTAGACATGAGGAAAGAGCAATGAAAAAGGTTGCATTTGTACCTTTATTGCACATTATTGCATTTTTGGCAGACTCTCAGACACACAAAAGAAAATAAGATTTCTTAACATGTTGAAAAATGCTTCTACATAGTAGAAATATGACAAAGGAAGCTGTTATTAAAATACTCAGTAGACATTTTTAAAATGACAGTGGTATGCAGAAATTAAGGGAATTTTAAATTGACTAATTCAATCAACATATTTATATACTGAAAAGTGAAAATTATGATTTAGAGTTGTATATACTGTTTCAACCATGTACAATGTAAGTGGATTTCTCTATAATCCTATACTCAACATGCCATTGAGTCATTCATGCTACATGTCTATCTTGAACTAATTTAAGTTCTAACAATGAATTCATGTATTAAAATGAAGACGTCATAATCAGACAACTCTGTATTATAATGCTCATGTAGTCTCTTACCTTTTTATTCTTAGTTTTTTTCTTTTTCTTTGGTTTACTCTTAACCTAGCAGGCAAGAAATAAATCATTTAATATGCAGCTCAAAGTATACAATGGGCTATTTTGCATGCTTCTTCTAACTATTGATAGTTTGTCTTCTACTACTATAAATCATATTTCTTTCTAGGTTTTATGAAAACATTTATTTTTATTTTAGTCTTAGTTTTTTGTCCTTGACAAATCAATAACATATAAAGGAATAGAATATTCTGTCAATAAGTAGGCTAAGGGTAAATGCTTTTAGGTGCTCACTTGAACACATGCATGTGACCAACAAGGAAAGAAAGCACTTTTATTTTACAACTTTTTTTTACTGTATTGTAGTGCTGCTTATCCTATAATTCAAACATCTAGATATGTGAGGAAGAAAGCACTTATTTTAAAAGAGCAACATATTCATGTTCATAAGATGAACGATTAAGCCCATGAAAAACTTAGTGACTATATAATAACTTTTGCCAGTTATTAAGATACATGGAGATTCTATCCTAGATGATTTAAATTCTACTTTTGTGCAAGTGGAATTGAAATATTTCAATTTTCTCTTTCTCTCTGCTCTATACCCCATTATGCACTCTTTTTCTTTCTGCTACCCTTCCACTTAGACTTCCATTAATCAGGAAGAAGAA
This sequence comes from Spermophilus citellus, assembly GCF_964194105.1. Classification (NCBI taxonomy): domain Eukaryota; kingdom Metazoa; phylum Chordata; class Mammalia; order Rodentia; family Sciuridae; genus Spermophilus; species Spermophilus citellus. The sequence goes on along the minus strand of NC_138188.1, from coordinate 94,208,232 downwards.
TTGTACTCAGAAATCTAGCATGGACCCTGGCACAGAGTAAAGTGTTCAATAATGTTGATAAAATAAATGGTAATGGCAGGAATTATTATGGAATAAAGTACTGAGGAAAGAAGTATTCCAATTCAAGTTCTGTGTGAACACAGTTAAATATAAGCTAAAATCATAATGCCTTAAGTACAGTACACACAACTAAAGGCCCAGATTAAGTTTTTGAAATTCAAATATTAATGAAAGCTTATACTTCCTGGAGATCTTTAATAGATTCTGTTGAAGATTCACTGGGTATTGAGGCTCCATCTTTACTCATTTCTGCTAACTGTATTTCAGGGTTTGATTTCACATTTATATTGTATTCCATGAATGGTGGACTTAGTTCTTCCTCTTCATTCTGCAACTCTTCTATTTCAATACCTAATTTTTAAAGACAAAGCACTCAGAATCTAGATGCAAGCAATTTTAGTCTCTTATTATGATTATAAAAATGCTTGCCTAAATATCTATATGTGTATATGTGTGTGTATATATATATATATATATATATATATATATATATATATATAAAACATATGCCAAAAAAAGAGATACAGAATAAATCTTACTTTTTCCAAATACTAGATAAAAATACAATGTCTATCAATGATCAAATAATAGGTACATATAATTAGCCTGGAATTAATCTGTATGAACCAAAATGCTATGAAATTTTGTTGGTATTTTAAGTAGACTGTAGGTAATTAATTACTTTAGAACTTAAGTAGACACAAAATACTGTTTCTGAGTTTTGACACTGACCCTGTAAATACTGTAACCAGTATTATTTTAGGATACAAATCAGAAACATAAAGAAGATAAGGAAAAATTAAAATACCTATTTTTTCTTTTTCATAAGAAGGATATCAGCCCCTTATTATGTGCTCTCTTTGACACTGTTCCTTGTTATTGCCACAGAGACTCAGCCCAAAACTTCACCTGGATGGTTCAACATTTACCTCTAAACAGATCCTTTTTTTTTTTTTTAAAGCTGAATGTTAATTATATTTAAAACAACAACAACACAAAAATGGAAATAAAAAAGCCAGGTATGGTGTTGTATATCTGTAGTGTCAGGTACTTTGGAGACAAAGACTTAAGCTCAGGAATTTGAGAGGCCATAATGGGGAAATTAGGAAAACCCCATCTCAAAAAAAATCAAATAAATAAATAAATGGAAGTTTAAAAATACATTAACTCACTTCATCACCTGGCCAAAAAAAAAAAAAAAAAAAAAAGAAACAGCTATAAACAATGAATTGTTAATCAGATAAAGCTGTACATGTTTGACAACAAGTTAAAAACATCATGCTTAGGTAAAAACCTGAAGTATATGTACTAAGACCAAGGTTCATTCAAGATTCAGCTGGCCAGTATTAATATGAACAAATGATTTCCCAAGCTTTTAATAAATAGGTATAGTTTACAGTTTATTAAACAGTTAATCTGACCAACTATAAATCCTATAGCTATCCCTTAGGTCTCACAAATTAAAAGGTCACTCTTAATTACTTTATTGTTAAATATACTTACGTTGACTGCCAGTTATTGACTGCAGAGCAATTCCTATGGTATAAAAAAAATAAAAATAAAAAAAATTAGATGTACAACTACAAATGCTACCAACAAATGTCTAAGTTTAAGAAAAGAGTAAGATTTTTACACAGCACCAATTCATTCTATAATTAACTATAAAAAATAGCAATTGATGGTCATCAAAGCAATTTAGATAAGGCACAACCTAGATTATCATATAAAAATTATAAGCTCTGGGCTGGGGATGTGGCTCAAGCAGTAGCACGCTCGCCTGGCATGCATGTGGCCCGGGTTCAATCCTCAGCACCACACACAAACAAAGATGTTGTGTCTGCCGAAAACTAAAAAATAAATATTAAAAATTCTCTCTCTCTCTCTCTTTAAAAAAAAAATTATAAGCTCATGATTAAAGAAAGAAAATTACACAAAAATTTAATAGCTGATAAGAGAAAAAGCCTAGAAAATAAGTGCTGAAACAAAGCAGAAAATTCCTTATTGTTAATTTAAGGCCATGAAGGGATAACAGTCAATTATGAAGTAAATTTCCATTGAAACTTTGTGATTTTTTTTCTTTTTTTTAGCAATCTGAATTATCCTGGTCAGCACCACTCTTCTTGTCTGTTAATATTTATTGAGCACTTATGATATGCATCAGGCTGTGTTAATCTCTAGAGATTGAAGGGTGAAAAAAAAAAATAACAACCTTCATGGAGATTTAGTGAGGACAATGGGTATTTATCAAATAATCACAGATAAATGAATAAAAACTGCAAGTTTAATAACTGAGGAAAGAGAAGAAAGATACTAAGAAAGCCACTATTAAAGGAACTTGATCAATAAGCTCTTCAGACTATACAAGTAAAAACTGCTTGAAATGCCTGGAATTGGCGTTTAAAGCCCTTTCCAAATATTACCTCATTTTCATAAGTTTTTGCTATTTAAAATCTTAATACAGTAAATATATTTTGAAAAATACAATTAGTAAGTAAATTTATAAATCAAGAATTCTTCCTTATTAATTTTCCCATTTCACTAAACTCAGTGTCTCCTTACACTTATAAAAAGGCTCTCAAATATTAATCAAATAAAGCTATCCCAGAACTGGGAGTGAGACAAAGTAATTTTCTCTGAAGAAAACCTGGACCAGGTTCAACAATTACTAGAAACTTGGGAAATTGTACATTTAATAGTATAGGTGTGGTCATCAGTTACTCATTAGGCTAATAACTTGGGGACAAGAAACATTCACTCAGAATAGCACAGCAAGAATTTCAATGATGCTGACAGGCTTTGAACTCTACTGCCCAAGAGCAGATCTGAGAAGCAATCCTGGGATGTAGCAGAGAAAGTCCAAAGTGTTTCACATATCAAGAGACAAGTCTATGAATGGAACTGCTGAACTCAGACACTTCTAATATCTAATATTTTAATTACCCACAGCAAATGGATAGCTGCTAAAATTTTAAAATAAACATCAAGGTTTGGCTGAAAAGAAGAGGAAAAGAAATATACACCTATTGTGTCTATAAAGGCATCCTCAAATCACACAGCACCTGTAATTCATGGTTTTAGGCATATTTACTTTTGGAGAAGTAATAAAATCATTTTATTTAAAAATTTTTAAAGCTGGGCATGAGAGTGCATGCCTATAATCCTAGTGACTTGGGAGGCGGAGGCAGGAGGATCACAATATAGAGGCCAACCTTCGCAACTTAGTGAAGCTCTAAGCAACTTAGCAAGAAACTGTATTAAAATTAAAAAATAAATAAAGAGGTCTGGGTACACAGCTCAGAAATAAAGAGCTTCTGGGTTAAATTCCAGTACCAAAAGAAAAAAAAGTCTTAATAATTGCTTTCTCAATATGAAAAAAGAAATCTTCTTGAGTATGTTTTTTTTCTATGAACTCCCTTCTACTTTAATGTTATTAATACCAATTTTTTTAGTTTCCTGCATCATAATATATTATTACATTTCTATAAATTTGTTGTTTTCCTCTGAAATATCCTTTCCTCATCTTCTTCATGTGGCAAGCCTCTCTAGATCATTTAAGAATTCCTTAAATATTATATTTTCCAGAAAGCTTTTTAAGACTCCTTTGAGGGAGGACACCCCACATATTCTGTAAATATCTGTAGTACCATAATTTCCATTACCACCTTCTTTTTTTTTTTTCTCATCACCTTCTTATTGAGTCTATTCTATCAAGAATTCAACTTCACTGACTCTTCCTACCCTTTGCATTGTGCCTGGAACAGAGCACACTTTCAATGAAGATTTACTGACTGAAGTAAACAATTACTTAGTACCTTGTTGATAGCAGGATAACATCCTCTGGATGATTTCTGGTACTGGTATGCCTAGATAGATGGATAGCTGATGGTAATCAAGGGAGATATTCTCAATGGGATTTTCCTTCACTTTGTCAATATCCTCTTGCTTCATCCCAAGGCGCAGAAGAATATCTGAAACTTTTTTCCAAATTGAACTGAATTGTGACTCAGTGAGACCATTCATCAAAATCTCACTAAGGAGGATATCCCTGTATTTGCACAGCCTCAGGATGTCTGCAGACTTAGAGAGATCAGATGATGGTGGTTCCATATTCCAGCCTTTTTTTGGTGCAGGGAATACATTCAAATGTTTTATGAGAGCTAATAGGAGGCATAAGTCAAACTGTTTGGACTGTGGTAGCTCCTTGTTTGGAGGATAAAGAAGATGCCATGATCCACCCAATGGGTGATTGGTCCAAAGATGGTTGTAGTAGGATTCCAGCACATTCTTGTGTATAAGCAGCTCTTTTTTCAAAAGAGGGGGTGGCATAGCCTCATCAAATATTTGCCGGACAATGTCAGTACCAGAAATAATAATTATATGAAGCAGATGATAGAAATAATTATAATCAAGTTTGAAGATAGGCATTTCATCTGAAAATGAATTTTGAGAAGTCAAGACATTCCACATTAATGCTCTTTTTCTATGTGGCCTCTTGAATTACATTCTAAGCTCCTAAACTATTCCTAAGGAATGAAGCACAGCATAGTGCTTTGCCACAACTGGTGCTAAATAAACATGCTGCTTTCTATCTAGCTGTCAAAAAACCTTAAACAAAAACCAATATGTACCCAAGCAAAAGCAATCACCAGAACCTTTCAACCATCCAAGGTTTCATTCAAGTACATGAGCTTTGGCAACCAAATGTCATCAAAGTATTAGGCCTCTAAAATTTTCCAGGAATGATAATTGCAATGTTTATACTTCACTTAAACAACTATACTTTATCCTAATTTTTAACACTATTCAATAGAGTTTATACAACAAACATGTTTTATATTTGCATTGTCTAAAAATTGTCTGATACTGAGAACTGTAAATGTTGCTTATCTTGAGGAACAGAGTGTTAAATTTTATTTAATTTTAATTAATCTTTAAACTATGCCATAGGCTGATTGTTATCATATTAGAAAGCACATGTCTATATCAAGAAACATGAAACAAAATCTAAATCCTTATTACTCAAAGTGTCATCCACAGACCAAGAGCAGCAGCATCCACCTGGGAGCCTGTCAGAAATGCAGAATCTCAGGCCCACTCCAGATCTACTGAATTAGCACCTGCATTTTAATAAAACCATCAGATTTTATTAAATACATACAAATTCTTGGAAGCACTAATCTAGTAAACTTCATGTTTTTACACCCCAAAATAAATTTAATGATAAAGTATGTATGTCATTAATGAAATAAAATAGGCATGAGACTAAACTATTCAGTATTTTCCCAGTTTAGTAGTACTTCCACAGAAAGAAAATAGACTAAGATGAGTTAGAAGGTAGTAAGAATTTGGTATATGATAGTATTTGGTATATGATAGTACTTATATCAATATCAAAATGTATTTATCATAGAATGTGGCTTATTTTATCCTTCTTGATTTCATGTTTTAATAAAATTTTAAATTAGTATTTATACTTAGTATACCTCACATATGCTGTGGACCTAAACAAAATTAACAATAAAATGACTCAAAGAGCTTTCTCCAGCTAGCCCAATAAAAAGCTGGCTGCTAAGAGGGATATCCATTTCCCCTAGCACAAAGGACTGCCACCAAACTAGTCTTCCTTGGGACCAAGGACCTGTAATAACTCTAAGTGCTGGAGAGAGCATTTCCTAGCACATTCCTGAATATTGGCACCTTAGTTTAGACTACTTGGCTCACAGATGAGAATGTTCATTTACCCCATGTTAGGATGCTCTAAATGCTGCTCTATCAAAAGGAAAAATAGTAACAATGGGAGAGGAGTTGGAGGAAAGCTCTGCTGAGGCAAATCTTATTGTGTAGTCACAGCTACCTGGCATGCCATACTATAGAATGCCAAAGTAATATGATACCCATATACTGCTAATCTTTCTGTCTGTGAGTTCTAGCCTACACAAGGTGCTGCTCACTGGTATAAACCCAAGTCTAGAGAACAGCCAATAAAGGTGATGGTATGCTTGTTAATGGCATGACACTTTACAGAGAAAGTAAAATATGTTCACATACTTTTCAAAAGGAGTCATATAAAACTAAAATAATACCTTTTGTATTAAATTTTAAACTGATCTTCGGTCTTATATCAGTATCAGTTATTTTCAGAGACATCAACTTCTTATAACTGTAAATGGAAAAAATTAAGTTATCGTGAAATAATATAAAAGTCAGTCAATATTTGTGGTATAAGTATGGTTAAATGGGTATTTTCTTCTCCTCCTACTGGAAATGATTCAAAAGCAAAAGAAAAAATCGAATATAAAATATAAAATACTAACAAAACCACACACATTTTCATTGTAATTAAGAGGCAAATAGTATTGGTAGATTCATACAGAAAAGAATCACGTAAAAAGTTTATCTGCAAGAAGGCTCTGTTGTAGCAGAAAAAAAGAAAAATGGCTTACATTGTCAACAAAACAAAAGCAAAAAATAGCAAACCTGGAACTTCTTCTTGACCTCCCCTTTACCAAATTTTTTGGCAATAACTATTCTAATAGAACCCAACTTACTCATTGTTATGGTATAGACACTAGGTGTGCACCAAAAGCTCATGTATTAAACAATGCAAGAGAGCCTAAAGGTGAAATGATTGGGTTATGAGAGCCTTTATCAGTGCATTAATCACCTGATAGGGATTAACTAGGTGGTAAGTATAGGTAGGTAGGGTGTGGCTAGAAGAGGTGTGTCCCTGAGGTTGTGTCTTTGGGGATAGAGTCTTGAATGAATGAGTGGAACTCTCTTTGTTCCCCTGTGCCTGCAATATCTTGAAACACTTTCCTCCACCACACTCTTCCATTATGATGTTCTACCTCACCTTGGGCACTGAGGGATGGAGTCAGCTGGCTAAGGACTAAGACCTCTGAACTTGTAAGACCCCAAAAAAACTTTTCTTCATCTAATCGGTCTTATTAGATCTTTTTTTTTTAATTGGTTGTTCACAACATTACAAAGCTCTTGACATATCATATTCCATACATTAGATTGAAGTGGGTTATGAACCCCCAATTTTACCCCAAATGCAGATTGCCGAATCACGTCGGTTACACATCCACAATTTTACATAATGCCCTATTAGTAATTATTGTATTCTGCTACCTTTCCTATCCCCTACTATCCCCCCTCCCCTCCCCTCCCATCTTCTCTCTCTACCCCATCTACTGTAATTCATTTCTCTCCTTGTTTATTTTCCCATTCCCCTCACAACCTCTTATATGTAATTTTGTATAGCAATGAGGGTCTCCCTTCATTTCCATGCAATTTCCCTTTTCTCTCCCTTTCCCTCCCACCTCATGTCTCTGTTTAATGTTAATCTTTTCTTCCTACTCTTCCTCCCTGCTCTGTTCATAGTTGCTCTCATTATATCAAAGAAGACATTTGGTATTTGTTTTTTAGGGATTGGCTAGCTTCACTAAGCATAATTTGCTTTAGTGCCATCCATTTCCCTGCAAATTCTATGATTTTGTCGTTTTTTATTGCTGCATAGTACTCCATTGTGTATAGATGCCACATTTTTTTTATCCATTCATCTATTGAAGGGCATCTGGGTTGGTTCCACAGTCTAGCTATTGTGAATTGTGCTGCTATGAACATCGATGTGGCAGTATCCCTGTAGCATGCTCTTTTAAGGTCTTCAGGGAATAGTCCGAGAAGGGCAATAGCAGGGTCAAATGGTGCTTCCATTCCCAGCTTTCCCAGGAATCTCCAAACTGCTTTCCAAATTGGCCGCACCAATTTGCAGTCCCACCAGCAATGTACAAGTGTACCCTTTTCTCCACATCCTCGCCAGCACTTGTTGTTGTTTGACTTCATAGTGGCTGCCAATCTTACTGGAGTGAGATGGTATCTTAGGGTGGTTTTGATTTGCATTTCTCTGACTGCTAGAGATGGTGAGCATTTTTTCATGTACTTGTTGATTGATTGTATGTCCTCCTCTGAGAAGTGTCTGTTCAGGTCCTTGGCCCATTTGTTGATTAGGTTATTTGTTATTTTATTGTCTAATTTTTTGAGTTCTTTGTATACTCTGGATATTAGGGCTCTATCTGAAGTGTGAGGAGTAAAAATTTGTTCCCAGGATGTAGGCTCCCTATTTACCTCTCTTATTGTTTCTCTTGCTGAGAAAAAACTTATTAGATCTTTTGGTCACAACAGTGAAAAAGTTGACTAAAACAATGTTTAGGATTTTGAAAATGAATAAAGTGGCATACTATCAACACAAATAATTAGAAAAAAATTAAATAGCAGCCAAATTTATTAAACATACTTAAGCACTAAGTAAATATTGCCATTAAGCAGATGGAAAAAAATGTGTGGCTTGGCTTTGAAATGAACCCTCTCACAACAAACAAAACAAAAAAATACTTAACATAACATTAGAACGTAAGTTTCATGACAGGAAGTTTGGTGTGATTACTGACCACTGTGAATTGATCTTATCTACAGCATCACCTACCTATAACACTGCCAATCACCCACAACACTGAAAAAATTTAAAACTTTTGAACATTATGAAGTATTGGCTAAGACAATAAGTAAAAGGAATTCTGCTAGACTGCTGGTAGGGAGTATAAACCAGTAAAACCACTGAGGAAAACAGTTCAGCAAGATCTAATAAAGTTGAGTATATACACAAATGGACTAGCAATTCTAATTCTATGTATATATACTGAAAAATTTTCTACACATTCTCAAATGGAGACTTGTACAAGAATGTTCATTTGTATCACTAATGTTATAGTTTGAAATTAGATATAACACAAATAGCTGCCAATAGTAGAATGACTATGATGACTACCCATAAAGTTAGAACTATGAAATGAAGTAATAATAAGACTAAATTATATAAACATATAGCTTTAAAATGCATAAAACATAAATTTTCCAAATATATGAAGTTCAAAACTTTTTAAATTATCTTATAAGTAACAATATACTGTGGAATTTATAAAAATGCTGATGAAACAAATTAAAAACAATAGCACAAAACGTAAGAAGATGTTATTTTAAGATTTTTATGCTATATATGATGTAGTATAATATTTAAAAATGGACATGGTAAGTTGAAAATATATATTATAAACCCTGGAAAAATTACTGTGGGGGAAAAGATAAAACTAATAACCAAACCAAGAAAGAAAAACAACAGAAAGAAAAAAACTGAAAACAATAAGATACTAGATTTAAATCCAATCATATAAATAATTAGAAAATTTATGTGGAATAAAAACTCCAGTTTAAAAGGCAGAAAATGTAAGATATCAAAAACAACAACAACAAAAAGCAATACCTATGCCATGTACCAAGAAAACAAAAAATTAACTTAAAATATAATAACATATATATATATATATATACATATATATATATATATATATATATATATATATGAATACAAACACATATGCCACACAAATGATAATCACAAGTATACATATTAAAGAAAATTTTTTAAAAAGGTAAGCCGGAGTACCTAATATCGGACAAAGATTTAAAATAGGATTATTAGCAGAGACAATGAGAATGTTATATAACAGTAAAGAGATAAAATCATCAAGAAACTCTTAAAATGTATATGCAGGATTTAAAAAAAAAAGCTTCAAAATACACAGACAATAGAAAAAGATAAAATAACAACAGCAGCTTCAATATTTCCCTCTAAGGAACTAATAAAGTAAACAAGTAATTATTAATGATATAGAACACTGAAATGAAACTATAAAATACCTTTGTCTAATGTAGAGAATACTCCACATAAAGAGAACAGAATATAGCTTGCAAATGCAAATATAATATTCATAAAAATATGTAATATTATGTCTCATACAGCAAACCCCCACAAATGTAATTAAAAACTATAGAACTAGAAAATATATTCTGCAATCACATAAAATTAAAAGTAGAGACCAGTATGTAGAGAAACAGCTAAAATATTTCCCAAATACTTGGCAATTAAGCAACATTATTTCCAAATAACCATGGTACACACACACAGGAAATTAGAATACATTCTGAATTTAATGACAATAATAATAATCAAAATTTGTAAGTACCAAAATACATGGGACACATTTAAAGCAGTACTTAATATAAATTCAGTTTGTAAAGAAAACTATCTTGAATCAATAATAAAAACTTTCATCTTAAGAAAAAGAAAAGCAAACTAAAAACCCAAACAAGCAGAACAAGGAAATAACAAATAGCAAAAGTCAGTGAAATTGAAAATAAAAATGTGTAAGAGAAAAATCAGTGAAATGAAAACTGACTCTAAAAAGATTAGCACAATTGATAAATCTCTAGTGAAAATGGTCAGGAAAATAAAGACAAAAAAATAAATATTATCAACATCAGAAATGAAAAAGGTGATATATTACTACAGATCCAAACTCTCTGTCCAAAGACATCAGAAAACTGAACCCGTGGAATTACGTCCACTGAAGAAATGAGAGAATACCAGAAGGAAGAGATAGAAAGAGAAGATATCTCTAAATATCTAGCCAAATCTTGACTGCCATTATCCTACACCTGGGTTTGACTAAATGTGGAACAAACCAAAAGCAGTTCAGTTAATGGCAAAAGATCTGGACTGACACTGGAACCATTTTCCAAGGAAAAAAATGTCCACAGTTTACAACCAGCCAAGTGAACTGCCCATCAAAACAAAAGTAAATTACTCACTGGAGAATAATGGAATTCAGAATCTCTACATTTATTATGCATTTACTTGGTACCAACTATATGCAAGGCTTTAAGCTATGTGCTGAGAATATATCAGTAAGATATAGTTCTTGCCCTCACAGATGTTAGAGTCAAAGGGTGAAGATAGGAAGAAAGTGTAATAAATTTGTGAATGTTTTGACAGAAGTAACAGCAATACATGATAGAAATACCTACTTTCATCTAAGTAAGGCTATCCAGTAGTTTTAAATAGGGAAAGTCAAAGAAGCAAAGTACTCCATGCAAGGCCCATAAAATAGTAAAACATTTTTACTTCCAAATAAAAATCTGGACATTTCTTGAGATGGCACACCCAAGAAACTAAAAGAAGCTCAGTATAGTTAATGCACAGTATATAGCTATAAATTCAGCAGAATAACAAGAGATGACACTAGTGAGTTCAGCAGGGTCCAAAATGTTTGAACAGCCAGGCTAAGGAATTTGAATTTAAATTTTAAGAGCAATGAGAAGACTATGAAAGATTTGCTATCACAGAGGTGATGTATTTCAATGTTTATTTTAGAAAAGTCCTACAGACAGCTATGTGAACAACAGTCTAGAGAAAGGCAAGGCTAGGAACAAACCTGTTAAGAAGCTATTTAGAATTCCAAATAAGAAACAACGATAATCTAATTTAGTTAAAGGGGGCAGGCAGGGCAGAAATAAGGAAAAAGTTCCAATATATTAAGAAGTCAAATTGCTAGAGGACTTTTAAGAGTTAAAGAGCAGTGTTGAGAAAAAGATCAAGTGTTCAGTTTGGGGCATGTAGAGTATAGACATTTATGAAAAATAAAAGTAGAGATACTTGGGATGCAGGCAGATAAAAAGGTTAAGATTTTAGGAGAGTTATCTGTGCTAGACAAGATTTGAGTTTCATTAACTCATAAGTGAAAATATTGCCTTTGATATCTATCTGGGTAGACTGAAATGGTATATATGTTTTATACTTTAAATAGAAGAAAAAGAGAATCAGTGAATTTGAAAAACATTATATTGGAATTTTTCATTTTAGTAGCAATTCTCTATACTTCTGTGAATTTTTAGCCTAAAAAATGTGTGTGTGTGTGTGTGTGTGTGTGTGTGTGTGTGTATTCAGCTTTTTAAAATATTTTTTCATCTAAGGAACAGGAAGATTCTAATTGTGAGATAACCTTAGAGGTCTAGATGAGCTTTGAAGAAAGATTATTATCAAACAAACTTAAATGTTAATTGTAAGAAAAAAATGTTTCATTTTCTCAAGAGAAAAGTATCCAAATAATTTATCGTTCCCTGCTTTACAATGTAAATGCATACAGCAGTGAGCACAGAAGGGGGAACAAAAGGCAATTCAATACGACTTTTTCATATATCTAAATACTACCTTAAAACGTAATGGTGTTCTAACAGGTGACATAGCACAGAAGCAGCAACTAAAAACACATACATACTCAGAAAAAAGTAAGAGAAAATTCTCTTTCAAGCTTACCTTGCTCCTAAATTCTCAATGGTTATATATTCATCCTTTCTCACGACTTCAAACTGCAAATGATGGGGAAAAAAAAAAAGTAGCCCTAAAGTAGTTCAGTTTCCAAAATTCTTTAATGTTAGTTCTTAGCCTTAACACTTGAAAAGAGACAATCAGAGTAAAACCATCGTGAATATAAAATAAAGAAAACGTAATTGAAAGGTGAGCAATACATGGTCCTGTTGAAACAACAAATTAGAGTTGCCTTTAAAACAAATTCAACTTTATATCACTGCACAATCTAAATGACAAATTTGAAAAATAAAAATACATATCTGAAGGTAAAGAAGTAAATGAGATTCATTTCTATTCATAATTTGTCATAATATCTATAAGATATTTCATTAATTAAAAATAAAATGTATACCATCTGCGTGTACTGTGACAAGTACTACTATAGGGGTTGCTCTACAGATATTTTCATAGGAAGGTATTTACAGACTATAAGAGTTTCAGAAAGTAAAATTATTTTTAACTTTAGGTAGCACAGAAGTAAATACATTATAATTCTTAGTTGATGATACTTTCCCTCATTCATATGCATATGGCATATTCATCTGTTCTCATGTTTCTGTATCCTTATTTTTTAAATATTTTATTCTTAAAGACCACTTAAATACTACTTCACATGAATAGAAATGGCAAAGAAATATGACTAGGATTCTATTATGATTACAAAATCTGTTTCAAATCAAAAAATATTACTCTTGTAAAGGAAACCAAGAAAAGTTTTAGAAGATACTCACCAAAATTTTAACAATGCCAGGTACATCACATTGTAGCATTCTTACCATGTCACCTGTACATCCTTCCTTCAAACATTTTTTCCCACTAAAACTCTAAAGTTAATAGAAAAAAATAAAAATAAAAATCACTAATGTGCAAATGTGAGTAAATTTAAATAAATAAATAGGTAGAAGCACTTGTTGCCAAATAGTAAACTAACTAGTGAATAAACATTTGGGAATTGTTCAAAGATAATCTATTTCATATCAACAAATACTCTATTTAAGATGTATGGTTTCACTTTCTTTTCTAGTCATTTCTATTTCCAAATCTTTAAAGAGCTATATTACAGCCTAAAATGTATTTGCTGTTCCAAGGAAAGCAACTTTATGTAACATGTTCTAATTGAGGAAGTATAAAAGAATACTGAATGTCTTACTGAATACAGAATTACCAGATACTCAAAGATTCCCGAGAAAATAGAAAAATACAAATGTTGCATCATTCTTTTCTCTGATTCTGACTTTGCCATTATCTCTGGCTTAGTTTTACATTTCTTTTACTTCTCTTTTTAAGATTGAGCAATATTAATGGTCCTAATAACAAAAGAAATTGAAGAAGTATTTAAATACCACTTAAAAATGAATAGTAGTGCCTTATATAATTCTTTGTACAGTTTATAATGTCAGTTCCTCACAACAGCCCTATGAAATAGGTTTACCTTATCCTTACTTTAGAACTTAAAAAAAAAATTGTCTTGGAATGGCTACATTACCAGTCAAATGTAATAAAATTAATAAGTGTCTCAATCTGGAGTTGAACCCATATTTCCCAAGTCTATATCCAGTGTTTTTTTATAATACATCACAATTTATAAGGTTTTCTTACTGTTTGCACAATATAAACCCTACAGAATCAAAATTAAGACCCAACTTATGGTCATTAACTCACTAAAGAAAAATACAGAATTGTGTTATGGAATTCCACTTCAATTTTAGTAGGAAAGAGGAGTATTATATGAGTAGAAACTAAATATAAACAAATCCAAATATTAAAACAAATTTGTCTTTGTTCTCAATGCCTAAAAATATAAATTATCACTGAGCATGGTAGTGCACATCTATAATCCCAGTGCCTTATCTTGGGAGCTGAGGCAGGAGGATCACAGGTTCAAACCAACCTCAACAACTCAGCAAGGCTCTTCAGCAATTTAGTGAGACCCTGTCTCAAAATAAAAAATAGAAAGGGCTGGGAATGTGGCTCAGTAGTTGAGTGCCCCTGGGTTCAAATACCACCCCTCCCCCGAAAAGAAATTATCCTTAAAATTGTATAATTATCCTGTGTATTTATTAAGCAGTTCTACTCTGATTTTATATCCTTTATGTGAATATATGGAACAATATTTCTATTCTTGAGTATAAACATCTAGAGGCAAGAAAATGAATTGTTAGAAATAACTAGGCAAAACAACTAGCAGAATACCTGCTACAAAGAGCTATTTAATAAATAATGATGAGGGATAAAGAATGGTGGGAAGATAAGCATCAGAGAGAAATGAGAAGAAAATGGAGAGAGGAAAAAACAGGGGAAATATACATAGGAAGAAATAAATAGAATAAGGACAAAATGGAAAAGGGAAGAAGAAGTGCTGTAGCAAAGTTTTAAGAAAGAAAAGCAAATATACCTGATCATGTTCACCTGGATATTTTAAATTCTTGAACTTTTTCCAACAAATTTTATGGAAATAAACACAGCAACTTTTACTGCACATTAACTGAAAAAATCCCTTGAAAAAATAAAAGTAAGCAATTGATATGGAAATAAACAGTAATTCATGTAAGTACAAAAAATGCAAACTCCTCAAGTTACTTTTAAAAGTATTTTATCATAATGAGTTTTGCGTGGCATTCAAAATTTACCTACAGAGATCACTGAAGAACTTTACATGTCATTTTTACAATAAAGACAGTTTAAAAAGGGCAATGATTTGAATGTCAATGTAATATTTTCCATATTCTATGTACAATAAAATAATAGAACCCAGAGAGTAACCTCTAACAAGGAAAATACAGTAGATCCCAGATTATCTTCATTTTTACATCTTTTTTTCTTCCAGCTCCAACTCCATACCATTATTCTTTGAATCTCTTTTATATAACCCGTCACTGCACCTCAGATTTGTTCCATAGTGACAGTTCCTGGGTTACTATGTTATCACAGGTATGGATATGTTTGTCCTTCCTATATGCCCTCCCTGGGAACTATAGCCCTGTTTCTCTTTATGTAGGAATTCTGCTTATATTACAAATATTGAAGCTGCATGTCCAGGACTTTATTTTCCCAGGCTTTCCTAGGAAATTTCAGCACCATAGTACCATGTTACCTAACCGAATACAGAACATGCTTTGTTTTGAGAACTCTACCTCACCTAGCCCACTTATCATTCCCTGTCTTTTTTTATCGTAAGGAAATATCTTGGCCTTTTTTTCTCCACCTTCTCCATTTGTTATAAACATTCCTTGCAAGTGAGACTGCAATTATCTTACAGAAGTGGTGTTTGATTTTGCACTGATAATCAATCTTCTTGTCCCATCTTATGATATCACGTAGTTTTATTCTGATTGATTTAGAGAGATCTATCAGAAGTATTCTGATTGTTGAATTTATTCAAGTTAAAACTCAAAGAGTTTCATTCCTCTCCCTTCTAGAAGGCCTACTGAAGTGGTAATGAGAACTTATTTAATATCAAAATTACTGAGGAGGGGCAACTTTTCTCTTTAGTAAAATGCTCCTTAACATTTCTAACTATAAAGTAATAAGAATTTCTAGATCATTTTCACTGTACGATAACAGGAATAATAGTTACAATTTCATAGGTATGTGTTACAAAAATCTTAACAAAAACTAATTACTTTTTAACTAATGTACAGATCGTGAATAATTATTGCTCATTCTGAATTGAAATTCTCAGAGATAATGAAACATCTTCTCAACTGCATGACCATTGTAATTAAGTTAAAACTCTTTTAAAATAATATTTCAGAACATAATGATATAATAATTTCATCTAAGTTAATCTTATAATCACATTAAAATACTCAGTAAATTATTAAATATGGTACCTTGTAATTGGTGTTCTTTAAAATGTCAGCTTCACAAGATCGTTCACAATCTAGATAACTACAAATGGTCTGTTTCATTATATTACTTTCAGTTGTCTTTATAAAATTATTGAGAAGATCCTAGATTTCAAAATAAAAAATATTCTCATGAATAACGATAAATTAAAATAAAAATACTTCCAAAGTTTTCCTTAAGTAATGTGTCCGTATCATATCCCCTTTTGAAGGATTTGCATTTTAAAAATAGTTAGAGAACGTATTTCCTACATGAAAAGTAAACAAAACTGTAAATACTTAATTTTACAGAGTGATAGAAACATGGAGAAAGGAGAAAAATATATGTTTGAAGCTATATTTCTTTTTTCCATCTAACCTATAGTAAAACACTTGGCATGTTCCTATCAAGAATTACTTGCTTAAGAAATTTTATATATATATATATAATATATACATATATTTATAGATAGATAGATAGATAAAATATATATAAAATGTATCTCAATATCAGAATTGGGCCCTAGGACACTGGCAAAAGTACAGTACAAAAATATGCTTTCAACTGCCAAGGTTACAACTTGAAATACAATTTCTAATTTTAAAATTGCTGATAAGTGAAAAACACATTATCAGGTCTTAACTAATAAGGTCATAAACACTTATCCTTTAGAGGGATAGTATTAGAACATTTCAAATAGTATTACTTCTAATTTTCTGAGAGCATATGATTATTTCATGAATATCAATCATTCAGGAAGATAAAGCTGAAAATCTTTGCAAGAAGGTAAAATGACAAAATATAATATTAGAAATTCTGTATCTAATTAGAAATATTATTTAATGGGTTAAATATACAGAGTATGTGAATAATAAGCAGAAATAAGAGAAAACTAAAAAGAAATAAGAGAAAATTAAAAAGAAATTATCAGATACATAAATCAAGAAAATGTTTCAGAACCAAAAACATAAGTTCAGAACACTGGGGATACACAAGATATCCTTCAAAAATCCTCAGAAAGAAAATGGAAAGAAGACAATGCAACAGGTCACATGTAAAAGGCTGAAAACCAGAATGACATCAGATTTCTCAAAAGTAATACTAGAATCTAGAAGATAACAGAAAAACATTTATAAAAAATGAAGTAAAATTATTTTCAACCTATAGTTCTATGACCAGATATAAGTAAAGTGTACAAAAGATAAATTATTTTGAGACTTAAAGTTCTTTAAAAATTTACTTCCTAAGAAAGCACTCTTCTATGGAAAGCTGCTGCAGGAGGTGCAACACCAAAACCAGGAGCAAAGTAGAAAGAGAAAACTTGAGTTCTGACACATGAAAGATTCTACACAGGAGAGAAGTAAAGGAAATCCCTAGGATAAGGACAATTTAATAAAAATTTAAAACTACTAGTAAGATGGAAGCTGTTGTGTGTTTGTGTATGTGCGTAAGAGTCAAAGAGATGTATTTTGTATAAGAGGGCTAACCCCTTATAATGGAAAGTCAAAATAAAACCTAAAATGGACAATTTTTTTTTAAATAGCAGTACTTTCTTTGAAAAATATGTCAAAGAAAATGACTAAAAACTTAGAAGGAGTCAAATATAGGGAGCAGGAATTGTAGTTAGAGATGGCAGAGCAAGAACTCTTAAGTCTTTTTGTCAAACTGCATATATTGTATTACATTGCATAATATAAAAATTCACGGAACATAATCTGGATAATATAGAAAATTATTCTAAAAGAAGGAAAAACAAACAGTAAAGATTATGCTGGGAATGCTTTAGAGTGATATAGTTTAATACCTAAAAAGTATACAAAATTATTGCTAATTAATAATTCAAAGTTAAACTTCATATGTTTATCATGACAATGCCAAAGGCCATTTATGAAGTCTATTGTTAAGTGAAAAAGGTATATTAAAATATTCCATTGTAGACTGGAAATGTAGCTCAGGTACAGTGCTTGCTTAGCATGTGTGAGACCTTGGGTGTACACAGATACACACACACCCACAGTGACTGGGATTTTTTGATTACTTCTTTCAGTTGTTAACTTTTGTCCTATATATTTTGGGACTATATTACTAGGTATATATAAATTTTGAATTGTTATAGTTTCCAGGATAATCTAATCTCATTTTTTTTAAATGAAATGTCCCTGTTTAGTTTAAGGAATATTTTTGGCCTTAAAGACAACTAAAATATAAGGCTACAAAAAGGTTTAAAGGTAGAAGCTTGGAAAAACACATTCCATTCAAACATTAACCAGGAGAAACCTGGTATAGCTATTTTCATACTAAGTAAATTAAAAAGAGACCTACATGGCTTTGAATAAAAATTACCCAAAAGAAAAAGAATAAAATTTTGGGGGACTGGGACTCTTATACTGTCTTAAGACTATAAGCTGGCACAATTTCCTGAAACAGCATATAGGAATATATTATCAACAACTTTACAAGTGTGTAAACACTTGTTTTACAATTCAAACTTAGAAAATTTATTCTAAGGGAATGATATGAGAAATATGCAAAGATCACTTTATATTAAGAGTTAAAAATCGAAACGTCTAGAACAAACTAAATGTTTAATAGCAGGGAATGGTTAAGTAAATTAAAGTAGAACTGCAAAAATCATATTATATAAGAATCTAATTACTAGAAAATTAAAACACTATAAATTTCCAGGCTACAAATATATGTATATAATATAGCAATTTAGCAAAAATAAAGGTATAAAAAAAATAAAGGGTATGTGTTTATATGCATATGTATATATGTGAATAGACATAAATGAAAATGTTAACAATTGTTTTTCCACTGAACAAATACATGTGAATTTAACTTTTATCTTTGGATAGTTTTACATTTTCCAAGTTTTCTGAACAAAGCATTAAGTGCATTATGAATTAAATTAGGTAACAAAAAATAAATAATTAGAAAAAAACAATGCCATCTATTACATTTGGTTCTATTCATGAAGTACTAGACTAGTACGGATATTAACTTTCCTGTTGTGGAAAATGCTGCTACTCTGTACTTGATGAATCATACTTACATTACATATAGAATAGATAATGAAATCAAAGTTGTTTCTTAAAAGGTAATTTTCAATAAAAGAGGGTGCTTGCCATAGAATATAATGTAGTTTTTAAATAAAATTTACCAAACATGATTCCAATTAGTGAAATGAAATGTTATTCCTAAATAATTTCTTACTTTAAAAGTTGTAGGTAAATCTCCATCTTCTGTAGGATCTATGTCAAACCAATGATCACTTGTATCTCCTATTTCTTGTAAGCTTTTATGAAATTCTAGCAGTCCTCCATTATATCTGTAAGGCATTTTAAAATAGGTTAGTTTGAATGAAACTCTAATACTGTATAGTTTAAAAATGACATAACAAGTTATCAAGTTTGTGTGGTAAGTAGGGTTGTAATAACCTCTGTCATGCAAATTCTAGGATTCTCACCTGTGGAAGATTGGGCTGAAATATAGATAGAAGGGGAGGCAATGGATTATGTAGTGGCTCAAGCTTTAACAGTATGGGAGCCAGAGTAAATAAAGAGGTTAGCTTTGTTAACTGGATGGCTTTTGTTAACTCTCTTGTAGGCCCTGAAGAAAGAGACAGATACTGGTCAGCCAATTATTATCCCAGAATATACTGTGAAAGCCAGAAGGCTCTAAGGTAGCATTTAAAGAGACTTTCACCTTCTGTATCCATAAAGATAATTTGTGCTAAAAGGGCCAGATTTTAATCCTAAAATGGAATAAACTGCAAATAAGACCTAATATATAAGCCTCTACAGACTGCAGCTATCAACTAAGTACACTATAAAACTAGAAGACAGAAACATTTAAAGAATTCTCACCTCCTCTAGAGATAAGGGCAGACTATGCTGCAAATAAGGCCTGGGATTTAGTTACAAGGGTAGAACTAAAAAAAAAAAAAAAAAAAAAAAAAAAAAGATCAAATGCATAGCCACAACAGGACTACTTTGCTAGGTCAGGGCTTTTGTGGGGAATGAGAGGATTCTGCAAAATCTAAAATGAGGATATTTAATGGAATGTGCTCAGAAACTCTGACTCTCTAAATTCTAACTGAATCATCCAACTAGCAAAGACCATTTTTTTTTTGTTAAAAGACAACAGCCTCCTTTAACTTAGAAACTATACAAAAACACAAGAGACACAAGTCTCAAAGGATGATGCCCTTCCTTCTCAAGATCTTCCTCAACCTATAGTCACTGCCTTCAGACTAGTATGTCTAGGATCAAATATAAAAGGGTCCAAAAGGGAATAAAAGGGTCTCGGGAATAAAAAGCTTATTCTAAGAATTGCAGAACCTACAGGTATGCATATTTAAGCAACAACAAGTGTGGGAGTAGATCTCAAGAAAGCAAAGCCAATGGGCTGGATAGAGGATTGTATACTGATATGGGACAACTCTTACAGAATTTAAAATTTACTTTCCTAGCAAGGATACCTGAAGCCAGTCCTGACATGCTGCTGAGAGGCTCCTAAAAATCTGAATGATGGCCTATAGTAAATGAAGAAGAAATGCCAAGCATTTTTTGGCAGATTACTGAAAGAGTCAGGAGGCTTGTGGAGGTCAGAATGTTAGAATGGACTTAACCTGGGCTATGGCTGTGGCTCAGTGATAATAGCACTTGCCTAGCATGCATGAGGCCCTGGGTTCAATCCCCAGCACATATCTCTCTCTGTTTCTCTCTCTCCCCTCAAACTCTGGCCCCCACACACCCACACACAATAAAAAAATCCAGAAAGAACCTGTTATTAGATAATGTTCATGGAAAGGCTCAGAGAGAAGACATTAGTTTCATTAATGCAGGAAAAAAGATAGAGTTAAGAAAAGCACTAGTGCCTTGAGAAACTCAGTGGTGGTTGTCCTCTATAATGATGCTGCCATACAACTGTGTTTTCTATTAATAGATGGTCTAGAAAATAGATTTCCTCCTTTGCCCATCAGTAAAGAGAATAAAAAGTAGTTTGCATTCTAAGGGAAAGACACCAGTACATATTCTTTGTCTTGTCTTAGACTACAGTTAATTCTTACATTCTGTCACAATATAGGCTGAAAAGATTCTGATCATCTTTAAATTCTGAAAAGCATAACACTAGCCCACTACATTGATGGCATCATGCTAATCAGACATAGTAAGTAGGAAGTGAGAAGTCTACTGGATACACCAGTGAAAAACAGGTATGTCAGTGAGTAGTAGATAAACCTTATATAGAACCCAAAACTACCACACAGGAGACACTTTTAGGAACCCAATTATTTGGCCTAGTCCCTTACAAGGGTTTGCTTAAGTAAACTCCCTAATTCATCTCTCGGATCTCATCGGACCACAATTTCCTCAGTGGAGACTTCTGGTTCTCAGAACCAAATTGGAGTTCCAGTAAAGACTTAGACTGTTCATTATGTTTTCCTTCATAGCCCTTCACCATTTATCACATTTCATAATTGAATATTTTATAACTGTATTTAATTAAGGTCTATATCTTTCACCATACTGTCAGTTACATGAAAATAAGACCATTTTAAACTACTATACTCTTAATACCTAGCGCAATTTCTAGAATACGACAGATGCTTAGTAAATAAAATGAATGAAAGATGCTACAAAAGCAAAAGATATCCATATAGGAAGTAAACAGATAATCTATATAGTTTCCTTTGTACAATTTCACTTTCCAAAAAACATGTAAACATTTAAAACATTCCCCAAACTTAGCACTTGTACCCTTTCAATTCTTTACAAGTTTACTTATATTTTGACAACATTATTTTAAGTCAATGGTAACATTAATAACTACAACCACTGTTCATTTATTAAGTATTGTATTTTTTGTGTCTTGGGCACTGTTCATCACCTATAACGTCCTTATGAGGTGAACACTATATTATTTCTAGTTTAGAGATAAGAAAAAAACGATAGGCCTTAACAACATTAAGTTTCTTAGGGTGATAGAAAATGCATCTGAATGCAAGTTTGTCAGCCTCCAAAGCTAATGTCAAAGTCAGAGTTCCTCTTATTGTCATGGTGTGTTAAGTTTGGTATTTAATATTCTCAAGTATATTAAATAAATTATTTTCTATAGGAAAAGATGAAGACAGAACAAAGCAGTATGAGTTCACAAAGTTATGATGCCTGACGTACTGTGTAAATGTCATTTCCATTTCACAAATTAAAAGTTGATGATGCTGAAAGATCTAGCCACTATTTAAAATCTTTACCTCTTCTGTGCACATCGAAGTAAACCACGTCCAAAATAAACTAAACACATAAAGTTTTCACAAATTTCATTTTCTTGAATTACCATCTTCATCACCAGAAATTTATTCTCAGCTTCTGTATAATCCTGTAGTGACATAAAACTGGTTTGGCTGATGTGAAAAGAATTTCGTTCTTTTATAATAAACAATTATTTCCCAAACTGGAGAAATTAGGCATTTTTGAGGATGATCCAATCATTCCACTTATTTACAGCTTCAATCTTACCATCTATGTATATGATCACAAAGACAATGCATTCAGAACTTAAAATATTTATGAATGAATACAATATCTCTAATCATAACATATTTATCCAGTGTTTCAAAGTGAAAGTTATATAACAATTTTTGTATTTGAAATTGGAAAATATTACTAGTCAAAATAAGTGTTTTTCTGATCACTACTAGAGCATAATTCTCTGTCATTCTTAATGTTTCCTTCTAATTATAGCAGAATTCTAATTTTTCAAACTGGAAAGAAGTGACTCATTGACCATAGATATAATCTCATTTGGGAAAGCAACAGATAGATCATAAGTAATATAGATTTGGAGGTAAAGCTCAGGATCAATTCCAAAAGATGCTTTAGCTATAAATAATAAAACAGGTATAATAGCAATGGTCTGGAAAAAGCAAGCAGAAAAAATCCTTCAAAGCCTTACAAATGTTCTCTAGTACATCAGACAGAATGATAATTAGTATTACATGAAATTATTTAAAATAGAAATGTCCTCAGTTTTTATACTTAAAAAAATTCTACTTCACCTAATAAGTCATATTTATACGTTTATGATATCATGTAAAAAATACCCATTTAGGAAAAAAAAGTGAAAGAAATCTCGAGGCTGCAAAGAAAACATTAAAAATCAGTGAAAAAAAAGAAAATGTAAGTTTGAAAGAAACTTTAGAAATTTTCTAGTTAACTCCCCAATTTTTATTTATTTGCACTTTATTTAACAAAAAATTTTGCGGTAGAACTCATATTTTACAAAAGGGGTAAGATTAAGAACATAGAGTTTAAGGCATATTAGCAAATGAAGTAAAATGTGCTTTACAAGTTAAAGCAGCAAAACAATTTTCTATTTTACACAAATGGTAAGCATCTAAAAAAATCACTTTAAAAAAAGTAAAATTAGGGCAGTGTAAATACATGTCAAAAAAGGCACTGAAAGGTTTCAATTTCTAGAGAAGTTTTAAAAGTCAGCATTTTAATTTGCTAAAATAAAGTTAACATAATGGGCAAATAACACATACTACATACCTCTTTCTTTCCTCTTTCAGTGAGTGCTACTCCATATAAAAACAGTAATGTCAAATAATAACCAATATTAATTTGGTATGCCTGCAAAGAAAAAAAAATATATGTTAATTGGTTAAACAGACCAAGCTACTTCTTGGTATACAAGTTTAATTAAATATCCTTGGCCTACTTAATAATTATGAAAAATGTTAAGAATTATTATTTTGTCAATTATATAATCAAAACTATAGAGTATGCATGTTTAGATCAATTTGATAATTTGATTTAAGAAGAGAAATTTTAAAAAATAAAAGCAAATGTAATTCATTATATTAAATTTTTTAAAAATTCTATATTTTATGTATCAAGAATACTTTAGGAAATAATATAATAATGAACAGGCAAGTATCTACCACCCATCTGAAAAAAATTCCATCATCTCTGACATCAAAATCCTTTACTCTCCACATTTGGTTTTGTTTTAAAAATATAAAAATAAAGCTTATAATTTCTTCAGTGAAAAATTTTAAATGTGTGGATATTTACTTCATTTAAATACCATTTACTCAAAATTACAGAGATGGAGACAGATTAAGGATAAGGGAAGGAAGCGAGGTAGAAGGGAAAGGTATAACTACAAAGGTAGCATGAACTGACTATGATAATGATTATGCAAATACACACTTGTGATAAAATGTCACAGAACTATACATGCCTGTGCATAAAATAATCAACATAGCTGGCATGATACTAATATTCTTATTAAGGCCTGCCTACAAGGTTGATCCTTAGCTTTTGTATTGGAACTTGGGTTTCATTTTTTTCCCCCACTATTTTCTAGCTGTTGAAGGTGGCTTGCTGTGCTTCAATTGTTTGAACTGAAATTTATGATGATAATGAGATTTATGCTGAAAATCTGTGAATGTTTTTTTTCTGGTAATTTGAAATTTTGATACATACCAGGCAAAGGATCCCTCAGATAACCAACCAATAAAAACGTGGAACACTTGAATGTCTAATGGACTACCCCTGGCAGAAGCAATACAGATGTTGCTACATCTGAGAGGGAAGAGGGAGAGCATACAATGCCCTGAGTACACACAGGAGAAAACACAGGGAAACCTACAGATAGATTCCTTGAGATTCTATCTGTGTCTTTTCCCCTTGTGATCTGTTATAGATCTTTACTACAACAGTGTAATAAATCTTTCGCAATTAGTACAATATGCTGACTCTAGTCCTTGTAGCAAGTCTCTGAACATGAGTGAAGGTGTCTTAAAGACCAGTGACAGAACATTATCATAATACTGTAAATTTTCTGGTTTTAATAATGTACTGTAGTCATGTTGGAAGTAATAACTATTGGAAGTAAACTGGCTAAAGGATACACTAAGATCTCCTTTTATTACACAGTTAGAACATTTGTGAATCTATAATTATCTTGAGAACTGTTTGCTAATCTTGTTCCCATAATGTGCTGTCCCTCAACTGCCAAACTGCAGAATGTACTCCCTCACCCAGTTGTAGGCAAACCGCCCACTCGCTCCGACCCGTCAATGAACTTCCCTCCCTGCCCTCTCCAAGAAAAGTATATAAGCTCTGCTTAAGCTATTCTCAGGGCTCTCTCTCTTTGCTCTATTCAAGTGAGCTCTGAGCCCCAGCATGCTGGACCCCAAATAAACCCCTTGCTGTTGCATGAGACAGTCTCTTGGTGGTCTCTTCCTCCGACGCTCGCCCGACCTTTACAATGTTGGAAGTAATAACTATTGGAAGTAAACTGGCTAAAGGATACACTAAGATCTCCTTTTATTACACAGTTAGAACATTTGTGAATCTATAATTATCTTAAAATGAAAAGTTAAAACAATTATCTGTGGAGAAAAATATTTTTCATTCTATTTATGAGGGCTAATTTTATCTGTCAACTGGACAAGCTACAGGCGGCCCATATTAAACATTAATTCTAGGTGTGTCTGCGAGGGTGTATTCAGAGAGATTGGCCTTTGAATTGATAGACTTAGTATCTGATTACCCTCCACACATGGGTAGGCATCTTTCAATTCACTGAGGGTCTGAATAGAACAAAAGGCCAAAGAAGGAAGAAGTCACCATTTTTGCTTCTTGTATACTTGTCTAAGGAAGGATATTGAATCTTATTTTCTGCTCTTGGACTATGATTTATACTACTGGCTCCCCTGGTTCTGAGTTTCCAGCTGTAGATGTATGTATGTGTACACACACACACACACACACACACACACACACACACACACACACAGATATAATACACATTCTTTCTTCATAATAAATCATATATATGTGTATATACATATTTTGGTGTGTGTGTATATATATTGCCGCAGTCTGGCTGGGCACAATTCAGGAGCCACTTGTCAAAAGAAACTAACTTTATTTTTAGAACTACAAACGCCAAACAAAACAGCTCCTCAGGAAAAAACCCTCAGAGCCCAACTGCCACCACCGGCTTCCCACAAGCCTCTCACCCACACAAGCCTCACTACCTCCCACAATCCTCCTGCTCTTGAGGCCGATTGGCTGGGTCGCGTGGGCGGAGCCAAGGAAGTCCCACAATGAGCAGCTCCATGGTCTGAAAGGGCAGGGAAACAGCCCAATGAACATCACCGCAGAGGAGCCAATCAGCTAGATGTTGCTGGGCCGCTGTGAGCCAATCATCAGCCGGCAGCTGGAAGTTTGCTGGGGCCCCTTTGGCTGTGGCTCTCAACAATATATAACAAACTAGTTCTGTTTCTCTGAAGACCTTTAAGTCCACTACTCTTACACTCTATACTGACTGAAGAGTACAACTGTACTCTATACAACTGTCATGTGAAGTGTTCTAATGGGGGTTGCCTCATACCATAAGCAAGTTTTTTCCAGGTATAAGGATGATTAACATCCATTAAGATATAAACTTCCTTTTTATGTTGATCTAACAGTATTCCCTCACCCTAGCACACTTCTTATGACCAACTGTATGTATCTGTGAGACAAATGAAGAGAATTAGAAGTTTGGCTTCAAAAAGTTGTGGAAACAGATGTCGTGTTTGTTTTCAATGGACTAAATAAGTTTACAAACTTCCTGTACTTTCTAACTGGTTTTCACCTTAAAATTCCCATCTCTGAAGAGTCAGTACAATGTCATAGTTGAGAGCATAGACTCTGAAGCCAACACTATATGGATTGTATACTAACTCCACTACTTACTACCTGGAAATTAGCAAGTTATTTAACCTTTATGCCTCGGTTTCCTAAACTAAAAAATGGGAATAATAATTACAAAGAGTAGATAAACTAATTTTTACAAAGTGCTCAGAAAACTGGCTATCATGTATTAAACACTAAATAAATGTGGTTATCATTTTGCAATTTTTTTAAAAAATCAGCTTTGTACAACAGTCTATGCCTCATGCAATTCTAAATAAAAACATTTTTGAGAACAAGATGCAGAATTGTGGTAATACTGTAATCAGAAGGCAAAAAACTCCAGAAATTTCAAAAGCAGCATATTTATGACTGTTGGGACCTCTGCGGACCACGGAAGTACAATTGCTGGGGAAAAAGAAATCCCCAGTCTTGTGATTCTGGTTTTGTGATTCTCCATGTACATGACAGTTAGAGCTTGAGAAATGGCTTCCATATACGTGCCTGAACGGCCCCAAGATATGGCTTCCGCAAACACAAAGAATAACTCCCCAGCAACGGGGCACACATATCTAATGGGGTATTGTTTCTGCAACTAGGGTAACGGGGCTCTGTTTCTGTAACTAGGGTAACGGGGCTCTGTTTCTGCAACTAAGGTAACAGGGATCTGTTTCTGTAACTGGGGTGCCTAGGCTACCCCAATCTGGGGGACTCTCCGATCTCTGATTGGCCCCTGCCTTTGCCCCCACCTCCCTTCTCCTCTCTCTATATAAGTCCTCTCCCTCCACAATAAACTGAGTTGCTGCGCCATCTCGGCTGACTCAACTCCCAACTCGGTGTGATTTTTGCCAGGCAGGGTGGTAGGCCGGGTCGCAACACTCACCCTCTTGCTCAGCCCGGAGACACTCACTAGCTGGTCTAGTGATTCTCCTCAACCTCCGTCGGAGGGCAGTCCAAAATATGACCTTATCTCTGCCCTTTTTTCCCTATCTTATACCAGTTAGCAAAGATGATTTGAAGTACTAGAACCAAATGGCTACAGATGTGACTGGCATCTACACTCAACCCCTGCAACCCAGTGCTGCCTCTTACAAACAAAGTGGTCTTGCTCCTCCTTGATGGTCTTCAAGGACAAGGAGAAAAATTTGGATATAGCAGTATGTTTGATCATAACATTAAAAGTCAGCTCACAAGTGCTACCAAGAGAGGGAACTCTTCCATTTCCTAGTTCTGTTCAAGATTCATCTTTGAAAAAACTTGGACAATGTTCATTATATACTGTTATACTTCATTGATTGTCAATCTGATTAGCAAGCAGCAGTAGATACACATCCTAGGGATACCAAGATGCAAACTTCCTTTTCTTTGGATTCTTTTTTGAATACATCTAGAACCTCTTTATTTCTGCAAGTATTCTGCAAAAACTAAATAAGGATTAATGTTTAACCCCTTTGTACATCCTTATAATATGGAATATTTTATTTTAGGACTATCTTTTATGGCATTTAAACAGTACTTTTTGAAGATAACCATAATCTATCTTTCTACATATATGCAGAATTCAGTTTACTTTACAGATCCAAGTTATGCCAAAAATTGATTTTTTATTTTATTGTCCTTTTATTATTATTATTGTTAGTAGTAGTAGTAATGGTAGTAGTAGTAAAGTAAACTGGTGAAATTAATGGAGGATACCAGGGATTGAACTCAGGTGACAAACTCAAAACAGTTTTTTGGTAGAGAAGAGAGCTATAATAAGTTCATTATAGAGATGCAGTCACATATGGAAGTAAGATAAAGGAAGGAAATAAGATGTGTAAAACTTGTTCTTATCATGTATTACCTTAGAATATTGTCCAGTGCTTGCTGTTGTCCTTTATTATCATGAGGGGTTGGTTCCAGGACCCTACCCCTTCTAGAGATGCTGTATCTCTTACATATAATGATAGACTATTGGGCTGAGGTTGTAGCTCAGTGCTTGAGTGCTTGCCCAGCATGTGTGAGGCACTGGGATTCATCCTCAGCACATCTAAACATAAATAAATAAAAAAGGTATGGTGTCCATCTACACTAAAAAAAGCTTTTAAAAATGATAGAGTATTTGCATGTAATCTACTAAAATCCTCCCACATATTATAAATCACCTTTAGATTACTTATAATATCAAATACAATGTAAATGCTACAAAATTAGTTATTATGCACTATTGTTTAAGGGATAATGATATGATTAAAAAGTATGTGCATATTAAATACAGATACAACTATTATAGGCCTAACTATCTTTTTGGTGTGTAGTTGGTTAAATTCAGATCTATTGAACCTGTGACTATGGATGACTAACTGTACGTCTTTTTTGTGACATTCCCCCAAATGCTTTCTTTGTACAGTCTGCTTTGGTCCACTTCATCTGCAGTTTTTTTTTTATTTAGTCTGTTTCTATCACTTAAGTGATAGCCTTGAAAAATCAATTTTGTGAGGTAATTCTAAATTCCTGACTTGTTAATATGGGCATATAAGTCAAGTAGGGATATTACATTGAGACAATGGGACAATAAATTTTTTTGAGGCTCTGAAAAAAATAAATGCTGTCCAAGTTCCATTATTTCAAGGAATATACTTACAGTATAATTAGTAGCTTGAATGTTCCTAAGTGCTGTTTCCAATTGTGTTATCAAAAAACGTAAAGTTAAAGCAGGAACAATTTCCTCCCCATTCTGGCTATTTGCTGCAACTTCTCTCTGAAAAATAGGTTAGTTGAGAATTTCTTTAAGTTAGAACAAATACCTATAGATATTTATATTATACCAATAATACATGCTCACTATAGAAAAATTGGAACAGATAAAGATGGTTTTCAAAAAATCTACAACACCCAGGTATACTCATGTTTGTTAATTATAAGTAGTTGATGAATCTCGTTTGTAACTATTTCCTATAAACACTAAAAGCAAGAGGTTGGCAACATCAACTCCTACTTCAGAGTAGAAGAAGTAATCCTACTTTACTCTCATTATTTCTCTTCACAAGTATAGGTAAAATCTTCTTTCCAGCCCTGAATCTGTGGTAAATAGAAACTATGGCAGTACTACCAAAAATTAGGGCAAGCATTTTATACCAAATTAGAGGAAATGAGCTAATATGCACTTTTGTTTTCTACCTACTTTGTTATTCACATAGATAAAATTAAAGAACTATGTCTTTTCTGTGTGCTGATTCCTCAAAGTTGTACCCTCAAATGCTTTAAATTACATTGTATTTAATGATGTATATAACCTGTGAAAAATTTAATCTATAATTTCTTTGTATGTGTGTGTGTGCCTGTGTGTTACTGAGGATTGAACCCAGGGACACACACAGGCTAGGCAAGTGCTCTACTACTGAACTACATCCCCAGCCCTAATCTACACTTTGTAAACTTGGTTTCCAGTATATAATACTTTCCTTCTTTTCTCCTAACTAACTAGATACTGTATTTCAGTCTCCCCAGGAGATGACTCAATAAATCTCTTTTGTTATCAACACACATTCCCTAAAGTAATCCACTGTTATATTTTAAAATATTATCTACAAACTGATAGTTTCCGAATTTATTTTTCTAGTCCACAATTGTCACCTGAATTACAGACTCATATATTCAACTATTTACTCAATATTATTTCTTGAATTTGAATAGGCATATAAAACATAACACTAAAGTTATACCTCTGTCAAATGGGCTAGGTAATTTCAGATCAATCCTCCTGATGAGAATGACTAAAAATGCTAAATAAAATATGAAAATCACTGAAAGCAATGGAATGCCATAACGGCATTGAAAATCTCTGAAGCCAACATGCAGGAGAGGTGGAAGACCCAAAGTCATGAGATAGACTTAGAACCACTTTTCTAAAGTAACTGCCAAATTCACTTGTGGCTAAGATGCCAGGCAGAGCTCTCAGGAGATAGGCAGAGTTAGAGAAAAATTAGAGTGCACGGCAGGGACTCTAGTAAACACCTTGTTCTTTTGTTTTGGTTCTAATAAAAGCAGACTATAATTAAAAGACCTGAATGCAAGTAGTTTATTTGGGAGGTAGAGAATAATGGTTAGAAAGGGGAAAATGATGAGAAGGAAAAGCAAGCTTTTAATAAAGCACAATGGGCAACTGGGGTTCATATAACAGCGACACTCTGGACTCTTGAAAAATAAAAGCCTAAGATTTACTTGACTAAAGGGGAAATGGAAAAGGAGTATTTATATAATAACTTCTAATTTATGTCATAACTTCTAATACATTGATTGAGTGCTTTTGGGTGGGGGGATTAATAAGAACTTCCGAAATGCCAGATGTACAAGCATTCAGCAGTTTTAAACAGGCCTTGAGGCATAGATGTAGATATTAAAACACAACTGACCAGAGCATACTGAAAAGATAGTGTTTCAAGAATATGTGCGAGGCACTGACAACAGACCCTTTCTCATGAAACAGAAGTAAGTTTAGAATTATTCCAATCCTTGGGTGAATTACTTAAATCTAACAGAAAAGCAAATAAGCTAAGACTAGGGGAAAATTAGAGTGCATGGCTTATCAAAGAGAAGGGACTTCCACCTCTCCTGCATGTTGGCTTCAGAGATTTTCAGTGCTATTATGGCTTTCCATTGCTTTCAGTGATTTTCATATTTTTAAGTACTGTTTTTAGTTGTAGATGGACACAATACATTTATTTTATTTGTTTCTATTTTTATGTGCTGTGGGGATCGAACCCAGTGTCTTATGCATGCACTCTACCACTAAGCCACAATCCTGCCCCTGATTTTCATATTTTGTTTAGCATTTTTAGTCATTCTCAATGGGAAAATTGATCTAAAATTACCTAGCCTATTTGATAGAGATGATAACTTCAGTGTTATGTTTTATATGCCTAATCAAAATCAAGAAATAATGTTGAATAAATGGTGGATAAATCTGTAATTCAGGTGATAATTCTGGACTAGAAAATATGCAGATTTTTCCTGTTTTCTAGTTCTTCACAGGAAGTTGTTTTGAAACAACTCAGGCAACTACTGCAAGTAGCAGAATTCACTGTCATCTTTTCAATGATTATGGAATTTGTATTGATATTTATTTTTATTTGTGACTACTTGGATTATTCTTGTTTTCTTTCTTTTTTCAAATATTATTAGGCACTAGTCTGTTTTATTGATTCTATTTTATGTTTTATTTCATTTAACTATCCTTATTACTTCTTTTTATGTTTAACTTTCTGTTCTTCTCTTAATGTCTTAAAGTTCATGCATAAATGACTGATATTCAACCTTGATTCTTTTTCTAACTCATGAATTGTAAGCTATAAATTTTCCTCATAGCACTGCTTTAGCTAATAATATAAGTTTTAATATATAGTTGTTATTCAGTTCAAAAATGTTAACTTCCATTGTAATTTCTTCCTTGACCTATATATACTCTAGATTACAAGCATCTATCTTAAGAACATGAGATTTCCTAGTTTTATATTTTTATTATTAGTTCTAGACTAATTGCTGACGTTCTATATGCTTTTTATGAGTTAGTTGATCCTTTAAAATTTAAAGAGACTCACCTTGTGACTTAGCCAATTTTTGTAAATGTTCTATATGCACTTTTTAAAAAATGTATATTCTACCACTGTTGGAAGTAGTGTAGTGTGCTTGTGTCCCCCAATGGGATGAAGTTTGCTATATGACAACATACTTTGTGTCAGCAGTTTTTAAAAAGGACAGTATTAAAATCTCCCATTGAAATTGATCATTGTCCCTTTACTATTCAGTTTTTATTTTTATTTATTTATATATTTAATTTTTACAGTATTGGGGATTGAGCTCAGGAATGCTTTACCACTGAGCTACATCCAGAACCCTTTTATTTTTAATTTTGAGACAAGGTCTCACTAATTGCAGAGGCTGGCCTCATATTTGCAATCCGATTGCCTCAGCCTCCCAAGCATTGATTAGAGATATGCGCCCCCTCCCACCATGCTCAATTTTTATCACTTTATCATTCATAAAAGTTCCGTGTGTATATATCTCTATTTCATCTGCAATTTGGGTTCTGTTTTCTAGTCTTATTCATGTGTAATGTCAAGAACAAGTTACACAACCTTTTAGTTATTACAGTTTTTTAGTAAGTCTTAATATGTAAGTCAGCAAATTTCTGAGCCCTTCTCCTCTACAGTTCTCTTAGAAAATTTTCTTGGTTGTTTTTCCTCTTATTTCTCATTTGAACTTCAGAATTATCTTTTAGTAACAACAATAACAAAAATCTTTTCAAATTGGAATTAGTTGATATTTAATTTAGGAAAAATTGAGAACATTATTATACCTATAGAGAGCCACATGCATATTTTCCACTCAGGTCTCCTTTTTTTTTTTTATACTCTTCATAGGGTTTTAGAGATATTTATTTATTGTTTTAGTAGAAAGCATTGATTTCTAAACTTAGCTGTGAATAAAATCAGGGTAAAGAAGGGAAAGCATATGGAAATGGTAGGAGACCTTGAATGATACATAAAATTATAAGAGGTTATGAGGGGCAAGGGGGAGGGAAAAAAAGGGAGAGAATTGAACAACAGCAGAGGAGGTAGAGAGGGAAGATGGGAGGGGAGGGGAGGGGAGGGGAGGGGGGATAGTAGGGGATAGGAAAGGTAGCAGAATACAACAGTCACTAATATGGCATTATGTAAAAATGTGAATATGTAACAGATGTGATTCTGCAATCTGTATTTGGGGTGAAAATGGGAGTTCAAAACCCAATTTGAGTCAAATGTATGAAAGATGATATATCATGAGCTATGTAATGTTTTAAATAATCAATTAAAAAAAATCAGGGTAAATGCTTGCTAAACTGCAGATTCCCAGACCTACCCCAAGAGATTTTGATTCTTTAGTATTTATATATGGTTTTGATATTATCATGTGAGTGACTTAGGATGAACTTTGAAAACTCCTAGTTTATCTTATGTATTTCTTAGTTGTTTTCTTGGGTATTTAATTTTTTTTTTTTTTTTTGCTATTGTAAACAAAAACTTTTCTTCACTTTCTAATTGACTATGCATACATAAGGTTTATTGATTTCTGAGTCTAGTTGTTTCTTGATATTTTCCAAAGTACAAGAGGAAAAAAAGGAGTCAAGACAGATTCAATCACAGTAACTGATCTCAGTTAAGGTTATAACTACATATAAAATCGTAGGGAAAGTTTCAGAATTTAAATTTTTAATTGTAACAGCATTAATTTATTTCATGGAAACAATCATGTATTTTTTACATATAGAAGGTACAAATGTGGTATTTTTAAGATACCTAAGGTGTACTGCCCCCACTGCCATTTAACTGACACAGATTAAAGAGTATATAATTTTTCTTAACTTTGGAAAACACTATTAATTTAAGAAATAGTTCCATTACTATACTGGAAGCTAGCACAAATTATTTTTTAGAGAAACTATTTGCAAGATGGAAATCTATATATTCTTTAGAATATGTATTTCACTCATAAAATCCAAAAGTTTTGCATATCATTTCTGTTTTACATTTTTGAAAAAAAATTTAGTAAAACATTAGAAAACTAAAAACATTCTCTTGTCCCAGAGTGTCACAATGAAGGAGGCTAGGAAGATGGCGGAGTAAAGGAAAGCTACATCCCAAGTTGTGCCATGGCATGGAGCTAAAACAGTGGATGTATAGCTTCTGAAGGCTACATGGAACCAACCTGGAGGCCACCAGTGCAGATTCACCACAGACAGAGGAAGAGGGAACGAACACAGACTTAGTTGAAAGAAATCTGAGATAAAAAATGCTGCCTAATCTTAACAGATTCAGAGGCTGCATTGCATGCTGGTGCTTAAAAATCATGCTGTATATGTCAACTGGCTGTGGAGAGCTGAGTGGGAGCCATCTTGGGACAAGTGCGCTGCCAGAATGGCAATTCTGGAATTTAAGAGATCAGGAGGCAAAAGAAACAAAAAACAAAAAAACAGTGACAACATCCCAGCAGTACCCATTTTTGAGGGACCTATGCTGGGCCTCATGAAACATGAGAAACTGACACGGAGTAGAATATACCCAGGGGCATTCGAGTCAGAAGGGTGAAAGGGACCCCAACTCACCTCTCCTTTGTGTTTATCTTATGTATATGAAGCAGGCTGGGAGTCTCCACAGGTAGGGGTGAATACACTCAGGGACTAAGCTCAGGAAGGCTGTCATCCTGGGCAGCAGACTGGATTTTGTGAGAGGCTCCTTAAAACCAAACCTCCAAAGAGATCAGCTACAGTCTAGCTCTAGGTGTCAATCTAGTCACTCCAAAGAAGGCTCTACCCAACAAAGCCTGATTAGACCTCAGTCCACTCTCCTGGCAAATGAACAAAATGCCAAGCAGTACATCCTAACCCATCCCACCTCATACTGATAAGAAGGGAAGCTGAGTCTTACATCAAACAGCTTCCATCTTAGACCACTTCAATTAGAAGTTCAGAGAGCACCACAAAAACAGGAAGGAATTAACAACTTTTACCCTTTGCTCTTAGTACATTACTTAAGAAGAAATGGAAAGAAAGTCTATTGTACATAAGCAGTGCCCACCTACTCTGGTCAATTATTTTGATTACCTCAGTGGAGAAAGTTCCTTTATTCTTCACTAAGATTTTGGAATTTTTAAAAGTTATTTTATTTTTTATTCTTTCCATATGTGTATATGAGACAGAAAGTGTGCATGCATGTGAATTCTGGCTGTGTTGATTGGTTCAGAATCATATACATACACTTACATTTTCCCCCCTGATTTTCAGCATTTTTAAAAAATATTGTAATTACTTTTTCCTAGCATTACCTTCAGAGGATTCAGACTTTTTAGACTGCATATTTTAGTTTGGTTTTGTATTATTTTCATTTGTTTATTTCTCTTGTTTTTCTTTCTCTTTTCCTGCTAATAGCCAAATTCTATTGTTTCATTCCTTCTTTCTTGATACATGCTGCTTCTATTTTTTTCCATTCTTTCATTATAAAGATTACTTGATACATCTCTTCTGCATTCTCTGTTCACTTTCTGAAATTGTAAAGTGTTTCTTAACTACCTAACATGTTTCCTTTTCCCATAAATAACTCTACTTTTACCACATTTCAGAACTTATTGGTCTATATAACTCATACCCCCAGAATTAATGCTAAATACAGTCATTACTGTTGTGGATGATACAGTTGACACCTGCTCTTTTCTTTCAAGCCAGATCTAGTT
Organism: Spermophilus citellus; assembly: GCF_964194105.1. Taxonomy (NCBI): domain Eukaryota; kingdom Metazoa; phylum Chordata; class Mammalia; order Rodentia; family Sciuridae; genus Spermophilus; species Spermophilus citellus. Next base: position 94,172,130 of record NC_138188.1, on the reverse strand, counting down.
CAAGGTTATTGTTCTTACCATTGACAAGTGCTAAAATACCATTCCTCTATATTAGTGACAATTTGCTTTAACACTGTGTATTGTTTATTGTTTGCAACAGTTGTTATTATGATGTATTTTGCCCCATTCTGTGAGGTGCTGGGAATCTATAGGGACACTAAAAGTTCACAGATTAGAGACTGCTACAGAATTAAACATTCTCTAACATTACTCCAACTTAAAGAAGTAAGGAGACAAAAGTCCCAAACCAACAAGAATCAAAGGAGGAACAATCAGAGGGAACTTAGGTCACACCCTTGGCATTTATGCATACACCAAAAACAGAGAGAAGTCCTAGAAGAAATAAGGTAACTATAAAAGGATATGCACACAAAAAATGATAGGGGTCATAAATTGCAACTGATTTCCATGCATGTATGAGTTTGTTGGAATAACCCAACTACTATAAAGCTCTTTTAAAAAAAGAAGTAGTAGTAAAATGAAGATTCCAAGACCTGAGTTACACTGCATGAGTTAAAAAAAAATCATTTACATAGAGCTATTACTTCTGCCTCAAAGACAAATTATAATGTTACCTGCATGGTCTGGAAAGAAAAATCTTCTTGTAAGAACTTCTTAATGTGAGGAATCACACCTTTTGGTAGAGTATTAATTGCATTTAATAACTTCTTAACTTCTAATAGCAGGTTAACTGGAACAAGGTCAGTAGGTATGTCCTTTTTCTGTTTGTCCTACAAGACATTTATCCATTAAAAATTTATACAATTCTACATACTCTCGTTTACTCTAGTGATTAAAACCAGCAAAAGTATTAAAAATAGAGTCAAATTCCTAATATATGTATATCATTGTGACAGACACATAGAATGCAAGTAAGAATAAGATAGTCTCTCTGTTCTCTAGGCAACTTAGTGAAATCCTGTCTCAAAAAATTATAAGGGCTGGGGAAGAACCAGTGGTAAAGTACCCCTGAGTTTATTCCCCAGTATCAAAAGTCTTTTTTTTTTTAAATTACAATATTATATAGATTATTCTTTACTTTTCTCTTGCTGGGTACAGTGGTACAAACCTGTAATCCCAGCACTTAGGAGGATAAGACAGGAGGTTTGCAAGTACAAGGCCAGTTGCAGCAACTTAGTGAGGCCCTATGCAACTCAGCAAGACTCTATCTCTAAATAAAATATGAAAAATAAAAAGGGCTGGGGATGTGGCTGCGTAGTTAAGTGCCTCTGAATTCAGTCCCTGGTACCAAAAAAATCCAAAAAAAAAAACTTTCAATAAATATGATATATAGTATTCACATAAATGTTTTAATCAACTATAAAGTATTTGTCATTGACAATAAAAAAATTACATCAATGCATAATGCAGAACTTCTCATTTAGGCCTAGAATTTTTAACAGGAAAGATAATAAAAATAAGAAAGAAAAGTAACTTCATAAACAATTCAGCAAAACATCTTAATAAATAAAATTTTTATATGTGATTGCATTCACATATGTGTTTGTAGTTTCATTTTTCTTGAATTTTCCTTTGAAAAGACAAATGAGGTGGCTAGGGATGTGCTCAGTGGTAGAGCAGTTACATAACATGTGTTGATCACCAGCAATACACATACACACACACACACACACACAAAAAAAAAAAAAAAAAGATATGAGTGATTTCTTTCTTTCTTATCCCCAAGAACTGGGGATCAAAACTAGAGCCTCACACATAGAATACTAAATGCTTTGCCACTGAGCATATATCCCCAGGCCTTTTCATATTTCTGAGTCAGTATCTCACTAAGTGGCCCAGGCTAACCTCAAACTTGTAATCCCTTTGCCATCATCATATTAGGTTTAAGGTATAAGCCATCAAGCCTGGCCACAAATGAGAAATTTCTTAAAACTAACTGTTGAGATGTTTCTGGGAGAGTGAATTTAATTTTCTATTAATTTTAACTCACAGTGAGAATTGGTACTTAGAATGACAACTTTGATATATAGTATCAATCATGCAAGAAATATTTAATTATGATCATCTTACTCATTTAGAAAAGTGGACTCATTCAAAAGCTTTTAAGATTATTGACTAAATTTAGCATTACATTCTCATACATAATTAATCATTATTAATTAACTAAAAATAAATGAAAATTAAATTTTCTCTTACCAGTTGACTGGTTGATTTTTCTATCTTATTCTCAGTTTCCTCTTCAGTCTGTTCTTCCACAGTAGAATCCTTACTGAAAATGAGTAAGAGAGGTATTTTCAGAGCATCTCCTTACAAAGATCACGAATTATAGTAGCAATCAATCTAACAACTGAGTTCTGTCTAAAGTTTTAGATAATCCTGGTAAGTATCAAAGAAGTTAAGGTAGACCTTACTGGATGATGGATGGTAGAAAAAATAGCAAGTTGATATTGTAGAACCTGACTCAATTCCTAGTCAATAATTATTGTTCCTTCTTAAACACAGCCACAGCACTCTAATATTATACACTTTGCCTACAGATACAGTTCTTTTCACATATCTTCCTATTACATTATAAACTCTTAAGTATACAGATTTTGTATTAATCATTATTCCTTCTGCACCAAGGAGGCAGTAAATGCTTGTGAAATAAATTAATATGTAACACTGCTTAGTATATGAGACAATTCAAGGGTGTTCAGCATTATATGGAAGACATACAGGCAGGCTGAATTTGCACTGTTTGGAGGGAACAGATTACCACAGGGTCTCCTGTGCTATGCTTAAGTTACTTTCTTAAAGTGAAAATAACAGCATCTACTTCATAAGTTTTATGAGGTTTATATAAATTAGCATTTGTAAAAGCATTAAAAACAATGTCTCAACATAGCAAGTATATATAGTGTATGTTAAAATTATTTTGTTGAGAATATCCCAAGTACAACCAGTTGTAGCACATTTTTTTTCTTTTTTTTAAGAGAGAGAGAGAGAATTTTTTTAATATTTATTTTTTAGTTTTCAGCAGACACAACATCTTTGTATGTGGTGCTGAGGACTGAACCTGGGTGGCACGCATGCCAGGCAAGCACGCTACTGCTTGAGCCACATCCCCAGACCAACATAGTAAATATATATAGTGTATGTTAAAATTATTTTGTTGAGAATGTTCCAAGTACAGCAAGTTGTAGCACATTTTTCAATAGCCCTGGTAGAAAACCTCTCTAAAATTATATTTCACCCATTCCTCATTCCCCCACTAATCAAAAACTGTCTTATAGCATAGGATATCTAATTCATAGTAGACTGCCAAGGTTACATGGAAAAGACTAATGTCATGCCTTTGGAATCTTAACAAATGAGTTTGTTTTTGTCAACCTATTCCTTACCTCACAAAAAATTCTTCTGGTAGAGATTCCATTTTGCACAATGTTCCTTTATAAGTCTTCCAATGCTTGAAAACTGACTTTTACTACTGCTACTTAAAGCTATAAGGAAAGTAATATTTTTAATTAGTAAAGTTATTTTCTTTATCCCTCCTGTAAGAACTACACAGTCATTAAAACTTTTTGAAACTGCTATAAAAGGAAAATAGTTTCCCCTTCCTAACACAATGTCTGCCTATACTTTAATGTACTTATTTTTCTAGGCATAAGTATATTTTTAATTTATAATCATATTGAATGAAAATATTTTACCCCATTTTTTTTTAGCCACTGAATAATATACAAAAAGCATCTTTCATGTTATTTTAGCCTCCTAGCCAACATTTTTGATAGCTACACAACAATTGGTTGGGGTTTCCTTGATGATTTTCTAATAGTTGGACAAATAAAGTTCTCATATTTCTCTGTGATAAACTCCATTGTTTACAACACTTTTATATATTTATGATTTTTTTTTCCTTTTGATAATTTCTTAGAAGAATTTCTAGGTCAAAATGCATTTTAAGACTTCAGTGCATATTTCCAAATGGCTTCCTGAAGGGTTTGTAATAATTTATTTCCCATAGAGTTATGAGTTTCTGCTTTATATAACCTTAATAGTATTAATTATTTTACTTCCTTTTAGTTTAAAAATGACATGTAGCTGCTTTATCCAAAATTATATGATTGGATAACTCTATAAATAGAAAGTGGGATGGAAAGAGATCTTATACATCTTTGGTTAGAATACCAATGGATTTTGTGGATGTTTCCTGAAGGAAAAAAAAAATCGAAATAATACAAATGAAAACAAAAAGATAGAGCGTCATTAGCATTCATTTATTTATACAGCTATTTATTCCAAGTTAGTGCCATTTGATCTTCTTTATTAAGTGTTCAAGCCTCTAGACTCAAGTATCTTCTGCTAGGCTGGCTTCCTTGTCTGATCCCCCTTTTTAAGTCCAGAAAGTGTTAAAGCAAGCATATGTATAACTACTGACAAATGTTGTTGGGCAAAGGAAGAAATGATGAGGAAAAGAAAGGAAAGTGGCAGCAACATCATAAACATAACAGATCTACACTGCTTTGCAGCATAAGACTGGGTAAAGTTTCTCATTTATTCCTTCTATAACAACTTTATTTCAGTAACAAGGGAGCCAGTTTATCTAACAGTATATTTAATATATACCTACAAATCAGATTGGTATAGCTTTTTACAGGCACATTACTAAAAAGCAATGTAACATAGTAATTCCCAAATCAAGAAAATATATTCCAGAAAATCAACTATAAATCACCAATTAAGAATTCAAATAGTATACTATAGAAACACTGTTTTATATGATGTTGATCCTGCTTTAAAGCCCCCAAACTAATTTAACACAAAGAGACAACAAGTAACTGCAAAATTTGAACTCTTCTAAGCCTGGAGGTCTGAGTATCTTCTTACTGGAGAGCTTAGTAAGGAAAGGGCAGCTCAGCACTGGTGTGTGGGCTAAAAGAAATCATGTGAGGATCATCTGTAAAACATTCCTAACTATGATACTACTACTATTCTATATTTGATTAATACCAACAGTTAATACAAAAAGTTTTGAGAGAAAAGAGCAATTCCCCATGGATGGCGTTGGAGAAGATAATGCTAAGTGAAGTTAGCCAATCCCAATAAAACAAATGCTGAATGTTTTCTCTGATATAAGGAAGCTGACTCATAGTGGGATAGGGAGGGGGAGCATGGGAAGATTAGATGAATTCTAGATAGGGAAGACGGGTGGGAGGGAAAAGGAGGGGGCAGGGGATTAGCAAGGATGGTAGAATGTGATGAAGATCATTATCCAAAGTACATGTATGAAGACTCGAATTGGGTGTCAACATACTTTATATAGAGATATGAAAACTTGTAGTATATATGTGTAATAAGAATTGTAATGCAAAAAAAAGTACATGTATAAAGGCATGAATTGGCATGAACATACTCTATATACAAAGATATGAAAAACTGTACTCTATATGTATAATAAGAATTGTAATACATTCCACTGTCGTGTATTTTTAAAAAATAAAATCAATAAACTAAAAAAAATTGTTTCAGTTTCAATTTTTAAAGCTGTGCTTATTCACATCAAAGCAGGAACAGCTCGTTTATTTTATTAATCACTTAAACATTTATTTTGTAGCTCTATTGTCACCTCCCTAAGAGATCTGTGGACACATTTTTTTGTAAAAATCCATTCATATATTTATCTTGACTAAGTTATCTAACCAAGTTAAAGGTTCTAATTTGCAAATAAATTCACATTTCAATGGGTAGATTGATGTTCCATGAATTATCTACCCTTGTCAACTCTGGCACTTATACATTACACAATGCCAGGAGGAAAAAGAGAGTAACGATGCAAAAAAGAGAGTTCACGCTTTTGTCAATGCTACTAGATTGAAAATAAAGTAATTAATATCTTTGGTATTTTTTAGTTGCATATTTTAGTTATTAAGAACTTCTCTTATACAAACTAAATCTTAGCACAACTGACATTCTGGACTGGATAATTCTTTAATATGTAAAGCTTTGTAATGTTGTGAACAACCAATAAAAAAAAAAAAAAAAGATGTTTAGCAGCCTCTCCACACCACTCAGCCTATTGGGGCAACCAAAGATATCTCCAGATATTGCCAAAAATCCCTTGGGGGCACAAAATTGCCCTGGGTTGAGAATTAAAGATAAATGAATGAGTTAGGATGATTAATTATGTGGATATAAAACAAATTGTTCTGGAAAGGAAAAAATAAGGTCATACTGATTATTGTCTAGCATACAGAAACACAAACAAAACATCTGTCCACAAGACAGTGAAATGACAAAGTATTTCATTTAGATTTCCATTAATGTCAAAATTTGAAAGACTATATATTACTAATAATGAGCACAAAAATTTTGGAATCACTCTACAGAGGTAAAGAGGCCTGCTCTAAAACATACTAGCTATCCAACTTTATATGAAATTAATATTCTCTATGCTTTGTTTTATCTGAAAAATGGGGGTAATGATGGGTCCTACTTCATAGGGTTGTAAACACATTTAAGCACTATTAAAAAGTGTTCATATCATCACCATCTTCATCACTTAATTGTTTAGGTTTACAACAAAATTAGTTTACTTTTCCTTTAATTCTCTATAGTGATGGGCAAAAGCTATTATGAGAGGAAACAATAATCATGAGATTTAAGAAATGGGACAAAAGGGCTGGGGTTATGGCTCAGTGGCAGAGCATTTGCCTCACATGTGTGAGGCATTGGGTTCAATTCTCAGCACAGCATATAAATAAATTAATAAAATAAAAGTCCATCAAGAACTAAAAAAATTAAAAAAAGAAATGGAACAAAAATTATTTTCAAATATATACACACAATGTGAATTGTAAATTAGTATGCAGCACCTTGAATTTTCATATCAGTACATATTACTATCTATAGTCTTTGATCTGCATCATATGCCATTGTATGTCATTTTTACCAGATCATTACTGATAAAACTTAGCTGTGTCTGGGATTTTTTTTTTAAAGATTTGCTATGACAAACAATGCTACATTAAACAACCTCAAATAGCTTGATAAAAACTTGATACCTATTTTAGAAAGATAGATTTACTACATCAACACTGAATTAAATATATTCCAGAAGTTCTGCAGAAATTTTAATCACATATTTTCTGTCCCTCCAAACCCACTGTCCATCTGTGTTCTACTTCACAAAGATCATTGTTAGCACTGGATAGCAATTTACCACAGAGAAGTCTTGAAATATATACACATTCCTCCCAATAAAGAAAACAAGCCTGTCTAAGGCAAATTAGCATATTGTCAGAAGCAGGTTTTTAATTCTATTTACATCTATTCAGTAATTTATTTCTGGAGTTAAGTAGGCAAACCTACATAATATATACACGTGTATAACATATACGCACATGTATTTGTTTTGAATATTTAGAATGTATCCATAATACACAGGTTAGGATTTCTCTGACCCTCCACCCCGCCCCGCAAAACAAAAACAAAATTAAAAAAAAAAAAACATTTCGACATGAAACTGTCCACCTGAAAACCAAGGTGTTATGGACTGGATAAGTAATTCAGTGAAAAAGCACATACCTAGTATGGGTGTGGCCCCGAGCTTGATTCCCAAACCAGTGCATATATGTGTGCGCGGGTGTGTGTGCGCGCCAGTGCGCCCACAGAAACTGAGCTGGTGTGCCAGTGTGCGCGCGCATGCACGCGTGTACACACACACACACACACACACACACACAGGAAAAGTGTAAGAGAGGGTGGGAGAGAAGAGGAGAGAGGGAGACAGAGGAAGAGAGAGAGGGAGAGAGGGATACAGGAAGAGAGGGAGAGAGAGGGAGAGAGAGGGAGAGAGACGAAGAGAGCGAGCAAGCATGCGTGCCCATGTGCACGCTAGAAAGAAAGCGAACATGGGCTCGGAGGAAAGCAGGCAAATACCACTCTGCTCAGAAATATATGTAGGTACCAAAGGAAGAAGCATATACTATGAAAGCATATTCTCTAAAAGTGAAATTTATCTTCAGCAAATTAAAAAAATAGTCATTAGACAATAATCACAAAGAAAGAATACTGAGTTTTGTTACATAAAGAGTACAGAACTCTTCTTTTTGTGCACCTGTCTGTACCAATTGATGAAGTCTACCTTATCCATCCCTAACTTGACTCAGTGGCTACTCCAGTCCTCTTAGAAAGGCATACATTTGTAAGGTGAGAGGTAGAATAAGCTTATGGTTATGAAGAATATCCTTTCATACAAATGTCCGAATGTCTTCTCTGATATAAGGGGGCAGGGTGTGACTCAAAATGGGTTTGGGAGGGAGAACTAGGAGGAAGATTACCTCTAGATAGGGAATAGGGGTAGAAGGGAAAGAGAGGGAGAAGGGGAATAGCATGGATGATTATACAAAATTCATGTATGAAGATGTGAATTTGGTGTCAACAGACCTTATATAAAATCAGAGATATGATAAATTGTGGTATAAGGGTGTACTAAGAATTGTAATGCAAAAATAAATAAATAAATAGAAATAAATAAATTAACCAAATTATCCAAGACTTATCCAAGACAATTACTCTTAACCTGGAGATAAATTCTGTGAAATGTATGGAAAGAAAAATCAGCAATTTGAAAAGTGAGAAATGAAATTTTATGGTTTGACAAGTCACTTAGATAGTAGCTAGACATGGTCCCTTGATACAAAGAAGACTTGATAAATCCAAGATATGAAGCTGGGGCTGTAGCTCAGTGGTAGAGCACTTGCCTCACATGCGTGAGGCACTGGGTTCGATTCTTAGCACTGCATAAAAATAAACAAATAAAAAAATTTTTAAAATAGATATGAAGCTGCTCAGATAACATGTCATACAAATTTACAGTTGAGTTTTTTAAAAATTAATTTAAAATTGCTATTTTTATAAGTGATAAAATAAAAGTATGGTACAAATATAAAGAAAGTAAAAGTTTATTACTAAATATTATATACTTGAAATGTACAATGTGAATAAGGCATTGAGTTATGATGTTAAGACAGCTAGAATGTCACTGGATGACAGGAAATTTTCAGCTCCATTATAACCTTATGGAACACTATCATATATGTGTCTATCATTGACCAAAACATTATGTGGCACATGACTATAATTGCAAAGAGAATTTTGTTTTTTTCTGATCTATCTCTATGACAAAGGTAACATTTCTGAAAAATGGGAGTTGACGCTAATTATAAAGACCTTGTTTTGTGGTTCTGCATAAAGGGTAAAAATTATTTAATATCAATATGTAAATGGTTTTAGCTATAGTAAGGACATGGTATCTAAATGACCCAATGCCAACCACTGCCGATTTGCTACCACTGAATTTCGCTAGCTTGAAATTCTGAAACCTGGGCCAATGAAACTGTTGTTGTATCTGCTGTTTATGCCCACTGAATAAACAATCCCCTAGTAATTCCCACAATGTCAGAGAATTCTTACTAAAAAAACTTTTTTTTTTTCTTTAAGTACTGAGGATTGATCCCAGGAGCACTCTACCACTGAGCTACATTTCCATCTCATTTTATTTTTTGAGACAGGATCTCCCAAAGTAGCCCAGGCTGGTCTCAAACTTGCAGTACTACAGCCTCAGCCTCCCAAACTGCTGAGATTACTGGCATGTGTTACTGAACTGCATAAATCTTTTTTGTATCCCCAGTGACTAAAATAGCACCTGATATAGCTGAAGACTCAATATTTCTTTTGTTTTTGAAATGATCTCACCGAATTGCCCAGGCTAGCCTTGAACTCACAATCCTCACACTTCAACCTTCCAAATAACTGAGATTACAGGCATGAACCACTACACCCAAGGAACAATGTCACACATCCTCCTGCATACCCCAAACCTTCTGGAGACAGAAGTAAAGAGGACTTATGAATAGATTGAGTACCTTCTTTGCTAACCCAGAATCCTACTAAAGAAGTCAAAAGGCAGCCCATGTGCTCCTTCAAAAGTGAAGGTGAGGCCAGGCATGGTGATGCATGTCTGTAATCCCAGCAGCTCAAGAGGCTGAGGCAGGAGGATCACGAGTTCAAAGCCAGCTTCAGCAAAAAACAAGGTGCTAAGCAACTCAGTGAGACTCTGTCTCTAAATAAAATACAAAATAAGGCTGGGGATATGGATCAGTGGTCAAGTACCCCCGAATTCAATCCCTGGTACCAAAAAAAAAAAAAAAAAGTCAAGATGATCAGGAGGTCAAGACAGCACTTGTGTTCTTTGGCAGTAAACTTCTCCATGTCCTTTGCTGTTTCTTCCACATCTCTCTAAATACTTTTAAGTACCCTGGGGTTTAGATTTCAGATGTGTCTTCTCTATTCATACTGACTTTCTACACCACTTAGTCTGGAGGGTTTTTGTTTTCCTTCAGCCCTGACCTCTCCTTTAATTACCAATATTAAATTAAGTAGCCTGCTTGACATATAACAGATGTTATGTTAGACATTTAAAACAGAGCTCCAGATAACTGCACCTTCCCACAAAATGACTGAAAAGAGCCACTCAGACAAGTTAGGTTAGATCAACACACATACCTGTGGGCAAGAAACAAATGTTCATGATTTCAACCACTGACTTTTGAGGTGACTTGGTTATTCAGCCAAAACCAATTAACACTTTGCCCTAGCAAATATTGCAACACCTTAATTTGACTTTGATAGTTCCTATTCTGTCTCCATTTGTCTCCCTCCATAAATCTTATTACTAACATTTACTTATGTGTCTAATTATCTTTATCCCTCAAAAAAATACTCAGGGTTGGAATTGTAGCTCAGTGGTAGAACACTTGCCTACCATTATGAGGTCCTTTAGTTATTCCTCAGCACTGAAGGGAAAGACAAAAACTAAAACAGACAGACAAGAAAGTAAAATAAAAACTACATAGGCAGAATTTTTTGTCTATTTTGTTCACTGCCACATCCTCAGAATCCTTTGAAATATACCTAGCACTTAAGTATTCATTAAGTACATGGTGGATGAATGAATGAACAATTGATCCTCTGTTTACAATTCTGGTACAATTCTCATGTTACAATATTCAGTATTCTACAAACTGCAGTTCTGTAAAAACTATAATTCACATCTTCATTCAGTTTGATTCATTTAACATAGCTTAAACCCTGATTAAAAGAGATTAAAAATTAGTATTTTCAGAATTGAAGACAACATGTTTTAGGTTTTTCCAGAACAAATAAAGGAACTAGTCCGGCATAAACTCATGTTATAAGATCCTAACCAAGTGTTGTTTACTCCTTGAAGCCTGATCCCTAAACTATGGAAAATATCTAAGCCAAATATAAAGAACAAACAGTAATAAAAGTTCACAAAGAGATACTTTATGCAAATCCTTGAAGAATGAAGGAACTAGATACTTAACATTTTATCCTTAAAAAAATGTGTATTCTACAACATTCTCTATTTCTCTTAATAGTACTTATTCTTGTTCCCCAAAAGAGTATAACCTCTTTGAAAATAGTATTGGCACTCAGTAGATATTTGATTGTAGCATTTTTCAATTATATTTTCCTGACTGGTTAAAATGACTTTTTTTTTAAAGGTAAAAATGAAGATTCTGACTTTAGGTTTTTAAAATTACTGGTGTAAAGTAAGTGTTCTTTATAAAAATACAGAATATAAAATGTACTAAGCCTTTAACTTCTACAAAACTATGAAAAAAACCAAATGTATGGAGGCTGGGGTTGTGGCTCAGAGTGCTCGCCTAGCATGATTGAGGCACTGGGTTCTATCCTCAGCACCACATAAAAAAATAAACAAAATAAAGGTGTTGTGTCCATCTACAACTAAACAAGAAATCTTTATTAAAAAAAAAAAAATCAAATGTATGTATGCGGATAGAATTAATAAAGGCCAAGCAAAATTAATGATTCAAAAATGAATGGAAAAGAATTAACAAATTAAAGTTGGTTCTTTTGAAAAGGTGCATAAAAATGCAAATAAGAAAAAAAAGACATTAGAATGAAAAAGGAAATTTAAAACTACATGGGAGAAGTTAAGAGAATAAAATACTAAATGCAACTTGTTGTATATCAATACTTTTTAAATCTAGAAAACATTTAGTATGCTAAATATTTTTTCCAGAAATAACTAAAGAAAAGGTTGAAAATTATAAGACTCATAATCTTATTAGAAATTCATAATTTGTTGAAGATCTACCACTATACAATCTACCAAGTTTAATTTATTAGGCCAGTTTTGTATTCATTCTGCATAGATCAAGTAATTCCTATATGATTATCATTATTCTATACCATTAAAAATGAAACACTGCAATTCATTTTTCAAAAGTAATACATACCCAAATTCCAAAGAAGAATAAAGAAAAAATATTGTAAAATCTCACTTAAAAACATAGATAATGATACCTGAATAAAATATCAAAAAATCAAAACCTACAGCATAGCAAAAACAGGGTCTATTACCACTGCCTGTGTCACCCTGGGCAAATTATTTCATCTTTACTTTAGTTGTTTTTTTTTTTCCATCTGTAAAATGATGATTATAACAGAATCTATAGCAGGGAGCTGTTATGAATATTAAATAGATAGGTAGAAAGTCCTTAGAACAGTGCCTGGCACATGGCAAATGCTCAATTAGTCTGTGTAATTATTATTCCAAGAAAAAATGCAACATAATATAAAGAGGAATCTCCTAAAAATGATATAAAATACTTATAACAAGTCAATAGTACAAATTATACTGAGTGTAAAAAATACTAGGCCAGGTGTGGTGGTGCCTGCCTGTAATCCCAGGGGCTTAGGAGTCTGAGGCAGAAGGATCGCAAGTTCAAAGTCAGCCTCAGCAACAGCAAGGCGCTAAGCAACTTAGTAAGACCCTGTTACTAAATAAAATGCAAAGAAGGGCAGGGGATGTGGCTCAGTGGTTGAGTGCCCCTGAGTTCAATTCCTGGAAACCTTCCCCAAAATACTGGTCATTCTCATTAAAGATATTCAATGTTATCATGATTTTTTATACTTTCAAGATTATGCCAATACAATAAGATAATATTGGAAGATAAAGTAATTATTTACCAATGATATAAGAAAGTCTAGAGAATAAACACAACTCTATTAGAATTATTAAGAGAGGCTGGGGTTGTGGCTCACTGGTAGAGCACTTGCCTAGCATGTGCAGGGCACTGGGTTTGATCCTCAGCACATTAAAAAAAAAAAAAAAAAAAAAAAAAAAGTATTGTGTACATCACAATAAGTAATCAAAAGTATTGCCTCATTGTCCTGAGGCTTCACAACTAAAAAAATTTTTTAAATTAAAAAAAAAATTACTAAGAGATTTTGATAAGTAGCCTGATTTAAATGCAAACCAAAAAATTAGCATCTATTTCTTAAGAGTAACAACAAAAATTTGTAAGAGAAAAAGAGAATCTTCTTAAAATTATAAAAAATTATAAATACCTAGAAATATAATTCAATGGTACAAAATTATGATAAACTATATAAAATTTCACTGAATAAAAAATATACCCCAAATACTGTTGATTGACTACCTCAGCAATACCTGTGTGTTCTCCTAATTACACAACCTAGAAATTTGGAAATCCTTCTAGAGCAATCCTTCTCCTCAATCTTCACGTATAGTCACTGAATCCAAATTGACCTCATAAATATTTCTCAAATTTTTACCCCTTCTAAATCTCCAAATCAATTATCCTAGTTATCCTTTGCAAAGACAGAAGCAAATTAGTCTCCCTATTTCTAGTGTTTCCCCTCTCAAAATCATAGCCCATTCCTCAGCCAGAGTAATCAATCTAAGACACAAATTGACTAGATAAGGTCCCAATTTAAAAACAGAGATCACTACAGCACTCAAAATGGAATCCAAGCGCAAGGCCTTTAGTCACCTGGACTGAGCGTCATCTCCTTCATCTACTCTTTACCCTTTTTAAGGAATAAAAACATGGTTCTGTTTACCAAATTAGGAATGCAAGTATCACTGACTAAAAATGCCCAGGTTTCTCACAGCTACAAACATGTTTATATTACTAAGCTTCCATTAAATTTGGTGAAGATTTTTTCACGAGAAAAAATTACTTTATATTAAAATAAACAAAAGAAAATGCAGAATTTTGTTACCGCTTAAGTTAAAATGCAAGATTCAAAAGAAGGCTCACACCCTCGGAGTTGGAGCCTTTTGCAGGTGCTAAAAATGGTGATGCTTACTCCTGTAATTGGAGGTGAAAAAGTGTAATACTACCAAAATCTTAACACTCCATTTACCAAACGTGTAACTAACACAAAATAATTGTCAAGCAATAATTCCTTTTTTTTTTTTTTTGGTACTGGGAATTGAACCCAAGGATGCTAACCACTGAACTACATCTCTAGCCGTATTTTCCATTTTGAGACAGGCTCTAGCTACTTTATGGAAGCTCATCTTGAAACTGTAATCCTCCTGCCTCCCAGTAGCTGGAATTAGAGACATATGCAGTACACGCTCAATAATTCATTCTTCATGTTGATTAACTCAAAGGTCTTGCAAGATCTTATATGACCTCATCTCTGTATCTCTACCACTCATTCTTGCTCTCTACTCTGTATTCCTAGTATGTTGTCACATTTCCACTTTAGAGTCTTTGTTCTCGCTATTCTCACTAACTAGAAACTTTTCCCACTAATGAATATAGCTTTTTCTCAACTCCTAAAAGTATTTCCTCAAATGTTGCTTCTCTATGAGGTAACAATACTCTTTATGTTTTCCTCCATCGTTTTCCTTATTTTTCTGTTTATTATAGATTTCCTACCAGAATGTAAGTTCTATGCCATTAAGAATTTTGGTGTTTATTCACTGAATCTCTAGAGCCTAGAACAAGTACATGGTAGAATCTCAACGAATTAATTTATTGAATGAGAAATCCTGTCAAACAGATCATACTTAGATTTTACTTTAAGAAAAGACTGGAACAGTGAGAACCTGCCTGGAGTCACATAGTCAAAGATGAAGCAATGATTTGTAAAAAACACAGTTCCATTCTTTACAATCACTGATAAGAGACTTTCATTTATGTGGTGAATTCCTAAAATACTTTTTATTTAGGATATTTACCTTATCAGACAGTTCCTTCCTAGCAGGGGGTACTTCCTTCTCTTTGTTCCCAGATTGGCAATGCCTAACTCATAAACATTCAATAATTATTTAACATGGGAAATGAATAAATGAATACATTAGGTACCCCCAAACTTTTACATGAATGTCTCAATGGTCCAAAAGATTTTCAACTATCCTATTTAATTTTAAATCGAGTTTTAATATAAAAATACAGTGTGTCTTAACAAAAGTACTGGCACAGAAAGTTTCTTCAATTGACAAAACGTGATTTCCGAATTAAACGGACTTGTGCTGTATCCGCACAATTGTCTACAACCTGGTTTTTAAGGTTTTATTCGTCATCAGCATACACTATTTTGAAAGTTCCAGAATCAGTTACTCACTTCACTCTACACATGCATATTACCTCTCATCAAAAAATGCAAAGTGTCATTTTCGTCATCATCGAACTTCACAAGTCATGCTAGACACACAGACAACTTCGCTTACAAAAATTAACGCTGAGAACATCCTCCGGAGCAATACCTGGCCCAGGCGTCCCCGAGGTAGCTTTCTGGAGGAAGTTTGGCACTAGTGTAAGGGCATGACTAACTTGCTGTAGAACCCCAGGTACCACACACAGGTCCTCTCTTGAGAAATATTCACTCCTAGGCATAAGGGGTGGTTGCAGCAAGACTTAAAATTGAGGCCCCTCCCAGGCCGCGTCAAAATCCAGGACCCAAAGATTCTTCTCCTCAGATCTCCTCACCGTGTCTAGACTAGGGGAAAGCGACCATTTCTCTGGTAGAAGATGATGCACAAAGAAAAAACTGGCCCTCCAGCGTGAAGGCCGAGGAAACACACGAAAACAGAACACACTACTTAGCAAGGACCGACCCCCGGAGCCTAACCGCCCCTCCACAAGTTAAGCCGCAATCGCGTTTATCGCGAGATTTCTCGTATTCGCGGAGCTCAATCTGAAACCTCGCGGCCTTTTGTGTAAAAGGGGCTAAGAGGCCGTCTCTCAATCCCTTTTCCAGACCCACAGAGCGCCTGGACCCCTAGGCCCACCCCTCCCCGCAGACCTAGCAGTCCCTCAGAGTGTCTCGAAACTTCCGGAGCTCGACCGGAACCGGAAACAACTGGGAGTGGGTGGAGCCGCAAAACGAAAAAAGCGCGGTGAACACTGGAAGCCCGAGCGGACGGAGACGGGGCGGCTTTTTGGTCAGCACCGCGGACTGGTCTGTCCCGATGGACTCCACCGCCTGCTTGAAGTCCTTGCTCTTGACCATCAGTCAATACAAAGCCGTTAAGTCAGAAGCGAACGCTACTCAGCTTTTGCGGCACTTGGAGGTAAAGGATTTCGCGGGGTGGGACAAATTGGGTTCTCCGTCCTTAATAATTACCACGGATCCTGGTGTGGCCGGGGAGTGGCGGCCCCAGCTTGGGGCAGAAAGGACAGCTCTTCACTCTCTTAACTGTCATTTTGTATTATGAGGGCGAGTGAGTATAAGCGTTCAGGTGGCTGCAGCGAGAGAGGAGGGCCTACGGAGGACTCCAGGAAAAGAGCGGGTGGGAAATCTGGGCTGTTTCTTATAGGTAAAGAAAGCTCAGAGTCGTCCTTTCACTTTCTTTGCTTCTTGTTTTTCCACCACCCCCCCCCCCCCGTTGAAACCGAGCCTTCCCAGTGTTCAGCGATCTTCGGGGACAGAGGTGGAGAAAGTCCTGCTATTCGTTCCCAGTGATTTTAGTATAAGCTGTCCTGTTTAAGGCTCTTAAATTTAGGTTCTCATTTAAAGCTTATTTTATTTCTCTGAGCTTTCCCTGTTAAAATGGAACAGAATTTTAAAATACATTCTATGTGTTATATTAACCCTATGATTATTATTAGCAGATAGTACCTGTGATTGCTACAGATAAAAGACGATTGTGAAAGGTACAGTAGCATCAGTCTTTATAGAGAAACTGGAGTTTAATAAATGTATCTTTGTTCCCTTAAACTTTATTGCTGTACATTTCTTTTTTTTTTTTTTTTATTCGTTACTCCATGAAAGCCCCTGCAAACCTAATAATTAAGGTGTTAGTTGTTAAATGTTTAAGGCTGAGCTTCTCAATTAGGATAGAACATTGCAGACTCCAGAAAGCCAAAAGGTTAGGGTCGTCAGTTTTATTTAAGAATTAGGAGTTAAACACTTAGAAATACCAACCTAAAACATGACCTCTCTTCAAGAACAGGGTTGTTGTGAATTTGAATGTAATGCTATTGTGAACTGAAAGAAACTAAGGAAATTTGGGACATAGAGTCCTAGTCCTTCTTGAATGCTGTTTACCTAAACTTTGAAGAATTTTACAGAAAACTCTTTTACTATTGATTTAAAGATACAAAGCGCACTGGCTTTAGGTTAATACTCTTAGGGACATTATTTTTGTAATTTAGAGTACAGTACATAAATGTATTCATCTTAAGCAAAGAGCTTGATAGGTTTTTTGACATATGTGTACATTTAGTAGCTATCTCCTGCATCATATTATAGAACATTTTCAGCATCCCCATAATTTTTTTCATTGTCCCTTCACATAACTTTCAAATAACTGGACTTAAACAACATGTACTCTTTTGTCTGACTATAATCTGTGAAATTTATGCAGGTTGCTCATGTACCAGTACTTCATTCTTTTTTGTTGCTGTCTAGAATCTCATTGCACAAATGTAAACAATTTACATACATTCTCCTGTTAATTAGCATTTGAGTTGTTTCCAGTTCTGGATGGAATTGTGAATAAAATTATTAAAAAAAAATTTCATATACTTTTTGGGATATATGCACCTACCCATTTCTTTAATATACCTACGAATGGAATCATTGGGTCATAAGATAGATTTATGTTCAGTTTTAGATGAAATTGCTTAATAGTTTTCTGAGAGATGGGCATTTTACTCTCCCACCAGCAATATATGAAATTTACCATCACTCATCCACACCACTCCTTGGTGTTTTCATAGTTTTTAATTTTGCCATTAGGTAGGTGATATTTATATTTCTGATGGTGAATGCCTTGTGCAGATCTCAGAAAAGAACTGAGAATGCAGAAATGGGTATCAGCATGAAAGGGGATTATCCATTCTTCCGAACTTCCTCCATACTTTGTCTATATAGCCCCATGCAGGACTTGAGCTTTGAATTTTTTATGATTCACAAAGCTAAGTTGAGTTGATTTTTTTGTATTAATAGTTATACATAATATTGGGGTACATTTTGCATAATCATACAAGCATGGAATATAATTGTCTCTACTTGAGTCGCTAGTACTTATTCTTTCCCCCTCTTTCTCCTTCCTGTTTCCACTTCGACTATTGTAGTGGTCTTCCTTCTATTTGTTCATAGTTTCTTTCTTTATTTTTTTTTTTTTTTAAGAGAGAGAGAGAGAGAGAATTTTAATACTTATTTTTTTTTTTTTTTTTTTTTTAGTTTTTGGCAGACACAACATCTTTGTTTGTATGTGGTACTGAGGATGGAACCTGGACCGCACACATGCCAGGCGAGCGTGCTACTGCTTGAGCCACATCCCCAGCCCCTGTTCATAGTTTCTTAATTGGTTCTTTATAGGCTGAGCTGATTCTTGATGATGATATTTCGCAACAGTAACCTTGTGACTAGAAATTAAAAGTAGCATTCAGATTGGGCCTGGTGGTGCATGCCTGTAATCTCAGTTACTTGGGAGGCTAAGGCAAGAACATCATATGTTCAAGACCAGCCTGGGCCTGTCTCAAATTTTTTGAAAAGGTCATAGTTCAGTAGTAAAGTGCCCTGGGTTCAATCCCCAGTATCCAATACACAAAAAGTATGGTCTTAATTTTCTAAAGGACTACAGTTATCAATGTAAAAACTATACTCCTTGGGAACAGATAATGTGAAACTCTTTTTTTTTTTTTTTTTTTAAGAGCGAGTGATAGAGGGAGAGAGAGAGAGAGAGAGAGAGAACTTTCTTTAACATTCATTTTTTAGTTCTCAGCGGACACAACATCTTTGTTGGTATGTGGTGCTGAGGATCGAACCCCGGCCGCACGCATGCCAGACGAGCGCGCTACCGCTTGAGCCACATCCCCAGCCCAATGTGAAACTCTTAACACCAAAGCTTTCAAAGAAAACTAACATGGGTGAAGGAATAAAAGATCAGAAAAGAAAGATTAGAGAGATAATAAAGCAGGCAAAGAAAATTAGAGGGATAATAAAGCAGAAAATTTTTAAAGTATTTAGAACAGATTTAATCTAATTTTGAAGTAACTAATGGTTTTTCTATCTTAATATAAAAGGATGCTTAATAATAAATAATTTGTAAAGCATTTTGGAAATTCATGCTTTCTGCCACCTGGTTTTGTTTTTCAATCCAAGCTTTACATTGTGACTCTCCTTTCTTTGTTGGTTGTAAGAGAGGAACGAGGTTGCCTGTCATGCGTGCGGCCCGGCCCGGGTTCGATCCTCAGCACCACATACAAACAAAGATGTTGTGTCCACCGAAAATTAGAAAATGAATATTAAAGAATTCTCTCTCTCTCTCTCTTTAAAAAAAAAAGAGAGGAATAAAAAATTGAATAAACAAAAATTAAATTTTTAATGCCTATCCCGGCTACTTAAAATTCTTTTTTAACTATATTCTCTATTATCTCTTACTTTTTGGACTTAGGTCTTATCTTTGCAAAGGAGCAATCCATAGTTACCCTTGAGGTTTCATTTTTTCATTCTCCCTCAAAGTCAGTGAAACTAGAATTCATTTATAAAATAAATGTATAAGTAATAAAGGGCAAATTTTTAGTCTAGAGTTTTGTAGAGTGTTCAATATAGTATGGAAGACAAATATTACTAGATAGTCAAAAGTTTGCTACCGCATGAAAAAGAGGTATAGTGTATGGTAGGCTACAAGTCAACATAACTTATATGGTGTGACTTAAGAAAAATTGACTGGAAGGAAAGAATTTAAACTAAGATCCAAGTGATTACTGTAGCTAGTGAGGGAGGATTAGATAATCTAGGATGTGTGAATTTTTCATAATGGGAAAGAAAGTGGCAGTAGCACTTTGAAAAAACTGAGCTTATTATTTGAAACAAAGAAGAGGTGAAAATTGCCAACTCTTAACTGACACATTTTGTATACCATTTAATAGGTAATTTCTGGACAAAAGCTCACACGACTGTTTACCTCAAATCAGATACTACCAAGTGAATGCTTAAGTTGCCTTGTGGAACTACTGGAAGACCCAAACATAAGTGCTTCACTGATCTTAAGTATTATCAGTTTGCTGTCTCAACTAGGTAATGCATTTAGTTTCTTTCTTTTTTTTTTTTTTTTTATTCCAGTTTTTGGAAAATATATGAATTTAATATTTTCTGTAGTCCAAATTTAATTATAAATTCCCTTGGAGAACAAGTCACATTCAAAAGATTTCTTCATTGCAGAACTTTTCAGAGTTACTATGCATTGTGAATCTTTAGAAAAAGGATAATATGTCATTTCTTAAAATATTAGGTCAAGGAATCAAAAGCATTTCAAAGATTCCATGTTTTATAGGAAAGAATGCAGTTTGGGAAATGTTAAGCTGCTTTGGAATTTATAAACTACAAAAATCTGTACCTACATAATGGCAGTATTGAATACACCATTCAGAAAATCATTGTTACCAACCAAAAAATCATTTTTTTCTGTGATAAACATTACAGAGAATTTTGAACCAGGGATAAAAATACTGTGGTTGCTTTTTCTAATTTTTTTTTTCCCTTTGCATTTACTTAATGATTAGCCCCCATCCCCCATTTGAGCATGAGGTGGAAGGAGTGGGATATTTCTGTGTGTAGTTGTAAAATGAAGATAAGCTTAATAAACTCAAGTGATATGGAAATACTAATACAGGGAGGCATTGTTCAATAGAAGAATAGAAGTTTTTTTAATGATAGAAATTTTTTAGGTCCTTATTGTCCAGTCAAGTAAGACTTACTACACAGGGCCATTAAGCATTTGAAGTATAGGTAGAATACTGAGAAACTAAATCTTTAATTAATCTAAATATAAATAACCACATATATAACGTAATGGCTACCAAATTAGTAAGCCTAGTTGTAGAGTAAGATGGGATGAGTCTTTGCTCATTCTCCTAATGGTGATGTTATTTTTCAACTTTTGCTTCTAGAGTCAATAGTGTGCTGGGCATGGGGGCATTGATAGTGAATGCCTTTGTGCAGATCTTATGGAAACAACTGCTAAGTATGCAGAAATGGGTATCAGTGTGAAAGAGGATTATTCATTCTTCTAAACTTCTGCCATTCTCTGTCTATACAGCATAGTGTAAACCCAGTGACTACCTCTGGGGTTTGATCTCTAGTACCAAAAAATAAATAAACTCAATAGTGCAATGAACATTTTTTTATGTAATTTCCCTCAAAATTCCGAGTAAAATTTTCAGGTCATTTTAAAATTAGATAGCTATTACAGGAAGTAAATTGCTTTTTTTTTTTTTTTCTTTATATACCAGGGATTGAAACCAGGGGCTATTGACCATTGAGCTATATCCCCAACACTTTTTATTTTTTATGTTTGAGACAGGGTCTCACTAAGTTCCAGAGCCTGGCATTGAATCTCCAATATGCTTGTCTCAGCCTCCTTAGCATCTGGCTGGGGTGTGCCACCTGCATAAATTGCTTTTAAAACATTTATTCCTCTTCTAACACCCACCAACAATTTAGGTGCAATTTCAACATTTAAATATACTAGACAATTTTTAAGTGATAATCTTTATTTTTAAGTTATATATACTTTTAATTAATAGATTTATATTGTAGAAGCTTTCTGGTTTACAACAAAAGTCAAAGTGATAATCTGTTAATAGCAATATTTCTATAAGGATGTAAAATGAGTTTTTTCTTTGATATTAACTTATTCTCCATAGAGAAATCATTTGAGTTTCTGAATTGGAGGGTGTTGATAAATAACCATATTTTCACACTTTATTTTCTTAAATGACAACTTATGTGAAATAAATTTAAAATTACTTCCTTTCATTCATGAAGTCCATATTAAAAAAATATGAAGAGAAGGGAGAGTGGAAGGGAATAGGAAAGACAGTAGAATCGGACCTAACTTTCCTAGGTTCATATATGAATACACGACCAGTGAAGCTCTACTTTGGGTACAACCATCACGTATAATGGGAAGTTATACTCCATGTGTGTATAATATGTCAAAATGCACTATACTGTTATGTATACCTAAAAATAATTTTTAAAAAATATAGTTTGTACCATTTTATTTTAACTTACAGCTGTAGACAATGAAACCAGAGATTGTCTTCAGAATACGTATAATCTGAATAGTGTGCTGGCAGGAGTGATCTGTCGGAGCAGCACATGCCACAGTGATTCAGTGTTTTTGCAGGTATGCATACCCACATAGTGTGCTGTAACACTTATTTCCAGATCAAAACTGACAATATCTGTTATAAACTGTTAAACCATATATGATGATATAACAACACGATTAGGCATGGTTCTTGTCATAAAGAGCTGTTTGGTCACACACGTAATTGTTTCTAGAGAAAGGAATTTTACCCATACTATAACCATTCTTGAAGAAACCTAAATCTACTTTATAACAGATGTCTGCATTTTGAAATGTAAGCTATTCATATTAAAATATAATTTGAGTTGGCATCTAGTCTCAATCTATTGATGAAACATCCTACAAAAATTAAAGCTATGGTCATAGTTTTATTTAGTAAAGATTGAAAGCTCTTAAAAATGTGAAATTTCATTGAATCTAAAATGTAAGCAATTGTAAGATGGAGAAATATCAGCAATTAAATTGGCATGCAATTTTAGAATTGATTAAATTTGAAAAATATCTTTTAATCAATTAATGAGCTATGTATGTGTTTCACTCTGTATTCACTTGTAGGATGATTAAGTGAACAATGTTGATGATTATGTTAGTTTTATGTTACTAAGTTTTCAGAACCTGAGAGAGTACACTAAAGACAAAAGGTTTACTGGCTCACAGTTTGGGAGGTTCAGGAGCATGGCATCTATATCAGTTCCGTTCTGACAAAGGCCCTTATGGCTGCAGTCACATCATATCAGATAGCAATAGCAAGAGCATAATCATAGTGAGATAATAGGGCCAAGCTTGCTCCTTTTGCAACCTTTCTCTCTTGAGAACTACCAAAGAGGACACATGAGAAAGATTTCATGTACCCAGTGACCCAAATATCTAGCACCAAGCCCCACCTCTCAGATGTTTCACCACCTCCTAATAGCATCAGCCTGGGAATCAAACCTTTAATAACAGTGACCCCCTGAGAGATACAATTATACCACTCCCAAATTGTTAACACTGATGTGCTTTTTCATGTAGAATGTGTAGAAATGTGTGAATTAAGTGATAAACTCAAAGCTTCCTATTAGTCTCATTACTTGGTATGTGTTTGAAATTTTTAAAAAAGGAAAAAAAAATATTGCTCTAAGAAATGACAAAATTCTTGCCCTAACCTTTGCCTCTTCAAATGATGACATTCTCATAATATGTGCAACTGCCCAGTCATGTGAGTAGGTACCAATGGGTTTTTATGTGTTTATATTCATAAGTATTTTTTTGTTCTTAGTGCATTCAGCTTCTGCAGAGGTTAACTTATAATGTCAAAGTTTTCCATTCTGGTGCCAATATGGATGAATTAATTACATTCTTGATACATCATATGTGAGTATGCACTAAACATGTAACCAAATAATTTATTGGTTTATTTTTAAACTAAAATGATGTGGTAGATTAATTTTTCTTAGGTTTGTTTTTATTTTTTTTTTTACTTTTTAAACCGAGACTGACTCTTATTTGGTCCTCTTAGATGATTTTAAAGATCAAAACAGAATTAAAACAGAACTGCTTCAATTTTCATAGCTAGGAGTCATGAAACATTGGTTTGGGTAGGCAAAAAGTTAATGAAAGTAGACATTATGTATATATGCTCAATCTTCTTGATAGGAAATATATCAATGAAATAGCACATTGTCACTCTGACAGTTATTTTCATATTTCTATGATGCAGTTGACTAATTTGGTTTCAAAGAGTGAAATAATTATTAATTACTATTTAGAGCTTGACAGTCTTCAGATGTTAAACTTTTTAAATATAAAAAGGAATTAGATGTATGAATTAGTTTATCTTTTTGATTGATTTAGAATGTATTTAATCTTTTTTTTGTCTTTTTTTTTTTTAAAAAAAAACACCAATATAAAATAACAGTCAATCATCTGAAGATGAGTTAACAATGCCTTGTCTAGGATTATTGGCAAATCTATGTCGGCACAATCTTTCTGTTCAAACACACATAAAGACTTTGGTAAGAAGTTTGTTTTTACACATATTTTTCTTTAAAAAGAAAAACAAAGATTAATTTAAGACCATCCAGCAGATACATTAAAGTTAATGTAGTGTCAGATTGTCATATAAAGACTTGAAATATTCTAGTTTTGTATATGTTATTTCTCAAAGACGATGTAAGTTCAGAGTTAATGCAAATATTGATATCTAAAATGTTTCCTTCTCTGTAGTATCCCATTGTCACATGGAATAAGGCAAAAATTGTTAAGTTATTCTGTGCTAATAATGCAGGCATGTCACTAGCACTCCCATTTACCTGAGTCTGCATTGTCAAGGGCAACTCCTCCAGAAAGGTCCATGAGTAATCACCTAGTATCAACTATCAGTACTTGTTGTAAGTGAAAGCATCCAAATAAACTAACAGAATCACATATAGAAGTAGAATAAATTGGGAAAGTTGATTGATTACTTGAATTGCTTTTGAACACATCTCTACTGTGCAATATTCTGAATTACCTTTTTGATTTTAAATTAAATGCTATTTTAATTGTTCAAGTGCTGGGTTTTACTGACCTAGTCTGACTACTTTGGAAGTGGAGTTGATTTTTGAGCCTTTAAAGTGTTTGAAAGGTTTTTAGAAAAAGGAAAGCTTCCATGTATGGGTGGGTTGGTAGGTATACACACCTGTTTTTAATTTCTGAATCAAAATTAATGTCCATATTCAGAAAACACTTAAATATAATAAATAATAAACATTTGCTCATAATTCCTTACGTAGAAACTGCTCTTTACCAAGACTGTACTTATCTGTACTACTCTTAGTAGTTTATGAACTTACCGATTTTACTTACCTCATGAATGGTCTCATAAGTCTAAATGGTAATTATAATTAGCAAATGAGAAAAGTTCATTGCTACCTCAAAATAAGATAAATTGTCTAATTGACTGAATATTTTCTTGCTTTATACCACAATTAAGAGAGTTCCTCATTACTGTTTTTATTAACTTAAATGGTAAAACAACTTCCCATAGAATTTAAGTTTTTTCCTTTCTCTGTATCCATTTTGAACTATTAGAAGGGACACATTTATTATCTGTGCATTATTTATTCTAAAGTGACAAAGCTTGGGAAAAATTGATCTCCCACCAATTTGACATGTTTACCAAATTTTATTTTTTCTGTAGATCCTTTTTGTTTATAAAATTAGTCAAATAGTTTTTAAATTTAAATTTATCTTTGTTATAAATTGCTCCTTTAGAGCATTCATCTTTTAAAGATGGCAATCATTACTAAAAAGAGTTGATACTTTCACCCACTTCGTGCAACATTCACTTTATAAACTGAAATATAAAACTTATAATTTTTTATTCTAATTCATTTTTAATTTTTTTCTTCCTCAGAGTAATGTGAAATCCTTTTATCGAACTCTTATAACCTTCCTAGCCCATAGTAGTTTAACTGTGGTTGTGTTTGCACTTTCAATATTATCCAGTTTGACATTAAATGAAGAGGTGGGGGAAAAGGTAAATATAATTATTTTTCTATTATATGTGGAGTGTTTATAGTCTCTGATATTTTATTTTTATTTTTATTTTTTTCAATTTTATTTTATTTTTTTTTTTATATTTTTTTATTGGTTGTTCAAAACATTACAAAGCTCATGATATATCATCTTTCATACATTTGACTCAATTGGGTTATGAACTCCCATTTTTCCCCCGTATACAGATTGCAGAATCACATCGGTTACACATCCACATTTTTATATACTGCCATACTAGTGTCTGTTGTATTCTGCTGCCTTTCCTATCCTCTACAATACCCCCTCCCCTCCCCTCCTATCTTCTCTCTCTACCCTATCTACCGTAATTCATTTCTCCCCCTTGTTTTTTTCCCCTTTCCCCTCACTTCCTCTTATATGTAATTTTGTATAACAGTGAGGGTCTCCATCCATTTCCATGCAATTTCCCTTCTCTCTCCCTTTCCCTCCCACCTCTCGTCCCTGTTTAAAGTTAATCTTTTTCTCATGCTCTTCCTCCCTGCTCTGTTCTTAGTTGCTCTCTTTATATCAAAGAAGACATTTGGCATTTGTTTTTTAGGGATTGGCTAGCTTCACTTAGCATAATTTGCTCTAATGCCATCCATTTCCCTGCAAATGCCATGATTTTGTCATTTTTTAGTGCTGAGTAATAGTCCATTGTGTATAAATGCCACATTTTTTTTATCCATTCATCTATTGAAGGGCATCTAGGTTGGTTCCACAGTCTAGCTATTGTGAATTGTGCCGCTATGATCATTGATGTGGCAGTATCCCTATAGTATGCTCTTTTAAGATCCTCAGGGAATAGTCCGAGGAGGGCGATAGCTGGGTCAAATGGTGGATCCATTCCCAGCTTTCCGAGGTATCTCCATACTGCTTTCCAAATTGGCCTTACCAATTTGCAGTCCCACCAGCAGTGTACAAGTGTACCCTTTTCCCCACATCCTCGCCAACACTTATTGTTGTTTGACTTCATAATGGCTGCCAGTCTTACTGGAGTGAGATGGTATCTTAGGGTGGTTTTGATTTGCATTTCTCTGTATAGTCTCTGATATTTTAAAAAATCATTGAAGCTGTTTTTTGCATTTTAGTATGGTGTCAACTTAAATTTTTTTTATGTAATATACTTTTCCTAATTTGTTTTTAAGCTATTTCATGCTCGAAACATTCATCAGACTTTTCAACTAATATTCAATATTCTTATAAATGGTGATGGTACCCTAACAAGAAAGTATTCAGTTGATCTACTGATGGATCTCCTCAAGAATCCAAAAATTGCTGATTATCTTACCAGGTATGACACTCTTTATTAAATATAGGATCTCTCTTTCTCTCTTTTTTCTTTTTTAATTAAGATGTGTTGTTTTTGCTAAATAAAACTACTTTTTAAGATGATAAACTTGTATTCTACTGATTCATAGAATACTAAATTGAAATGTTTTGATATTTTTATTAATTCCCATTCTTTTTCTCCTGAACCATAACAAAATATAACAAGTTGGTGATGATGGGGTGGTATATGTATGTTTCAACTATGTCTTACATCAGTAGGATTCTGCTGTCATTCTCTAAAAATGTAGATATTCTTAACTAGTATCTTTTAAAATTAATTTTAAATCTTGAACATTATAATTCATTGAAATAATATTTTTATTAACATTTATGTTAGTATGTCTATGACTTTAAATTTTTTTATCAAAATATTAATGTTTTCCTTGGTACATGCCACTTTTGTGTCATAGTTAAAATGGAATGTTTATATGTCCTTTCTATCAGTGAGTTTCATGTAACCATCTATCTTTTGAGATTGGGTTGTAGCTCTTTTCCAAAGATCTCATGGTCTGTTAACATCTTAAGTTAAATTTCCATAGTGCCTAAGCAGCACTGTGGTCCCGACTGAAGAAATTGTTGGAAATACTTTAAAGAGTTAAATTAAGTTATCATTCACAAATAGGAAAGCATTTATTGAGCTCCTACTATTATCAGACACTCAGGAAGGATGGGTTCTTGCAGTAGCAAAATGTAAAGACAGTTCCTGATTTTTAAGAAACATGGAATCAAGTGCCAGATGCAATGGTGTTTGCCTGTAATCACAGGGGCTTGGGGGACTGAGGCAGTAGGATTGCAAGTTCAAAGCCAACCTCAGCAACTTATTGAGGCTCTGAGCAACTTAACGAGATCCTGTCTGAAAATGAAAAATAAAAGGCTGCAGATGTGGCTCAGTGGTTAAGCACATCCCAGGTACAATCCCTGGTACCAAAAAAAAAAAAAAAAAAGGAAAGGAGAAAAAAAACATAGAATGAAGAAATTTAAAAGGGAGAGGCTGGGGATATGAAGCAATGGTAGTGGTAGGGTGCTTGCTGGCATGTACCAGGCCTGGGTTCAATCCCTAGCCCACCAAAAAAAGAAAGAAAAGAAAAGAACTTTAAAAAAAAAAAAAAAAAAAGCTGATTGGTGCAATTATTCCAGCAACTAGGGAAGGAGATCACAAGTTCAAGGCCAGCCTTTGCAATTTAGCAAGACCCTGTCTCAAAATTAGAAAGATTGGGGCTGTAGCTCAGTAGTAGAGCATCCCTGAATTTAATCCCCTATACAAAAGAAAGAAAAATATTTGAAAAACAATGCTATGGACTAAGGCAAAATTGACTTCTTATATATGGGTAACTAATATTTTATAAAACCCAAGAGGAATTTACATTAGTATTTCACTTTATTTTCTTTTAAACTTCTATAAATGAGAGACTTTTTGTTCCACATGCCCTCCCTTTACTTGCCTCTTCTCATCTTTTATAAGTGTCTCAGTATCCATGTGTATTCATTCTGGCTACCAGATAGTGTTTGACAGCTTTGTATACTGGAAATTTCTTTGAGATATATCTTCCTAGGAGTATAGAAAGATAATCTGTTTTAGCATTAGTAAGACATTGTTTGATCACTGTTTCTGAAAATATCACAGTTTTATTATTTACTTTTTACTCTGTGCAGACTAGAATCCAAGAAGACTAGAACCCAAGAATTACAAGTCTACCATTTAGCAAACCTGAGTCCCAAGTCTGTTCCAAAGTCAAACTTAATGCCTAGCTTACTAATCACAACTTCAACAAATCACACAACTTTATCTGGGCCAGCCCTCATGAATTATTGATTGCTAGTTGACTTCCTTTCTCATTGCTTACAATGGTTCTTTCAAATATTTGTTGCTTTCTTCTTGCCACCTTTTGTGCCCATTACCTTATCTTTGTTTAACACACAGACAAAATGAAATGGAATCCCATCTGACTGGAATTTGCTCAAATCTGTGTCTGCAGACAAATTTATTTGTGTTTATACCAGTTCTTGTTTCATTAATAAATATTATTTATTGTACGTGTTAAGTCTTATTCTGTCCTATAGTTAGCAGTTTCTCCATCTTTTTTGTACCTCTCACTGAATTGTCTCTTTCTCCTTTACTTATAAACATGCTCAGTGTCAGCTTTTCCTTTAACCATATGTCCTTTCTTTTTTAGGTGTATATCCAAATTTTCATCCAAAATCGGGGTCCCTGGCAACCTCTTCACACTTTCTTTTTTTGTTTCCTCTGTAAGGCTGAAAAACTTTGTATTTCTAACTCATGTTTATTCTTCTAATACTTAAGTCTAAGAAACGTCATTACCTAATTAGGCCTGCCCTGCCAAGTCTAGGCCTGATACCCATTCTTTGTTCTGTATCATCACACATGTTCTTCCATTATACTGTTATGTTTTACTTTACTTCTTCTGTGAGCTCTCTCCAATTTAGTTATATAGAACATAGCATGAATGGTACCTCTCCTTGAGTTCAGTATCATGTGTTTGCAGAGCCTAATTTAATGCTTGCCAATTTTAGATGTTTTATATAAATAAGTAGCTATGTAATTTATTAGTATATTCCTGTGACCTTTGAATTTTTATAAAATGAACACAAATCTTTTACAACATAAGACAGTTGAGATATTAAAATTCAATGATTATTGCCAAGTGAGTTACTATGCTTCAATAAAGAGAGGGCCAATTTATGTTTATAATAGTGTAAGATAGATTCCAGATTTTAAACATAGGTACCCAACTTGCAGTGATCTGATTTCTTAAGAATTTTTTTGACGTCACAGTAGTGTAAAAGAAATACTCAGATTGGTAGCAACTATACTTTGGATCTTGAATTTTGATCTTTTGTTTTAGCAATATGTAGTGTCATATTTTCTTACAATGCTGAGTGGTGGCTATAAGGAACAGCTACCAGTAAGCTACTGAACAACCAATACTCCGTAGTGTATTATGTGGCTAAGCTATTAAGTAGATAAGGTTGTATTAAATACTTTTTCAACTTAAAATACTTTCTACTTAGGATGGGTTTATTGGGACATAACTGCATTATAAGTCAAGAAGTATCTGTGTAAACTTTACAAAAATTGTGTTCTATATTAGAATAAATAAATAGTGGAAGAAATACTTATGTTTCATTTATGTTATAAATAAATCCTTTTTGTTATATCATTAATTGATATATGCTTTTTATTTAAACCTAGGTATGAACACTTTTCTTCATGCCTTAATCAAGTATTAGGTCTTCTTAATGGTAAAGATCCTGATTCTTCCTCAAAGGTATGTAAAAACACATTTTGTCTTCAACTTTTATAAACTATAATAGGCAGAAAAATCCAAGTGTACTGCTTTCTTAATACATTTGTGTAATAAATATTGAGACCAGGAAGTAGAATATTATGTGAACTCTAGTAACTCTTCTTGTTCTTCCTTTTAAGTCAGTACCTGCCAGTTCCTTAGCAAGGATGACACAAACTGACTTCTGATAGGCTATTTTTTCTAATTTTTAATTTATGTAAACAAAAACACATAACATGTACTTTTTGCATTTATTTTTTGTTGTTGTTCGGAGATTTACCCACATTTTGTAAAGCTTTACAGATGCTGCTGTTGTTGTTGATTGACTATTGGGAAGAATCTTATATTAACTATTTTCTACATGTCTTTTGGTGAGTTTATGGACATGTATGTCTTGGCTGTGTACCTAAAAGCAGAATTGCTCTGTCATGGAATATGCATATGCTTTATTAAATACCATGGAACCAAAGGGATTGGTCTTATATAGTAGTGTGTGTGTGTGTGTGTGTGTATAATATCTATATATAAAATAGCATGCAAGTATGTTTGATTATAAGACCACAATGACTTTGATAGCAGAAACTGAAAGAATAATGTGAGAAAGGAAATTTATATATTAATGTTGTCCATGAACTTAGTTGTGAAAATTCCAAACAAAATATTTACCAAATCAAAGGCAATATTTAGAAAGGATCATGCCTTGTTACCAAATGAGATTTATCCCTGGAATGCAAAAATGGTTTAACTTTTGAAAAATATATATAATATAATTTCTCACATTAATAAGAGCAGAAAAACAATGGTATTAACTTATTAGAGGAAGAACAAGCATTTGATAGAATTTAATAGTCATTCATGATAAAGATTAGCAAAGTAGGAATAAACAGAAGTTTCTTTCCCTCATAGAATAACTACCAAAAATCTATGGCATCATCATTTCTAATGGCTAATTATGAGAACTTTCCTTCATTTTAGAAATAAGAAAAGAATGTTCATTATAACCAATTGTATTCAACAGTATTTATTGGTGATGCCAAACAGCCCAGTAAGAAAATGAACATGAATAAAAGTTATAGAAATTGGAAAGGAAGAAATAAAATTTATTATTCAGATGATGTTATTGTGAATATAGAAAATCTAGAATCTATAGAAATCATAAAAATTAAGTGAACCTTTTGAGCAAGTTGGGCTGGATGTAAGATCAGTACATACAATTAAATTTTATTTTTATTATGGTGACAAATAAATGGAAAATGAAGTTCTTAAGATGGCATTTACTGATTTTTAAGGAAATATCAGATGATTAGGGCATAAATGTAGAAAAATGTGTGCGGAGCCTCTGCTGTGAAATTACAAAATTACAAAACAGTTTAGAAAAACACAGCTAAGCAAATATGAGTATACCAAGTTCTTTGGTTGGAAGAGTTTGCAATATGTAATTAATCAAAACCCAGCAGGTTTGGTTGTTTTTGTTTTAGCATTAGTTTTGGTTTTGGTGTTATATAAAAATTGAGACACTGTTTATAAAATTTATATGGATATATAGAAGTTCTGAAAATAACCTCAACTGTTCTGAAGAACAAAATTGAATGATTCATAGTACAGATACCAAAACTTAATGTAACACTACCATAATAGAGCAGAATGATGATTTCATAATGATAAGATAGCTAGCCCAGTGGAACACGGTATCGTCTTAAACCAGACTCAAAGTAAATAGTCTTCTGATTGATAGCAGTAGACTCTTAAAAAGTATGGTGATTTTTAAATGACACTATATCAATTGAATATATGTCTAGGAAACAAACAAAAAAAGCCCTAACCTTAAGCTTATCTTGAACCAAATGCAAAAATTAATACAAAGGTTGTAGATGTAAATGTGAATGGTAAAAACAGTGAAGCTTTTAACAGAAACATCTAGCCAGAATATTTTCACAGCCATGGGATAGACGAAGATTTTGTTAAGCAGGAAAAATTAAACAGGAAACAAAATATAGGAAAAATGATAGAGCTGGGGCTGTAGCTTAGTGGTAGAGCACCTGTCTAGCACATGTGAGGCACTGAGTTTGATCCTCAGCACCACATGAAAATGAATAAAAGTATTGTGTCTATCTACAACTTCAAAAAAAGAAGGAAAAATGTTGGTCAGTTAGACTACATTACAATTAAGATTTGATGTTCA
This sequence comes from Spermophilus citellus, assembly GCF_964194105.1. Taxonomy (NCBI): domain Eukaryota; kingdom Metazoa; phylum Chordata; class Mammalia; order Rodentia; family Sciuridae; genus Spermophilus; species Spermophilus citellus. The sequence goes on along the minus strand of NC_138188.1, from coordinate 94,139,372 downwards.
TGAAAAGACCATCAATAAGAAAATAAAAAGGCAGCTGGTATGGTGATTCAGGCCTGTAATCCCAGAGACTTAGGAGGCTTAGAGAGGAGAATTGCAAGTTTTGAGGCCAGCCTCACCAATTGAGCAAGACCCTGTCTCAAAATAAAAAGGATTGGGGATGTAGCGTAGTATTAAAGTGTCTCTTGGTCAGTCCCAACACCAAAAAAATAAGAAAGAAATAGAAAACAAAAGGGCATCTAAACTCACAGCATGGAAAAGATATCCACAATACATATGTCCAAAGTGGACTCTTACCCAAAATATATTATTTTAAAATTATTTCTTAATGTAAAGTAGGAAAAAAAAAAAAACGCTGAGCCCAGTAGACACCTGAATATAAACAACTTGGTCAATAAATATTAAATGGTTAGTCAACTTTATAAATCTTCAGGAAAATGCAAATTTAAATGGTATTAATGCTTTATAACCACTGAATGTTTAAAATGGAAAATACTAGACAGACCATAATTTTCATACAGTACTAAACTGTGAGAACTGGCATTATCTACTAATACTGGGCATATATATATACATAAAAGTATGACCCAGCAATTCCAATTTTAGGGATTTACCTCAAAGAACTGGAGATATTGATATAGATATATATAAGTATATATAGACATATGTATTTTTTTTCACAAAAAGCCATATACAAAATATAGTGGTACTCCTATTAGCTAAGAATTGTAAACAATCCAAATGCCATCATCAATGGAATAAATAAGTTAAATGTGGTATTTGTTGCATTGGAATAGTATATAGCAGTAAGAAGGAATAAAATGCAATAATAGTATGTATACATCTCATATAATACTAAGCTAAGGAAACCAGACATAGGGGACTGGGTATTGGGGTGCATGTCTGTAATCCCAACAGCTTGGGAGGCTGAGGCTAGAGGATTGTAAGTTTGAAGCCAACCTCAGCAACTTAGGCCCTCAGCAGCTTAATGAGTTCCTGTCTCAATATAAAAACTGAAAAAGGGTTGGGATTGTGGCTTAGTGATTAAGTGCTCTAGTGTTCAATCCCTGGTACCAAAAAAAAAGGAAAAAGAAACCAGACATAAAAATACTGTATAAAGTTCCATGTGAGTTTCTTTGTATAAACCAGCAAACTGACTGAAATTTTTATATAGAAATGCAAAAATTCAAAAATATGTAGGATAAAACTAACCTCTATGTCAAAAATCTTTAGGGGAGAGGACTAGTTGTGGCATTCACTAGGAGGGTTCACAGAGGGATCCTGGAATTTTCAGTAGAGTCCTCCTGGTCTGGTTGTCGGTTACACAGATGTGTTTAGCAAATGAGTTCATAACCCACTTGAATCAAATGTATGAAATATGATATGTCAAGAGCTTTGTAATGTTTTGAACAACCAATAAAAAAAAAAAGAGGCACTAAAAGAGAGAACCATTCTTAAAAAAAAAAAAAAAAGAAAAAGAAAATGAACTAGCTCTGTACTAATGATTGATTTATTTATGAATGTTTTAAGAAAATCAATATGGGTGTAAAACTATCTCCTTAAATATGCATAAAATAGCTCTGTGAAATACACAATAAACTTTGCTTGTCTCCAGGTCAAAGTTTCTGGAACTAGAGATCAGGGTTTGACTTTGGAGCAATGTGAATCTATTACCTATTCAGAAACAAGGTCTGTAGTTTATATTTGCAAGTGTAAATTAAAGATTGTTCATCATTTGTTACTATACATGAATATGGGATGAATTTTATTAAAATCAGATACTGTCATGTTGAGTAAAATGCAAATCCTGATTATGTCACTTAAAAAGTCGTAGATAGGCAAAGAGATACCAAATAAAAAACTTTTGTTAGTTTGATAGTACGTAAAATAAGATAGATTTTAACTTGATGGCTAATAAGCAGACTGGTGATAAATGTAGTGGTTATAGCCCACTTTACAAAATGGAGAACTGAGTATAGTAGGGTAGCTAAGGGTCATAATGCTAACAAGTATGTAAAGAATAGTATGGAAACACTCATCCATATGGTTTTAAGGTTTTGAGATGCCACTTTTTATCTTATCCTACAGTATGCTTTATAGTGATTCTTGACACTGAGGATTAATTCTTAACTTTTGAAGTTTTTGTCATTTTATAACAAAACATGCTTGTGTTTTAAAATGATTTAAGTACTATAAAAAGAGTATAACATTAGTTTAAGTCACCCTTCCCTGTTTTGTTCTCATAGTCCTGCTTATCGGAGGTAAGCACTGTTAACAAATTTCTTTATAGCCCGGAAACTTATCACACATTTGAAAAATAATACTGAAAGATAAATTGGAAGCCACTTTTAACTTTGAGAATATTTTCTTTAAAAACATGGCGTTTTAGCTTCATCATATGCTTTGTATGATGCAGTCCGATGAAATTGACATTAAATGAAGACTTTATATTATACAGGTTTTAGAATTACTTCTTGCCTTCTGTTCAGTGACTCAGCTACGCCATGTGCTTACTCAGATGATGTTTGAACAGTCTCCATCTGGCAATACCATTCTGGGAAGCCGTTCTAAGTGCTTAGAACCTACTGTGGCTTTGCTTCGCTGGTTGAATCAACCATTGGATGGATCAGAAAACTGTTCTGTTTTAGCTCTGGAGTTGTTCAGGGAAATATTTGAGGTAATAAAATAATAGACAAATTGATTTTTCTACTTTTCATTACCCTTAACATTTTGTTTTCAAGAACATTCATAGTAAACTTCCAATTGTTTGTATACTTTTGGAAAATTATTCTGAAACAGTCACTCTAGAATTACTTGCTGTATTCAACTACCAAGTGTTTTTTTCAGCCAAACTCACATTCATTACTTTTCCCTTTTTCATTGAATAGCTTCTGTATTCTTGTTTCTATTTAATAAGTAAAGGTATTGATAAGAATTGTATAGTTTTGTTGTATGGTTATACTTTAAATAGTCACATTCTGTCTTTCTCAGTAGAAATTGTTCATTGTCCTTATTAGCTGTTGAGTTTGTAAAGATAGAATATGAAATTTAATTGAATATAAGATAGAGTGAACATACCAGACTATATGCTACGCACTTAGGATAGAGAAAAAAATCACCTTAGTCAATAGATTCTACTATCTCTGCAAATTAGCATTCTCTACTGTTTTCCCTGGTTTTACTTTTTTTTTTTTTATATTCCACTGTCTTCCTAAAGCATTTCCTTTCTCATTGGTGGATGCTTCTGAACTACAAATAAATATTTGTGTGAGTGATTACATACATTAAAGATTATGCACAAATTATCCTATTTTAACTTGATCTTGATTCTCAACAGTTTGAGTATTTTTTAAAAAGCCTTTGAGATTCTTGATGGAAATTATGGTTATTAACTATTAAGACCAATCTGTTATTATTTATTATAATTATTTTTAGCAAATTTGGGGGGGTTTTTAGTAAATACTTAAATTATTTTGAAAAATTTTAAATCACCAGGTCTTTTAAAAATGTCTTATTTGCAAAATCTTATTATTCCCTTTGAGGAAAAAAATAGCCATCATGGCCCTCAAAAAGGGATGCAAAGGTAAATTTTAAACAGGAGATTCAAGTCAAGGAAGTATTAAAGTAAATAAGACATCTAAAGAGACTGTGACAGCTGGATGATGACTGTTTTTATACTCTGTATTTCATCTTTATTTTTAATCATTGTTGACTGTTGATTTTCTAGGATGCCATAGATACTGCTAACTGTTCCTCAGCTGATCGTTTTGTGACCCTTCTGTTGCCTACAATCCTTGATCAGCTTCAGTTCACAGAACAAAATCTAGATGAGGCCTTACTAAGAAAAAAATGTGAAAGGATGGTTAAGGCCATTGAAGTTTTGTTAAATATCCTTTGCTGTCATAAGTATGGAAATGATATTTTTTTCCAGTACTTCATTTATTACATTTTGTCTTTGTATTTTGTCACTTCCAATGATCATCTCTGTTCAGAAATATTAAAACTGAAAATTTTAAAAAGTTACAATGAAAAGTCTCTAAGAAGTTATATATACTTTCCCTCTTTTCTGTGTAAAATGTTTAAACTAAAGTGCATTTTAATAAATGCTTTCTAATCTTAATTTGAAAGCATTTGTATTACAAATTGAGATTTAGAGATGCATTCTAAGATTATCTTATTACTGTCTTTTGCTTTTAATTCTAATTGTTACCCCTGTATGATAAGTCCTGCCAGTCTTTAGCCCAGCTTTTCTTTCTTTCTTTTCTTTTTTTTTTTTAATTGTGTGTTTAAAAAAAAAAAAAGCCTTTGGGCTGGGGTTGTGGCTCAGGGGTAGCACACTTGCCTAGCATACTTGAGGCACTGGTTCGATTCTCAGTACCGCATACAAATAAATAAAAATAAAGGTCCATCAATAAGTGTTATCAGCAGAACTTTATTTTAAAAGAAAACCTTACTAACTTCATTTTTAGTTCTTTCCTGTGTTTGCTTTTTCTATATAGTTAATTCTGAGTTGCTAATTAATTGCAAATCCCATTTTAAAATATTTAATTAATACCCTCTCCCCCATAAGCAAATCTAACCAGATCTCTTAATTCACCTGGTCAAGTTTCTTGCTGTATAGAGGAACCAGAATATACTCAACTTTTTACAGCACTCTGGTTTGGTATTAGAATTATTTGAGAAACAAAAAAATTTAGACACAGGAACCTTCCAGCGAATCTGATGTAATGAAAGTAATTTTGAAACCTTAGGATTAGTGGAGATTATATGTTCTGTGTGTTGATTTTTTGTTTGTTTGTTTGATTCTTCAGTCTAGGGGATTATAATATGCCACCAGATTTGAGAACCACTGCTTTACAGATTCATGTTTATTCTGCTTGACTTTATAGATATTTGCAATTGATATACTCAGGCCTTTTCATTGAATGCCATCGTAACAGCCTCTTTTTGGTGGTAGATATTCACAGTAATTTACAATATGCAAAATGTGAGAAAATAACATCCCTTAATTCAATAAATATTTATTGAAACGTGATCTTTGCTAAGAAAACGTGTACATCCGGTGGAAAAACATCTTTTTTTTTTTCTAATTTTTTTTTTTATTGGATGTTCACAACATTACAAAGCTCATGACAAATCATATTTCATAGATTAGAATCAATTGGGTTATGAACTACCATTTTTACCCCAAATACAGATTGCAGAATCACATCGGTTACACATCACATTTTTACATACTGCCATATTAGTGACTGTTGTATTCTGCTACCTTTCCTATCCTCTAATATCCCCCCTCCACTTCCCTCCCATCTTCTCTCTCTACCCCATCTATTGAAATTCATTTCCCTCCATGTTTGTTATCCCATTCCCCTCGTAAACTCTTATATATAATTTTGTATAACAATGAGGGTCTCCCTCCATTTCCATGTGATTTCCCTTTTTTTTCTCCCTTTCCCTCCCGCCTCATGTCTCTGTTTAATGCTAATCTTTTCTTCCTGCTCAGCCGAACAAATTTTTACTCCTCACACTTCAGATAGAGCCCTAATATCCAGAGTATACAAAGAACTTAAAAAATTAGACAATAAGAAAACAAACAACCCAATCAACAAATGGGCCAAGGACATGAACAAACATTTCACAGAGGAGGACATACAAACAATCAACAAGTACATGAAAAAATGTTCACCATCTCTAGCAGTCAAGGAAATGCAAATCAAAACCACCCTAAGATACCACCTCACCCCAGTAAGATCGGCAGCCATGATGAAGTCAAACAACAACAAGTGCTGGAGAGGATGTGGGGAAAAGGGTACTCTTGTACACTGCTGGTGGGACTGCAAACGGGTGCGGCCAATTTGGAAAACAGTATGGAGATTCCTGGGAAAGCTGGGAATGGAACCACCATTTGACCCAGCTATTGCCCTACTTGGACTATTTCCTGAAGACCTTAAGAGAGCACACTACAGGGATACTGCCACATCGATGTTCATAGCAGCACAATTCACAATTGCTAGACTGTGGAATCAACCCAGATGCCCTTCAATAGATGAATGGATAAAAAAATGTGGCATTTATATACCATGGAGTATTACGCAGCACTAAAAAATGACAAAATCACGGAATTTGCAGGGAAATGGATGGCACTAGAGCAGATTATGCTTAGTGAAGCTAGCCAATCCCTAAAAACATCTTTTTTTTAATATATATATATATATTTTTAGTTGTAGTTGGACACAATACTTCCACTTTATTTTTATGTGGTGTTGAGGATCGAACCCAGGTCCTCGAATGTACTAGGTGAGCACTCCACCACTGAGCCACAACCCCAGCCCCCATCTTTTCTATTTTATCTTTGAGTCAGAAACTTCATATGAGTTCTTCACTTGCCACTTACCAGTCACTTTAGTACCCTCAGTTCCAGTTTTCTGTCATTGAGCAAATATAACAGTAATTATACTGGATTGAAGTGACAAATAAATAATTAATGTGAAATTATTCTGTTATAAAGTACTACACAAATATATAGTATATTGAGAATTTTTTGTTTGTGTCTTAACAAAACTTAACCTCTGTGTGGAGATGATACTTTGAAAATGCACATTGCAAAAATTCTGACTACTATCAAATGTACCACTCTGATAGAACAGCAGTTTACATATGGCAAAATTGACCTGGGGTTTGGAACAAAGGTAGCAGATTCTGAATTATGGTGAGTATTTTGAACAACCAATAAAAAAAAAAAATCATATTGCAAAGTAATCAAGGGCAATAAAAATCAAAGATGTGGTGATGTTCATCTTTAAAGATCATCTTAGTGTATGTTCGGTTAACTCAAGGTATAGCAGAGAATTAAAGTATTTTTTCATAATGAATTTGTTTAAAAACATTTAATTTATAGATTGTGTACTTCTTAAGAAAATTATTATCTTCTGTGGTTTTGTATTTGGGTATGTGCATGTGCTAAGGGTCCTGCACATTCCTTTTCTGGAAATTCTTTTTTATATTGCCTCAATCTTTATTTAATATCTTCATTCATAGAGTTTAATGAGTTTGTTCATAGAGTTTTGTTCATAATGTTTAATGAAATGTATGGGGAAAAATGGGATAGTTTTATTTAAGATAATGAATCACTGCTGATAGTTTTTTAACAAAGACAACTTTTCTTGGCCTGTCAGGAGTTGTGGTTAAAGTTAGATTTTCACTGATAGTAAGAACACATTCTTTTATGCTTCTTCCTCATCATGAACGAAGATAATCTAATAAAAATTATCTCTTTGTTACTTTTTATACTCTGAGGTATGGAGCAGAGAATATGGCCTAGTATATAATTCTTTCACTTTGTATTGGGTATTCTTAATTACCTAAGATTACCCCCCCATTTATAATCCAGTGACAAAACTAAGAATTAAATGGGTCATATTCCAATACAGCTTAAAGGATATTGCTATTTGAGAACAGAAAAAGAAACACTATTTAAACTTAGATTATTAATGCAAGTTTGTTCTCTTTGGGTCTTGAGTTTTAAGAATATTGATCTAATATTTTTACTCATCAGCAGATGTAATTCCTTATCTTCTTGAGTTTTAAATACAAAGATATAGGGCAGGTGATGTAGCTTAGTGTTAGAGTGCTTGCCTAGGATGCATGAGGCCCTGAATTTAATTTCCAGTTCCATTTAAGGTGAGGGGGGCGGTGTTTGTTCATTTTCTTTAGAATTATGAACAGAAATAAGCTCAAAGAATTTTTTTAGTTATCTAATTTAAATATGATTTATGTTTAAAGCAAACTTGCTGCTGATGTAATTTTGAAAACTCTTGATTTGATGAACAAACTTAAACAGTTGGTTCCTGGTATGGAAGTAAGCTTCTACAAAATCCTTCAGGTGAGTTTAAACTTCTCAAACAGTGAAGTTGATTTATATATAACTGATATCTAATGAATATATTTGTTTTAATATTCTAAATCTTTAAAGGATATTTATTTTAGATTAGGCCACCAGAAGACAGTTTAAAGTTAACTTTTATCAGTACTTTTAATATTCTCGTTATACTGTTATTTTACATATTTTCCCCAAAACTGAATATTAAGTGCTCCTGATTTAAATGTATAGAATGTTAGTGATAACAATACTCTTCATCCTTTTCTTGTGTCATACTTGAGGATTTCTTTATGTGTTTCACTTGGCATTAGGAAAGTGGTATTTATTTTAGATTTTGTTTTGTTTTGATTAGGGTTGATGAGAATATTAAGGGGACAGGCAAATGTCTGTGTTATTGTTTGGATATGAAGTGTCCCCCAAAAGCTCATGTGTGAGACAGTGTAAGAAAGTTCAAAAGTAAATTATTGGGTTCTGAGAACCTTAACTTAATTGGTACATAACTATATCTGTACACTGATATGGATTAATTGGGTGGTGATGTTTGGCAGGTAAAGTGTGACTGGAGGAGGTAGGTCACTGGGAGCATACCTTTGGGATTTATATTTTGTCCCTCCTGAGCAGAACTTTCTCTGCTTCCTGGTTGCCATTATCCTGAGCTACTTTCCTCTTCCACACCTTTTGGCTATGATGTTCTGCTTCACCTTGTGCACAGAGCTAGCCATGGACTGAACCTCTGAAACTGTGATCCAAAATAAACTTTTCCTCTTCTAAAGTGTTATCAGGTCTTTTGGTCATAGCAATGAAAAGCTAACAGGAGAAGAGGACTCAATTCAGTTATGAAAAAGAATAAGATTAGAGGAAGAGTGCAGAAAATAGCTCACTCAGATTTCAAAACAGTAGTGTATGAATAAAAGCTCTACATGTTATAAGAAGACAATAATACCGATAGTAGAGGATAGGAAAGGCAACAGAACACAACAGACACTAGTATGGCAGTATGTAAAAAAGTGGATGTGTAACCGATGTGATTCTGCAATCTGTGTACGGGGTAAAAATGGGAGTTCATAACCTGCTTGAATCAAATGTATGAAATATGATGTCAAGAACTATGTAATGTTTTGAACAACTAATAATAAAAAATTTTAAAAAAAGAATAATTTACTAACATTTGTTCAGTCCTTGCAATAAATAAATTAATAACACTATGGCAAATTGTTTAAAAAAAGGAAACCAAATCTAACTATTATGCATAATTATAATGCACAACTAAAAGCATTTTTAAGAAGGAAACTGGGGTAGGGTTGAGAAGTTTATATACTGACTGTTCAGTTTGTATGTCAACCTAAAACTGTTTCAAATAAATCCTATTTTTTTTTTAAAAAGAAGACAATAATACCATAATTAGTTTAAATATCTAATTGGCCTTTTATTTACAGTTCTAGAATCAGGCAACATCTCGTTCTATCAAGTAAAATAAGTGTTCTCATGAGCTAGGCAAAGGAAGATTGGCTTTCTAGATAGAAAAAGTTCTAAAAAAATCCAGAAACAAGAAACAAAAAGCAATTGGTCATTTTTGTTTGTATTTAAAAACACTCAAATCAAAGTTCAGTTTGATTATGTAACATTTAGTACAAATGACTTCATTCTTATTATTTCTGATCTTCTGGGGCCTAGATCAACATTTGTTTAACAGTGTCTATTTTAATAACACCTGCCATTTATAGGTATTTAGCAAAAATGTTTAATTAATTATTACTGTTAATGCTGAATTGTTAGTACCGTAACTTAGCAAAGATATCTCTAAATAGCAAAGATATCTCTAAAATGTATAGAAAGGGTAGAAGCCAAAACAAACTTTAGGCACATTCACTTATACACTTTTGAGAGTATTATGTGTAAAAGCATAGAAATGATTCAGAGTTTGACTGTACCCGTTGTTGATGTAGGCTTGAGTGAGTAATTTCCTCTCTCTATATTTAAATTTTCGAAACTGCAAACTGGATTCTTCTTTGTGGGAGAAATTATAAAGAAAGATATCCATTGAGGGTTGTGTAATTAAAGACCTGCTGTTACCATAATTCTGTAGCACAAATTATGCTTGAGTACCTACAAGTCACTTAATGTTTTAAGTGTAAAGGATTTATATATTAATATCTTTATTAACAATGTGCCTTTTAAAGAATTGAGTCAAAATGTGATTTTTATGTTCTTAGGGGATGTTTTTCATAGTGGATGATTTGGGGCTGACAGTACCAATATAAAATATTTACTAATATAGAGAACTAATACTTTATACTGTTTCAGTCATTAAACTAAAATTTTCTGATTTGAGTTCATTTGAATTTTTAATTGATAACTGCCAATTTGGACACTATTAGCCATTTTTTTTCTTTCATTAAATGGTAGTTATTTTTAATTGATAACTGCCAATTTGGACATTATTAGCCATTTTTTTCTTTCATTAAATGGTAATTAGAAAAAGTAGACAGTGATTCTAAACATTAGTAAGGTGTGAATGATATTTTAAATTCATCAAAATATTTAAGATGTAACTTTCATAGACATAATTGAAAGCATCCCAAACTTTTGCTAAATTTTTAAGCTAGTGTTCATATTGATTGCATGACAGTGTAAATAGCTATAGACAAGTAAAGTCCATTAATGCATTCAGACATTAAATAGAGACATTTTAGAATTTGCCACTTTGCTCTAAAGACCTGACATCATATATTCTTTCTGCCTCTCATTTTCTGGTTTCTGATTTGTTTAGGATCCTCGTTTGATTACTCCTTTGGCTTTTGCTTTAACATCAGATAATAGAGAACAAGTACAATCTGGATTGGGAATATTATTGGAAGCTGCTCCACTGCCAGACTTTCCTGCATTGGTGTGAGTTACGATCATTTGCAATGTATCTCTTGTGCTATTGAAATGATTACTGTTTGTGCAGTAATCCTTAATATGAATAGATTACTGAATTGAAGATTTTGTGATTATCAGTAATTTTTCATTGGATTAAAATAAAATTTTGATTCCTACAACTGAAAGGGCCAGACATGTACTCAATCATGGGAACACTAGATCCATGAAGTAAAAGATGTTATACAGATACCATCCTTCTTTGTCTCTTACTGCCTGTTTTTAAAAATGTAGTAGGTTCAGTATTCTTTTTACACTTGAATCCTACCATATTAGTTCCTTTATAGGAAGAACTTTTCCTTTCTAGTTGTTTTAAGTGAATAATATAAGCATAACTATCCTTGACCAGAAGGGGTTATCTGTGAAAACTACATGGATTAAAAGTTATTTGGATAAGGTTGATGTAAAGGTTCCTGGAGAAAAATTCTGTGCTTTTATCAGAAAATGGAATAGACACTGGCCAGGCAAGATTTTTTCTCTATGCTCACCAATTTTAAATAACAAAAAAGAATACTTGCAATGATGTTTGAAAAAATTTCAAATTGTTGTGTTGGGAGTAGTTCTCTGTAAACTAAATGGTTGCCATCAAAATGTCTACTAAAGGTCATCAAATAAATGGTCATACAGGAAGCTTCTAAAGTTAACAAGATATAAATGGTCTATAAATGTAGCAGCTCCATTTGGTGTTTGCTTGATTGCTTTAATAGTGTTAATATTTAAAAATTTCTCAAGCTTCAGAGGGAAGACTGCATCCACAATGAACATGGGCATCTGAACCTCTGCCTCTGTACATCAGGTTTTCATTACCATTTTCACTATTTTGACCATCCTTGTCTTGTATTATAGATACTTTTCTCAAAACATTCATTTATGTTTACTATTTAGTGTTCTTATTTGATATTCTCTTGGGCAATTCAATAAGGTGAATTTATAGGATGGATAAGTAAGTAGATTTTTCTGTGCATGCTTATTTATTAACCTTTAACAAACATTTGATAAGGGCCTATTATGACTGTGTGTCATTCGCTTTTCTGCACATTTTGACCGTAGCAGTAAATTGACTGTGTTCCTGCTGTCATAAATTTACAGTATAGTCAGTGGAGAATATTTAAAAGTGAGGGTGAGTTCATTTTGTACATTTTGTTATGGGAAGGAGAGGTGGTTAATATTAATATTGCATAGGGCATTAGCAAAGGCCTATCTGAGGAGCTCATACAGAGCCTTGAGATGGGAACAAGATGGGCTTTTAAGTGGGCAGGATGGAAGTCAGATTGGTAAGAACAGAGTTTAAAAAAAAAATCAAGGACATAAAGGCCAGGTGATCTCTCTCATGGCATAAAGGTTGCTTTGAACAGTACCAATAATTTTGTAAAATTGCAAATAATGCACTCATAAACTAGTTCTGCAATACCTCCAAACCAAAAGATGGATTTGTTACAATGAAGGATTTAAGTGAAAAAGTAAGTTCTTTAGTAAATTTAGGACATTTCCCAAAACCCGTTTTTTCATGCTTTCCACGATTATTTTGAGAAGATTTAAAGATTTCTATTCAAAAAGACCCATTCTAGGGGCTGGGGTTAAGGCTTGGCAGTAGAGTGCTCGCCTCGCTTGTGCAAGGCCTGGGTTCGATCCTCAGCACCACATTAAAAAAAATTAAAATAAAAGTTATTGTGTACAACTACAAAAAAACAAATATTTTTGGGAAAAAAAAGTCTAAAAGATTCCCTAATTATGCACTTTTTTTAACTTTATTTTGTTATTACTTTGTTTTCTTTTTTACTGTCATTCAGACTTGGAGAAAGTATAGCAGCAAATAATGCATATAGACAACAGGAAACAGAACATATGCCCAGGAGAATGCCTTTGCAATCATTAAGTCACAGTTTTCCGACATTAATAAAGTGTTTAACACCTCCCCTTTTGAAAGATAATGTTCCTGAGTTGAACATTGAGGAATTAATAGAGAAACTTCAATCTGGAGTAATGGTGAGTGATACCAATATTAAATGGGTTGATGCCTGGTATCTCCCAGCTAAAAATTACCTCCAATGATAACATTTATTTAAATAACCTTAGATGTTCATTTCATCACTGAAACTTTCTTTTGACATAAAAAGTATATTATTGTGGAAATTTTGAAAGGAAAGGAACAGAAATCAGTCATAAAATTTTAGCCTTTATTAACACAATTATCAGTCCTTCCTAGTCCCCTTTCTACCATCCAGCCAGCTTAAGAAATAGTTTTAAAGTTGCCATAAGCTTATCAAATCTTTCCTCTTTCTCTTCCTCCTTACCCCCCACCAGGTTAGTGAATATTTGTGACCCACCTTATGTAAATTTTTTTTTAATTTTAACTTATATATGATAGCAGAATGCATTATAATTCTTATTACATATGTATACCACAATTTTTCATATCTCTGATTGTATACAAAGTGTTCACACCAATTCGTTTCTTCATACATGTACTTTGGATATTAATGTCCATCACATTCCACTGTCATTTCTAACCCCATGCCCCTCCCTTCCCCTCCCACCCCTCTGCCCTATCTAGAGTTCCTCTGTTCCTCCCATGCTCCCCCTCCCTACCCCACTATGAATCAGCCTCCTTATATCAGAGAAAACATTTGGCATTTGTTTTTTTGGGGATTGGCTAACTTCATTTAGCATTATCTCCAACTCCATCCATTTACCTGCAAATGCCATGATTTTATTTTCTTTTATTGCTGAGTAATATTCCATTGTGTATATATGCCACTTTTTTTTAATCCATTTATCTACTGAGGGGCAACTAGGTTGGTTCCACAGTTTAGCTATTGTGAATTGTGCTGCTATAAACATTGATGTGGATATGTCTCTGTAGTATGCTGTTTTTAAGTCCTTTGGGTATAGATTAAGGAGAACGGGTCAAATTATGGTTCCATTCCCAGTTTTCCAAGAAATCTCCATACTGCTTTCCATATTGGCTGCACCCATTTGCAGTCCCCCCAGCAGTGTATGAGTATATCTTTTTCCCCACATGCTCACCAACACTTATTGTTGTTTATCTTCATAATAGCTGCCATTCTGACTGGAGTGAGATGAAAACTTAGGGTAGTTTTGATTTGCATTTCTCTAATTGCTAGTGATGATGAACTTTTTAATTTTTGTTGATTGATTGTATATCCTCTTCTGAGAAGTGTCTGTTCATGTTCTTGGCCCATTTATTGATTGGGTTATTTGTTTTTTTGGTGCTTAGCTTTTTTTATTTCTTTATATACAATAGAGATTAGTACTGTATCTGATGTGTGAGGGGTAAAGATTTGCTCTCAAGATGTAGGCTCTCTATTCACCTCACAGATTGTTTCTTTTGCTGAGAAGAAACTTTTTAGTTTGAATCTATCCCATTTATTGATTCTTGATTTTAATTCTTGCACCAAAGGAGTCCTATTTTAGTAAATGTGCTGCCAAAGCGAGCATCTGATATAACATTCTTTTATTTTTCTTTGTTATTCATCATTAAGTTTTAATGATTTAATTGCAAAGTAGGAATTTATTTTATGATTTTTGTCATGTTAACAATTTTCCGATTTTGAATCTAAAAACAGGTCAAGGATCAGATAAATGATGTGAGAATATCTGATATAATGGATGTGTATGAGATGAAACTCTCCACATTAGCTGTGAGTATAAGTTTATTTTAACTATTTCTGAAAAGTTTTAATAGTTGTTTTGGAAATTGATAAAAATTAATGATGTTTTTGTAACAGTCCAAGGAAAGCAGATTACAAGATCTCTTGGAAGCCAAAGCTCTAGCTCTTGCACAAGCTGATAGACTGATTGCTCAGTATCGCTGTCAAAGAACTCAAGCTGAAACAGAGGTATGTGCAGATATAAAGACGTGTCTGATTAGTAGAAAATTTAATGAATGAAGTAAATCATATGCACGATATTATATTTTTATTACTATAATCAAAATGTATTTTCCTGAGGATTTGATGCATCTACTCCACTTTGAAACTTTCTTCCCTTTAATTATGGTTAAGTCTATCTTTTGATTTTGTTTTCTATCTAATTGATATTCTTTATGTATTTTTTGGTTTTAACCATTATTAAAATGTTAGTGTTCCCAATTTATGGCAAGCACAGATTGTTTTTTCCTGTGCTATATTTAGAGCTTCCTATACAGCTACATTTAAGTGTACAGCAAATACTTAAAACCCATCATAACTAGTAGTGAATTAATCACCTTTCCCTTTAAAAAACGTTTTTCTTGGGCTGGGGTTGTGGCTAAGTGGTAGAGTGCTTGCCTTGCACCTGTGAGGCACTGGGTTCAATCCTCAGCACCACATACAAATACATAATTAAAATAAAGGAATTGTGTCCATCTACAACTTAAAAAATTATTTTAAAAAACCATAAACTTTTTCTTAAGTATTCCCACTGCTGTTCTGTTTCCAAGTAAGATATCTAAAATTTACAGTTTACATCCTATAATTATTCACCAAGTCCTGTTGATTCTACCTCCTAAAAATTACACTCTTCTGCCTTATGTCTGTTCCTAATTCTGTTTACTATAGGTCAATTCCTTTTTCTTTTTCATAGGAAGAGTCACAACAGAACCTCTAATGAGTCCTCCTGCATGAGTCTAGTACTCTATTTTCAGCCACCCTCTATACTAAAGCCAAAGTTGTTTCCTATGTTTGGTTCTGCCCTTCTTCACCCCACCCCTAGAGATCTCTGAAGCAATAATCTGATTATCCCTTCTGTGCTGAATATCCTTCACAGTAGCTGCCATTGCTCTCAGAATATCATTGATTGTTCTTAGTGTAGCATATATGGATTACAACTACTTCCTAATCCATATCTAGTGCTGCTTCTTATTTAGTGAAGTCAACCATATTAGACTACTTTGCATTTTCTAAAACTTGCCATACTTTTATGTTTCCTTATCTTTTTAATTTCTGTCTCCTGTCTAGAACAACTTCTCTTTCTTTGCCTGACTCCTTATAGTCTTCAGATTGCAATTTAAATACCTCTATTTCCCAGAATTCTGCTATGATCTTTTCCAACCCATTCATGTGTTTGCCTGTTCTTTTACTGTGTGTCAATGCTGTGCTTAATAATGTTTCTCACATTATGTGCAAATACTGTTATCTTCCCCTTACTTGGGACATTGGAAATTTTGTGCATCTCTAAGCCATATATAGCACATATTTAGCATATGGTAGATGCTTGGTAAGATTGATACTGGCTATGTACAAATATATATAAGATGTATACCTTATAGGTCTGAGTTTAATTCAGTAATATGAAATTCCCATCAGTCACAAACAAATCTACCCAATTTAATTTTATTTGTAATGAGTTATGATAAAGTTGTTTGGATTTTTAAAGGCAGTAAAAGCAGTGACACATATTGAACTTAAGTATAAATTTAAAAAATTAATGATATTGAAATAATTTGTTTCCATCTTTTCTCCTAGTGCATTCTTATATTCTGTGTCTATTGGACATGTCTTGCATTTTATTAGAAAATTTAATATTTGGGGTTGGGGCTGTCGCTCAGTGGTAGCACACTTGCCTGGCATGTGTGAGGCACTGGATTCCATCCTCAGCACCACATATAAATAAATAAATAGGTAAATAAAGATTTAAAAAGAAAATTTAATATTTTATTCATGTACTAGAAATGTTTCTCATAAAAACAACAGTAATTGATATTACTTTTTTATAGTCTACGTCATAAAAACAAGAGTAGGATGTAGGTTTTTATTTGGCATTTGAAAATAAGTAGTATTTTTAAGGCTAGAAGGGTAGGGATAATCCATTTCTCATTTTAGTTACTTTTATCCTTTAATGTTTCATGTCACTTATTAAAAATTGCTATGTTCTTGAGTATGCCACCTTAATTTTAAGTATTAAGGATCTGTGATGTAACTAAGGTCTTATTCTTAATTCTTACATGAAATGGAAGAACTGACGTATGCAACTAGTAGTTTATTTTTAATGGCTAACCTTTAATTATAGCTAAAACTACTTTTATTATTTGTTTATTTATTTATTTATTTTAGTGTGGTACTGAGTATCGAACCCAGTGCCTCACAAGTATTAGGCAAGCACTCTACCACTGAATCACAACACCAGCCCCTATAGCTACCTTTATGTTAAATTTTTGTTCATTTCCTTTAGCCTGGTCATCTGAAATTGTTTTTATGAGAATGACTTACTAAATATAAAACTATAAAAACACAGTTGAACATTCCTAATGCAAAATTCTGAAATCCAAAACACTTCAAAATCCAAAGGAAAATTTCTTACCATGAAACTTTTTATTTTGTTTACAAAATTGTTAACATATTCTATAAAATTGCCTTCAGAGTATCTATGTAAGGTGTATTTGAAAGAAATGAATTTTGTGTTTAGATAGAGCCCTATCCCCAAGATACTTCATTATGTATATACACATAATCCAGAATTCTGAAGAATCTGAAATCTGAAACACTTTTATTCCAAGCATTGGAGATAGGAATACTCACCCTATGTCTTATTTATTAAAAATTCAGTTAAGTAATAAGTATATATGATTAATGTAACTCTATAGTCAGTAGACACTGACTTATTTGATACTGGGTGAATCTTTTAAATCATGGATAGCTAAGCAATATAATCATTGAATGAACTTAGTTGTCACAATTAGTAGTAGGTTGAACCATGTCATTTTTTTCATTTCTGCAGGTCAAAAGTAGTTGTATATTGGCAATTTCATAACATTTAACATAATAGCACAGAGATTTGGTGTTGGTATTTAATTCATCTCTTAATGACCTTAAGTTATATGCACTAAGATGTATGACTATAGATCTCTAGAATAAGTTCTTATAGGTGAATTGCTGTGTATAAATTCTTAATGGACCTCATTGTACACGTGATTTGTTAACTGAAATGTTATGGATGATGCATAGTTATATATAAATGATAGTCTGCTGTTTTCTTTTAAGGCACGAACACTTGCTGGTATGTTAAGAGAAGTTGAAAGAAAAAATGAAGAACTTAGTGTATTACTGAAGTCACAACAAGTTGAGTCAGAAAGAGCCCAA
Source organism: Spermophilus citellus (assembly GCF_964194105.1). Lineage (NCBI taxonomy): Eukaryota > Metazoa > Chordata > Mammalia > Rodentia > Sciuridae > Spermophilus > Spermophilus citellus. The sequence continues at coordinate 94,121,498 of NC_138188.1, read as the reverse complement.
AGTGATATCGAGCATCTCTTTCAGCATAATAGGAAGTTAGAGACTGTGGCCGAAGAACATGAAATACTGACAAAATCTTACATGGAACTTCTTCAGAGGTAAATAAGGTTTCTGTCTAAGGTTACAACCTAGAATGAACACACTATATTTTTTTCTGTGATACTAAGATTCTTTTGCAAGCATTTCATATATTTTGCTAACCCCATAAAATAAGTAGTTATCAAGAAACTTGAGTCTTGGTGAAATGAACTATTGCTTCCTCAAACTCATTAGTAAATTTGGAAATAAAATACAGGTGTCTTTATTTCTTTGCAGTTAACTTTGCTTCTTTTATTCATATAGTCACCAATCAAATGGGATGTAAGCTCCATAAGGACAAATTTCTTTGTTTTTTTGGTCACTGAAAAATCCCTAAAGCCTAGAATGGTGCTTGATTCATACATAATTAAGCACCTCATTAATTGTTGAATGAACTTAGTTGTTACAGTTATCATCAGGTCAAACCATAAGAGTTGTCATTTCTGCAGTTCAAAAAATAGTTGTATGTTGGTAGTTTCCTAACTTTCAACCTTAATAGCAGAGAGATTTGGTTGTGTTTAATTCATCTCTTAATGATGTTAAATTATATGTATTTTCTTTTATGACTACAGATCTGTAGAATAAGTTTTATAGGTGAATTACTGGAGTATGTACATTTTAAAATTTTGACAGATATTTTCAGATTTATATCTAAAAAGGTTATACACAACAATTCATCTATAAGAACTTCTAGAGATCTATAGTCATATAATTCTTATTCCTACTAATAAAAGTTTTGATTATTTTTTTCCTCCCTTGTCAAACTTTCAGACCATTTTTAAAACTTCTGAATTTCCAGGAAGACCAGGAACTATTATGTATATTCTAGCAAACAATAAAAATGAAAACATTCTGAGGAACTTTTTTTTTAACTTATTGTAAAATTGTGTTAATATAGATGTAGAAATTTTTAACTTTGCAAGGTTCATTTGTTTATTTGTCTATCAATAAAAATAGTGGAAGTTGAGCAGCATCTAGAATATTTGTGGTGACTAATTCATTTCTAAACAGGGTAGTTTCCCCCAACAACTTTTGAGACACCACTGATAACATGCACTCAGTGTTAAATCAGATTAACATGTAAGGATGTAAGCTGTGGTCCAAAAGAAATACATGGTTTCTGGGACCTACTTGTGGCCACCAAAAGTAAAATTTCAGTTGCCATGTAGGTAATAAAGGGAAGATAATTGTTAGGGAGTGTTCATTTTAATTATCAGGAGTATCTGAAGGTATTCAAATTCATATACTGTGTAATAGATGAAATCTTTATTTATTTATTTATTCTTTTTTTGAGTGTGAAAGAGTAAGATTCAAGCAAGAGGAAAAGAAATAGTTCTCACAGAGAGAGAAGGGTTTTAATAGGCGGTTACCACAGATGAAATATTTCTGTTGGCCACATTTGGCCAGTGCCACCCATTTTTGTTGATTAGGGTTTTTTAGTTGTTTGTTTTAATCTTTTTACTGTGACCTGCTTATGTCCACCAAAAATAAAACTTCTTTAGTGGCTAAATAAGTAATTAAAACTTTTAGTAGGTAAACTGAAACTATATCCATAAAATTAGGCTAATGTCTTACATATTTCTTGTTTTCTTTTTTATTATTATTATTAGTTATTCAAAACATTACATAGCTCTTCACATATCATTTTTATTTATTTATTTATTTTTTATTTATTTTTTTTTTTTTTTAGTACTAGGGATTGAACTCAGGGGCACTCAACCACTAAGCCACATCCCCAGCCCTATTTTGTATTTTATTTAGAGAAAGGGTCTCACTGAGCTGCTTAGTGCCTACCTGTTGCTGAGGCTGGCTTTGAAATTGGGATCCTCCTGCCTCCTGCGTCAGCCTCCCAAGCTGCTGGGATTACAGGCATGTACCACCACACCCAGCTTGTCTCACATATTTCTATTTCATATTAATTTTTAACCACATCAGTCAACCTGAACATATCTTTACTATCTTAGAGTTCATTGAAATCGGTTTGTTCATAACATTCCTCTTATTGGTACTATTTTTCCCATTGTGTTTTCTTTCATAAAGTTACCAATTCATTGTCATTTCAGAAATGAAACTACTGAACAGAAGAATAAAGATTTGGAGATCACATGTGATTCCCTGAATAAACAAATTGAGACAGTGAAAAAGTTGAATGAGTCACTCAAGCAACAAAATGAAAAGTAAAATTTCTTTATTCTAATATCTTATATATTCTAGTTGGGATTTTACAAAAGAAAAATATATATTTGGCAGATTTCACAAGTAATTATGGTTCTTGTGATATTTTCTTGTGAAATACTTGGGAACAAAAGGAAGAGAGAAGGGAAATTGCATGGAAATGGAAGGAGACCCTCATTGTTATACAAAATTACATGTAAGAGGAAGTGAGGGGAAAGGGAAAAAAATGAGAGAGAAAAATGAGTTACGATAGATGGGGTAGAGAGACGGGAGGGGAGGGGGGATAGGAAGGGCAGCAGAATACAACAGACACTAGTATGGCAGTATGTAAAAACGTGGATTTCTAACCGATGTGATTCTGCAATCTGTATACGGGGTAAAAATGGGAGTTCATAATCCACTTGAATCAAATATATGAAATATGTTATGTCAAGAGCTTTGTAATATTTTGAACAACCAATAATAAAAAAAAAGAAAAGAAAAGAAATACTTGGGAACAAAATGTCACAAATAATGTGGTCCAATGGTTTTTCTTTTTTTAACTTCAGAACTATTACCCAATTGCTAGAAAAAGAAGAACAGAGAAAAGAAGTCCAAAACCAGTTAGTAGATAGAGAATGTAAATTAGCAAGTAAGTAACTTCTTGTTTAATACATTGCCTATTTTTAGCATATTTTGCATTGGAAGAAATGCATGTGTGGCTTCTTTTACTTTTTAATTACTTTTTACTTCTCAACTTTTTTAAACCTTAAATGAGACTCTCAACTTCCCTTTTCTTTTTGTAATATTTCATACAAGTAGTTTCCTTAGCTTGATCCAAGTTGAAAAGACAATATATATATATATATTTTATTAAATCTAGGGGTACAAGAAATAATTTCCTTTTAAAAATTTTAAGAGGCATAACAGCAGGTGGCAGTGCTAGGTAACTTTTAGCTTCTAGTTTCTTAATGCTGCATATGTGAAATGATGTATAAAAACATTTTGTTCTAACTCACTTGCCTTAGAGCACAGAAACATACCTATATAATTTTTCATGGTTTTCTTCCCACTGTTTTTTCTCCTAACCCTTATGCTCTTGAGAGTTGTTCTTCCTGTCTTTGATGTATACTATATTTATATTCATAACAGAGGAAACAGGGAATGGAATGGAATGAATACTTGGTAATATCTGTACTATACTCACATAGTGGAAGAGTTTCATGGTAATTTCTAATCAGCAAATTCTGTAAAAACATGTATTTGCAGCAAGATATCTCTCTTTTTTTTTTAAATAATTGTAGTTGGACACAATATTTTATTTATTTTTATGTAGTGCTGAGGATCAAACCCAGGGCCTCATACATGTTAGGCGAGCACTTTGCAGTTAAGACACAGCCCCAGCAAGATATCTCTATATCTTACTCATTGCTTTTTTTTTTTTTTTTTTTTTTTTTTTTTTTTTTTTTTTTTTTTTGCTTTTATAATAGTTACTAATGCTTTTTAAGGTAATATCAGTATAAGACCAATGAATAAATAAATGAATACATAGCTGGTGTTTGTTTGTTTTAAGATTTGCATCAAAAAACAAAAGCACAAGAAGAAAAGATTAAAGTCTTACAAAAGGAAAGGGAAGATAAGGAAGAATCCATTGATATCCTTAGGAAAGAGTTAAACAGAACAGAACAGATAAGAAAAGAGTTGAGCATTAAGGTAAGACTCGTTTGCATTTGAAAAGGATAAATTTGGATAAATTTATGTTCTGTTTTATTTGTAATTTTGTTTAAAAGATATTAGGATTTCAAAGCCATTTGACTGTCGCTTGTTATGAGAGCTCTCTAACACTGTTTTTCATAAAATCATCAAACATTTATTGAATGTATACTGCATACCAGCACTTACAGCTTTCAAGTGTTCAAAAAATATAGAAAGGGATTCTTGGTTCTTGATGTCACATGCAAGTACTTATATTTCTGCTTATAATCATCCTTCATAGCTGTTTAGAACTTTGTAATTTGCAAAGGACACAAACATTTTTTCTTAATTGTCTTCAGATTAACAAATGTTGTTTTAATACTTTAATATTAATACATGTAATTTAAAAATGAAAAAATGAAGTCTGAAGTAACAGAATCATGGTCATAAATATTCCAAAAATAAAAATAATGCTCTTTCTATTTTATGGTCACCCAACTTGAGTGTTAGCCATGAATTATTCTCTCTGGCCAATTAAGCTACCAGCTATTATAAACCATGAGTAATAGGAGAGACATAAAATTCAATATCACTTTTACATTTTTTGTTGTCTGCCTTAATGCATTTTTTAGTAATTTTTAATGTAGTAGTATATAGTAGTTTCTGCAAAACTTTAGCTGCTAGCTATTGACTTAAAAAGATAATTTGAAAGTATTTTCCTAATTTACATTATATTATTACTTACCTTTACTATATAATTTGGCTAAATGCAATATAATACACATTATATAGTTATCTTGAAATGGTTGTCGTACACACAAATGAAAAATAAAGGATCTTAAAATACCTAAAGAGAAATCATACTAAGCTATTTTTCTTCTCAATTTTTCATTTTCTCCTACCCCAATCCCCAATTCCATAGGCTTCCTCTCTAGAGGTTCAAAAGGCTCAATTAGAAGGTCGTTTGGAAGAAAAAGAAAATTTGGTGAAACTTCAACAAGAAGAGTTGAACAAACACTCTCATATGATAGCAATGATTCACAGTTTAAGTGGTGGAAAAATAAGTCCAGAAACTGTGAATCTTAGTATATAGACATCATGGCATTTTGGAATTTGTAATAATGATAATTTGGGTGTATTTATGTATTGGAGGGGGGTGGTTAAAGAAGGTTACTTGTGACTCCAAAACAATGGGAAATTCTTATTTAGTTAATAATTTAGTAAAGATCATAATTTGATGCATGTTTTATTTGGTGTTTTGAATTAGAAATTTTTTTAAACTTTTACTTTCTGTTTTTGGCTTTTATTGCTTAAAGCTTTCTTTGTTTGTTACATTAGAGTATTCTTAAGAAACCTGCATTATTGTCTTTCTAAACTACTGTTTTCCTTGTCTACCCTCATTTGTGATTACAGTCATGGGTCACTTAACAAGGATACATTTTGATAAATACATAATTAAGTGATTTGTTCATTGTGAAAACATCATAGATCATATTTACATAAACTAAGATAGCTAAGACATCACTAGGCAATATCATTTATGGGACTACCATGGTAAATGTGGTCTGTTACTGAAGGAAATGATATTACGCTGGGCACATGACCTTACTTAGGTTTTAAAATCAAACTTTCTTAAAACATTTTGAGGGGCCTGGGGATGTGGCTCAAGCGGTAGCGCGCTCGCCTGGCATGCGTGCGGCCCAGGTTCGATCCTCAGCACCACATACCAACAAAGATGTTGTGTCCGCCGAGAACTAAAAAATAAATATTAAAAATTCTCTCTCTCTCTCTCTCTCTCTCTCCTCTCTCACTCTCTCTTTAAAAAAAAAAACATTTTGAAAGGTTAATATGTTGAAAACAGTTATTTAGTAAAAAGAGATATGATGCATAGAAGTTTGTCTCTAAAGTAGCCTAAGAGAAATCAGTGAATTTAAAATAATTATTATTGCATTTAACATGAAGTAAGATAAATAGCAGAAACTCTTAAATTTGGGGGAAAAAATACAGTGAATAATTATCAGAAATAATGTATAAAAATTAGGAAATAACTGTTGAATGAATACATCATCTAACAAAACTAATTTAAAGAACAGTTTGTAAGGTATATTAGTTTATATATATATATATTTTTTTTGTAAAATGTATGTTGAACTACACTTCCCATTGCTTATAAATTTCTTATGATTTACATAAGGAGAGTTTAAATTCTATTCTTGCTACATATTCAGAAATGTATTTGTTGTTAATTATACTGATATGTATTTAATGTGTAAATAATTTTTAATTGGGACATTTAATTTTTTATTCTTTTTAGTTATACATGACAAAGAATATATTTTGACATAATCATACGTACATGGAGTGTAACTTCCCACTTTTGTGGTTGTACATGATGTGGAATTATACTGGTCATTTATTCATACATGAATATAGGAAAGTTATGTCTGATTCATTCTATTGTCTTTCCCATTTCCATTCCACCTCCCTTCTCCCATTCCCTATCCAATCTAGTGAAACTCACTTCCCAACTCACTGCCCACCTATGAGTGAGTTAGCATCTGCTTATGAGAGAAAACATTTAGCCTTTAGTTTTGGGAGAGTTGCTTATTTCACTTAGCATAATCTCCGTTTCATCCATTTACTAGCAGATGCGAACCTTCTTATGGTTCAGTAATACTACACTGTGTATATGCCACATTTTCTTTATCCATTCATCTGTTGAAGGGCACCTAGGTTGGCTCCATAGCTTAGCTATTATGGATTGAGCTGTTATAAACATTGATGTGGCCGAGGCACTATACTATGCTGATTTCAAGTCTTTGGGTATATGCCAAGGAGTGGAATAACTACATCAAATGGTGATTCTATTCCAAGTTTTCTGAGAAATCTCCATATGCTTTCCAGAGTGGTTGTACCAATTTGCAGTCTCACCAGCAATGTATTAGTGTGCCTTTTTCCCTACATCCTCACCAACATTTATTGTTACTTGTATTATTGATAATTGCCATTCTGACTGGAGTGAGATGACATCACAGTGTAGTTTTAATTTGCATTTCTGTTAATTGCTAGAGATATTGAACATTTTTTCATATATTTGTCAACCGATCCTATTTCTTCGGTGAAGTGCTTGTTCAATTTCTTTGTCCATTTATTGATTGGGTTATTTGTCTTTTTTGGTGTTCAGTTTTTTTGAGTTATTATATATCCTGGAGATTAATGCTCTTATCTGAAGTCCAAGTGGCAAAGATTTTCTCCCATTCCTTTGCTGTGAAGAAGCTTTCTCATTTGATACCATCCCATTTATTAATTCTTGATTTTACTTCTTGCATTGTAGGAGTCTTGTTGAGAAATTTGGTTCCTAAATCAACATAATGGAGGGATTGGGGCCTACTTTTTTTTCTCTTAGGTTCAGGATCTCTGGTCGAATGCCTAGGTCCTTGATCCACTTTGAGTTGAGTTTTGTACAGGGTAAGAGTAGGGGACTAATTTCATTTTGTTACATATGCATTTCCAGTTTTTCTCACACCATTTATTGAAGAGACTATCTTTTCTCCAATATATGTTAATGGTGCCTTTATCTAGTATGAGATAACTGTATTTATGTAGGTTTGTCTCTGTGTCTTCTATTTTGTACCATTGGTCTACATTTCTATTTTGATACCTATACCATGCTGTTTTTTTGTTACTGTACCTCTGTAGTATAGTTTCAGATCTGGTATTGTGGTGCCTTCTGCTTCACATTTGCTAAGGATTGCTTTGGCTATTCTGGGCCTTTAGTTTTTCCAAATGAATTTCATGACTGCTTTTTCTATTTCTATGAAGAACATCATCAGAACCTTAATAGTAATTGCATTGAATCTGTTTAGTGCTTTTGGTAGTATGGCCAATTTGCCAATATTAATTCTGCCTATCTAAGAGCATGGGAGATCTTTTCATCTTCTAAATTCTTCTTCAATTTTTTCTTTAATGTTGTGTAGTTTTTTTTGTTTGTTTGTTTGTTTGTTTGTTTGTTTTTTGTAGAGGTCTTTCACCTCCTTTGTTAGATTGATTTGCAAATATTTTATTTTCTTCGAGGCTATTATGAATAGAGTAGTTTTCCTAATTTCTCTTTCAGTGGATTCGACACTGATGAATAGGAAGGCAATTGATTTATAGGTGTTAATTTTATATCCTGCTATTTTGCTGAAATCATTTATGAGCTCTAGGACTTTTCTGATGGAATTTTTTTGGATCTTCTAAATACAGAATCATGTCATTAACAAATAGTGATAGTTTCACTTCTTCTTTTCCTGTTTGTATCCCTTTCTTTCCTTTGTCTAATTGCTCTGGCTAGATTTTCCAGGGCTGTGTTGAATAGAAGTGGTATAAGAGGGCATCCCTGTTCTGTTCAAGTTTGTAGAGGGAATACTTCCAATTTTTTTTTCCATTTAGAATGATATTGGCCTTGGGTTTAGCATATATAACTTTTGTAATGCTGAGGTATGTTCCTACTATCCCTAGTTTTTCTAGTGTTTTGAACATGAATGGTGGCTGTATTTTGTCAAATTCTTTTTCTGCACCTATTGAGATAATCATGTGGTTCTTGTCTTTAAGTCTATTGATGTGATGAATTATGTTTATTGATTTCCGTATGTTGAACCAACCCTGCATCCCTGAGATGAACCCCCACTTGATCATGGTGCACTATCTCTTTTAAATATGTTTTTTTTTTTTAATTTTTTTAATATTTATTTTTTAGTTTTCAGTGGACACAGAACCTTTATTTTTATGTGGTGCTGAGGATCGAACCCAGCGCCCCATGCATGCCAGGTGAGTGCGCTATCGCTTGAGCCACATCCCCATCCCCTTAAATATGTTTTGTATGCAATTTGCCAATATTTTATGAATAATTTTTACATCTATGTTCATCAGGGATATTGGTCTGAAATTTTCTTTCCAGGATATGTCTTTGTCTCATTTTGGTATTCAGGTGTTACTAGCTTCATAGAATGAATTTGGAAGGGTTCTCTCCTTTTCTATTTCATAGAATTTTTTGAGGAAGATTGGTGTTAATTATTCTTGAAGGTTTTAAAGTCTCGGCTGAGAATTCCTATGGTCCTGCACTTTACTTCTTTGGTAGGCTTTTAGTGGCATCTTCAATTTTATTGCTTGAAATTGATCTATTTAAATTTTCTGTGTCGTCCTCATTCAATTTGTGTAGGTCTAAGAACCGACTTGTTTTGCCATTTTTTTTTCAGTTATTTTGTTTGTTTGTTTGTTTCTGTTTCAGTGATTTCAGATCTGATTTTAATTACTATCCTATCCTGTCATCTTCTGCTTTTGCTATTGATTTGTTCTTTTTCTAGGACTTTGAGATGTAACTGGGTCATTTATTAATTGACTTTCTGTTCTTTTAATGAATGAGTGCAATGCAATGAACTTTCCTCTTAGCACTACCCTAGAGATTTTGGTATGTTGTATCACTATTCTCATTTTAAGTCTTAAGTATTTTTTAAGTGTTTCTTCTGCTATCCAGTCATCATTCAATAACATATTATTTAATGTCCAGGTGTTAAAATACCTTCTGTTTTTTATTTTATCATTGACTTCTAATTGAATTTTATTATGATCTGATAGGATGCAAGATATTATCCTTGTTTTTTTATTTTTGTTAAGAGTTGCTTTGTGGCCTAAGATTTGGTCTGTTTTAGAGAAGGATCTATGTGAACGAAGTATATTGAGTCATTGATGGATGAGATCCTATAGATGTCTTTTAAGTCTAAGTTATTAATTGTATTTTTTAGTTCCATAGTTTATTTAGTTTTTATTTGAAGGAGCTATCAAATGGTAAGAGAATTGTATTCAAGACACCCAGTATTATTGTGTTGTGGTCTATTTGATTCTTGAAGTCGAGAAGGGTTTGTTTGATGTACATAGATTCTTTATTGTTTGGGTCATAAATATTTACAATTGTTATGTCTTGTTAATGTATTATTCCATTAAGCAATATGAAATGTCCTTTATCCCTTCTTATTAAGTTTGGCATGAAGTCTACTTTATCTGATATGACAATGGAAACCCCTGCTTGTTGATGAGCTCCGTGTGAATATGTTTTTCCCCATGGTTTTACTGGATATCTTTGCCTATGAAATGAGTCTTTTGTAGACAGCATATTGTTGGGTCCAGTTTTTTCATCCAAACTGGCCCATTATGTCTTGTGATTGATGAATTTAGGCCACTTACATTTATTGTTATTATTGAGAGATGATTTTTATTCCCTGTCATTGTGATTTATTTCTGGTTTTTAATTTGAATTGGTTTCTCTGTTGGTTCGCTATTTTTTTAATGTACTTCCTCCCTTTGTTGTTTTTCACTGTTACATTTCATGTATGAAATATTTTATTGAGTATGTTTTGTAGTGCAGACTTTCTAGTTGTGAATTCTTTTAACTCTGTTTATCATAGAATGTTTTTATTTTATCAATTCTGAAGCTTAATTTTGCTGGGTATAGTATTCTTGACTGGTATTCATTTTCTTTCAGAGCTTGGAATATATTATTTCAAGACCTCCTAGTTTTGGGGGTCTGGGTTGATTCCCTCTAAATATTATCTGTCGTTTTTCTCTGGAAGCCTGTAAAATTCTGTCCATATTCTGAATGTTTCATAATAATGTGCCTTGGTGTCAATCTGTTTTAATTTTGTATATTTGGGGTCTTTTAAGCCTTCTGTATTTGATTTTACATTTCATTATTTAGGTTTGTGAAATTATCAGTTATTATTTCATTGAAAAGATTGTGTGTTCCTTTCATTTGTATCTCCAAGCCTTCATCTATCCCAATAAATCTTGAATTTGGTTTTTTCAGGTTTTCCCCTATTTCTTGAAAGTTATGTTCATAGTCTCCACGTTCAACTTTGTTTTCAAAATATATATTTTGTCTTCATTGCATGACACTCTGTCTTCCAAATATTCTAGTCTGTTGATGATGCTTTCATTTGAGTTTTTAATTTGGATTATTGATTCCTGTATTTTGAGGATTTCTGCTTGGTTTTTTTGTTTTCTTTTTCTTCAGAATCTCTGCCTCTTTATTGACATAATCTTTTACTCCCTGTATTTTCTCTCTGATTTCACTCCTTGTACCATCCTTTACCTCACAGATCAGTTTAACTATGTACATTCTAGACTTCTTCTCTGACATTTTTTTTCCACTGTGGTATCAATGGATTCTACTATTAGAGTATCTTGGTTTGTTTGGGGCAGTTAGTTAGTTTGCTTTTTCATGCTGTTTGTATGTCTACCCATCTAACAGCATGGATCTGAAGCAGTAGAGTTTCTACCTTGTGGACTTTAGTGTCCCTAAAGGTTTTCAATACCTCATTTGTGGAGAAGCTACATATCTGCTTTGTTGTTTTTATGCCATGGAGCACTCAGCCAAGCAATTTCTATGCCTCCATCTTGAAAACCTCTGTGCCATTTAATTTTAAAAGTATAGATTAAATATTATTTTGTTCAAAGGAACATTTTAGTATTTTTGTTTGATTTTATTGATATACCATTATAGCTATTAATTTGCTCTTTTCACTATATCTCTATTTGTTTCAGGTGAATTTAGCTGCACTTCTGTTTTTCAACCCTAATTTTCTGAATTTATGTTTAAAAGTTAAATACATTTTTGCATTTTATTGCATTAAGGAATATAAATCTACACTACTTTTATTATATTTATCTACATTTTGTTCAGTTCTGCAAATTGTTTTTAAAAGTATTGTGCAGAGTAAGACATTTTAAATTACTGAGGTTCAGTCTCTTGCAATTATGTGTATATTTTAATGTGAGAAATTCTACAAATGGATAGATGTAACTGAAGAATGAACATTTTTACAAAGTGAAAACTAAAAGTTAAAAAATAAATATTTGAATAACTAAAAAGTAAGGAAAATCATATTTTTATAATTTTAAGCATTTCTTGATTGGGCACAGTAGCACACGCCTGTAATCCCAGTGACTCGAGAGGCTTAAGCAGCAGGATTACAAGTTCAAAGCCAGACTTAGTAATATAGCAATGCCCTAAATAACTTAGCGAGGCCCTGTCTCAAAATAAAAAATAAAAAGGCTAGGGATGTTGCTCAGTGGTTAAGCATCCATTAGCTCAATCTCCAGTACCCACCTCCCAAAAAAAATTTTTTAAGCATCTCTAGGCATCGCCTAGCCCAGTTCTGCCATATAGAATTTTCTGTGATGATAGTAGTATCCTTTACCTGTGCTGTCCATTACCATAACTATTAATCACTTATGGCTCTTTAGTACTTCAAATGTAGCCAGTGCAACTAATGCATTGGATTTTTTATTTAATTTTATTTTATTGACCATTCTACTGGACAGTGAAGCTCTAACCTGATTTTAGAAAGTATGTGTTTACCTAAAGAAAGAAATAGAAGAGGATCTTAGAAGATGGAAAAATATACCTTGTTCATGGATAGGCAGAACTAACATCATCAAAATGGCGATATTACCAAAAGTTCTCTATAGGTTTAATGCAATGCCAATCAAAATCCCAATGGCATTTCTTGTAGAAATAGATAAAGCAATCGTGAAATTCATATGGAAAAATAAAAGACCCAGAATAGCAAAAACAATTCTAAGCAGGAAGTGTGAATCAGGTGGTATAGCGATACCAGATTTCAAACTATATTACAGAGCAATAGTAATAAAAACAGCATGGTACTGGTACCAGAACAGGCGGGTGGACCAATGGTACAGAATAGAGGACACAGAGACTAATCCACAAAGTTACAACTATCTTATATTTGATAAAGGAGCTAAAAACATGCAATGGAGGAAGGATAGCATCTTCAACAAATGGTGCTGGGAAAATTGGAAATCCATATGCAACAAAATGAAACTGAATCCCTTCTCTCGCCATGCACAAAAGTTAACTCAAAATGGATCAAGGAGCTTGATATCAAATCAGAGACTCTCCGTCTGATAGAAGAAAAAGTTGGCTCCGATCTACATATTGTGGGGTCGGGCTCCAAATTCCTTAATAGGACACCCATAGCACAAGAGTTAATAACAAGAATCAACAAATGGGACTTTCTTAAACTAAAAAGTTTTTTCTCAGCAAGAGAAACAATAAGAGAGGTAAATAGGGAGCCTACATCCTGGGAACAAATTTTTACTCCTCACACTTCAGATAGAGCCCTAATATCCAGAGTATACAAAGAACTCAAAAAATTAGACAATAAGAAAACAAACAACCCAATCAACAAATGGGCCTAGGACATGAACAAACACTTCACAGAGGAGGACATACAATCAATCAACAAGTACATGAAAAAATGCTCACCATCTCTAGCAGTCAGAGAAATGCAAATCAAAACCACCCTAAGATACCATCTCACTCCAGTAAGATTGGCAGCCATGATGAAGTCAAACAACAACGAGTGCTGGCGAGGATGTGGGGAAAAGGGTACTCTTGTACACTGCTGGTGGGACTGCAAACGGGTGCGGCCAATTTGGAAAGCAGTATGGAGATTCCTGGGAAAGCTGGGAATGGAACCACCATTTGACCCAGCTCTTGCCCTTCTCGGACTATTTCCTGAAGACCTTAAAAGAGCACACTACAAGGATACTGCACAATTCACAATTGCTAGACTGTGGAATCAACCCAGATGCCCTTCAATAGATGAATGGATAAAAAAATGTGGCATTTATACACCATGGAGTATTACGCAGCACTAAAAAATGACAAAATCACGGAATTTGCAGGGAAATGGATGGCACTAGAGCAGATTATGCTTAGTGAAGCTAGCCAATCCCTAAAAAACAAATACCAAATGTCTTTTTTGATATAATGAGAGCAACTAAGAACAGAACAGGGAGGAAGAGCAGGAAGAAAAGATTAACATTAAACAGAGACATGAGGCGGGAGGGAAAGGGAGAAAAAAAGGGAAATCACATGGAAATGGAGGGAGACCCTCATTGTTATACAAAATTACATATAAGAGGTTATGAGGGGAATGGGATAACAAACATGGAGGGAAATGAATTACAGTAGATGGGGTAGAGAGAGAAGATGGGAGGGGAGGGGAGGGGAGAGGGGATAGTAGAGGATAGGAAAGGTAGCAGAATACAACAGTCACTAATATGGCCATATGTAAAAATGTGATGTGTAACCGATGTGATTCTGCAATCTGTATTTGGGGTAAAAATGGGAGTTCATAACCCACTTCAATCTAATGTATGAAATATGATATGTCAAGAGCTTTGTAATGTTGTGAACATCCAATAAAAAAAAAAGAAAGTATGTGTTTATTTAAAGAATTCAATTTGCCTATTCTTAAAGACCTAAATAGACCTGGATAGGCAAATGAAGTATTCCCACTTTATCTGTGAGTTTACTTTCTTCGTTTTCAGTTATCATGGGTAATCTTGGTCCAAAAATAACAATTCATAAGCTTTAAATTATTTATCATACTTAGTAGTACTATGATGGAATCATTCAACTCTATTTTGAGACATAAATCATCTCTATACAGTGTCTATGCTTTATGTGTTACCTACTCATAGTCATTTAGTAGTCATTACAGTTATCAAATTAACTGCTGAGGTATTGTAGTGAGTGCTTGTGTTTAAGTAATTCTTATTTTACAGTACTTACTAATAGCCCAAACCACAAGTGTAGCACTGCTGACAATTTGGATATTCTGGAGAGAAATCAGTTAAGTGCATCTTTTAGTATCATCTTACCTAATCTCTCTCTCTCTCACACACACACACACACACACACACACACACACAAGTGCAATAAAATTTTGACAGAAAAAGCACATTTCAATAACTTTTACTACAGTATATTGTATAATTGTTTTTTTAATTAACTATTGTTAATCTGTACCTAATTTATATATCTATTTGTAAATATGTATTATTGGAAAGAATATATTATAAAAATTGGTACTAGGTTTCAGGCATTGAGTATCTTGGAACATAACCTCTGTAGATAATGAGGAGACTTATTGTACTCTATATGTATATTTTTAATAGACTTGTTAAAAATATAATCTTAACCTACTTTTGATTTTTCTGAAGAAGAAAATCCATACTTCAGAGCTTAAGGTAAGTCAATTCAATATTCTTCATCACTTTCTGTCTCTTAATACTTTCTTATTACGAATGTTTGGGTCATCACTTTCCTGGGCTCTATCAGTGATCACTGATAAGTATTAAATGTTTATTATCCTCAGTGAATATGTCTTTTGGATTAAGAACATAATTATACATTTCTAGCCTTCACTGAGCTAGCATTCAAGATAATTTTAAAACAAAATAGGCAGATGTTTTGCTTTTTTAAAATAATGTACATAATGATCCTGATAAGTACTTAGTTGTAGTGTATAAATAAAGGGGTTCTTTTGAATATGCAAATCACATTGAAATTTTATACGGTCTTAACTGTTAAGCATTTTGTATCAAAAATGACTTTCTTGTTGGTATTCAAAGACTGGGTGGCCTATTTTGTTTCTACGTGTTTTCATCTAAGCATTTCCTAAATACACTAGAGAAAATTTAATTATCATATCCCATGAATATATGCTGTCCTAATTCTTTTTTTGCTTATTGAGCTACAAATATTTCTTCATAGAAGTCATTCATTATGAAGAGAAGCAAGCATTTTTCCTCTATATTAGCTGTATTTTTTTTTCAAGGACCTACTGTTTCTATACTCTTAGAATCTTGAAAATGGCTAATCCTAGTATACCTACAAAAAAATCTAACAAGAGAATGGCAGTTTCAAAGTGATTAAGAATAGCCAAGATTTTGGTTTTATTATATTTAAAACTAATTTTCCAGTAAGAAGCAGAGCATTTGGCAACGATTTGGTAGTGAATGAGTTTGCCTTTCCATTATATTATCTTCAGTTATTTTGAGAGTTGTATTTTTGTTTCACTTAACAAAAAAATAAAGTGCTTTAGTAAGAGTATCTGGCCTTATCCTTTTATCAAACTTATCCTTATCCTTTTATCAAAATCTTATTATTAGTGCTAGCAAAAAATAGCATTGTTCATGCTCAATTAAGTAGAGATTTTATTTGCTCACGAATTGTAATATGAATTCCTACCTAGTGATTTGTGTAATACAGTTAATCAACATTTTAGAACTGAAAGGATTCTAAAAACAGCCTAGGTTTCTTAGTTTAGAATAAGATATTTAAAGTTCTGTGATATTCTCAGGAAGAATGACCCATGATTCAAAACATAGACCAACCAATTCGATTGAAAATTCCCCAAAGGTATAGTTGGGCATGGTGGCCCATTCCTGAAATCCCAGCCAGTGGAGTTCTAGCCAGCCTGAGCAACTGAGTGAGACCTGTCTCAAAAATTAAAATGGCTGGGAATGTAGTTCAGTAGGAGAGTGCTTACCTAGCATGCTTGGGACCATGGGTTCCATCTCTCTTATCACCACCCCCCCAAAAAAAATTAAGATGAGTTTTTTGGGCAATTTTACTTCTGGGAATATATCCTAAGGAAATAAGGATGGATTTAGGTACATTAGTAGTTGTGTACAACATTAATTTCGCATGAAATTTGGAAACTGTCCTATATACTATTGACTATAAATTGTAGGAGATTGGTTAATCAGTATAAAATACATCCAGATTTTGAAATATATTTAAAGTACATAGAAATTGATTTCAGTTTGTGAAGTAGAAAAAGCAATAAACCAAACTCAAAAAAAAAACAAGATTTACATGTCTCTCTTTAAGATATGTGTGTGTATATATGTATTTATGAATGTATAATGAGAACTGAACAGTGATAGGTTCCAAATAATGAAATTATGATTAACTTTATTGGTATTCTTAGATTTTATAATAAATGTTGACTTAACTTTTTAAAGCCAGGTTTTGATTTTCTGACTATATATAATTTGACTTTTGGTTTTATGCAAAGAAAGTTGTATTTAACCCATTTTAGTATTCTATGAAATGAGAATAATATGCACTTATTAGAAAAATAACACAGAAATGAACTTTATGGGTTTTAATTAGATTATCAATTAGTGTTTATCTTCCTTGAAGGGAAATGGAATATAAAACTTTATATATCATGTTTGTCTACAACTAGAATGACAGTTTTATTGACTACTAGTCTGGATTGCACTTCAATATAATTTATTTCTTTTAAATAGCTATTTTTAAGAAGTAAATATTTTTGTCTTTGTGGTTGACAGCAATTACTTTTGTATTTCAAAATAGCTAGGAGAGAGGATTTTTAAATCTGCCTTCCCTTGAATGTCACAGTATTTTCCAATTAATGGGTGCCTGTAAAATTTGTCCTGAAGTTACACATCATGATTTTTTCAACTTCCTAGAAGTGATTATGTATAGAAAGCCTAGACATAGTTTGCCATATTTTAATAACAAAACAATATATTTCAGATTTGGATCTCATTGTATTTCTATCTCTTGACAGATTTATGAACCCTAAGAACAAACCAGTTTTTAAATTATACTTAACTACTTAAGCTACATATGTGTAATAGCCTCATTAATTTTCAACTTAATATAAATTAGTTTACCTATTTTGTCATTTTTAGCTTCTTTTAAAAAGTCCATAAATGTTTATTTCTGTGTACCCAAAGTAAAGACTTACATATGATTTTTACAAAAATAGTGAAAAATATAAATCTTTGGTTATAATATAAAGAAAGAGTTATACGAGTATTAGAAAATTGAAATATGACAAAGAAGAACAATAAATTAGTAATACATATTTGGGGCTTGCTGTATTAAAACACTGAAGAGAATGGTAAGCAAGGTCACCTTGAACCATGTAGTCTGAATGGCATTTTATGCAAATACCCAGGAGATTATTAGACTGAAGCCATCAGTTGAATTGCTACTATCTTTGAGCTAGTAAGAGACTTTGGTATTACTATTGTAGGTTGATCCAAGTAGTATAATATCTGATTTGCTAGGTCTTTTAGATGTATATTTAACTTTAGATCATTGTGCTGATTTCAGTCTGTGTTTCTTTCTAGGGTTAGTTCATTGATTATTACATATGGTTAAATTTGGTTTTTTATGTCCTTTTATATCCGTCCTTTTATATGGGCAATAGTATCACCTTAACTTTATGTAAGTTATAAATGAGATTTTCTGTTTGGGGAATTGAAGGATAATAAGGGATTGAATATAAGTAAATGATGCCAAATTCAAAATTTAGAAAGGATCCTTACTTCCAATTTCTACCTGACATACAGAGAACTTGTCTTTCACCCTCACAACAAGAAGATAGCTGAAGAAAATGAAAAAAAAAATTATTGTTTTTCTTACATCCATCAGATAATTCAAGTTACAGATAAACCTCCATCCTGAAAACTATAGAGATAGATTAATACATAAATATGCATAGGTGCATACATACATATATAAATGTATTGAAACATTGATAGGAACACTTTAATAGTAACATTGATAAATTGCTAGAACCTGAACTAGCTAGACCTATAGGACCTTTCCAATCAGCCTTCCTTTGGAGGACCATAGGCAACTATGACACTCAGCTAGAACACCATGAAAATACATATTTTCCCCAAGGTCTCAAGGTAGCAAGGCAGCAATGATTATATGGTTCAACTAGCTAGTTTGGAAGTTCCACAAATTCAAAAAAAAAAAAAAATGCCCAGTGTCCTAAACCCATCAAGCCAATAGTAAAATGTCCCACAGGGAGCAAAAACACTAACATATCAGCTATCCTGGGTTTCATTGTGGAAGAGTTATGTAACTGGTCCAGGTCATTAGAATTTTTGTGGATCTGAGGACTTGAAACAAACCCATGGGGTTCCTGCTGGCTAATGTACTGTGAGGTAGTACCTTCCCAAGCTCACTTCAGGAAACTTATAACAAAGAAAGGAGGCAGTTTTGAATTCAAATTGGCCACCCAACTGATAGGAAGAGTAATGAATGCAGGTAGGAAAGACAGAGTAATCACTGAGAACTTTAGGAATTTGCCAGACTTGGCTTGTCTTCTGTCAATACACAGCATTTGGGCATTTGCATGAAAAGGACCAAGGAAATATCAGAACAGGATATTGAATAGAAAAATTGAAATGCTGTTGGAAGTTTGTAATAAGTTCTCACTCTAACTTGATACTTGCTCAGGCTTTTCTCCTGACAGCTCCACCAGGTTCCTCAAGGTCATCACACAAAATTTCCTTCGTTTTTAACCCAAGTTGGAGCAAAGAGAGTAATGAAATTTACCCAGAACATTCTACAGGCTTTTTGTAGTATGTCTACCTAACAAGGAAAAGAACTGCCTTATCAGAGGAGCAGAGGGCAAATTACCCAATTCTAGCCTTCAAGTCTCACTGAAGGAGATTTGTTTTAAATAAATAAATAAAAGAACTTGTAAAGGTTACAGCCTAATCGCACATATCCACTAAATGAATGTGGCCGTTAGTACTGATCCCATGATATGAAAATAATAATAAAGGATTATTATTATTCAATGCAACTCTGCCCACAGACTTGGTAACTTAGATGAAATGACCAGTATCTTGATGCACAGACTACCAAGATACATACAAGCAGCAATAGATGATATGAAAAGCCCATATCTATCAAAGAACTGCTCAATCAGTAGCCTTCCAAAACGAGTACACAAGAGGAAGGATGTGGAAAGATTGATCAGTGGCAATTAGGTTAGAGTTGGTTAGAATCAAAAAGTTCTGGTGTGCTATTTCACAGTAAGGTGACTTTAGGTAACAGTAATATACAGCTAGAAGAAAGAATTTTGAAAAATTTCACCATAAATTATAAACGTTTGAAGAGAGTTTGCTTAACTGACTTAATAAGCATTACAAAGTATATACATGTGTTGAAACATGACCTTACCACATTAATATGTATAATTTTTGTTTTAATGTATCAGTTAAAAGATAAATTTAAAAAAGAAAGCATCAGGCACACACTTTCACTGGTGTTAAGGCAAACATTTAAGGAAAAAAAGAAAGTAGAAATGTTGCTTCCTTTCATTCTGAGGCCAGCATTGCCCAAATACCAAAACCACAAAAAGATCCTAGAATATCAATATCAGACCAACCAAGTAATATCAATCTGAATTCCATAATGTGTAACAAATAATTATATAAAACCAAGTATGATTTAATGGATAACTTATTGTAGCACACAATAGAAGATTGTTCAGTGCTAAAAATAAGCGCTCTTTGATGACATAAAATGTACATCCCTAATCGTTAAGTATTATATGATTCCAATTATATGACCTGAAAAAGTCAAAACTAAGATAGTGTTTAAACTGGTGGGGAATGAAGTGAAGAGTTAGATCAAAGGGGATTTTTAAGGCAGTGGTAATTATTCTGCACAATACTATAAGAGTGAACACATAACACCCATTTGTTAAAATTGGCATATCTTGGGAATTTTTCCAGAATAGCAGTACACGTAGAACTTGATCAGTTTCTGACAGTTTCATAAGTTTGTTTAACCCAAATTAATGAACCCTAAATTATTTTTTGTTGTTATGAAGATATTGTAGTTAATATCCTTAAACAAATGTCATTTGAAATAGAATTACTTGATGTGTATGCATTTTTAACATCCCACCATTAATGGTTATTCCCTTGTTTCCTCATTGCATTGTGATCCAGCATTTTCTTAGCTGCCATATATATAAAAACGTAAATATAAAGAGAAACTCTGTTTCCTTTTCTATCAAGCTATATTAATAGTTTATATAAAGCTATCTCAATTACTTTCCAAATTTTCTCCAGTTATTTTTTCCTACTGGATTGGAAGCAAACTTTAGATTGTAAATTTTCCATTTGTTTATAGTAAAAGTTGCAAATACATTTTCCCACTCAGTTGACGATTTTTTTTGCTTATGCTGTATTTTTTGTATGAATTTTTTCACTTATAATTTTTTAATCTTTCCAATTTTTTATTATTACTGCTTGATAATATTTTAGTATTTTCTAGCAGTAGTCTTCCCATTTTTTTATTTTAATTAGTTATACATGACATAGAATGCATTTTGACACATTGTAGACAAATGGAGCATAACTTCTAATTTCTCTGGCTGTATGAGGTGCTGAGTCACACCAGTAGTGTGATCTTATGTGTTATTATAGGGCAATAATGTCTGTTTCATTCTACCATCCTTCCCATCCCCACTGCCATCCCTCTCCCCTCACTCCCCTCTGCACAATCCAAAGTTCCTTCATTTTTCCTACCCACCCTGCCCCTCCCTCAAACCCCCGCCCCACACACACACACACACTATGGATTAGCATCCACCTATCAGAAAACATTTGGCCTTCGGTTTTGGGGGGGATTGTCTTAATTCACTTAGCATGATACTCTCTACTTCTGTCCATTTACCTGCAAATGCCATAATTTCATTCTTTAAAGGTGAGTAATATTCCATTGTGTATATGTGCCACATTTTCTTTATCCATTTATTTGTTGAAGGGCATCTAATTTGATTCCATAGTTTAGCTATTGTGAATTGAGCTGCTATAAACATTGATGTGGCTGTGTCAGTATAGTATGCTGATTTTAAGTTTTTCTAGTATAAACTGAGGAGTGGGATAACTTGGTGGTTCCATTCCAAGTTTTCTGAGAAATCTCCATACTGCTTTCCATAGTGGTTGCAGTCATACCAGCAATGTATTAGTGTCCCTTTTTCCCCACATCCTCACCAACACTTATTATTGCTTGTATTCTTGATGATTGCCATTTAGACTTGAGTGATGTGAAATCTTAGAGTAATTTTGATTTTTATTTCTTTAATTGCTAGAGATAATGAACATTTTTTTCATGTTTGTTGATTGATTGTATTTCTTCTATGAAGTGTCTGTTTAGTTCCTTAGCCTATTTATTGACTGGGTTATTTGGTTTTTTATTGTGGGTTTGTTTTTTGTTTGTTTGTTTTGTTTTGTTTTGTTTTTTTGGTATTAAGTTTTTTGAGTTCTTTATATATTCTGGAGATTAGTGCTGTGTTTGAGATGTGTGTAGTAAAGATTTTCTCCCATTCTGTAGGTGCTTTCTTCATGTTATTGATTATTTCCTTTGCCAAGAAGATGCTTTTTAGTTTGAATCAACCCCATTTATTGATATTTGATTTTATTTCTTGCATTTCAGAAGTCTTGTTAAGGAAGTCAGGCCCTAAGCCAACATAATGAAGATTTGGGCCTACTTTTACTTTTCTTAGGTGCAGGGTCTCTGTTCTAGTGCCTAAGTCTTTGATCCACCTTTAGTTGAGTTTTGTGCAGGGTGAGAGTAGAGGACTAATTTCATTTTGTTACATATGAATTTTCAATTTTCCCAGCACTATTTTTTGAATAAGCTGTCTTTTCTCCAATGTATATTTTTGGCACCTTTGTCTAGAATGAGAGAACTGTATTTATGTAGGTTTGTCTCTGTGTCTTCTATTTTGTACCATTGGTCTATATTTCTTTTTTGGTACCCATACCATTTGGTTTTTGTTATTGTACCTCTGTAGTATAGTTTAAGGTCTGGTATTATGATGCCTCTTGCTTCACCCTTCTTGCTAAATATTGCTTTGGCTATTCTGGGTCTCTTTATTTTTTCATATGAATTTCATGATTCCTTTTTCTAGTTCTGTGAACAATGTCATTGGGATTTTAATAGTAATTGCATTAAATCTGTTTAAGTTTTCATAGTATGGTCATTTTGCCAATATTAATTCTGCCCATCCAGGAGCATGGGAAATCTTTCCATCTTCCAATTTTTTAGTTGAGAATTTCCCTACATATGCACTCTTATTTAACAGTTTTCATTTTAGAGATTCGGTGCAGGGAATTTCAGACCCTTCCCCACTGCCCTGAAGAAGTGTAAGGCATTCACTTCAACCACAGAATCAGTGGACAGTGCTCTCAGAGATACTCTGGCTGAGCAGGAGATGGGCAGACAAGATAATTGTTACTAACCCCTTGAGCATAAGTGCACACACATCTAGCCCAATTGGTGTGATTCATTGTGTGGTGCTTTTATTCTTAGAGTTGCCTGCTAACCAAAAGAAAGGTGAGGTATTTGTGTTTAGCTTTATGGATACAGCGTTTCCCACAGAACACAAAGTTGCTCTCTCAGCTGGGGTAAAAGCAGGCAATAGGACTGAAGACGCTTGGGTAAATCCCTCAGACCCTCTTAAAAGCTTTCATGCAACTTGAAATGCTGTGGAAACACTGGAACTCCAAGTGTTTACACCAGGTTGGACAGGTAGAAGTCAGGATGGAAAGGCAAATGAACCTGAGTGTTTGGAAGCTTAAGAGGACAACTGATCAAGACAGGTTAAGGGGAGCTGGCTGATATGGTTGCTGCCTCCATGTCCAGACATACAGACTATGCAATCAAGGCTTGAATAAATGACTGCCAATCATGTGGGGTAATCCAAAGAAGGAATCTCCAGTAAGAATTCCCTCCATTTGAGATACTTCAAAAATTGTTGACTCTTTGATACTGCATTTTCTTAATTTGATTTTATACATTTTTTATCTTTAATGTTATAATGTGTTAATCGGAGATATTAAACTACTATTCTCTCTGGTTATATTCTGACCCTCTTGTATATCTATGCCTGCTATTTCTTTTGCCTCTCCCTGTAGGATGGTTTTATTTTGTGGTTTTGTTGTTGTTGTTTGTTTGTTTTTTGGTGCTGTTTTCATTGTTGTTGTTTTGGTGAAGGGATTGAACTCAGAGGAGCTCTGGCACTGAAAATTCTTCCCCAGCACTTTTTGTTTTAAGATAGGTTCTCTAAAATGAAGACTGTTAAATAAGAGTGCATATGTAGGGAAATTCTCAACTAAAAAATTGGAAGATAGGTTCTCCCAGTAGCAATGGAGAGAGATCCATTCCAGCATATGCCAAGGTGGCCCTTGGACTTTCATTCCTTTCACCTTAGTTTTCCAAGTGATTGGAGCTGCAGGAAAGAGCCACCATGCCTAGCTGTGTGTGCAAGAGAGATAAAGACAGAGAGAGAGAGAGAGAGATGTAGTGTATTTAGTGGGCTTAATCATTCTGTTTTTATTATTGCTCCTTTCTGTACTTGCTGTCTTTTCTATCTCTGTCTCATCACTTTTCCCTTTCTTTGCCTACCCTCGACCTGTTTCCCTGTTTTGTTTTTGGTTGGTTTTTAGATTTTCTTTTCAGATTCTTGTGCTTTTTTGTTTCTTTTTTCACTTAATTTGTTCTTTTAGTTTTGTTTGCTGACTTGTTTACTTTGTTTTTGTTAGAGTTTTGTTGTTGTTATTTTGTCCATTTCTTTGTGTTAATGTTCTTTTTATACATTTCATCTTTTTCTTAACTCCCATCCTTTTTTTTTTCTACTCACTTTTTTGTTTTCCACCTGTCTTCTCTCCACCTACTTATATTTTTCCTCCTTATGCCTCTTCTTTCTTATTTTTTTAAATACCCTATCTAGTGTAATATTAATTCCACTTTCTTTAAAACTATTTCATTAACCTACACTAAGGTATTGTTCCTTCTTTTCACTTCTGAACTACTGGAGTTATAGAAAAACATTTTTAATAAGTTTTTATGATTATTCAAGTATTCACAGGGGATCATCTTCTCCCTACAGAGTGGCATAAAAGATTGATCAAAGCATGGTGACACATTGAGTGGATCCTTTGACACAGAGATAGACCTCTGGCTTGCGACCTATAATAAAGTGAAAACAGTGAACTGAAGAATCTTCCCAGTAGCAATGGGAGAGAGATCCATTCCAGCATATGACAAATCTCAATATAGAAAAGCAGGTAACATGAGAAAGCAAAGAAACATGACAATGTTCAGTTTCTAATATCCCAATAACAGAATCGATCTTTTGGTATGGAAGTGGATGAAATCCTGGACAGATCATTTAAAAGTTGATGGTTAAATATCAGTGAACTACAAGAAGACCTAAGGAATGAAAGAGAGAAAATACAGGAGGTGAAATAACATTTTAATAAAGAGAGATTCTGAAAAAGGACCAAATAGAAATGTTGGAGATGGTAGACTTGATCGAGTTGGTTGAAAGTCTCTCTAAGCGATTAGATCATGTAGAAAGATTTTCATTTATTGAGAATGAGGTCTATGAACTTCAGCACTGGCAATAAATACAATAAAATAAGAAATATGATCAGAAACTTTGGGACTTTAAACTATTGGAAACTTTGAAAGACTGAAATTAATCAGCTAATGTTTAGAAGTAAAACAATCATAATTCTGATTTCACAGCAGAAATTCTAAACTCTAAGAGGGCTTAGAGTGATACTTCAAGCCCTGGAAGTAAATAATTGCCAACCAACATTTCTGTGTCCAGAAAAGTTGTTCTTCAGAATGTAATAAAAAATAGCTTTCAAGATAAACACAAACTGAAAGAATTCATGGAGCTGGGCACAGTCGCACACATCTGAAATCCCAGCGACTCAGGAGGCAGAGGGAGGAGAATCAGGAGTCCAAAGCTAGCCTTAGCAAGGCCCTAAGCAATTTAGCAAGGTCCTGTCTCAAAATAAAACAAAAAGAGCTGGTGATATGGCTCAGTGGTTAAGTGTCTCTGGGTTCAATTCCCAGTACAAAAAAAAAAAAAGAATTCATGGATACTAAGACAGCATTGCAGAAAATACTTACGTAGAGCAAACTCTATAGCTCACAAATGGACAAATATCATCTGAAGAGAAGATTAATGAGTACTCAGACTGAGTCAAAAATTATAAAGTGGGTTGGGGGTTGTGGCTGACCAATAGAGCATTCACCTAGCATATGGGAGGCCCTGGGTTTGATCCTCAGCACCACATAAAAATAAATAAAGGTATTTTGACCATCTACAACTAAAAAATATTTTAAAAAATTATAAAATGATCAAAATGACAGGAGATAAAAAATCTCAAATATCAGTGTAAATCATAACTCTCCTTTTAAAAGACTGGCAGAGTAGAATAAAATAATACAACTGTTTGCTAGAAACTTCAGTTACAGGCAAAGACATCCTAGGCTGAAAGTGAAAATTGACAAATGATATTCTTTGTGAATGACGCCTGAAAGCAAGAGGAGTGGCTACCCTGAAAGCAGACTACAAATCAAAGTTAATTGGAAGAGACAAAGAGGATCGCTTGATTATGATAAAGGGAACACTCCAACAAGAAGAAATAACAATAGTAAATATCCATGCCACAAAATTCTGTACCTGTTTACATAAAGTCATTGACATAAATACCCAGATAGACCCACATACAACACTGGGTGATTTAAATGCATCTTCTCATCCATAGAGGTTTTCGGATATAATTCATAAAGGCCTTTCAGATTTTAAAAAATGGTTTAAATGAAATATGCCTAATACACATCTGTAGAATTTATTTTATCTAACAACAGCTGAAATCACTTTTTTCTTATCTGTTCATGAAACCTTCAAAATAGCCCATATTTTATGTCACAACAAGTCAGCAAATACAAAAACATTGATATAATTTTCCTGCATCTTATAAGATTGTAATGGAATTAAATTAGATATGAATCTTGAGACTCTAGAAAAACAAGATTAATTCAATTCCAAAAGAAGTGGAGGAAAAAAACTAAAATGAAAGCAAAAATTAAACTAGAATTTTAAAAATGAAGCAAAGATTGATTCTTTGAAAAGATATGCAAGATTAATGAATTCCTTAGGCAAATTAACCAAAAGAGAAAAAATATGTATGCAAATTAGTAAAATTAAGGCAAAGGATATATCACTATAGCATCTCTGAAAACCACAGGATCATTAGCAAGTATATTGAAAACTTAGATTCCAATAAGTTGGAAAATCAAGAAGAAATGGACAAATACACCCTACATAAATTGAACCAACAGGATATAGAAAAGCCTAAGCAGATCAATAATAAGCAGTGAAATTGAAGCAGTAATAAAAAGCATTCCAATAAAGGAAAAACCTGGGAGCATACATTCCCAGCTGACTATAGCCAGATCTTTAAAAAAAAAGATAAAGAATGTTAGTGCTTTTCAAGTTATCTCATGAACTACAAGTGAGAAGGTAATACTCCCACATTTCTTCTATGAAGCCTATATTAACAATGCCAAAACCAGATAAACATTCAGGAAAGAAAATTACAAACCAGTATTTCTAAGGAACATAGAAGAGTTATTAAAATATTAACAATTTATAATAATAATTAAGATTATATATCATGATCAAGTTGGTTTTATTCTAGAGATGCAAGGATGGTTTACCAAATGCAAATCAATAAACGTAATTCGCCACATAAATAGAACTAAAATTACATGATCATCTCAGTAGATGCTTAAGAACCTTCAACAAAATGCAGCATTCATTCATGTAAAAAGCAACAAAACCCATAACAAAGAGTTTACCTCAACACCATAAAGGCTATATATGGCAAAGCAATATCCAATGTCCTACTGGTTGAGGAAAAACTGGAAGCATTTCTTATAAAATCATGTATAAGACAAGGATGTCCACTCTTTATCTCTCCTATTCAATATAGTATTCAAAATTTTAATCAGCAAAATTCGGCAAGAGAAGTGTTGCGTGCGGCACACAACTAAACCAGTCAGGGTCACTCAAGGAGAACTGGACTGGCACAAATTAATGACAGACAAATACCTTTTTCTTTGGGTTCTGTGACGGCCTCTCTGACCCAGCTCCCATAAAGGTGGCAAGGCAGGCAAGAAAAAGAGGGAGCACGCCTCAAACCCAGGTTTTATTAATGGGAGGAGCTAATCCATGGAACATTCTATCCAAAAAAAGGGCAAAGGAGTAGGACTACAACAAACAGGTGGGTGTAATTCAACCCCATTTAGGTGCCGCCCACTCCCAGAACTGTACCTTTCTTATCCCAGCTGAGGTAAAGTTCACTTGCATAGCAGGGTGCAATACCAATCCAATACCTCTTTATTCGGGACTTAAAGTTGCGTGCATAGCTCTTGATCAGGGAAGCCCCTGACAGAATATAAAATAGATACAACTAAGAAAAGAAGAAGTCAAATTATAACCATTCTATACTTAGGAAATCCAAAAACACTTCATCAGAAAACTTCTAGAATGGACAAACAAGTTCAGCTAAGTAGCAGGCTACAAAAAATAGCACACAAAAATCTAGTTAGTCTATACATCAATAATTAATCCACTGAAAAATTAGGAAAACATTCCTTTTATAATATAAAGCCTCAAAAGCTAGAAAGATATTGAAGAAGACACTCTAGCATCTTCTCATCTTGAACTTCCATGTTTATGAATAGGTAGACTTAAGTTTATTCAAATGCTCATATTACCAAAATCAATCTACAGATTTTTGTAGTACCCATCAAAACACCATTGTCATTCTTCACAGAACTAGCGGTGGAGGGGGATAGCCCCAAAATTCATGAGGAAGAACAAAAACAACCAGAATAGCCAAGGTGATTCTGAGCAATAAGAGCAATCACAATACCCAATTTTACATTTTAATATAGGATAATAGTAATAAAACCAGTATGGTACCAGAATAAAAATAGACTCAGACCATTTTAGTAGAAAAGAAGACAGAAACAAGTCCACACAAAAATACTGATCCTTGACAACACTGCCAAAAACATATCTTGGAGAAAAGACACCTTTTTTTAACAAATGGAGCTGGGAAAACTAGATATCTATATATAGAAAAATGGAAGCATGATGGGCATGGTGATACACACCTGTAATCCCCGCTGCTCAGGAGGCTGAGGCAGGAGGATTGCAATTTCAAAGTGAGTCTTGGCAACTCAGTAAGATGCTCTCTAAACAAAATACAACAAAGGGCTGAGGATGTGGCTCAGTGGTTAAGTGCCCCTGGATTCAGTCCCCCCTACCAATATAAATAAATAAAAGAAAAATGGACAAATTTTTACCCCTCACACATCATATAGAGCACTAATCTATAGGGTATATAAAGAACTCAAAAAAGCTAAGCACCAAAAAAAATAATAATAATAAAAATAACCCAATCAATAAATGGGCCAAGGACATGAACAGACACTTCTCAGAAGAGGATATACAATCAATCAAATATATGAAAAAAAAAAGTTTATCATCTCTAGCAATTAGAGAAATGCAAATCAAAACTACTCTAAGGTACCATCTCACTCCAGTTAGAATGGCAGCTATTATGAAGACAAAACAATAAGTGTTGGCAAGGATGTGGGGGAAAAGGCACACTTATACATTGCTGATGGGACTGCAAATTGGTGCAGCCAATATGCAAAGCAGTATGGAGATTTCTTGGAAAGCTTGGAATTGAACCACCATTTGACCCAGCTATCCCTCTCCTCCGTCTATACCCAAAGGACTTAAAAATAGCATAAGGTGTTAGAACTTCTTCATCTTTGCCAGATTTTCAATGGCACTTTTGTTATGCTTAACAAGACTTCAGTTAACATGCTAAGGATTATAGAGCCATATATTGCATGGGGGTACCCAAACCTGAAGTTAGTGAATGAACTTATCTACAAGTGTGCATATGGCAAAATCAATAAGAAACAAATTGCCTTAACACATAACACTTAGATTGCTCAATCTCTTGGTAAATATGGAATCATCTGCATGGAGGATCCAATTCAGGAGATCTACACTGTTGGAAAACGCTTCAAAGAAGCAAATAACTTCCTGTGGCCCTTCAAATTATCTTCTCCAAAGGTGGAATGAAGAAAACGACCATCTTTTTAGAAGATCAAGATGCTAGCAATAGGGAAGACCAGATTGATAGGCTTATTAGAAGGAAGAACTAAGGTGTCTATCATGATATTTTTGTAATCTGGTCGGTTAATAAAACAGTACCTGCTCTCAATGTTAAAAAAAAAAAAAACAAAGACAGATGGTAAAGCACTTTGTATGATTTTTATTTTGTGTGTTTTGTGTGCAATCCACAACATACAATTTCTCAGACACCAAGTGTCATAAATACTCAATTTTTCCACTTTACAGTTCTCTTCTGTGTACTAAGTAGGACAGCATATGAAGAATCACCTCTATTGTCACCGACACCAAAACTGAATAACAATTATTCAGTATCTCTGGAACTAAGCCTGAAGTGAGAAGCCAGATCTTTAAGCACATGGCTTTTGGTGCCATACTGTAAGTATTTAAGTACTGGATCTGTACTATGACTACGTATAATTGTTTCTCCTGCAAACCTCAATTCCTCATCTATAAACAGGGGACAATAATAGTACCTAAGCACACAAAGTTCTGTGTAAAAATGATAATGCTTTTGAACTGAATTAATAAATATGTTCATACACCTAAATCAGGTCATTGCTTTTAAGAGCAAAAATTCCTTACCAAATTGTTCAAAACTGATGGCCATGATAGAGTGCAGAAAGTCCCAGGTATCATCCAGTTTTTAGTTTATCTTATCTCAACTTGCTTTACAAGAACATTATTGCAAGATGATTAAGACCCAAAGAAATTCATCATATCTCATGCCTATTAGTCTTGCCAGGATTTGGCCATTCTTAGAAAGTGAATTAAATTCTACTTATTTATGCACTGAACATAATTACAATACTTTTATAATAATTGTTTTTTCATTTATTGAATACTTTTCTATTCTAAATAATATTCTGAATACTTTTGTACAGATACTATGTAAAATCAAAATCTTATGATGTACATTGCTATGGATTGAAGATTTGCCACCTCCAAAACTTACCTTCCTAATTCATTGGTGTTTCTCCTGTGACTGACAAGGAGCCAGCTGCTCAATAAACTATCACAAACTGAACTGACTGGAAAGGAATGAAAACATCATCGTGCATTAACTTCACAATTAAGAGAAAAGAAATAGCAAAAGGAAAAGTTGGAATGAGGAAATAAATTTCAGACTTGACAACTTTGTCTTCTTCGGTTTACTGAAGGGTAATCAAAGCTCTACTTAGAAGTATATACTAGCAGCTGCAAAATCAGGTAACTTTAATTTGCATGATTATAATTTTAAAGTGCTCATTGGTAGCATAAATTGATTAATAAAGTACTGCATGGAGAGTTTGTTTATTGAAACATCACTGAATAAGCATCTAGCTTTGTTTGCCCATTTTGTATATTTGTATTCAATTTTGATCATGAGGAAAGATACTGTCTTTCCGAATCATACTCCAGGAATTTTCATATATTTTGAAATTATAAATGATCAGTTTGATACGAGATATTTCTTTCCTCTGTTTCATTACTTCTATACCTGATCAAAGAAAAAATCAAAAGAGATTTGTTTGCCTATCTTATGCTCTTAATTCTAATTATAGACTATTTCTTTAATAAAAAACATAACTCAAATTTAGAGACATGATTTTCTCAAGAAATTTACAGTATTTTTAATATACAGAAGACATTGGTGAAATGTATTATGGCATCCATCTAGTTCCAAAAGGCAGACAGGCTTATAATCTACATTATAAGCCATGGCTTTGCCTCCATACTTATCTGTTACAGATAACATTTATTATATTCATTTGAATGTGTAACCTTATTTAAAATAAGCATTTTACATAAGAGCATCTAAGCAGAGGTTACTCCTTTAAACCTACCCACTCATTAAAAAACACCAATTGGCATTAACACTTTTGTCTGTAACGTGTTCTTTTCTAGCATCTTCTTTCTTGGATCATTTTACCAGACTCACAAAATAGTTTACAGATTGTTGAGACTATTAGGTGTGTAGAGTGAGCAACTGATACAACTGAGCAGTGGAGAGGAGAAAAAAAATCTATGCGGTAGTACTTGGTCACTTCCAGTTATAACAATTTTCCAAGTAGACATCATCTGTTAAAATATCTGTGCCACCTAACTTTAGAAGAAAATGATGATTGGGGGTGTTCATGTTGTAAGGGAAAGGTTAGGAGGAATAAATGAGCTCTGAAAAAATATTAGAATTGAGTTTATTCATGCATTGTTTAATTATGTCTTTATTAAGTAACATTAAGTTTTTTAAAAAGATATATTTTTCCCCAAAATCATTAGTCTCAAAGTATCTCAGTTAATTATTTAGGACTTTTTGTTTTGTTTTGTTTTGTTTTGCTTTAATTCCAAAATTGGACCCAGAACCTTGCCCATGCTAGGCTCAGATAGTTATGGTTTTGAATCTCTTGCAGTGATCAAATATTCATTTTCTTTATTCTCCAAACTATTGGAAACCCTCAGTTTCGAGCTGGGCACAAGGGCTCCTGGAATTAAGACTGTTTCTAGTGGCCAGGGTAATAAAAGCATCCTTTGCAACTTGGTATAATAAACCTGCTAATGGGATATAAAGAGTGGTAGACAATTTCTGTGGAAAAAAAAAATCCTTAAAGGCTATGGTTCTTCTTTCCACAGAAATTTTCTACCACTCTTCATATCCCATTAGCAGGTTTATTATACCAAGTTGCAAAAGATGCTTTTTATCCTTTTTTATTTTTGCCAATTGTAAATGGACAAAATGGTTGGGTCTCTAACAATTTGAATCATAACTTGTTATAGAGAATGTCATCAAGCTAGAAGAAATTTGATCCTTTATATTGGGATACACATGAAAGCCCTGGATTAACTCCTTCCAGACTTCTTAAGAGAAAATAAACTTCTGTGTTAAGTCACTGTTATTTTGGGGGTTTCTGTTTTTAACATGTCCACTTTCAAAGATCAATTTTGTTATTGTTTTTGTTCCCCTTGGTAGCTAATACAGGAACTGTCAAGAATCATTGACTAAATACAACCAAATACAATCCTCCAAAACTGGATGAAAAATCGTAAATAATAAAAAGAAAAGATAAATAATTTAACCATATCAAAGTGTTAAAAATTACCATAAACAAATTTAGAAGATAAAATAAAAGATTTAGTAAATTTAATGAGCTTTAATGGCAGACATGGCATTAGGATATAAAATGTACAAAGAACAATTGCATTTGGAAAAAGAAAATAAATATCCCTATAGAACAATAGACAAAATAAATGCAGAACAAACAACTTAGGAAGAACCAATCCAAAAGCCTTAAAAGAATTTGAAAAGGTCCTCAAATCTTTTGATAGGGAAATTAAAGTAACAATGAGATATTACTTTTGGACTGTCAGAAGTTAAAAAGAATGAGAATGTCTATCACTGTTAGTAGCAGGAAGAAGAGTAATTTCATGCATGGCTGGTGGCTGGGGAAATTATTAGTTGTTACTGGCTTTTTGGAAAACAATTTGGCAATATCAATTAAAGTTTTAAATGCATTTTTAAAAATGTAACATTCCCATTTCTGGAACACTTTTCCAAGTAAAAATGGTGAGAAATATGCAAGAATACTGATTGCAATATTTTTCAAGGTGGCAAACAAAACAAAAAAATAACAACAGAATAACAACAACAAAACTTCTCAAAACTTCGATAGGATAATTTCTGAATAAATTATGATACTATATGATATGGAAAAGCATGCAGTCATTAAAATAATGAATTGAAGTGGTAACTTGATAAGGCAGGTTTTCAATGAAGTATTTTTGAGTAAGAAAAATCGGAACATAAGGATATACACATAATCATATATATATGATTGATCCCATTTTATTAAACAACTAACACCAGTGTAAGATGTGTCAATATGTTTACCTAAACATAAAAACATAGATAAAAATTTTGAAAATTCATTCTAAATTGTTAACCAAGGGCTGGGTATGTAGTTCTGTGGTAGAGAACTTGACATATCCAAGGCCCTGAATTTGATCCCCAGCATATATCTCTCTCTCTCTCTCTCTCTCTCTCTCTCTCTCTCTCTCTCTCTCTCTCTCTCTCTCTCTCCCTCTCTCTTTCAGAGAGATCTAAAGATCAGAAGGATATTAGGGTATTAATGGATACTGAGGGAGATCAAAGAGGAGGGAGGATTCTAATCCTTCCTTGCTCAGGTGAGTCATTCTCTTGGGCTCAGTTATCTCCCTCCAAATGGTTGGTTTCCAGGTCCTCTCTGCTCATGACACTTGTGTTTCCTAATACCTAGTGCCTGCTCCTACACATTTTATTCCTTGTAAGCCTTCAAAATATGCTAAGTGCTTCAAACTTAGAAGGAGATTTACATAGCTATTTGCTCTATGCCTTTAAGTGATAAAACTACTTTTAAAAAATTTGTTGAGTTTGAGAGTATAAGCAATAGCATACATAGAAAGAGGTTTGAATGGAGTTGAATGAAACTTACTTCTCTCTTCTCACACATCTCTTGTTCCCATTTTATTTCTTAGGTACATTCTAGAAATTTGTACACATGCATGTGCACTTGCGTGCACTCTCTCTCTCTCTCTCTCTCACACACACACACACACACACACACACACACACACTTTTAGATATCTTCAATATCATAAATATACTCCTTGAACTCTACTGTCCATTGAATGCAAACCA
Organism: Spermophilus citellus; assembly: GCF_964194105.1. Classification (NCBI taxonomy): domain Eukaryota; kingdom Metazoa; phylum Chordata; class Mammalia; order Rodentia; family Sciuridae; genus Spermophilus; species Spermophilus citellus. The sequence continues at coordinate 94,087,190 of NC_138188.1, read as the reverse complement.
TGAGGAAGTCACCACTGAGATCAGAATTGGATAAAGTACAATTTTGTTCCAAATGCACCATACAACTTGTCTCTCTGACTATAGCTTCTCCCTGTCCCAATCCATCCAGACAGGCTGCCATGGCTATTTTCCTAAAGTACTACTTTCTACATGTCTCTGCTCCAGGAGTCAATAATGTTTCCTATAATCAATTTCTCAATTTCTCTGGCTAAGTTTCTGAGCTTTTTAATCATGCTGTTCAATTTATTAAAATATCTAATAGTGTTCCTAACATTATTAATAATTACAAATCTTAAATGTGAATGCTTACCTGCAGAAAGGTCAATTTTATCTTTTTCCCCTGAGAAATATCACAACTCAGTCCCATCTCCTGGACATTTGCTTATGTTGTTTCACTTGAGGATCTTTTCTCCTCTTCAGCTCAGGGAATGTTCCTATACATTATACCTAAACCATGCATGGCATGGGTAAGAAAACTGTGCCTACCAGGATTAAATGATTTCCTACAAGGCTCATGCCTATTTTCTGAAAGAGATAGAAATAACTTTTACCCTGGACCACTAGTTTTTGCTTTATCCGACATTTCATTAAAATCAATTCCAGATATGTTAACAAGCAGCCATGAAGAAAAGAGTTAAGTGTGGTAAATGCATTAGTTTATTGGGTTTCTTCATTGTTACTGTGTGTAAGTACAAGTAACACAAGAAAGTGATCACAGTTCATTCTGGAGTGGGTAGACTGGGGTGCTGAGGAGTCCTCTGGTGCAGCATCTGAGTTAAGCAAACTGGATGAGTGACTCTCCACCTTCTCCTCTGTAATGGGGCCAGTGATACTTGCCTTGCACACTTGAGTGGAGAGGGAGAATTTTTTGTCCACTCAGAGAAAGAGAGCTTTCATTTGGGATCACAATGACCTGTTTTCCCTTTCTTCTTCTCCCTGTTATCAATATAAAGTATGAAAATGAAATAATATTGTAAATTATTTGGTAAAGGGAGAATGCCCAATGCATTTAGCCTTACTTACTCAGTAACTCAATCCCTCCAATACTGACTTAAGCCAATGAACTCCTTCACTCAAACCTGCTCCATGTCCTTCTCCCCACAACCTGCTTGCACCCACTTCCTGCTTTTTCACCCCTGCCCTAATCCAGTCTTCCTGCCTATGTGAAGTTTTTGTAAACCATCTTCTCTAGACACTCTTCTCTGTCAGGATACTCATTGTTTTCATTCCTTTATTCTCTAAAACTGAACTTGTATCTCAATAACTTCCTCCCCTTGTCATCATGTTCTGGCTATGATGCTCAATATACCTGGATACAGGTACATATTTCAAAGCCCTTCTTCTACTCCTGCCAAGGCCCCTACTCTCTACAGCTTGATATTGGTTGCTCTGGCCCATTCTAGCATCTGCCAAGGTCCAAACTCTGTGGGTAAAAGTTGCCTTGTGATTTTCACAGGTCCTTGGCAGGCACTTTCATCTTGTGGGGACCCTTTATCCACAAAGAAATATTAAGGTAGGTTTACAGTTGTGTTGATGTAAAGACAAATATAATCTGGGCTGGTTTATTTTATCTGTCATTAATATTACACTCATCTTTTTCTTCTGATTTGTCTTAAGACAAAACATTTTCATGCGTCCCTGAGAGCACTGTGGACCTTGGCATTGTGACTTCCATCCTGATAGGTGACTCAGCTTTCTGAGAGGCAGATGTTCTTGAGTTCCGTTTTACATGAACTTGAGATGTGCCAGAGAGAAAAAAGGGGCACAGATGGATAAAAGAAAAGTAACCCTCTTTTATGTGTCTGCGGTGAATCATTTCTCACTTTAGCAGATGATGCTTCCTTACCTATCTTGAGCAAATGCTTTCAGCTCACTTTTAGGCCTACCCTTTTTCAGAGAATATCCTTAGAAGCATGGATCTGTTAGAGCTTGGTGAAGCTTCAACCTTCCTCAGAAGTGAAGCTGACTTGCTTCTGCTGCAGACCATGACCTTGGTTGGTAAGACTCATGATGTCTGTTGGCTTCACTCATTTTACTACTTCACGGTGGCAGCTATGATATTTGATTGATTGACAGGAGCCATCAATTCTGGAGCCAAACTTATTGCTTGGGGTTGAGTCAGCCTCTATGAATCTCTGACTCTGAGCAATGAAGAGCTCAGAGTGTCCACACTAGGAATGAAAGATAGCTGGGAGGTGGCCCAGGCCCTACTCACTTGGCCTTCAGACAGTTGTGTTTTTTTCAGAAGCCACTATTACAACATTTATGACCCAGGAGAGGACCACCAATAAAGACATTTTTAGAAGACTTAGTTGTAGGTGAATACATGCCTTAGGAGAGAGAGACTAGACAGTGACTTAACCTAGAGGTAGAGATTGTATGCTGTAAGAAAAAATGAATGGGAAACATTATGGCAAGGAGAAAGAGAATTTGCCTCTGGTCCTCTTCAGAACTTCTTAATGTTGGAACTTGGCCCTCTGGTGGTCTCCTATGTCAGCAGAGTCACTGGGCCGACACTAAAGGAAAGGTAATTCACTCACTGCAATTCATAATTTTTGGTCCTTTTATACAAGAACAAAGGCTGATAAGGTTAGTCTCAAGAAAAAGGCCAAGTTCTACACTAAAATCTCTAAATACATGTTACCTTTTATCTCCTTTCCCTTTACATGTCCAGGCTACATAGCCATCTTCCAAGTTTCAGCTAATTGGAGATTAAGAAATCAGATTCACAGTGTGGTCTAGAATCAGGTCACATATGTGTTTTAATTCCAAAATCATTTAACAGTTATCATAAAAAGTGAATGTTGTTCTAGTATCCAGAATTAGTTAACATTAGACTTTAGTAATATCAATTATAATTCAAGCTAGTTATTTAAGACATTATATTTCCCTCATATCAATCAGACTTGGATCAGTTCCCAGTGTCCAGTCATTGGATTTCATTACTGTGATTAAATTTCAAAGTACCTAATTATAATCCATCAAGTCAAATACAGTAATAGAAGCATTCCTGAAGTCTGGCTGTTTATACACAAGTTTATCACAGGTAGTTAGACATTTAAGGACAAGACAATAGTGGTGAAAATCAAAATTGAACCAAAATATTAGAGATGATTGGATGATTCATTTAGTAGAATCAGCATTGTAAATAGTTACTCAAAATATACCAGTCAACATCATTTTTAATTTTTTTGAGCAATCCTTCTAATTTTATTCAATACCATAGAAAGGGACTCATAAAAAAATATTCAGAGAGAGATAATAGCAGTTACTTCTGAGTTGTTTGTGGGTGGATTATTAAATTCTTTATACATTTCTCTTTACGTTTTCTCCAATAAATGATGTCATCTTTATATTGTGCAAGATATTTAATCATCTAAATCTATGAAATCATGTAAGCAAAAATTTCACTTTACATATGAGAAAATCAAGTCTCTAAGAGATGAGATGATTGCTTTATATATCATAAGTAGGAAAGTCAGTACTAAAATTCATGTTGCCTGATTCAAATACATTGCAGTTTGCATTTCCAGCTCTGCACTGTTTATAATCTTAAGGAATTAAAAGTTGACAGATTTCATATACTTCATTTTTTAAAATATCCCTGCAAGGGCCTGAACTTCACATAGGAAAGGTTTTCCAAAAAGTACTTTCTCCTACTGTTTCTGGAGGTAATGAAATAGAGTGCATCATGGGGCAGGTGTGAACCTACTGATTGAGATTAAAAAATTGGAGGTAGAAAAGCTAAGCATTCGCTAAAGAAAGCATGCTATAATGGAGGAGCACTGATTTAGGAGGTGGGTGATCTAATTTATAGAATCTTTGTTTTATTGACTGTCACTAATTGGCTATGTAACTATGGTATTATGCACATCTCTCTCTTCCTGGATTATTTACCAAGAAAATGGGGGAGAGGATACACTTTTCCAGGTTATCTTCAAATTTCTTTCAATTGATGATATTTGTTTTGAAATACACAGCATTTACTTGAAGCATATATATATAAAATATATGCTAAATGGGAATTTTTAAAAAAACAAGCATATTTTTGTAAACACAACACGAAGCAAAATCAGTGTTAGCATAAATGGACCAAAATATTAAATGCAAAGCAAACCCCGTATTTAAAAGACAAACAACAAATGGAAAACCAGTGGATAATGGGTTAGATGGAAATATAAAATATTCTTACCAAGAAGCTTTAGTGGCAGAAAATTTTTGTAATCAAGGAAACAGAAGGAAGGACATCATAGATTATAATAACAAGTATTGAGCAACATAATTCTTTGCAGACACAAGGATGGTGGAGGAAGTGGCAAATGGTGTCTAACTTCATTGCCTCCTTTGTACATACTCTTTCCCAAGTCCTACTGCCCACTCTGGGAAAACATCTGATGGGGATCATCTACCCTATATTACAGGTGGCGGTGGTTACTGAGCTGGCATTACCCGTTAATGCCACAGACGGAGTGTGTCTTCCTGGGCTATGGGCTAGGATTTCCCCCCTTCCAGTTAAATGCTCTCCCCTCAACCTTCCAGCTATCTACATGAGGAACTGTAATCTGAGACTCATCTTCTGCTAAGACTCATTTTTCTTTGAAAGTAAATTTCTTATTCATCTATACTGGCTATCTGCCTCAGGGGGAGAGAACTTAGCAAGTATTGAAGTGAGCCTAGAGAATCTGCCTCAGGTATTCACATGAGTTCCGCCCCATTTCACCTAAAATCTTTTCTGGGTTAACCATTTTGTGGAGGGGCTTCTTTGCTTAGGGATGGAACATGGCTATAAGAGGAAGCTGAAGAGAGAAAAGTAACAACGTATGGAAGAAATATGAGTCACTTTTATTATTTGACAAAAATAACTATTCTCTCTCCTCAATATCCCCTCCAAATCTAGCACATAATTCTCTTTGCCGATTTTCATTCAAAGGTTAAAAATGGTTTGAATAAGCTCCTTTCTCTAATATTTTCATCAAAGACCTGGGGTAGGAAATGCCACTGACCTCCTTTGGAGAGCTCACTTGTCTTTAAGGTGCTCATCCACTTATCATCAAAGATTTAATGAAGACCATGGACCTAAAATTTTGTTTAGCAGTAACCAGACCTTTCTGAGTGAAGATTTTTAAGGAGAACTGAGGAAATTTTACAAGGACCAAGGTAATAGCCTAGGGCATGGAGTTATTAGTGGAGATAGGTTATGGGGTTTGGAAAAGTAGGTAAGTATTCGCTGGTATATATTGGTAGGTAACATTCTTGCAACAAAGTGTTCTATGGTGCTGTGTTGTACACACAACACAAAACAAAATCATTGTTTGCATAAATGGATCAGAATATTAAATGCAAAGCAAACCCAGTATTTAAAAGACAAACAACAAATGGAAAGCCAGAGGGCAATGAGTTAGATGGAAATATAAACCTCTGCTTGCTGAGACATTGTTTTTTCTTATAGAATCATCGTGTGAGTGTATTTTCAGGATATGCATTTTCAGGATATGATTTTATATGACTTTTACAATTTTATATAATTTGATGGCTCCAAGTCAATAAGCAGATTTACTAGAAATGAGATCATGTCAATCAATATGAACATACCCAGTAGATATTTCTACAAGTAGTATAACAGTAGTATATTTGTTGTTGTTTTCTCTTCAGGGAAGAAGAAATACTGGGTTTGTGATGGGAAGAATTCATATATTGAGGCTATGGTTAAAGGGAGTGAAGATGATGGAAAAATAATTGTTGAGACTAGAGAGGGAAAGGTAAAAGAACATCAAATTCATCTTGGTAATGTTCTCTATTTAATCAGTCATTAAACATTTCCTTTCTCTAATATTTTCATTAAAAACCTGGGGTAGGAGATGGCACTGATACCAGTCAGAGATCGCACTTGTCTTTAAAGTACTCCTCTACTTACCATCAAAGATTCAATTAACACAATTTAATAAATAAAACAGTTGCCATGGCAAACATCATAGGATCTGAAATTCATGTCCTTTTCTACATCAATGGTTCAACGTCTTTTTTTTTTTTTTTGAAGATTGACCTTGGAGTAAATAATGACCTAATAGATCTATTAACCAAATTATGTTTGTTGGATAAAGGAAGAGGTATATAATCTGAATAAAAATATCACAGTGTCAGAGAGCCAAGAGATGGGGGAAATGGCCAATTATGTCAAAGGCTAGAGAAAGACATTGAAGGCTTGAAGAAAGATTGTAATCCCAGCCAATCAGGAGGGAGACTGAGACAAGAGGATTGTGTGTTCAAAGCCAGGTTCAGCAAAAGTGAGGCACTAAGAAACTCAGTGAGACCTTGTTTCAAAATAAAAATACAAAATAGGGTTAAGGATATGGCTCAGTGGTCAAGTGCCCCTGAGTTCAATCCCCAGTACCAAAAAAAAAAAAAAAAAAAAAAAAAGAAAAAGAAAAAGAAAAAGAAAGAAAGAAAAGAAAAAATAAGCCTGAATTTCAGAATTATGACCTCTGAAAGAAAAGATTAGGTCAAGTGCTGTGTCACAGTACTGTAAGGTTCAAGGGGAAAGGTGAAATGAAACCATGACAGACAGCCCCAACCTCTTTTACCTATCTATCATCAGGACATTCAAAGCAGCTGTGTAGGAGGAGACAGCTCACTCTCAGAACCTTCACCTGTATCACTCACCTGGTGTTGATCTGCTAGCCCCACAGAATGAACATTTTTGCCTGACTTTGATGAACACTTCTTTGTGGATTTTATAGATAATTCTTTGGCCTTCTCTGAATTCTTTCTAATTCTTTTCCATCCCTACTTTGAATCAAGTCATAACCTATAATGAACAGTTATAATTACTATCAAGAAAGTTTATCTTTTTTTTAAAGAGAGAGAGAATTTTTTTAATATTTATTTTTTAGTTTTCAGTGGACACAACATCTTTATTTTATTTTTATGTGGTGCTGAGGATCGAACCCAGCACCCTGCGCATACCAGGCGAGCATGCTACCACTTGAGCCATATCCCCAGCCCCAAAGTTTATCTTTTTAATGTTCTTATCTTTTTATTGAAATAACTTTAATCTAAGGGAGTGCCTTTGCAGTTGTAAAATTCTGGATGCCATTTGTAAATACCATTCTTTAGTGTCTTCCAGAGAGTAGATATCTGTGTGTAAAATAATCCCATATTTGATGGATTTTATAACTAAGTAATGGAATTAAGGAAAAATTTTAAAAGTGGTCCTTTTTAAAAGGTAAGTACAACGGAAAATTCAGAATGCCCCAGTTCAGTTAAGTATGGACACAAAGGGACATTTGCTTTGAGATAATATAGTATTAGAAAAAAAAAGCAGAGGCTGGGGATGTGGCTCAAGCGGTAGTGCGCTCACCTGGCATGCGTGCAGCCGGAGTTCGATCCTCAGCACCACATCCAAAGATGTTGTATCTGCCAAAAACTAAATAATAAATATATATATATTTTTTAATATTTATTTTTTAGTTCTCGGCGGACACAACATCTTTGTTGGTATGTGGTGCTGAGGATCGAACCCGGGCCGCACGCATGCCAGGCGAACGCGCTACTGCTTGAGCCACATCCCCAGCCCAATAATAAATATTTTAAAAATTCTCTCTCTCTCCTCTCTCTCTCTCTCTCTCACGCTCTCTTAAAAAAAAAGAAAGAAAAAAAGCAAAACGTAGATATAAATGTCTTTTATCTCTTTTCCATCATTGTTTGTGCTTTTCTTTTTTCTTTTTGGTGTTGGGGATCAATCAGAGGTTCTTAGTACAATCTCTCTACCAGTGGGTTATCCTCCCAGCCCAATTGTCAACTTAGATAAAAAGACTTTATTGAGATAAAATTTACATACTATATAGTTCACCTCCTTAAAGTCTACAGTAAATAGTTTTAACAAGTATGGTTGAGAATTATGCAATAATACCGCCGGTTATCGGTGATGAGTTCTGTATCTTGGTAGCCTCAGAGTAGGCCCAGGAATGCTCAGTGGGATGGTCAAAAGATGGGAAACAGGTGAGATGAAGGGGGAAGGGCAGGACGGAGCAGCCTGGATACAATAATTAACAACCTTATAGCTCCCTGTAGGGAGGGGCAATTCCTGGGATAGGTTACCTTAGCAACAGGGAGCAGAGGCAAGTTCTTGATAAGGATGAAGGAAGGGCTCTAAAGAAATTAACACTTCAATCTCTCAGAGGCTAGTCTCCAACTTCCTGGACTCACTCAAATTTGGCCTCCTTGATCTGACTTGACTCGATTTACCTACCAATACTTATTGCCTGTCTAATTCTGGCTTCATTCCCCACTCTAATTTTAGGAACTCCTTACTACTGTAAGGAAAAGGGGCAAAGACTGCTCTGGCTTCTTTGAGCTGAGTGGGGGAGCTCCACGTGAGGTGAGGTAAGCAGTTTGGATTTCCCTTTTAGAATTTGGGTCAGATTGAAATCTGGTTGGGGAAGATCAGATTGTAAAGTCATCTGGGGATGGGTGCTTCCATGAGAGAAACAAAAACATGAGTACTGAGTAAACGTTTCAGCATCTGGAACATGTCAATGTATAACATGAAGATGATAGAAGTTCTCTCACCAGGGGGTGCGAGGGCTGAGAAGTTGTCCCCATAATAAGGCCAGAGTGGACAAGGCTTTTATTTGGGAATATAAATCTTTAACATCCTCAGAGTTATCAGGAAGGTAAACACACATTTAACTTTTAATGTTACAGATGTCCATTACCATAAGATGTAGTTAAGCTACTTAATGTCATCTGATCTCGTAAAATCTTTGTAGTTGTATGACCTCTGTGTCTAGTAGAGAATGCTTTATGTCTATTACTTAGGGCTAGATAATCATGTTAGTAAATATTAATCCTACCTGTGTAGGAGGTTAGGAAGATCTGTAAGCCTTAAACTGGCTAAAAACTTCTGACTTGGCTGTTTCACTTGATAGTTATTAAGCGTTCCTTCTTAAGAATCTCTCTTTTATAGTCTCCAGTCTTATTTATTTTGGGAGGCTAACACAAGTGTATATCTTAAGTTACATTCAACTATTTTTATTTTTTAAATGTCCAGGAATAGCTGTGTTTTGGTTTTACCTGTTTTTGCTAGGTGTTTAAGATGAAGCAGGTCAAACTGACTCTGTTTCTATCTATTGTTAAGAGTCAGATGAGTTCCCATGGGAGTCACTCTTGAGGGAACTTGAGAGCAGCTTCTTAGTTCTGCTAGTGCCATTTGTTTTTTTTTTTATTTTTTTATTTTATTTTATTTTTTTATTATTTTTGTTTGTTTTTTATTGCTTGTTCAAAACATTACAAAGCTCTTGACATATCATATTTCATACATTAGATTCAAGTGGGTTATGAACTCCCATTTTTACCCCGTATACAGATTGCAGAATCACATTGGTTACACATCCACATTTTTACATAATGCCATATTAGTAACTGTTGTATTCTGCTACCTTTCCTATCCTCTACTATCGCCCCTCCCCTCCCCTCCCATCTTCTCTCTCTACCCCATCTACTGTAATTCATTTCTCTCCTTGTTTTTTTTCCCATTCCCCTCACAATCTCTTATATGTAATTTTGTATAACAATGAGGTTCTCCCTCTATTTCCATGCAATTTCCCTTTTCTCTCCCTTTCCCTCCCACCTCATGTCTCTGTTTAATGTTAATCTTTTCCTCCTGCTCTTCCTCCCTGCTCTGTTCTTAGTTGCTCTCATTATATCAAAGAAGACATTTGGCATTTGTTTTTTAGGGATTGGCTAGCTTCACTTAGCATAATCTGCTCTAATGCCATCCATTTCCCTGCAAATTCCATGATTTTATCATTTTTTAGTGCTGTGTAATACTCCATTGGGTATAAATGCCACGTTTTTTTTTATCCATTCATCTATTGAAGGGCATCTGGATTGGTTCCACAATCTAGCTATTGTGAATTGTGCTGCTATGAACATCGATGTGGCAGTATCCCTGTAGTACTCTCTTTTAAGGTCTTCAGGGAATAGTCCGAGAAGGGCAATAGCTGGGTCAAATGGTGGTTCCATTCCCAGCTTTCCCAGGAATCTCCATACTGCTTTCCAAATTGGCTGCACCAATTTGCAGTCCCATCAGCAATGTACAAGTGTACCCTTTTCCCCACATCCTCGCCAGCACTTGTTGTTGTTTGACTTCATAATGGCTGTCAATCTTACTGGAGTGAGATGGTATCTTAGGGTGGTTTTGATTTGCATTTCTCTGACTGCTAGAGATGGTGAGCATTTTTTCATGTACTTGTTGATTGATTGTATGTCCTCCTCTGAGAAGTGTCTGTTCAGGTCCTTGGCCCATTTGTTGATTGGGTTATTTCCTCAAAAAAATAAAATACTTGGGAATCAACCTAACAAAAGAGGTGAAAGATTTATACAGTGAAAACTACAGAACCATAAAGAGAGAAATAGAAGAAGATCTTAGAAGATGGAAAAATATACCCTGTTCATGGATAGGCAGAACTAACATCATCAAAATGGTGATATTACCAAAAGTTCTCTATAGGTTTAATGCAATGCCAATCAAAATCCCAATGGCATTTCTTGTAGAAATAGATAAAGCAATCATGAAATTCATATGGAAAAATAAAAGACCCAGAATAGCAAAAGCAACTCTAAGCAGGAAGTGTGAATCAGGCGGCATAGCGATACCAGATTTCAAACTATACTACAGAGCAATAGTAACAAAAACAGCATGGTACTGGTACCAAAACAGGCGGGTGGACCAATGGTACAGAATAGAGGACACAGAGACTAATCCACAAAGTTACAACTGTCTTATATTTGATAAAGGGGCTAAAAGCATGCAATGGAGGAAGGATAGCATCTTCAACAAATGGTGCTGGGAGAACTGGAAATCCATATGCAACAAAATGAAACTGAATCCCTTTCTCTCGCCATGCACAAAAGTTAACTCAAAATGGATCAAGGAGCTTGATATCAAATCAGAGACTCTGCATCTGATAGAAGAAAAAGTTGGCTCTGATCTACATATAGTGGGGTCGGGCTCCAAATTCCTTAATAGGACACCCATAGCACAAGAGTTAATAACAAGAATCAACAAATGGGACTTACTTAAACTAAAAAGTTTTTTCTCAGCAAGAGAAACAATAAGAGAGGTAAATAGGGAGCCTACATCCTGGGAACAAATTTTTACTCCTCACACTTCAGATAGAGCCCTAATATCCAGAGTATACAAAGAACTCAAAAAATTAAACAATAAGATAACAAAAAAAATGCTAGTGCCATTTGTGCTAGGATGAGGACAGGTCTTGCTGAGCATGTGGCTTCTCTTGGATGTCTCCCTTCTCTAATGAACCTCCTCTTCATAGCAAGTACACTGATTGTCTTTCTGTTCTCCAGTGGTCTCATTAATCTCCCTGGAAGGAGGTTATGTGGCCCACAGTTGCAAAGCTCTTTAGAGAAGTTCCTTGTTCCCTGGATTCAGACTGACTCAAGGGCAAGAGCTAAATATTGGTTTTCTTGGCCCTTTTAATTTAACTTTAATTATTAAGTTTTGATCTGAAACATCTAGAAAATAGGTTTCACCAGTCTTAAATTAAGAGTACTGGGCTTTAACCTTAATGTCTATAACCTTATAATCATTTACCCTTTTTATTAATTGGGGTCTGTAATATCCTATCTGCCCTATAGGTGATGGCTTATTATCTTAAATTAACCCAGGTTTTGTTCTTGAATTCATACCTCTGCAAAACATTAACAGGAAACATTTAGACAGTTTATAAGGAAAATACAAAATAAAGTTAATAAGAGTAAAAACATATTTAGTCTGTGTAATAATTATCTTGAATTTTGGCTGAGTTATATATTACAACCATCACCATAATGTAATTTTAGAATAATTTTATCATCTCCAAAAGAAGATTTGTGCCCATTAGCCATCACTATTCCTTCTTGTCTCCCCCAGTACCCATATGCAATAACTCATCTGCTTTCTGTCTTTATAAATTTGCCTGTTCTAGCCATTTCATATAAATGGGATCATAAAATAGATTTTTGCGTATTTGTGTGTGTCTGGATTTTTTCACTTAGAAAACTTTTTGAAGTGCTTTAATTTTGTGGCATATATACATACTTAATTCCTTTTCATAGCTAAATATAGCCCATTTTGTTTTACCATTTGCCAGTTGATAGTTATTTGG